>NC_086452.1:257058819-257740694 GCF_028390025.1 Pseudophryne corroboree | reverse complement strand
GTGATTGACAGGAAATGGGTGTTACTGGGCGGAAACACGGCGTTTCAGGGGCGTGTGGCTGAAAACGCTACCGTTTCCGGAAAAAACGCAGGAGTGGCCGGAGAAACGGTGGGAGTGCCTGGGCGAACGCTGGGTGTGTTTGTGACGTCAAACAGGAACGACAAGCACTGAACTGATCGCACAGGCAGAGTAAGTCTGAAGCTACTCTGAAACTGCTAAGTAGTTAGTAATCGCAATATTGCGAATACATCGGTCGCAATTTTAAGAAGCTAAGATTCACTCCCAGTAGGCGGCGGCTTAGCGTGTGTAACTCTGCTAAATTCGCCTTGCGACCGATCAACTCGGAATGAGGGCCAAAGTGTATTCCAAATTAATTGATTGATGGATCTTCAAGTTGCGCCATCTCTTCCTCACGTTTTTCTTTTGGTGTATATTCTTGAGGTGAAACCACGGTGAAGGTTTCTTTGTGTGGGACGAGAGGCTGACACTTGTTAAAAGCGCAAGAAAGATCTCTTTTCTTTTTCTGCAAGTCTTCTTTTTTGCCTTATGTTCCCCCACAGCAAAAGAAAACACCTCAATACCAGATGCAGTCCTTTCGGTCGCATAAGTTCAGAAAGGGTCGGGGCTCTTCCTTCCTCGCCAGAGGTAAAGGTAGAGGGAAAAGAGCACCAGCTACTGCTAGTTCCCAGGAACAAAAATCCTCCCTGGCCTCTACAAAATCCACTGCATGACGCTGGGGCTCCGCTGCGGGAGTCCGCACCGGTGGAGGCACGTCTTTGTCTCTTCAGCCAGGTCTGGGTTCAGTCGGATTTGGATCCTTGGGTGATCGAAATTGTATCCCAGGACTACAAACTGGAGTTCGAAGATGTGCCACCACACTGATTTTTCAAACCGGCCTTGCCAGCTTCTCCCCCAGAGAGGGAAACAGTTTCAGCTGCCATACAGAAACTGTGTCAACAACAGGTGATTATCAAGGTTCCCCAAGGGCAACAGGGAAAGGGGTTTTATTCAACTCTATTTGTGGTCCCGAAGCCGGACGGCTCGGTCAGACCAATTCTAAATCTAAAATCCCTAAACCTATATTTGAAGAGGTTCAAATTCAAGATGGAATCTCTCCGGGCTGTGATCTCCACCTGGAAGGGGGGGATTTTATGGTGTCTCTGGACATAAAGGATGCATACCTTCATGTCCCCATATATCCTCCTCATCAGGCGTACCTGAGATTCGCTGTACAGGGTTGTCATTACCAGTTTCAGACGTTGCCGTTTGGGCTTTCCACGGCCCCGAGAATTTTCACCAAGGTAATGGCGGAAATGATGGTGCTCATGCGCAAGCAGGGAGTCACAATTATCCCATACTTGGACGATCTCCTGATAAAGGCAAGATCGAGAGATCAGTTACTAAAGAGCGTGTCTCTCTCCCTGAGAGTACTACAACAACACGGCTGGATTCTAAATCTACCAAAGTCGCAGTTGGTTCTGACAACTCGGCTGGCATTTTTGGGCATGATTCTGGACACGGAAAAAAAGAGGTTTTTTTCTCCCAAGGAAAAAAGCCCAGGAACTCCAGAACATGGTCAAGGACCTGTTAAAACCAAAAAGAGTGTCAGTTCATCAATGCACTCGAGTATTGGGAAAAATGGTGGCGACCTACGAGGCCATTCCGTTCGGCAGGTTCCATGCGAGAGCTTTTCAGTGGGATCTTCTAGACAAGTGGTCAGGGTCCCATCTACAAATGCATCGGAGGATAAGCCTGTCCCCCAGGGCGAGGGTATCTCTCCTGTGGTGGCTTCAGAGTGCTCACTTTCTAGAGGGTCGCAGGTTCGGCATTCAAGATTGGGTTCTTGTGACCACGGACGCGAGCCTCCGAGGATGGGGAGCTGTCACATAAGGAAGAAATTTTCAGGGAATATGGTCAAGCCAGGAGGCTTGTCTACACATCAATGTGCTGGAATTAAGGGCCATATACAACGGCCTACAGCAAGTGGAGAATCATCTTGGCAACTTGTGGTGCATGTAAACCGCCAAGGCGGGACAAGGAGAAGAGCAGCAATGGCAGAAGCCACCAGGATTCTTCGCTGGGCGGAAACTCATGTAAGCGCTCTGTCAGCAGTCTTCATCCCGGGAGTGGACAACTGGGAAGCAGACTTCCTCAGCAGACACGATCTCCATCCAGGAGAGTGGGGGCTTCATCTAGAAGTTTTTGCAGAAGTAACAAGTCGTTGGGGACTTCCTCAAATAGACATGATGGCGTCGCACCTCAACAAAAAGCTACGGACGTATTGTTCCAGGTCGAGGGACCCTCAGGCAGTGGCGGTGGACGCCCTAGTGACACCGTGGGTGTTTCAGTCGGTCTATGTGTTCCCTCCTCTTCCACTCATCTCAAAACTATTGAGAATCATAAGACAAACAAGAGTGCAGACAATACTCATTGTTCCAGATTGGCCTCGAAGGGACTGGTATTCATATCTTCAGGAAATGATCACAGAAGATCCGTGGCCGCTTCCTCTCAGGGAGGACCTGTTACAACAGGGGCCCTGCGCGTTCCATCCCTACTCTAATCAAGGCTAGGAAGGAGGTAACCGCGAAGCATTATCACCGAATCTGGAGGAAATATGTGTCTTGGTGTGAAGCCAAGAATGCTCCTATGGAAGATTTTCAGCTGGGTCGTTTTCTCCATTTTCTACAGACAGGAGTGGATATGGGCCTGAAGTTAGGCTCCATTAAGGTGCAGATTTCGGCCTTATCTATATTCTTTCAGAAGGAGTTGGCTTCTCTTCCAGAGGTCCAGACTTTTGTGAAAGGAGTACTGCACATCCAACCTCCTTTTGTGCCCCCAGTGGCACCGTGGGACCTTAACGTGGTGTTACGGTTCCTTCAATCACACTGGTTTGAACCTCTTCAAACGGTGGAGTTAAAATTTCTCACTTGGAAAGTGGTCATGTTGTTGGCCTTGGCATCTGCGAGGCGGGTGTCTGAATTGGCGGCTTTGTCTCACAAGAGCCCATATCTAATTTTCCATGTGGATCGAGCGGAGTTGAGAACTCGTCCTCAATTTCTACCTAAGGTGGTTTTGTCGTTCCATATGAACCAACCTATTGTGGTGCCGGTGGCTACGGGTGACTTGGAGGATTCCAAGTCCCTGGATGTAGTCAGGGCCTTAAAAATTTATGTAGCCAGGACGGCTAGAGTTAGGAAAACAGAGGCTCTGTTTGTCCTGTATGCGGCCAACAAGATTGGCGCTCCTGCTTCTAAGCAGACTATTGCTCGCTGGATCTGTAACACGATTCAGCAGGCTCATTCTACGGCGGGACTGCCGTTACCAAATTCGGTAAAGGCCCATTCCACTCGGAAGGTGGGCTCTTCTTGGGCGGCTGCCCGAGGCGTCTCGGCATTAAAGCTGTGCCGAGCAGCTACTTGGTCGGGTTCAAACACTTTTGCAAAATTCTACAAGTTTGATACCCTGGCTGATGAGGACCTCATGTTTGCTCAATCGGTGCTACAGAGTCATCCGCACTCTCCCGTCTGGTCTGGAGCTTTGGTATAATCCCCATGGTCCTTACGGAGTCCCCAGCATCCTCTAGGACGTAAGAGTAAATAAGATTTTAAACCTACCGGTAAATCTTTTTCTCCTAGTCCGTAGAGGATGCTGGGCGCCCGTCCCAGTGCGGACAATTTCTGCAAGGCTTGTATATAGTTGTTGCTTACATAAAGGTTATGTTACAGTTGTGATCAGTCTCTGGCTGATGCTGTTTTATTCACACTGTTAACTGGTTTGGTATATTCCATGTTGTACGGTGTGTATGGTGTGGTCTGGTATGTATCTCGCCCTTAGATTAACAAAAATCCTTTCCTCGTACTGTCCGTCTCCTCTGGGCACAGTTCTTTAACTGAGGTCTGGAGGAGGGGCATACAGGGAGGAGCCAGTTCACACCCATCTAAAGTCTCAGAGTGCACATGTCTCCTGCGGAGCCCGTCTATACCCCATGGTCCTTACGGAGTCCCCAGCATCCTCTACGGACTAGGAGAAAAAGATTTACCGGTAGGTTTAAAATCTTATTATTGTCCAGTCTGGCTGGTTGGAACAAAAATCTGGTAACATACAGTATGGGACAGTTGCTCCCATACATTACCAAATATATACCAGATTGGACAATAAATCTTCAGGAGTATGGCCATCTTAAATTTATTTGGGCATATAATTACTGTATGTAAGATGAACACAAGATTTGCAACCAATTAATCCCAATTCGGACTGGTTTCCATCTTTAGACCATGGAATATATGTAAGTGAGTGAATTCCATATACTGGTGCTATCTCAGCGATTGAGGCTGTAGATTTAAAGTGGTAACAATTTAAAATGGCAAAACTCTCTGAAATTATTACCGCTTTAAATCTACATTCTTAATTGCCGAGATTGCTCCGGTTCACATAGTTCTCAACCTATTACATATACCCTTGTGTATCTGTTTTCATAGGCATTTATTGGTTACAAAACACGCAATTTTTCTTGCAGACTAAATGACACACAATTATGCAGGTAAACAAACACTACTTTATACTGTCATTTCACATGAGTTTTTGTTGCTCTTATAGTGCTTTTACCACATCCTATGACGTATTATCACAGCTGTCTTTATTAAATACATTTTAAGAAAAGAAATAAGTAAAAGCACAATTGCAGCTCTAGCTCTTTAATTACCAAATTATGTTTTACAGTACTGAGGGGATAGCAGCATATATTACAGTTACATACACCGCAGGTTGGACCCGAGTTATTGGTGGGGCTTTTCCTCTGCCCGCGGTTGGAGATGACAGGATCTCCAAGTGCTGGTGAGACGACTCTCCATAGGGTGTTAATTGGACCTGTGTTGGATGACCTGTGTCACCTGTTAACACTGCACCGCAACCCAATTCCTTCCCAAGACCAACCCTGCTTGCTACCCAGGTTGGATTCCCAGGTCACTGCTCCAGGGTTATTTTTCGGGGACCCTTTCACACCGTGCCACAACCCCGGTTAAACCAGCAATAAGCTGGGTTACTCTGGTGGTGTGAAAGGGGTAATATGGTCCCATACTATGTGCTGACTGACACTACCTGATTTACAGCTGAATAGCTGGGTGTGGTATGTGTGACCGGCGGTCTCAGTACATCGGCACCGGGATCTCAGCAGCGGAATCCCGGCAGGGGGCAAGTGCAGCAAGCCCCTTGCGGGCTCAGTGGCGACCGTTCTTTTCTTACTCTATGGGTGTCCCTGTTGGTCGGCATGCCGAACGTTGGGATTGTGAGAGGCGGGCTGTAGTGGGAGGTTATGTGGCCGTCGGTCTCCTGACTACATCGTGAAAAGCTATCAGCAGTAGATCCTTGCCATTTACGGCATTTTATGCTAGTGCTCCTGTGCTCATTGTGGCCTGATTCTGAGTTGAATGCCTCCAGGACCGTTCTACCGCACAACCGCGGCAGCCAACTTAATTTCTTATGCTGATGCGAGAATCCACCTATGTATGCTAAAAAGCTGTGCGTTTGCATGTGGAAGGTCAACCCGACCACTGTTTTCATCTTTAGTATCTGGCCTTGCACCTACCCCATGCTGGGTGCAAAAGATCAGTCTCAAACAAACTTTCCATCTCCATCCCATACTACAAATCAGCACAGAAGTCGACTAGTATGCCCACAAGATGGGACAGTTTAGTGCATCTGCATGGTCCCTGCCCTGTCACTGAGAAAGCGCTCTGTGGATGGCTGGATCACTCCGTCCACATTCGCAATCTTTGTCCATTTGTGCACACCTTGTCTGGTGCATATGCAGTCGCCAATTTCTTTCTACAGCACATGAGCTCCATACGCGCCTTCGCTTGTGTCTTACTCAGAATCAGGCCCTGTGTCTGCTGTAATACTGACTGCTAGGATACTTGCTTTACCTTGTCTTTCACCCTATGAAAAACTGCATTGGAAAAGCTTTCATTACTTTCAATTTAAGCCTTGGGTAACGATGAACACAAAACATTTCATGGTATCAGGTATGCTATAGACGAAGACCTCACTAAGATTAACGCTGATAATTTTTCAAGTACATGAGTTTTCAAACATAGGCAATCTTCATATGTTACCTTGTTTGTATTACTTACCCATTAAAAAGTGTAAAGGATATTCTTCATACTTCTTTATAACAGTTCCCATAAAAAACTTGCTTCCAAAAAATTCTGGAGGCATAAATGTACCATATTTGGCCATTCCTATTTCATAAGGAGTAAATTCCACCCAGTCTGTAAGTAAAACAGAATAAAGTACTGTAGTAAGAGAAGGTCATTAGAATTTAAGCTTGGTTTTACATAAAAACAATACAGCCTTGATTTTTATTTAATCCGTAGATAAGTGACAAGAACATTTACATGTCATTTACAACAAGTTGGCTGAAAAATCTAACAATAACAGTAATTTCCACAATATGCATTAAAATATATTTACTGTGTGAAATGATAAACCATCCAACTGTAAAAAAATGAAAGCATTCGCCAAATCACAGAAAATTGGGAGTCAGCTTTTTCCCACAGGGCAGGAATCAACGTTCTAGCTGCAATTAGGGTATGCTGTAAACGTGAGAGTTTGTTTTAACATTCACATACAGTAAATGTGACACCCACCAAGGTAAACATCATGCAGCCTTGCAGGAATAAATATCAATGTCAGTGTACAACACAATGCATTACAAAGTAGATTACACGCAGACAATAACGTTACAATTTCTTTGTAGGAATTTATTTCACTGGAGAGCTTTGCACGTCTCCAAGCACAATAGTACAATTTAAAATGTAAAACTTATCCCATTAAATTGCAAAGCAGAAACCATTACATTACACAAGTAATTTGATAATTGGGGCCCCGTATTACCTCTGTAAGTTATATAAAAAGTTTTGAGTGCACTTATTCTAAAAGCCCATTTTCTGAGAACAGTGTGGAATCTGAATTGAATAAAGTTAACGAGAGATTACAGCAGTGCTGCAAGTATGGCTGTACGGGGCGGTACTGCGCACTGCCGGGCTGCCACCTTGCAGACACCGGGTGTTGAAGAGAGGAGAGCGCAGCATGCGCCTCTCCTCTCCTGCCTGCCAAGTCCTTCCCGAGTCCACTGAGCCCGGCGGTGGCGGTGTGCACTGAAACGCCGGTTTGTGAGCCAATCAGAGCTCGCAGACCGGCAGCCAATCAGGAGTCACCGCTGCCGGACCGTGAGCCCTGACTGGCTCGCGGACTGGCGCCTCTCCTCTCCTGCCTGCCAAGTCCTTCCCGAGTCCACTGAGCCCGGCGGTGGCGGTGTGCACTGAAACGCCGGTTTGTGAGCCAATCAGAGCTCGCAGACCGGCAGCCAATCAGGAGTCACCGCTGCCGGACCGTGAGCCCTGACTGGCTCGCGGACTGGCGGCAGATCTAATATACAGGATGCCGCCACTGCAGGAGTACCCGGAGACTGGACTGAGGGCAGGAGGGCCATGTGCTGCGTTCTCCTCTATCCAGCAGCAGCAGCAGAAGACAGTGCCAGCGACAATGGTGAGTTGCACTGCTAGGGCATATCTGGCACGCTGGGGGCATGTGTATCTGGCACTGTAGGGGCATATCTGGCACTGTGGGGGCATGTGTATCTGGCAAAGTGGGGGCATGTGTATCTTGCAAAGTGGGGGCATATCTGGCACTGTGGGGGCATATGTGTATCTGGCAAAGTGGGAGCATATCTGGCACTGTGGGGGCATATCTGGCACTCTGAGGGCATGTGTATTTGGCACTGTGGGGGCAAGTGTATCTGGCACTATGGCATATTATTTATTGATTAACAGCTTCTTATATAGCGCAGCAAATTCCGTTGCGCTTTACAATTGGAAATAACAATGGTATAACAAACTGGGTGATAAACAGTCATAGAGGTAGGAAGGCCCTGCTCGCGAGCTTACAATCTATAGGGAAATAGGCATGTATACACAAGGAAAGGTGCTATCTATTGAATTGTTGTCCGTCAGATTGCAAAGGTTCTTGGTGGGCTGTATGATATGGTCATACAGCAATGATGAACCGGGTTCAAGAGGAAGGGAAAGTGAAGAATTAGAAGACATGTGAGGATATGTGTGGTCTGTACAGAGTGGATGCAATTTGAGTGGAAGGTTTATGAAAGTTATGTGGGCGGTTCTGGAATTTGATATGCTTGCCTAAAGAGGTGAGTTTTCAGGGAACCCTTGAAGTTTGGAGACTGGAGGAGAGTCTTATTGTGCGTGGTAAGGCATTCCACAGAGTGGGTGCAGCCCAATGAAAGTCCTGCAATCGTGAGTGGGAGCAAGTAATGAGTGTGGTTGAGAGACGCAGGTCTTGTAAAGAGCAAAGAGGTCGGGTTGGGAGATATTTTGAGATAAGCAAAGTGATGTACGTTGGTGTAGTTTGGTTAATGGCCTTGTGTGTGAGTAAAAAAGTATTTTATATTGAATGCGGTAGAATACAGGTAACCAATGGAGGGACTGAAAGAGTGTATCTGCAGACGATAAACGTCTAGCGAGGAAAATTAGCCTCAGAATGGATTGTAGTGGTGAGAGTCTCGTTTTGGGAAGACCAGTAAGAAGACTATTGCAATAATCAATGTGGGAGATAATGAGAGCGTGGATTAGAGTTTTAGCAGTGTCTTGTGTAAGGTATGGTCGTATTTTGGATATGTTTTTTAGATGCATGTAACATGATCTTGAGACAGATTGAATGTGGGGAACAAAGGACAGTTCAGAGTCAAGGATGACACCTAGGCAGCAAGCTTGTGTGTTAGGGTAGATAGTCGAGTTTACAACAGTGATAGAGATGTCAGGTTGGTACCTACTATTGGCTGGTGGAAAATAATATTTTACTCACCGGTAAATCTATTTCTCGTAGTCCGTAGTGGATGCTGGGGACTCCGTAAGGTCCATGGGGAATAGATGGGCTCCGCAGGAGACTGGGCACTCTAAGAAAGATTTAGTACTACTGGTGTGCACTGGCTCCTCCCTCTATGCCCCTCCTCCAGACCTCAGTTAAGGAAACTGTGCCCGGAAGAGCTGACATTGTAAGGAAAGGATTTTGGAATCCAGGGTAAGACTCATACCAGCCACACCAATCACACCGTATAACTTGTGATAAACTTACCCAGTCAACAGTATGAACCACAACAGAGCATCAACAATGGATGCCCACATAACATAACCCTTTATTAAGCAATAACTATGTACACGTATTGCAGAAAGTCCGCACTTGGGACGGGCGCCCAGCATCCACTACGGACTACGAGAAATAGATTTACCGGTGAGTAAAATCTTATTTTCTCTAACGTCTTAGTGGATGCTGGGGACTCCGTAAGGACCATGGGGATTATACCAAAGCTCCCAAACGGGCGGGAGAGTGCGGATGACTCTGCAGCACCGAATGGGCAAACACAAGGTCCTCCTCAGCCAGGGTATCAAACTTGTAGAACTTAGCAAATGTGTTTGTACCCGACCAAGTAGCTGCTCGGCAAAGCTGTAATGCCGAGACCCCTCGGGCAGCCGCCCAAGAAGAGCCCACTTCCCTTGTGGAATGGGCTTTCACTGATTTTGGATGCGGCAAACCAGCCGCAGAATGAGCCTGCTGAATCGTGTTACAGATCCAGCGAGCAATGGTTTGCTTTGAAGCAGGAGCACCCAGCTTGTTGGATGCATACAGGATAAACAGCGAGTCAGTCTTCCTGACTCCAGCCGTCCTGGCTACATAGATCTTCAAAGCCCTGACTACATCAAGCAACTTGGAATCCTCCAAGTCACGAGTAGCCGCAGGCACCACAATAGGTTGGTTCAAATGAAAAGATGACTCCACCTTCGGCAGAAATTGCGGACGAGTCCGTAATTCTGCCCTGTCCATATGGAAAACCAGATAGGGGCTTTTACATGACAAAGCTGCCAATTCTGACACACGCCTAGCCGAAGCGAAGGCCAATAGCATGACCACCTTCCACGTGAGATACTTTAGCTCCACGGTCTTAAGTGGCTCAAACCAGTGGGATTTCAGGAAACCCAACACCACGTTGAGATCCCAAGGTGCCACTGGTGGCACAAAAGGGGGCTGAATATGCAGCACTCCCTTAACAAACGTCTGAACTTCAGGAAAAGAAGCCAGTTCCTTTTGAAAGAAAATGGATAGGGCCGAAATCTGGACCTTTATGGACCCCAACTTCAGGCCCATAGTCACTCCAGACTGTAGGGAGTGCAGGAACCGGCCCAGCTGGAATTCCTCTGTAGGGGCCTTCCTGGCCTCACACCAGGCAACATATTTTCGCCATATACGGTGATAGTGTCTTGCTGTCACGTCCATCCTAGCCTTTATCAGCGTAGGAATAACTTCCTCCGGAATGCCTTTTTCCGCTAGGATCCTGCGTTCAACCGCCATGCCGTCAACAGCCATGCCGTCAAACGCAGCCGTGGTAAGTATTGGAACAGACAGGGCCCCTGTTGCAACAGGTCCTGTCTGAGAGGCAGAGGCCATGGGTCCTCTGTGAGCATTTCTTGCAGTTCCGGGTACCAAGTCTTTCTTGGCCAATCCGGAACAATGAGTATTGTTCTCACTCCTCTTTTTCTTACGATTCTCAGCACCTTGGGTATGAGAGGAAGAGGAGGAAACACATAGATCGACTGAAACACCCACGGTGTTACCAGTGCGTCCACAGCTATCGCCTGAGGGTCTCTTGACCTGGCGCAATACCTTTGTAGCTTTTTGTTGAGACGGGACGCCATCATGTCTACCTGTGGCAGTTCCCATCGATTTGTAATCTGAGTGAAGACTTCGTGATGAAGTCCCCACTCTCCCGGGTGGAGGTCGTGCCTGCTGAGGAAGTCTGCTTCCCAGTTGTCCACTCCCGGAATGAACACTGCTGACAGTGCTTGCACGTGATTCTCCGCTCAACGAAGAATCCTGGTGGCTTCCGCCATCGCCACTCTGCTTCTTGTGCCGCCCTGGCGGTTTACATGAGCCACTGCGGTGATGTTGTCTTACTGAATCAGCACCGGTTGGTTGCGAAGCAGAGGCTCCGCTTGACTCAGGGCGTTGTATATGGCCCTAAGTTCCAGGATATTTATGTGCAGACAAGCCTCCTGACTTGACCACAACCCTTGGATGTTTCTTCCCTGAGTGACTGCCCCCCCCCCTCGGAGGCTCGCATCCGTGGTCACCAGGACCCAGTCCTGTATGCCGAACCTGCGGCCCTCGAGAAGGTGAGCACTCTGTAGCCACCACAGAAGAGACACCCTGGCCCTCGGGGACAGGGTGATCAGCCAATGCATCTGAAGATGCGATCCGGACCACTTGTCCAACAGATCCCACTGAAAGATCCTCGCATTGGAACCTGCCGAAGGTAATGGCTTCGTATGATGCCACCATCTTTCCCAGGACTCGCGTGCAGCGATGCATCGACACCTGTTTCGGTTTTAAGAGGTCTCTGACTAGAGTCACGAGCTCTTGAGCCTTCTCCGCCGGGAGAAACACCTTCTTCTGGTCTCTGTCCAGAATCATGCCCAGAAAAGGCAGACGCATTGTAGGAATCAGCTGTGACTTTGGGATATTCAGAATCCAGCCGTGCTGTTGCAACACTTCCTGAGAGTGTGCTACGCTGATCAGCAACTGCTCTCTGGACCTCGCCTTTATGAGGAGATCGTCCAAGTATGGGATAATTGTGACTCCTTGCTTTCTCAGGATCACCATCATTTCTGCCATTACCTTGGCAAATATTCTCGATGCCGTGGAGAGCCCAAACGGCAACGTCTGGAATTGGTAATGACAGTCCTGTACTACAAATCTGAGGTACTCCTGATGAGGTGGATAAATGGGGACATGCAAGTAAGCATCCTTGATGTCCAGAGACACCATAAAATCCCCCTCTTCCAGGCTTGCAATGACCGCTCTGAGCGATTCCATTTTGAACTTGAATCTTTTCAGATAAATGTTCAGGGACTTTAAATTCAATATGGGTCTGACCGAACCGTCCGGTTTCGGTACCACAAACATTGTGGAATAGTATCCTCTTCCTTGTTGAAGGAGGGGAACCTTTACCACCACCTGCTGGAGATATAACTTGTGAATTGCCGCTAACACTACTTCCCGTTCCATGGGGGAAGCTGGCAGGGCCGATTTGAGGTAACGGTGAGGGGGCATCTCTTCGAATTCCAGCTTGTACCCCTGAGACACAATCTGTATAGCCCAGGGATCCACCTTTGAGCGAACCCACTGGTGGTTGAAATTTCGGAGACGCGCCGCCACCGCTCCTGGCTCCTGTGGAGCCCCGGCGTCATGCGGTGGATTTAGTGGAAGCCGGGGAGGACTTCTGTTCCTGGGAACTAGCTGTATGGTGCAGCTTCTTTCCTCTACCCCTGCCTCTGGCAAGAAAGGACGCACCTCTGACCTTCTTGCTTCTTTGTGATCGAAAGGACTGCATTTGGTAATACGGTGCTTTCTTAGGCTGTGAGGGAATATATGGCAAAAAATTTTACTTCCCAGCCGTAGCTGTGGAAACTAGGTCCGAGAGGCCGTCCCCAAACAATTCCTCACCCTTGTAAGGTAAAACCTCCATGTGCTTTTTGGAGTCGGCATCACCTGTCCATTGCCGAGTCCACAGGACCCTTCTGGCAGAAATTGACATTGCATTTATTCTAGAGCCCAGTAGGCAAATGTCCCTCTGGGCATCCCTCATATATAGGACAGCGTCTTTTATATGCCCCAGGGTCAGTAAAATGGTATCCTTGTCTTAGGTATCCATTTCCTCAGACAGATTATCTATCCATGCTGCTACAGCACTACACATCCAGGCCGACGCAATTGCCGGCCTCAGTAGAGTACCTGAATGTGTATAAACAGACTTCAGGATACTTTCCTGCTTCCTATATGCAGGATCCGTTAGGGCGGCCGTATCCTGTGACGGCAGGGCCACCTTCTTAGATAAGCGTGTCAGAGCTTTATCTACCCTAGGGGAGGATTCCCAGCGCACCCTGTCCGTTGGCGGGAAAGGGTACGCCATAAGTAACCTTTTGGAAATCAGCACTTTCCTATTGGGGGAATCCCACGCTTTTTCACATAATTCATTTAACTCATGTGAAGGGGGAAAAGTCACCTCTTGCTTTTTCTCCCCATACATACTGTATAAACCCTCTTGTCAGGGACAGGGTTTACCTCTGATACGTGCAAAACATCCTTCATTGCTATAATCATGTAGCGGATGGCTTTAGCCATTTTAGGCTGCAATTTTGCATCATCCTCATCGACACTGGTCAGAATCCGTGTCGACATCTGTGTCAACAATTTTGGATAGTGGGCGCTTCTGAGACCCTGACAACCTCTGCGCTGTAGGATCAGGCATGGGCTGAGACCCCGACTGCCCCAAGGCATCAGCTTTATCCAACCTTTTATGCAAGGAGTTTACATTATCATTTAACACCTTCCACATATCCATCCAATCAGGTGTCGGCGCCATCGGCGGAGACACGTCATTCATCTGCACTTGCTCTGCCTCCACATAGCCCTCTTCGTCAAACATGTCGACACATGCGTACCGACACACCACACACATAGGGGATGCTCTATATGAGGACAGGACCCCCACAAGGCCTTTTGGAGAGACAGAGAGAGAGTATGCCAGCACACACCCCAGCGCTATATGACCCAGGAATCACACAGTAACTTAGTGTTTACCCAGTAGCTTCTGTATATATGATTAATGCGCTAAATTTATGTGCCCCCCCTCTCTTTTTACCCTTTCTACCGTGAGTCAGCGGCGGGCTTCTGTCCCGCGATTTTGTGTGAAATTAATGGCGGCGGCTCATGCATATAACAGTGTCCAACTGTATATATTGCTGCTTTTGCCAGGAGGTACTTAATTGCTGCCCAGGGCGCCCCCCCCTGCGCCCTGCACCCTACAGTGACCGGTGTGTGTGGGTTAGTGTGGGCGCAATGGCGCACAGCTGCAGTGCTGTGCGCTACCTCATATGAAGACAGGAGTCTTCTGCCGCCGATTTTGACGTCTTCTTGCTTCAACCCGCCGTCTTCTGTCTTCTGGCTCTGCGAGGGGGGCGGCGGCGCGGTTCCGGGAACGGACGACCAAGGTTAGGTTCCTGTATTCGATCCCTCTGGAGCTAATGGTGTCCAGTAGCCTAAGAAGCGCAACCTAGCCGCAGTTAGTAGGTTTGCTTCTCTCCCCTCAGTCCCACGTAGCAGAGAGTCTGTTGCCAGCAGAAACTCTCTGAAAATAAAAAAAACCTAACTAAAATACTTTCTTATTAGCAAGCTCAGGAGAGCTCACTAAAATGCACCCAGCTCTGTCCGGGCACAAATTCTAACTGAGGTCCGGAGGAGGGGCATAGAGGGAGGAGCCAGTGCACACCAGTAGTACTAAATCTTTCTTAGAGTGCCCAGTCTCCTGCGGAGCCCGTCTATTCCCCATGGTCCTTACGGAGTCCCCAGCATCCACTAGGACGTTAGAGAAATACAATTAACTCTGTCTTTGAAATATTAAGTTTGAGGTGGCGAGATGTCATCCAGGGTGAAATGATACTGAAATCCAAAAGACCTGATTAGTTTACCAAGAGATGAGGTATAGATAGAGAAAAGCAGAGGACCCAAGACTGAGCCTTGCGGTACTCCAACTGAAAGAGGTAGCGAAGAGGAGGTAGATTCAGAGAAGCGAACACTGAAGAAGCGATTAGATAGGTAGGCTAGGAACCAAGAAAGGGCTGTGTCTTTAAGACCTAGGGATTGTAGTGTCTGTATGAGAAGAGAGTGGTCAACAGTATCAAATGCAGTAGATAGATCTAGAAGAATAAGTAGTGAGTAATGGCCTTTAGACTTCGTAGTGACCAAATCATTAATCACTTTAGTCAGTGCTGTTTCTGTGGAGTGTTGGGAATGGAAGTCTGACTGAAGTGGGTCCAATAAAGTGTATGAGTTAAGAAAGTGTGTGAGTCGAGTGTAGGCAAGTCTCTCAAGTAGCTTAGAGAGACAAGGGAGCTGAGAGAAAAGGTGGTAGTTTGAGAGAGCATTAGGGTCAGAATTTAGTTTTTTTTAAATGGGAGTAATCACTGCATGCTTGAAGAGTGAAGGAAAAATACCAGTAGAGAGAGAGAGAGATTACAGATGTTAGTTAAGGTAGGGATGAGCACCAGAGACAGAGCTTTACTTATTTGTGAGGGTAAAGGATTAAGAGGAGAGGTAGTAGAGAAGCAATCTGGCACTATGGGGGCATATGTGTATCTGGCACTGTGGGGGCATATCTGGACTGTGGGGGCATATTTGGCACTGTGGGGGCATATCTGGCACTGAAGGGGCATATCTGGCACTGAAGGGGCATATCTGGCACTCTGGGGGCATATATGTTTCTGGCACTGTGGGGTCATGTGTATCGGGCAAAGTGGGGGCATATCTGGACTATGGGGGTATATCTGGCACTGAAGGGGCATATCTGGCACTATGGGGGCATGTGTATCTGACAAAGTGGGGGCATATCTGGACTATGGGGGTACATCTGGCACTGAAGGGGCATATCTGGCACTATGGGGGCATGTGTATCTGGCAAAGTGGGGACATATCTGGTACTGTGGGGGTATATCTGGCACTCTGGGGTCAGATGTGTATCTGGCACTGTGGGGGCATATCTAGCACTGTGGGATCATGTGTATCTGGCAAAGTGGGGGCATATCTGGACTATGGGGGTATATCTGGCACTGAAGGGGCATATCTGGCACTATGGGGGCATGTGTATCTGGCAAAGTGGGGACATATATGGTACTGTGGGGGCATATCTGGCACTCTGGGGGCAGATGTGTATCTGGCACTGTGGGGGCATATCTAGCACTGTGGTGGCATGTGTATCTGGCAAAGTGGGGACATATCTGGACTGTGGGGGCATATCTGGCACTGTGGGGGCATAGCTGGCACTGAAGGGGCATAGCTGGCACTGAAGAGGCATAGCTGGCAAAGTTGGGTTATATCTGGACTGTGGGGGCATATCTGGCATTGTGGGGGCATATGTGTATCTGACACTGTGGGGGCATATCTGGCACTGTGGGGGCATATGTGGATCTGGCACTCTGGGGCAATGCGTATCTGGCACTGTGGGGTAATGTGTATCTGGCACTGTGGGGGCATAAATGGCACTACTGGGGGCATTTGTGTATCTGGCACCATGGGGCATTTGTGTATCTGGCACCGTTGGGCATTTGTGTATCTGGCACCGTGGGGCATTTCTGCATCTGGCACTGTGGGGCATTTGTGCATCTGGCACTGTAGGAGCATATCTGGCATGGTGAGGGCGTATCTGGTACTGTGGGGGCATATGCGTATCTGTCTGTCACTATTGGGGTCATATGTGTATCTGCCCCCCCCCATATGTGTATCACACCCCCATGATATTTGGCCACACCCATTTTTGTCACACGCGCGCACACAGTACCTATTTCTACTTGCACCACTGGATTACAAAATATTGAACACCGCTTTCCTTATGTAGACAATAAATTTACATTATGCAAAGGATGGAATTACTAAGTAATTACCTTTAGCGCTCGTGGTGAGTTGCTTTTCTTATAGCAGCTAATACAACAGGGTTAGTTAGACCCCACAACCAAAATCACAATAAACAAGAAAAAGCGCTGGGAAACTGGATAGAAATATACTAGCAATTTTAATAATGTATTAAACATTCATTTGTACTGTTGCAACAGTTATTAAAACAAAAATGTATCTAATTAAAATTTAGGGCATGATATAGCACTGCAAAAAAGTTTAAAAAGTCCCATATGTTTAGTATGGATTGTATAATGTTGGCCGGTACTCAAGAGAGCCAGTTCATCCCCAAGATTAGTGCCACAGTCCAGGAACAATTTTAAGCGAATGATATATTACCAACTGTAGTTAGATTGACCTTGCTGGCTTGGTTCAAGATGCCACTTGGTCCGATTAGTCACTCAGGTCCAAAATTTGCAGGTACTCAATTCGCTGATGGCAGGGTTCCTATATCCGACTTCTAGGCGTTTGTAGGGGGATGAGGTATCAGAGTCCAGCCAATCCACCGACGCGTTTCGCTGTTTGGCACAGCTTTTTCAAGGTGATGTGTTGCAGTGACTGGGTGCCCATTTTATAGCAGTGCTAATTGCCCATGTGAAACAGATGTGTCAGATTCAAAACATATAAATAATGTATAAAATAGAGTTCTATCCAGTTTCCAAGTGAAGTGACAGACTTTGAGACTATAAAACCATTAATACGTCCTATTTTTCTAAGTGCAAAACTCTTTTTTATATAAAAATAGTAAAAGAGAGCATCGCTTTCCGATCACGTCATCGCGAGTTTACTTCCTGTACCTGGAGCGCACGCACGCTCCCGTTTCCTTGTACGGACGCTCGGCTATACATTATACATCACTCTCAGTAATGGAGATTCAGAGTGATGTATAATGTATAGCCGAGCGTCCGGTCACGTGACCGGAACTAGTCCCTTCGTGTGGTCCGTTGCCTGGTAACAGGACATTGGGCCTATCGGTGGCTGGCACTGTGCCGGTCACGTGACCGGGCGCTAACCAATAGGAACGAGTTTGCGTTCCATATACAAGGAAACGGGAGCGTGCGTGCGCTCCAGGTACAGGAAGTAAACTCGCGATCACGTGATCGGAAAGCGATGCTCTCTTTTACTATTTTTATATAAAAAGAGTTTTGCACTTAGAAAAATAGGACGTATTAATGGTTTTATAGTCTCAAAGTCTGTCACTTCACTTGGAAACTGGATAGAACTCTATTTTATACATTATTTATATGTTTTGAATCTGACACATCTGTTTCACATGGGCAATTAGCACTGCTATAAAATGGGCACCCAGTCACTGCAACACATCACCTTGAAAAAGCTGTGCCAAACAGCGAAACGCGTCGGTGGATTGGCTGGACTCTGATACCTCATCCCCCTACAAACGCCTAGAAGTCGGATATAGGAACCCTGCCATCAGCGAATTGAGTACCTGCAAATTTTGGACCTGAGCGACTAATCGGACCAAGTGGCATCTTGAACCAAGCCAGCAAGGTCAATCTAACTACAGTTGGTAATATATCATTCGCTTAAAATTGTTCCTGGACTGTGGCACTAATCTTGGGGATGAACTGGCTCTCTTGAGTACCGGCCAACATTATACAATCCATACTAAACATATGGGACTTTTTAAACTTTTTTGCAGTGCTATATCATGCCCTAAATTTTAATTAGATACATTTTTGTTTTAATAACTGTTGCAACAGTACAAATGAATGTTTAATACATTATTAAAATTGCTAGTATATTTCTATCCAGTTTCCCAGCGCTTTTTCTTGTTTATTGTAATAAATTTACATTGTAACAATCCTCCCTAAGTTGTGTACCAATAATAACCTTTGCTGACTTTAATGTCTTGCTAACTGATCCCTCAGGTGTTTCTACCCCATAAAACATTATATATATGTTATATGTTCATAATGTTTAGTGTTATTGTATGTATACCGGTATTAGGCCTTTAGCCATATAGTTTTTAATATATTTTATCAAATTTTGGTTCTACAAAACTGTTTACCTATACATATTATAAATAAATAATTTTTTGACCTTCATTGTGATAGATATATATATATATATATATACTATCCGTATACACCGGCACTCAGCAAAGTCAACAAATATGCCCAGGTGCCTTCCAAGAATAAACCCTGGCTCGGGTCTAAATAGTCACAGTGAACAGAGGCGGCACTCTCAGGACTTATAGTGGTAGTACAAATGAAGAAAAAACAGCTAAACCATAGCTCTGTCGATTAACGTTTCGATTTATAGCAAAACCGTCATCAGAATCATATAACACATAATACAAACAAGACATACTTACATAACCTCGTATCCCCCCGTCAGGAAGCCGCCAGCGCCGCGCCGTCTCCCGAGTCAATGACGTCACACATGCGACGCGCGCCCTCCGGCGCGCTCAGGTGACCACCCGGCGTCATGGCAACCTGATACACAAAAATACAAACCAGTGAAAAAAAAAAAACAAACATAAAAACAACAGCAGTCGAGTATACTGACATAATTAGGGGTTTAAATAACCATCCTATGTTCATAATGCCTACACCAATGCAGCCCAGCCTGAAAACATATTAATGGGCTATAGCTAATAAAGGAAAAAACATATACCTTGAAGTGAAAAAAAAGCATGTAACTAGATCAGAGAAAGGCATACTGAGAATCAGGACCAAACAGATAACCTGAAGAGACAGCTATATTACAAAAAGCAGCTTAAAGGTAACATCTCATTTAAGCCACGCGGAGAGACCGTATCCAGACGGTGAATCCACCGCGATTCTCTCTGCAGCAGTGCCCTGTGTCTGTCACCCCCCCGCATTCTCTTGGGTGCTTGATCAATAATTTTGTAGCGTAAGGTGCTGAGCCCGTGATTGAGTGCCTTAAAATGCCGGGCCACCGGCTGACTATGTGAACCCGTCTGATCAAATGCCTGTCTGATGGCGGACCTATGTAGGGCCATCCGTTCCTTAAATTGCCTTGTGGTCTTCCCCACATAGAGGAGACCACAAGGACAGCGTATAATATAAATGACAAATGTGCTGGAGCACGTCAACACTTGACGGATGACACACCCCACTCCCGTCTGTGGATGCGGAAAAGAGCTCCCCGTCTCCATGTAGCTACATGTGGTGCACCCAGTGCACCTATAGCATCCTGGTTTTCTAGTCATAAAATTAATGGGGGTCCTGTCTTGAAAGGAAGAAATGTCGTTCTTAACCAACCAATCCTTCAGGTTACGGTCCCTAGCAAAGCTCGGCATAATAGTGGCATTGCAAAAAAGGTGTCACGTTCTAGGTCGAGAGATTTCATTCTTCCAGTGGGGAGATTGCTAAATGTGCCAAAAGATTGTGGCCGATAGTGACTGCGGATAAGGATCTGTCATGTCTCCGCAATGCCACTATTATGCCGAGCTTTGCTAGGGACCGTAACCTGAAGGATTGGTTGGTTAAGAACGACATTTCTTCCTTTCAAGACAGGACCCCCATTAATTTTATGACTAGAAAACCAGGATGCTATAGGTGCACTGGGTGCACCACATGTAGCTACATGGAGACGGGGAGCTCTTTTCCGCATCCACAGACGGGAGTGAGGTGTGTCATCCGTCAAGTGTTGACGTGCTCCAGCACATTTGTCATTTATATTATACGCTGTCCTTGTGGTCTCCTCTATGTGGGGAAGACCACAAGGCAATTTAAGGAACGGATGGCCCTACATAGGTCCGCCATCAGACAGGCATTTGATCAGACGGGTTCACATAGTCAGCCGGTGGCCCGGCATTTTAAGGCACTCAATCACGGGCTCAGCACCTTACGCTACAAAATTATTGATCAAGCACCCAAGAGAATGCGGGGGGGTGACAGACACAGGGCACTGCTGCAGAGAGAATCGCGGTGGATTCACCGTCTGGATACGGTCTCTCCGCGTGGCTTAAATGAGATGTTACCTTTAAGCTGCTTTTTGTAATATAGCTGTCTCTTCAGGTTATCTGTTTGGTCCTGATTCTCAGTATGCCTTTCTCTGATCTAGTTACATGCCTTTTTTTTCACTTCAAGGTATATGTTTTTTCCTTTATTAGCTATAGCCCATTAATATGTTTTCAGGCTGGGCTGCATTGGTGTAGGCATTATGAACATAGGATGGTTATTTAAACCCCTAATTATGTCAGTATACTCGACTGCTGTTGTTTTTATGTTTTTGTTTTTTTTTCCACTGGTTTGTATTTTTGTGTATCAGGTTGCCATGACGCCGGGTGGTCACCTGAGCGCGCCGGAGGGCGCGCGTCGCATGTGTGACGTCATTGACTCGGGAGACGGCGCGGCGCTGGCGGCTTCCTGACGGGGGGATACGAGGTTATGTAAGTATGTCTTGTTTGTATTATGTGTTATATGATTCTGATGACGGTTTTGCTATAAATCGAAACGTTAATCGACAGAGCTATGGTTTAGCTGTTTTTTCTTCATTTGTACTACCACTATAAGTCCTGAGAGTGCCGCCTCTGTTCACTGTGACTATTTAGACCCGAGCCAGGGTTTATTCTTGGAAGGCACCTGGGCATATTTGTTGACTTTGCTGAGTGCCGGTGTATACGGATAGTGGATACACGTGTGTTGTGGAGTAGCGGTGGGACAGCACCCAACCGCAGCAATACACGGGACACAAGGCACCGCGTCTTAGGTTCTATGATCAATTGACTGTCTGGATTCTCCCCGGTAATCAGGTGGGCTGAGTGCATAGTCACTCTATCCTGGCCGGTTCGTGTTTTTGATTTTAACATCACGCAGCATGCAGAGCAATACTGGCTACAGAAATGTAGTTTTACCCACGGGAGAAACGTGGAGTTATTCGGACGCCGATGCGGACAGTATCAGAGTGAAGGACAAGCTGGAAGCAACAGGTGGCCTGGAGGCACCTGAACAGCTGTTCACACAATTACTGAGGTTATCCAAAAAAGAAATCGATTTTTATTTACACGGGGTGACCTTATCAGATTATCACAGGAGTGGGCAAATCCCCAGAGGGTTCCGGATACGAAATATCCCAACGATTGGGAAATATAACGCTGAGTTTTGTAGAAAATGGGCTGCTATTCTCAATAAATGCAGCCTGGATCTCATCTTACTCGTGATTGAGGAGTCAACCAGGGAATTGACCGAGATACGTCAAAAGAAAGCAGCTTTTGAGGTGGCACATTTAGACACCCTCAAAACAGACGAGAAGGAGAACTGGATGGAAAAACTGACTATCCAAGTCGAGAAATACCGGCGTGAGCTCGTTAAGTTTAAACGGGACAAATTGCAGCTGGTACAGAAAGACTACGCTGAATGTAAGGTCTATTCTTGGGCACAACACCCTGATGGACAAAGACAATACAGATCTCGACAACACAGATTCAGACGTTTTCCTGGAGACACGGAGTCCTCAAGTGGAGGGAATTCCTCCCAAAGCGAATTTGAGACAAAGAAGAGAGGTGCAGCGAACAAACCCCCTTTAGGGGTGAGTACGCGTGCTCAGCGCGACGCAAAAGGAGACCGGTTACCCGAAGAGGGAGGCAGTGGCAGAGGACGTACAAAAGCCACTACCAAGAAGAAAAACAAGTAGTATTTAATTTGTCCAGTCGGACACTATCGGAGACGGAATTACGGGTGTTAAATAAAGGATTGTCTTTTGTGCCTTCCAGCAGTTTTGATAAGTTCCAGTGGAAACTGGACCATTACAAGTTTGACCGTAAGCTCCGACTCAAAGAACATTTTTCCAACTTGTCCACACCTAGAGCAATGGAGTCTGGCACAGGGATTCGCAGCAAATCCAAGTTTGACCCTTTGAGTATGAATACCTCCTTAAAATGCTTTAACAGAACGCTGGATCAGCAAGTGCTTGAGGTTGATAAACGGGAAGGACAGTATAGACCCAATTTGTCCAAAGTCGAGATGGAAGCACTTAAAGCCTTGAGCAAGGACCAGTCCATCATAATCCGCCCCGCCGACAAGGGGGGCGGAATTGTTGTACAAGATCTGGGACAGCATAGGAATGAGATCTACCGGCAGCTGGGAGATACAGCTGTCTATGCCAAATTAAGTGCGGATCCGACCATGATGTATAATCAGGAACTGAGCAATATTTTGGAAACAGCAGTCAGGGATGGGATTATCACCAGGAGCACCCAGATGGCTCTATTTGAAGAACATCCTGTGGCCCCGGTATTATACACGCTGCCTAAAGTGCACAAGCACCCGACAGAGCCGCCGGGCAGGCCAATCATCGCCGCCAGAGATTCTATCTTTTATAAAGTTTCCAAATATTTAGACAACTTTCTTCAACCCGTTATCCAGGTTCAGCCCACCTATTTGAAGGACACGACTTCACTCATCTTGAAATTACAGGCAATTAAAGAAGTGCCAGTGGGCAGCTTCCTGTGTACTATGGACATAGTAAGCCTGTATACGAATATACCCCATCAGGAAGGGTTGGAAGCAGTCAGGAGACTGCTGTCTACTAGTCCGATCTACAATGGACCTGATGTATCTTTTTTTCTAGTATTGCTAGAATTGACATTAAAACGTAATTATTTTCTGTTTGACAAGGGGTGGTACATACAGCGGCAGGGATGCGCGATGGGGTCATGTGTGGCCCCCGCGTTCGCCAACTGCTATATGTTCGACCTAGAACGTGACACCTTTTTTGCAGATCCAGTTGTTGCAGAAAAAATCTGTTATTTCGTGAGGTATATAGATGATTTGTTGCTTATCTGGACGGGTCCTAAGCAGGACTTCATTGATTTAATGATTCAGGTCAACTCTGGGGATACCATGATTAGGTATACATATGAGATTAGCGAGGTTTCTGTCAATTACCTTGATGTTTGTATCTCCCTGCGTGAGGGTCAGATCCATACAGGATTGCATAAAAAAAGCACTGATAGAAATACCCTGCTGCACTTTGCCAGCCAGCATCCTAATGCGACGAAGATGGGGCTACCTTACTCTCAGTTCCTGAGAGTTCATCGGATTTCCGATGATCCTGTGGAAACTGAGAAGGAGATAGACCTCATGGTACGTCAATTCTTGGTAAGAGGGTACAAGTACGATGCCTTGATTGAGGCCAAACAAAGGGTGCTTAGGATTCCCAGGGCTAAGACACTTGGACAGAGTCCCAAAAAGAAGGGGGGCAGAGAGGTTGTCCCATTTGTCCAGAGATTTCATTCTTCCAGTGGGGAGATTGCTAAATGTGCCAAAAGATTGTGGCCGATAGTGACTGCGGATAAGAATCTGTCATGTCTCCGCAATGCCACTATTATGCCGAGCTTTGCTAGGGACCGTAACCTGAAGGATTGGTTGGTTAAGAACGACATTTCTTCCTTTCAAGACAGGACCCCCATTAATTTTATGACTAGAAAACCAGGATGCTATAGGTGCACTGGGTGCACCACATGTAGCTACATGGAGACGGGGAGCTCTTTTCCGCATCCACAGACGGGAGTGAGGTGTGTCATCCGTCAAGTGTTGACGTGCTCCAGCACATTTGTCATTTATATTATACGCTGTCCTTGTGGTCTCCTCTATGTGGGGAAGACCACAAGGCAATTTAAGGAACGGATGGCCCTACATAGGTCCGCCATCAGACAGGCATTTGATCAGACGGGTTCACATAGTCAGCCGGTGGCCCGGCATTTTAAGGCACTCAATCACGGGCTCAGCACCTTACGCTACAAAATTATTGATCAAGCACCCAAGAGAATGCGGGGGGGTGACAGACACAGGGCACTGCTGCAGAGAGAATCGCGGTGGATTCACCGTCTGGATACGGTCTCTCCGCGTGGCTTAAATGAGATGTTACCTTTAAGCTGCTTTTTGTAATATAGCTGTCTCTTCAGGTTATCTGTTTGGTCCTGATTCTCAGTATGCCTTTCTCTGATCTAGTTACATGCTTTTTTTTCACTTCAAGGTATATGTTTTTTCCTTTATTAGCTATAGCCCATTAATATGTTTTCAGGCTGGGCTGCATTGGTGTAGGCATTATGAACATAGGATGGTTATTTAAACCCCTAATTATGTCAGTATACTCGACTGCTGTTGTTTTTATGTTTTTTTTTTTTTTTTTCACTGGTTTGTATTTTTGTGTATCAGGTTGCCATGACGCCGGGTGGTCACCTGAGCGTGCCGGAGGGCGCGCGTCGCATGTGTGACGTCATTGACTCGGGAGACGGCGCGGCGCTGGCGGCTTCCTGACGGGGGGATACGAGGTTATGTAAGTATGTCTTGTTTGTATTATGTGTTATATGATTCTGATGACGGTTTTGCTATAAATCGAAACGTTAATCGACAGAGCTATGGTTTAGCTGTTTTTTCTTCATTTGTACTACCACTATAAGTCCTGAGAGTGCCGCCTCTGTTCACTGTGACTATATATATATATATATATATATATACCGTATATCAATTTTATTACATACACTATCACCTCATATTTTTAGCAAGAGTATAAGCGCAGTGTGACGCAATTCCCATCTTTTTATTTGTAAACTATTCACTATTACCTGAAGTATAGGAATAATTTGGGATGCAGCCAGAATGGGTCACTATATGCGGTGGTCGTGTTTGGTGCTTTCTGTTTTTTACAGACTTCTCACAATGTCTTGCTTAGCTGGGATATTTGCTCCTGCAATCATGAATGCCTCACTGTACCCTTCCTCTGTGGAGGTTGCTGAGTCTCTGTTAATTGTGGAAGGAAGAGCCTGCTTCTCTGTGGGCTGGTAACTGCTTGTTTCCTGGGGAGGAGCTGCATTACTACTCCCCTCTCCTTCCTGTCACCTAAAATGGCCACCCCAACTTCTGCCAACTGTTACACTAGTCAGCATGAGCCAGCCTTTCTATGGAGCTGCATGTGACCTCAACTGTCACTCTAGCTAGCACGAGACATGTTAGATCCACCCAAGGTGGCGTATTATTGTAGCATGGGGGACTATGTGGGCACAATGGCACTAAACATATGTAGTTGGAGTATAACATAAATAGTATGTCTTAAATTGGAATCCCATACAGGACTTCTTTGGTAAGGGAGATACACACCATATCGGTCTTATTTTCAATACAATTAATACTTTCACAGTTGTTATAGAGAAGATAAACAGAGCTACAAAATGAAAGTGAAAAGTAAACAGAAGAAATGTTAACCCTTTCAACTATTTATAAATGCCATAAATTACCCTTTTTTAAAAAAAATTGGACCTCAGGCATTCTTTAAAATAATAAAAAAATGTTTGTCCACGCCACCACCCGAGGGGGGACTATAACCCTGTGGCGACCGAAGGTCGTGCCCAGGCCCGAAGCATGGCGAGCGCAGAAAGCCCGCGAGGGGAGGAGCTGCGCTCGCTGCCGGTATTCCGGCTGTTGGGATCCCGACAGCCAGCATATCATACTGAAACCGTTTCAGTAAAGCTGTATCTATAAAGCGTAACATAATGGCTAAAAGTTATGTGCTGCACTGACTGCAACGGGGTCTTCTGTGCCACCACAAGCCCATATCATGCTCTGTAGATCAAATGGGTAAAGCACATATTAAAGGCATGCTTTAAACATAGCATCTCTCATGGCATATCTACTGGAATATTCCAAGCATTTGAACCATTTTGTAAATTTCTAACTGAAATAATCTTTTCCTGCAGTTTCCTAAACAAATTTAGGTGATATACATCCATACAGAACTGTAATGTAGGCAAACCAATACAATGACCCTATTATACTTGTTACTTTGAATTTGTCTATTAAACAAATTATTTGAAGAACAGTTTGACAATACAGTCTATACGGGTGTGGTATTGACGGTCGACCACACTTAGGTCGACAGTGTCTAGGTCGACAGTAACTAGGTCGACAGGGATTCTAGGTCGACATGGGCTAGGTCGACAGGTCAAAAGGTCCATGAGTTTTTAAAATCTATTTGGTGTCATTTTCGCCGTACAGTGACCGAGAACCCCAATTAGTGCACCGCTTCGCTCGCCATGCTTTGGGCAGGTTACCGTTCTCAATCGTAGCCCAGGTGGATCGTAAAATATGAAAAAGTTCAATAAAAGAAAAAAACAGTGACATATGCATGTCGACCTTTTGACCTGTCGACCTAGAACATGTCGACCTAGAGACCCTGTCGACCTAGAAACCCTGTCAACCCAGTTACTGTCGACCAATACTGGTCGACCTAGACACTGTCAACGTAAGAGACTGGATACCAGTCTATACACCATGACGTACTGAGTCCCATTTATGTAACATCTAAAATTCTAGATTCTTATAACAACTGTACTGCATTTGCCACACAAAGGGATGTATGAGGAAACATTTAGATACAGTGAACATTAACCTACCTGTCTTGTTTTACTACCCATAATTTTAACACCACAACACAACATTCCAGTATACTATTTTCACAGTGGTCCTTTCCCCTACAGAACACAATTCAAACTCCTCATACACCCTTATAAAGTTATCACCCATTCCTCTCCCCCATACATCTCTAACTCCTTCCACACACATAACCGGTATGACAACTGTCATTATCTTTAGAACTGATTACCTCATCCTATTCCCACCTCCAGAATTTAGCCTGAGGTGCTCCCCACCACTGGAACCCTTTTCCTATCAGACTCTCCCCTTCCTTCCAAAACTTGAAATACATTACATTATCAAAACCTACCAGCTTTCGTCCTATCATATTGTGTTTCTTGCACAGTACATCTACATCTTCATCTACATCTTCCATCTACAGTATGTCAACAATGTATGTCTACCTTTACAATATGAACTGTCAGTCTCTTGAGCAGAACCCTCTTTCCTCATGTGCTCTTCTATTCCCCACTTTTACCATCATCTACCCCTCAAGCACTGAACCTTCTGGTTCAGCAGGTGCTGGCTTATTGGTATGATAACTGAATAAGTCTTAAGTTTATATGGCTTACATACTCATATGCTCTGCACTGTTCGGAAATGTAACTGTTTTTGCACATTTTGTCTTGTTATGTTTACACTCTTTGTCTATGGGGTCTATTCACCATTACTTAATTTGTACAAAGGCAGGTAAAAATTTATATTTCCACCTACTTTGTAGAAATTGTTAGGGTCAGTGACTAATTGTGTAACACAGGAGATATCACATATATCTCCTGGTTACAATTCTCTCCCTGATAAGGATTATTCAGAGTTGTTAGCATACCCAAAAATAAGCAATTGGGCAAAACCATGTGCACTGTAGGTGGGGCAGACGTAACATGTACAGAGATGGGTATATTTACTAAGATTTGCATTTCTGCCGATTTCAGATGAGATCAATCTCGGCTGACATCGGCAGTGTGAGTTTGCAACATTTTGAGAAAAAAATAGGATTTTGGTTACCTACCGGTAAATCCTTTTCTCTTAGTCCGTAGAGGATGCTGGGGTCCACATTAGTACCATGGTGTATAGACGGGTCCACCAGGAGCCATTGCACTTTAAGAGTTTTAGAGTGTGGGCTGGCTCCTCCCTCTATGCCCCTCCTACCAGACTCAGTCTAGAAACTGTGCCAGAGGAGACGACATACTTCGATAGAAGGATTATACACAGATAGTGGTGAGATTCATACCAGCTCACACATACAAGGCACGACAAGCCAACTAGCTTGAACTACTTCAGCAACAGCTGAAACATTACTTACCAAGTAACAATGCAGTACTCAACTAAACGAGGTTGTACTGAACCCAATAACATTTGCAGGAAAACGAAGCGCTGGGCGGGCGCCCAGCATCCTCTACAGACTACGAGAAATGAATTTACTGGTAGGTAACCAAAATTCTATTTTCTCTTACACCCTAGAGGATGCTGGGGTCCACATTAGTACCAAGGGGATGTACCAATGCTCCCAGAACGGGAGGGAGAGCGCGGAGGCTCCTGCAGAACTGACTGACTGAACTTCAAATCATCAGAGGCCAAAGTATCGAACTTGTAGAACTTAGCAAACGTGTTCGACACACACCAAGTTGCAGCTTGGCAAAGTTGTACTGCCGAGAGACCCTGGGCAGCCGCCCAGGAAGACCCCACATTACGAGTAGAGTGGGCCTTAATAGATTTTGGACACGGCAATCCTGCCGTAGAATAAGCATGCTGGATGGTGAACCTAATCCAGTGAGATATAGTCTGCTTTGTTGCAGGACACCCAAATTTCTTGGGATCATACAGGACAAAGAAAGAGTCCGATTTCCTGTGACGAGCAGTCCTCTTCACATAGATTCTCAAAGCCCTCACAACATCCAAGGACTTTGACAAAATTGAGGAGTCAGTAGCCACTGGCACCACAATAGGTTGATTGATATGAAATACCAACACAACCTTCGGAAGAAACTGCTGACGAGTCCGGAGCTCACCTCTATCTTCGTGGAAGATTTAGTAAGGGCTTTTACAGGATAAAGCACCCAGCTCGGACAGACATCTAGCAGAAGCTAAGGCCAACAAAGTGACCGCCTTCCAAGTAAGAAATTTGAGCTCTAGCTTTACCTGTAGAGGCTCAAACCAATCCGATTGGAGGAAATGCAACACCACGTTAAGGTCCCAGGGCGCCGTAGGCGGTACAAAGGGAGGTTGGATATGCAGAACTCCCTTCAAAAAGGTCTGAAACTCAGGGAGGGCAGCCAATTGTTTCTGAAAGAAAATGGACAGGGCAGAAATCTGGACCTTCACAGATCCCAACCGCAGATCCATATCCACTCCTGCTTGCAGGAAGAGGAGAAAACGTCGCAGTTGAAACTCCACCATAGGAAACTTCTTGGACTCACACTAAGAGACATATTTCTTCCAAATACGATGGTAATGTTTAGACGTTACCCCTTTCCTACCCTGTATGAGGGCAGGAATAACTTTCTTCGGAATGCCCATCCGAGCAAGAATCAGGCGCTCAACTTCCATGCCGTCAAACGTAGCCACGGTAAGTCTTGATAAGCGAACGGCCCCTGCTGCAGCAGGTCCTCCTGAAGAGGAAAAGGCCTCGGCTCTTCTTGCAGTAGATTCAGAAGGTCCGCGTAACAAGCCCGTCTTGGCCAGTCTGGGGCAATGAGGATCGCTTGAACCCTTGTTCTCCTTATGAGCTTTAGGATTCTTGGGATGAGTGGGAGTGGTGGAAACACGTACACTGACTGGAACACCCAAGGAGACACCAGGGCGTCCACTGCCACTGCCTGTGGATCCCTCGACCTGGAACAATAACGCCAAAGCTTCTTGTTGAGACGAGAGGCCATCATGTCTACTTGGGGCAGGCCCCAAAGATATGTTACTTCCTTGAACACCTCCGGATGGAGTCCCCATTCTCCTGGATGGAGATCATGTCTGCTGAGGAAGTCTGCTTCCCAGTTGTCTTAAATATAAGACCTATGCGGATCTGAAGCGAAAAGCTGTACCAAGTCTTAAAGTGGGAGATTGGGTTTGGGTTTCCACACGTTATCTAAGATTGAGGGTTCCTACTAAAAAGTTTGCTCCCAGGTTTATTGGGCCCTACCCAATCGAGAGAGTTTTGAATCCTGTGGCTTACAAAGTGAAGTTGCCTCCGCATTTGAGAATCCCTAACGCTTTTCATATTTCTCTCTTAAATTGTTGGTACTCAATCGATTCAGAGCTGCTCTGCCTAAATCACCCAAGATCCAATCAGCACAAGGAGACGAATTTGAGATTCACAAGATCCTCGACTCCCGCAGACGATACGGTCGCCTCCAGTACCTTGCTGATTGGAAGGGATATGGACCTGAGGAAAGGTCCTGGGTAGAGGCAGATGACGTCCATGCACCAAGACTTCTTCGGACATTTCATGCCAAATTTCCAGCTAAACCATATAGGTGTCCGGAGTCCACCCGCAAAGGGGGGGTACTGTCAGCGTCCGGGGTCTTACCGGAACGCTGAGGGCCGCGGGGCTGGCTTCACGGGCAGCGGCGGAGGAGGGCTGCAGCGCTGGGTCCGGAGGGAAGGCAGCGGTAATGGTGGTGAGGGGGTCCGCTCGTGGCGGCGGGACGCCGCTAGTGCGGCTCCCTCTCGCTAAAATCGTTGCCTAGGAGACCAGGGGCAGTGAGCAGCATGATCATGGAAAAGGTCTGCATTACTGGACGCCGCCATGTTGGAGACCAAGTTTCTGGTATAGTTCTTGTTCCTGGTTCTTCCAGCCAATCTAGGGAAACTTCTTCCTATAAAAGGGGGCTGGTTTAGTACAGGGACACCAGTGCTTCAAGTTACAACCCTGTTGTAGGTGCTTTAGCCTGTGCTCCCAGGATTCCTGCTGTATTCTGGTACTTCTAACCCTGCTTAGTTGGTTCTCAGTTGTTGCTGCAGTCCTGCCATCCCTAGCCTGCTGCTGCCTGTAAAGACGCTCCTGGAAAATCCGGTCCAGTAAGACCCTCTAGGCACGGACGACCCTGGGTCTCCTGCTTCGTCCTTCGAGCCACAGTCCGCAGATCCTTGTCTCCAGCCAAGTCCTCGAACCACCGTTCACAGTCCTCAGCTCGTTATCGCCAGCCTTGTCTTACAAGCCACAGTCTACAGTTCTCAGTCTCCAGCCACGTCCCTGAACCACCGTCCATAGTCCTCAGCCCCTTATCCACAGACTCGTCTTGCAAATCTCCGTCCACGGTTCTTTGTCTTCAGCTACGTCTACAACCACCATTCACAGTTCTGCAGTTCATTATTTACAACTTCACCTTTCAAGCCACAAACCCACAGTTCTTTGTCTACAACTACGTCCCTAAGTCATCGTCCACCAGCCACAGTTCTCATCCTCAGCCCCGTCCTCAAGAACTACAACCCACAGACTTTGAGCCCCTCCTACGTCCCTCATTACCCCTTGCTTTATGAGAAGGAACTATATCCAAACCCCTCGTCTTGTTCATCCCGAGTGTAATCCCTCCTTGGGCGAGTCTCAGCTGCGGATCCTCAAACCTTGCTAGACGTGACATTGACGGCGGAGTACAGCCGTCATCACCGCCATGACTTTGGTGAAGATTCACAGGGCCATGGTCAAACCAAAAGGTAACGCCCGAAATTGGTAATGGAGGTTGCCAACAGCAAACCTCAGGTACTGCTGATGCGACATTGCAATAGGAATATGCAGGTAAGCATCCTGTATGTCCAGGGAGACCATATAATCCCCGGGTTCCAATGCCAGAACAATAGAGCGAAGAGTTTTCATACGAAACTTGGAGACTCTCACAAATTTGTTCAAGGACTTGAGGTTGAGAATAGGCCGTGAGGACCCATTCGGTTTCGGGACTAGGAATATCGGTGAATAGTACCCCTTGCCTCTCTGAGCCAGAGGCACCTGTACTACCACTACTGTGTCCAGGAGGGACTGTACCACCGAAGAGTTTTTGCCTTCACTTGATCCGAAGAATACGGCGTAACCTCGAGTGACGACATCCCGTACCCAGGCATCAGAAGTGGTTTTCAACCATTCCTAGGTAAACCCCAGAAGTCGGACCCACATTTTGGGATCCCCCAGAGGGATGCCCGCCCCATCATGCAGCAGGCTTGTCAGTTTCGGAAGTATGTTGACGGGAAGCCCAGGCCCGTTTAGGTTTGGGCTTATTGGGTTTGGAAGTGCGAGCCTGTTTCAGGTACGCCTGACCCTTTGCTTTCCCTGAAGGTCGAAAGGAAGTACTCTTAGTCTTCGGTACCGAAGGAGCAGTACTAGTTAGACACGCTGTTTTAGCCGAAGCTAAGTCAGCCACTATCGTATTGAGGTCCTCTCCAAAAAGAATATTGCCCTTGAAAGGGAGCACCTCCAGGGTTTTCTTAGAATCCAGATCCACAGACCAGGATCATAGCCAAAGAATACGGCGAGCCAGAATGGACGTAGTAGTAGCCTTGGCCGCCAGAATACCGGCATCAGAAGCCGCCTCCTTAATGTAATGAGAGTCTGTGACAATATACGAGAGACATTGTCTAGCATTATCAGAAAAGTTGGAAGGCAGTTCCGCTTCCACCACCTGAGCCCATGCTTCAATAGCCTCTGCAGCCCATGTCGCTGCAATAGTGGGCCGATGCACAGCACCTGCTAGGGTGTAAATCGTCTTTAAGCAACCCTCCACACGCTTATCCGTCGGTTCTTTCAGAGACGTGACGGTAGTTACAGGGAGAGCTGAGGAAACCACCAGCCGCATCACCTGCGAATCCACTGGCGGGGGTGTTTCCCAATTCTTACTTAGCTCTGCAGCGAGGGGATAGCAAGCCAGCATCTTCTTGTGAGGTGTGAATTTCTTTCCTGGATTTTCCCAGGATTCCTGACGAATGTCAACTAAATGGTAAGAGTGAGGTAAAACTTGTTGAACTACTTTCTGACGTTTAAACCTATCCAGTTTCTTAGGAGCAGGCTCTGAGTTATCAGTAATTTGAATAATTAGCCTGATAGCCTCCAATAAGTCAGGAACATCCACCTGTGAGACCGATTCCCCATCAGAAGTATCTGGATCAGTGTCTATGGGGTCAGTATATACGCCATCCTCATCAGACGAGGTGTCTGGGACGTGGGTGGATTGTGAGGAAGTAAAAGCCCGCTTAGAGGACCCCTTGGTTTTAGGCGGGCAAGAGTTAGATTTGTGTTTGGTCAGTGATTGGTTCAATTGCTGTAACTGATTGGACAGGTGATCTGCCCATGGCGGAATAACCGCAGGGACCATAAGCGGTTGTACTGGCACATGAGGTCCCATAGGGGGCGTAAGTTTAGTTACAAGCGTACTTAATAACATGGAGAAAGTAGCCCAAGGTGGGTCATTTTGAATCCCCGTTGCTAAGGTCCCACTGGGGGGTAAGGAACCCCCAGAACCTGAACCCTCAGCTACAATGTTTTCCTCCGTGTCTGCAGCTTCACCACCACGCAATGTGGGATCAGCCCCAGCTCCATTGCCCTAGTAGCTGACATATCTGAAAGCTCAATTCAAGGCAACCCAGTACAATAACAGCAGCTAAATACCTGACAAGAACCCCATGTATAGTGTATCAGCACAAACAGGGGATTCAAGAGGTATACGGTGATTAAAAATCTCAGAGAAAAATACACAATAAGCATATCCTGTGAAATCCTATATTAAATAATAACCCTGACAAACTTAGCCCCCTCGGGTTACAGAATATAGGGATAGCAATCTGAGTGAGATACACGAAATGGAAGTCACGCAGCAGCTATATGCACACACACATAGTCACATTGTACAATGCAGAAATTATGACATGCAATAAAACTGCACTGGACTAGCAATACAAAGCAGTGATAAGTATAGCTATAAAATCAATAGATATATCAATGCACAGTAAATACTGGATGTATATCACAGGGTATTTGTACTATATAACCCTGACTAAATGCACTGTTTCTTAACTAACACTGTCAGCAGACATGTAGAATACTTAAGTGTCCTGTAAAATGCACAGGGCTGACATACACGCGGCTTTACAGAGGAGGATTTGCCCAAACAGTCCCAGGATCAGCTCAGCTTGCTAGAATGGTGCCCAAACGCTGACATGGAGTGAGGGAGAGAGATGCAGCTCCAGGGCTGGAACATTTACTCTAAATGGCGCCCTGGGGCTGGGGCTACAGGTCAAAGCCTTATCCACTTGCTAGACTTCACCACCAGGTACTGCGGGCCATGTAGCAAACTGTTTTTAGTAAAACCGACCTGTGCCCTTGCCCTGGTGGTCTAGTGGGGTCCATGTACTGCCGCAGTGTCCACGCCAGCGTGCGCGGCCCGCCTCCCACCGGCCGCGCCGGATCGCGGTTTCCAGCGGGTCCCGCCTGGGGGACTCTCTTACCTCCTCCCTGAGTGTGGCCACGCTATCCTGGAGAGCTTTGGTGGTGTGTGTGTTCCTGACAGATGAAAACTGGAGTCTCCGCTGTAAGTAGCCGGCAACCAGGACACGGGAGTATACAGCTGCAGCAGGAGATGTCTGACTGACACATAACACTAACAGTGTCTCTGCTGCAGCCCTTGAAATCTTCAATAGTCACTTAAAAAAGCTCTTGCACTGCTTGGCACCAACTACAAAACTGATCTCCTGTGCACGGAAGCAGGGTTATAGAGGAGGTGGCGCTATGCATTCTGGGAACAGTCAAAGCTTTTAGCCTGTTGGTGCCTCGGATCAAGATCCTACTCTAAACCCCGATGTTATTCCCTGTGGAAACCAGTGTACCCAGCAGCAGAAAGAAGCAAACTAGAATGGATTCAGCTTAGTAAATTTCCACCAGAAAGTTAGATTTGGGTGGGGTGTGTTCAAACTGAACTCTAAATTGCAGTATAGAAATTAAGCAGCCAGTATTTACCCTGCACAGAAACAATATAGCCCACCCAAACATAAATCTCTCTGCACGTTACATCCGCCCCACCTGCAGTGTAACATGGTTTGCTCAATTGCTAACAACTTTGAATAACTCCCAATATCCACGTCCCCATACTTTAATATGGGAACATGGAAATTTTGCAGTTCATCAAGTTCCGAAAAAGCATTTTTTCGGAACTTGATAGTGAGATGGCGTACAGCATCCTTACATGGCAGCTTGTGCAGAGAAGGGATCCTTTCAGATCCTTCTGTTGTTTCCCCACTGCTATCAGCTCCCCGCTCCACCTCCAGTCCATACTCACCTCCTGTCTCCCGTTCCCGCAGCCTGCAAGATCAGAGTGTCGGTGCACTTTACTCATGCATAAAAGTCACTGTTTTCTGTACTCCACTGGCCAGTATTCCACAGCACTCAGCGGGTAGACAGTGTATGGGTGGTGGGCAGGGAGAGAACAGGATGCAAGGAGAGCGCACACCAGGTGGGTAGAGGAGACACTGGGGACAAGATGGGGGAGGGGAGGGGGGTGGAGAAGACACTGAGGAGAGGATATAGAGAGGAATCAGACATTCGCAGAGAGGATGCAGGCAGCTAGAGGATACACCGGGGGAAAGGATATTCAGGGAGCTAAAGGAGACATTGGGGAGAGGATGCGTAGAGGTGGAAGAGATACATACCTGAGGGAGCGAAGACACCACGGGAGTAGATGTGTGAAGGCAGAGGAACCACCGTGGGAGATGGTGCGGGGGTAGGGGGACTGAGTTTGGAGGAGACATTGGGGAAAGTATGCGGGGAAGGAGCATAGCAGGGGAAGTCTTTTGCACTTCCAAAACTGTCTCTGCAAAGATATGTATGCCTCTTGTATATATATATATATATATATATATATATATATACATACACACAGTATATATATATGCAAGGACTCATAAAATGATGAATGCCTCTGATATTGACAATGAACTTGATGCTAGTTCTAAACATACTGTATTTATCTCTATATTTAATTTCTTCTGATGAATAGGACCATGTGTGTATGCACTTTTTGAGGTGCTGTGGACCCCTTGTGGCATCCTATAAATATAACAATAATAATAATAATGATAGCAAACATGTGAAAAACTATTTGGGTTGGCACTACTGAAAAGGAAGGTGCTGTCTAAAACTCAAAAACATGTAAAAAAAAAAGGCTGTGTATATTTGCTACACAAACAGGGACTATTCCCACTCGTGGGTGTCCACGACACCCATAGAGTGGGAACAGAACCTGTGGCAAGCTCACCACTGCCGGTCACACATACACAATCCCCTTGAGAGAAAGCATACATTACTTAGGAGGTCAATGACTGTCTATACCTCAGTGCTGCGGATCCAGAGCGTGAAAAACTTTCTCTGTATTATCATTTGCACAGAGATCTGCCACACTCCCAATGTATTGTTATTTCAGAGTTTTATTAATATAAAGGGGTATATTCAATTGATGCCGGATCCTTTCCGACGGGAAGGATCCGACATCTCAGTATTCAATGAGCAGCCAAATCCGACAGGAATTGGCCGTTCCCGACAATGCCAATCCAACTTTTTTTACCTGTCGTATTTGGCTGCGCTTCCGACAAAACACGTGGATCAAGGGGCTATTCCACTGATCCACGTGTTTTCTGACAAGTCGGAATTGCCCATTTGTTGGAAAAACGGCAGGGAGATTGAATACGTTGGAACAGTTTCCGACCTAGACGGCAGTTCCGACTACAATTAGATACCCCCCCATAGTATCCAAGAAACATGCTTACAGCTAGAGACCAAAGGACCCTGAAACAAAAAATAACATTAGCTTTTTAAAGTCAACATAATCGCAAAACTTGATCAATATTCCACAGCTGGTAATGTTAGCATAGCATGTTCGCTTCTCTAACACTGAGGCAGACATTCCTAATACCTCATTGATGATTCATCATCTTCACCTGGCAGTTTAAATAGCCCTAAAGAATGTCAATGAAAAGAGCAGAGGAATACACAATTTGGAAGTAAATTGCTTGTAATATCGTATGGTTTGTATACACCTTAAGAGTAACAGTATTTGTCAATCTCACAAACCTTCCTCACTTAAAAACACTTTTTATTCTAGCCCACTTAATGGACAGATATGATGTAAAACTGTAACCTTCTGGCACCGCACCTAATGAACTTTTCCATACAATCCCTGGTCTAGTCACTTTATACTGCCATCTACTTTTTGAGGAACCTAGATGTAGGCCCGTGTGGAGATTAAATGAAAATCCTCCAGTTTCAGGGGAAAAATAAGGACCGTATTGCAGATTACATTTCTACCAATATACAAAATGGCTTGGGGTATATTCAATTGAAGTCGGATCCTTTCCGATATTCATTAGTCGGAATGGATCCGACCTGGGCTATTTAATGTCATCTCAATGCGACTTTAAAAAAAGTCAAATTGAGATGCGGGAGCTGAAACAGGGGAGAGCTGCGGGCAGACGGGGTAGAGCAGCAGCTATATACCCGTCTCCCTCACCCCCCCACCCCGTCTCTCTGCCTCTCCCCATCCCTCCTCTCCCCATACCCGCGTCACAGCCACAGCTCACGGCAGCGTCCACCCGGCTGTAGCAAGCGAGGTCTCGCTTGATGGAGCCGAATGGATGCTGCTGTGAGCAGCGGCTGTGACATCCTCCGGTTCTGCTCTGCCCGCGGCTCTCCCGGCCTCAGGTCACTCATCTCACTTCAACTTTTTTAAAGTCGAATTGAGATGGCCCCTTTATCGACACAAGCACGTAGATCGGCGCTGTTCTGCCGGTCCACGTGCTTTTCGACAAGTCGAATTCCTCGACTTGTCGAATAATTTGGGGTTATATTGAATAGGTTGGAACCCCTTCCGACCTAAAAAAGTCGAAAACTGACATCTTTTCGACAGACGGCAGCTTTCGACTTGAATATACCCCTTGTGTTGTCCATTTGTCTGGGAAGCACAAACAGCTGTTAGTAGCTATTAGTTATGATTCCCCCTGTACCAGTATGCAAAGATGGGACGAGACAGGAATGTCCCTCCTTCCTGCAAATATGTGAATTCATTATTGAACTTTAAGATAACAGGATTATGTCCAACACAAACAATTCAGGTATAACTAATACCAAATCAGCTTTTCTCTGACGTCCTAGTGGATGCTGGGACTCCGTCAGGACCATGGGGAATAGCGGCTCCGCAGGAGACAGGGCACAAAATTTAAAAGTTTGACCACTAGGTGGTGTGTACTGGCTCCTCCCCCTATGACCCTCCTCCAAGCCTCAGTTAGGTTTTTGTGCCCGTCCGAGCAGGGTGCAATCTAGGTGGCTCTCCTAAAGAGCTGCTTAGAAAAAGTTTGTTAGGTTTTTTATTTTCAGTGAGTCCTGCTGGCAACAGGCTCACTGCAACGAGGGACTTAGGGGAGAAGAAGTGAACTCACCTGCGTGCAGGATGGATTTGCTTCTTAGGCTACTGGACACTAGCTCCAGATGCCGAATAGAGAAGAGGTCCAGAAACCGGCGGCAGAAGACGTCTCAGTCTTCATGAGGTAGCGCACAGCACTGCAGCTGTGCGCCATTGCTCTCCGCACACTTCACACCAGCGGTCACAGAGGGTGCAGGGCGCTGGGGGGGCGCCCTGGGCAGCAATGTAATATACCTATTCTGGCTAAAATATATCACATATAGCCCCTGGGGCTATATGGATGTATTTAACCCCTGCCAGGTTCCAAAAAAAACGGGAGAAGAAGCCCGCCGAAAAGGGGGCGGGGCCTATTCTCCTCAGCACACAGCGCCATTTTCCTGCCCAGCTCCGCTGCGAGGAAGGCTCCCAGGACTCTCCCCTGCACTGCACTACAGAAACAGGGTAAAAACAGAGAGGGGGGGCACTTATTGGCGATATTTATAATATTTGAGCTGCTATAAAGGGAACACACTTATTAAGGTTGTCCCTATATATATTTATAGCGCTTGGGTGTGTGCTGGCAAACTCTCCCTCTGTCTCCCCAAAGGGCTAGTGGGGTCCTGTCTTCTATCAGAGCATTCCCTGTGTGTCTGCTGTGTGTCGGTACGTGTGTGTCGACATGTATGAGGACGATGTTGGCGTGGAGGCGGAGCAATTGCCTGTAATGGTGATGTCACCCCCTAGGGAGTCGACACCAGAATGGATGGCTTTGTTTATGGAATTACGGGATAGTGTCAGCACGCTACAAAAGTCGGTTGACGACATGAGACAGCCGGCAAACCAGTTAGTACCTGTCCAGGCGTCTCAGACACCGTCAGGGGCTGTAAAACGCCCTTTACCTCAGTCGGTCGACACAGACCCAGACACTGACACTGAATCCAGTGTCGACGGTGAAGAAACAAACGTATTTTCCAGTAGGGCCACACGTTATATGATCACGGCAATGAAGGAGGCTTTGCATATCTCTGATACTGCAAGTACCACAAAAAGGGGTATTATGTGGGGTGTGAAAAAACTACCGATAGTTTTTCCTGAATCAGAGGAACTGAATGAAGTGTGTGATGAAGCGTGGGTTACCCCAGATAGAAAACTGCTAATTTCAAAGAAGTTATTGGCATTATACCCTTTCCCGCCAGAGGTTAGGGCGCGCTGGGAAACACCTCCTAGGGTGGATAAGGCGCTCACACGCTTATCAAAGCAAGTGGCGTTACCGTCTCCTGATACGGCCGCCCTCAAGTATCCAGCTGATAGGAGGCTGGAGAATACATTAAAAAGTATATACACACATACGGGTGTTATACTGAGACCAGCAATCGCCTCAGCCTGGATGTGCAGTGCTGGCGTGGCTTGGTCGGAGTCACTGTCTGAAAATATTGATACCCTGGATAGGGACAGTATTTTACTGACTATAGAGCAGTTAAAGGATGCATTTCTTTATATGCGAGATGCACAGAGAGATATTTGCACTCTGGCATCAAGAGTAAGTGCGATGTCCATATCTGCCAGAAGAAGTTTATGGACGCGCCAGTGGTCAGGTGATGCGGATTCCAAACGACATATGGAAGTATTGCCGTATAAGGGGGAGGAATTATTTGGGGTCGGTCTATCGGATCTGGTGGCCACGGCAACGGCCGGAAAATCCACCTTTTTACCCCAGGTCACCTCCCAGCAGAAAAAGCCGCAGGCTTTTCAGCCGCAGTCCTTTCGTTCCTATAAGAACAAACGAGCAAAAGGACATTCCTATTTGCCCCGAGGCAAAGGAAAGGGTAAGAGACTGCAACAAGCAGCTCCTTCCCAGGAGCAGAAGCCCTCCCCGGCTTCTACAGAGGCGTCAGAATGACGCTGGGACCTTACAAGCAGACTCAGGGGCGGTGGGGGGTCGCCTCAAACATTTCAGCGCACAGTGGGCTCACTCGCAGGTGGACCCCTGGATCCTGCAGGTAGTATCTCAGGGTTACAGGTTGGAATTCGAGAAGTCCCCTCCTCGCCGTTTCCTAAAGTCTGCTTTGCCAACGTCTCCCTCCGACAGGGCGACGGTATTGGAGGCCATTCACAAGCTGTATTCTCAGCAGGTGATAGTCAAGGTACCCCTCCTACACCAAGGGTACCTCAGGTTCGTGGTCCAAAACTGTCATTATCAGTTTCAGACGCTGCCGTTTGGATTGTCCACGGCACCCCGGGTCTTTACCAAGGTAATGGCCGAAATGATGATCCTTCTTCGAAGAGAAGGCGTCTTAATTATCCCTTACTTGGACGATCTCCTGATAAGGGCAAGATCCAGAGAACAGCTGGAGGTCGGAGTAGCACTAACCCAAGTAGTGCTCCAACAACACGGGTGGATTCTGAATTTTCCAAAATCCCAACTGATCCCGACGACACGTCTGTTGTTCCTAGGGATGATTCTGGACACTGTTCAGAAAAAGGTATTTCTTCCGGAGGAGAAAGCCAGGGAGTTATCCGATCTAGTCAGGAACCTCCTAAAACCAGGAAAAGTATCTGTGCATCAATGCACAAGAGTCCTGGGAAAAATGGTAGCTTCTTACGAAGCGATTCCATTCGGCAGATTCCATGCACGAACTTTTCAGTGGGATCTGCTGGACAAATGGTCCGGATCGCATCTGCAGATGCATCAGCGGATAAAATTGTCCACAAGGACAAGAGTGTCTCTGCTATGGTGGTTGCAGAGTGCTCATCTGTTAGAGGGCCGCAGATTCGGCATACAGAACTGGGTCCTAGTGACCACGGATACCAGCCTGAGAGGCTGGGGAGCGGTCACACAGGGAAGAAACTTCCAGGGCGTGTGGTCAAGCCTGGAGACGTCTCTTCACATAAATATACTGGAGCTAAGAGCAATCTACAATGCTCTAAGCCTGGCAAAACCTCTGCTTCAGGGTCAGCCGGTGTTGATTCAGTCGGACAACATCACGGCAGTCGCCCACGTAAACAGACAGGGCGGCACAAGAAGCAGGAGGGCAATGGCAGAAGCTGCAAGGATTCTCCGCTGGGCAGAAAATCATGTGTTAGCACTGTCAGCTGTGTTCATCCCGGGAGTGGACAACTGGGAAGCAGACTTCCTCAGCAGACACGATCTGCACCCGGGAGAGTGGGGACTTCATCCAGAAGTCTTCCACATGATTGTGGTCCATTGGGAAAGACCAATGGTGGACATGATGGCGTCCCGCCTCAACAAAAAACTGGACAGGTATTGCGCCAGGTCAAGAGACCCTCAATCAATAGCTGTAGACGCTCTGGTAACACCATGGGTGTACCAGTCAGTGTATGTGTTTCCTCCTCTGCCTCTCATACCAAAAGTACTGAGAATTATACGGCAAAGGGGAGTAAGAACGATACTCGTGGCTCCGGATTGGCCAAGAAGAACTTGGTACCCGGAACTTCAGGAGATGCTCACGGAAGATCCGTGGCCTCTACCTCTAAGACGGGACCTGCTTCAGCAGGGACCGTGTCTATTCCAAGACTTACCGCGGCTGCGTTTGACGGCATGGCGGTTGAACGCCGAATCCTAAGGGAAAAAGGCATTCCGGAAGAGGTCATCCCTACCCTGGTAAAAGCCAGGAAGGAGGTGACTGCACAACATTATCACCGCATTTGGAGAAAATATGTTGCGTGGTGTGAGGCCAGGAAGGCCCCGACAGAGGAATTTCAACTGGGTCGATTCCTACATTTCCTGCAAACAGGATTGTCTATGGGCCTCAAATTAGGGTCCATTAAGGTTCAAATTTCGGCCCTGTCGATTTTCTTCCAGAAAGAATTGGTTTCAGTTCCTGAAGTCCAGACTTTTGTAAAAGGAGTACTACATATACAGCCCCCGGTTGTGCCCCCAGTGGCACCGTGGGATCTTAATGTAGTTTTGGATTTTCTCAAATCCCATTGGTTTGAGCCACTCAAATCGGTGGATTTGAAATATCTTACATGGAAAGTAACCATGCTACTGGCCCTGGCTTCAGCCAGGAGAGTGTCAGAATTGGCGGCTTTATCGTATAAAAGCCCATATCTGATTTTCCATTCGGACAGGGCAGAACTGCGGACGCATCCTCACTTTCTGCCTAAGGTGGTTTCAGCGTTTCACCTGAACCAGCCTATTGTGGTGCCTGCGGCTACTAGCGATTTGGAGGATTCCAAGTTGCTGGACGTTGTCAGAGCATTGAAAATATATATTTCAAGGACGGCTGGAGTCAGAAAATCTGACTCGCTGTTTATACTGTATGCACCCAACAAGCTGGGTGCTCCTGCTTCTAAGCAGACGATTGCTCGTTGGATTTGTAGCACAATTCAACTTGCACATTCTGTGGCAGGCCTGCCACAGCCTAAATCTGTCAAGGCCCATTCCACAAGGAAGGTGGGCTCATCTTGGGCGGCTGCCCGAGGGGTCTCGGCATTACAACTCTGCCGAGCAGCTACGTGGTCAGGGGAGAACACGTTTGTAAAATTCTACAAATTTGATACCCTGGCTAAGGAGGACCTGGAGTTCTCTCATTCGGTGCTGCAGAGTCATCCGCACTCTCCCGCCCGTTTGGGAGCTTTGGTATAATCCCCATGGTCCTGACGGAGTCCCAGCATCCACTAGGACGTCAGAGAAAATAAGATTTTACTTACCGATAAATCTATTTCTCGTAGTCCGTAGTGGATGCTGGGCGCCCATCCCAAGTGCGGATTGTCTGCAATACTTGTACATAGTTATTGTTACAAAAAAATCGGGTTGTTATTGTTGTGAGCCGTCTGTTCAGAGGCTCCTACGTTTGTCATACTGTTAACTGGGTTCAGATCACAAGTTGTACGGTGTGATTGGTGTGGCTGGTATGAGTCTTACCCGGGATTCAAAATCCTTCCTTATTGTGTACGCTCGTCCGGGCACAGTATCCTAACTGAGGCTTGGAGGAGGGTCATAGGGGGAGGAGCCAGTACACACCACCTAGTGGTCAAACTTTTAAATTTTGTGCCCTGTCTCCTGCGGAGCCGCTATTCCCCATGGTCCTGACGGAGTCCCAGCATCCACTACGGACTACGAGAAATAGATTTATCGGTAAGTAAAATCTTATTATAAAATCACTTTATTTGTAAACATTGTTCTTCTAACCTCAACAACCCTTTCACTTCTTTATTCAAATTATTTAAAAAAATTGTCTGGTACTGAGACAGTTTCAGGACTTAAAGTTACCAGTAAGTCAGGTGCCCTGCTTTTCTACCTACCCAAGTACTTGCAAAAGCTTCTTGATTCACTTAAGTGCCTTGGGATTAATATAACCAAATCTCATAGACAACCTTTAAAAGCTAACTACCATTCTGCCTCTAAACTACTGAACAAGACCTCTCCTGCTAGGAAAAGCACTTCATTTCTTTAGTGGAGAAAATCAATCTGTTTAAAAAAAATATCTTCCCTAGTGTGCTCTACTTTTTTCAGATTGTTCCCATGGATGTGCTGACTCAGACACTTAACGCATTTGGAATTACAAGAAAAAAAACAGGACTGAAAAGGGGACCTTCATTCCAGAACTTAATTGGTGGAGACTTGAGACTGACTGGTGAGAGCTCGCTTGAACATATCCCTTGACTTTGGAAGGATCAAAGACCAAAGTCTGTTTTATCTGTAGTGTCAGTCAATTTTAGGGTGGGTACACACTAGGCGATGTGCTCTATGAGCAACATCACCTAGTGTCTCTGCTCCCGGCCGGGCAGCCCGTTGGTGGGCATACACATTGGGGGTCATTCCGAGTTGTTCGCTCGTTGCCGATTTTCGCAACGGAGCGATTAAGGCAAAAATGCGCATGCGCATGGTTCGCAGTGCGCATGCGGTTAGTATTTTAACACAAAACTTAGTAGATTTACTCACGCCCGAACGAAAATTTTTAATCGTTGAAGTGATCGTAGTGTGATTGACAGGAAGTGGGTGTTTCTGGGCGGAAACTGGCCGTTTTCTGGGAGTGTGCGGAAAAACGCAGGCGTTTCAGGGAAAAACGCGGGAGTGTCTGGAGAAACGGGGGAGTGGCTGGGCGAACGCTGGGCGTGTGTGTGACGTCAAACCAGGAACGAAACTGACTGAACTGATCGCTATTTGTGAGTAAGTCTGGAGCTACTCAGAAACTGCTAAGACATTTCTATTCGCAATTCTGCTAATCTTTCGTTCGCAATTCTGCTAAGCTAAGATACACTTCCAGAGGGCGGCGGATTAGCGTGTGCAATGCTGCGAAAAGCAGCTAGCACGTGAACAACTCGGAATCACCCCCCTTGTGCAATATCACTAATGATATCACACAGTGACGTCATACCGTGGCCGGCCTGAGCATGCAGTTTTGGACGATGAGTCTAAAATGAGTTGCATGTATGACCGACACCAAGGGTTGTTAACGACCCGCGAGGCCACGCATCTCTCGTCGCCATACACACATAGCGTAAACGTAAATAACGTCAAGGGTCAAAATGAGCGACGTTGTTTAATTTACTGCTAAGTGTGTACCCACCTTAACACTTTCATCTGGGAAGTCCTAATAGGAGTCTCCACTCTACTGTGTTTGGGTGTACCCTTTTTTTCTGACAAGACATAATATAGACTTAGCTGCTGAGTGGAAGGTTACAGAGATCACCAGTTTCTGCCATATTATATGAACATTCACAGAGGTTCAAAATAGACCTATCTTCTTTGTAGGAAGTTCTACCACTATCGCCAAGTTCTAAATTACAGCCAACGTACATACAGAGTTGTACACACATTGGCTGTAAGTACATTTAAATTCTATGCACAGATAATGCATACGCTTGGTTTCATATCCATCATCATCATCATCATCATCATCATCAGGGTGCACATGCATCATCCCTACCCTTGGTGCAAAAGATCCATATGACAGGCGTATCTCCCATACGCACATCTCTGCATAGCTCACAATTCCGTAGACATGCCCTTGATAAACTTTGCCTGTAACAATTACTAAAACTGTTCTTTCCTACATCCACAAATAACAAAACATTCCCATTTGACCATTATATTAAAACCTTCCCTGCTAAAGCTATTTTATGGCATTCGTCATATTCCAACGTGAATATATTTTTTGTTATGTAGTACCAACACATTAGACTTTGTAGTCTTTCTATTAATTCTAACACTGCAAAAAAATTTAACCCACATGGGCAAAAAGTGTTTTTTTCATTGAAATTTTAAGAAAAGCAAACATGATTTTTCTCTTACATCCTAGAGGATACTGGGATCCACATTAGTACCATGCGGTATAGATGGGTCCACTAGAAGCCATTGGCACTTTAAGAGTTTGAGAAAGTGGGCTGGCTCCTCCCTCTATGCCCCTCCTACCAGACTCAGTTTAGAAAATGTGCCCCGGAGGAGCAGGCCACAGATAGGGGAGGTCTACAGAGCTTCTTTAGTAAAAGTTTATTTTAGAGTTTTTTACTTTACAGGGAGGCTGCTGGCAACAGCCTCCCTGCTTTGTGGGACTAAGGGGGGAAGTAGTGTCTGCCCTGCGGGGTCTGAGCCACTATCTCCGCTGACAGGACACTGAGCTCCTGAGTGGATAGAACGTTCCCCGCCAGAGGGGATCGCTCACCCCGGCGGCATGCCGCCACCCCCTTACAGAGCGAGAAGATTGGTGGCAAGTTAGTCACCGGCCCTCCTAGCAAGCTGGTGTGAAGATGGCGGCAACAGGGTATGGAGCGCAGTACTAACTGCGCTCAGGGGCTCAGCAGTACATAGTGCTGCGCTGTGAGGAGCGCCCTGAGCCACCGCCTACACCCTACACTGACCTTTCAAGCCTGTCAGGGTCCCGGGATCTCTGCCAGCATAAATCCTCAGGCCAGTATAATCTCCAGAAGAGCGGAAAAACAGCGCCATTAAGGGGTGGAGCTTCTCCTCATAGTGGAACCAGCAGCATTCAGCGCCATTTTCCTGCCTGCAGAAACGCTGTCAGTGATGTGCAGTCCCTCCAGGGCAACTCCAGCTATCTCTCATGGTACCAGGGGGTCGTAGAAGGGGGAGGGGGGCTGTGTAAAGACTGTGTAACCTATTAAGGTACACAATCAGCACTGGTTTAGGGTCTACCTACTGTATACCTGGAAAGCGCTGTGTGTGGGTTGGCTCCAATCTCTGTGTCTCTCTTGCCGTTCTTGGGGGTGAAACTCTGTCCTCGTGTGTGTGTGTGTGTGTGTGTGTGTGTGTGTGTGTGTGTGTGTGTGTGTGTGTGTGGAGTGTCTGTGGTCTCCATCAAGCTATGTCCAGGGACTCTGTGTCATATGCAGCAGAGGATATGTCCTCTCAGGATGATCCCATTCCATGTAATCAGGATTGCACTGTTTTAGCGCAGATACCAGCAAGGGAGCCTGAATGGTTATCCTCTATCAAATCCATGATTTCTCAGATTTCTACTAGGGTTGCACAGAATAAATCTGCAACTCAGGTTTTACAGAACTCTATGGCAGTTTGGTCCGGTTCTGATACCTCAGGGCCCCCCTCAGGAGGTTCCCATAAACGTGCTCTTGCGCAGATTACGCAGGATGACACGGCAGACGGTGATGGGGATGTGATTAGGAGGGCCGCATCTCTTGCTAAAGGGGTGCAGTTGATGATAAAGACTATGGGGGTAATTCCAATTTGATCGCAGCAAGAATTTTTTTAGCAGTTGGGCAAAACCATGGGGGTAATTCCAAGTTGATCGCAGCAGGATTTTTGATAGCAACTGGGCAAAACCATGTGCACTGCAGGGGAGGTAGATATAACATGTGCAGAGAGAGTTAGATTTGGGTGTGGTGTGTTCAATCTGCAATCTAATTTGCAGTGTAAAAATAAAGCAGCCAGTGTTTACCCTGCACAGAAATAAAATAACCCACCCAAATCTAACTCTTTCTGCACATGTTATATCTGCCTCCCCTGCAGTTCACATGGTTTTGCCCAGTTGCTATCAAAAATCCTGCTGCGTTCAACTTGGAATTACCCCCCATGTGCACTGCAGGGGAGGCAGATTTAACATGTGCAGAGAGAGTTAGATTTGGGTGTGGTGTGTTCAATCTGCAATCTAATTTGCAGTGTAAAAATAAAGCAGCCAGTGTTTACCCTGCACAGAAATAAAATAACCCACCCAAATCTAACTCTTTCTGCACATGTTATATCTGCCTCCCCTGCAGTGCACATGGTTGTGCCCAACAGCTAAAAAAATTCCTGCTGCGATCAACTTGGAATTACCCCCTATAAGGGATGTGTTGAATATTGCTGATACAACACCGGAGCAGGTTGAGGAGGCTTACTTCACTGACAATAAGAAAGCCTCGCTAACCTTCCCGGCGTCCAAAGAATTAAATGCTATATTTGAGAAAGAATGGGAAAACCCGGAGAAAAAATTCCAGATCCCTAGAAGGATTCTGGTTGTTTTTCCCTTCCCTGAAGAGGATAAGAAAACATGGGAAAACCCACCCATAGTAGACGCGCCTGTATCCAGACACTCAAAAAAGGTGGTTTTACCTGTTCCAGGATCTAACGTCTTAAAGGAGCCGGCTGATCGCAAATTTGATACTATGTTCAAATCCATATACACGGCTTCAAGGGCGATACTACAGCCTACTATTGCCTGTGCATGGATTTCCAAAGCTATAGTAAAGTGGTCAGGAAAGGTACTTGAGGATTTGGATACTATGGATAAAAGTGACATAGAATTGTTTTTACGTAACATTCAGGATTCTGCAGGATTTATGGTAGAATCCATGAAGGACCCGGGTTCAATGGCTGCAGGAATTTCTTCCATGTCTGTCTCACCTCGTCGAGGACTGTGGCTGCGCCAGTGGTCTGCCGACGTGAAATCCAGGAGAGGTGTGGAGACCCTACCCTACACAGGTCAGGCTCTCTTTGAGGAAGCGTTGAATACAGCAGGTAAGTCACCTTTTTTTACCTCAGCTGCACCTGCTGTGAAGAAACCTTTTCCTTTAGCAGCATCACAGTCCTTTCGTGTTACTAAAACAAGAAAGGCCAAACCGTCCAACACCTTCTTTAGAGGAGGTCGGCCAAAATCCAAGAAACCTGCTGCTGCAGGTTCCCAGGAACAGAAACCTGCTTCTGGTACACCAAAGTCCTCAGCATGACGGTGGACAGCGCAACCTGGAGGTAGGGCCGGTGAGGGCGAGACTCAGACATTTCAGTCACGTCTGGGTGTCGTCCGGCCTGGATCCCTGGGTACTAGATATTGTGTCCCAGGGTTACCGGCTGGAATTTGAAGATCTCCCTCCTCACCGGTTCTTAAAATCAGGCTTGCCAGCTTTGCCGGCAGACAGGGCTAGCCTACAGTGACCCATCCAGAAGCTGGTGGAGGCACAGGGTATCGTACCAGTTCCTCCCCAGATGCAAAACAAAGGTTGCTATTCGAACCTTTTCGTGGTACCGAAACCGGATGGTTCGGTCAGGCCCATTCTGAACAGAAAATCACTAAACCCCTTTCTGAGGGAGTTCAAGTTCCAAATGGAGTCTCTAAGGGCAGTGATATCAGGTCTGGAGGAGGGGGAATTCCTGGTATCCCTGGATATCAAGGATGCGTACCTCCACATTCCGATTTGGCTGCCGCATCAAGCTGATCTTCGATTCGCACTGTTGGACTGTCATTTTCAGATCCAGGCCCTGCCATTCGGCCTCTCCACAACACCGAAGGTATTCACCAAGGTGATGGCGGAAATTATGGTTCTCCTCTGCAGACAAGGGGTGAACATAACAACATATCTGGACGATCTGCTGATAAAGGCATTGTCTAAGGAGAAGCTGTTACGGTCCATAGCTCTCAGACCCAGCTTGTCAAGGAACATGGTTGGTTCCTGAATCTTCTAAAATCACATTTGGAACCAACCAGGAGGTTGTCCTATCTGGGAATGATCCTCGACACGGAAGTGGAGAGGGTGTTTCTTCCACAGGAAAAAGAATTGTTGATACAAACAATGGTCCGGGATGTCGGTTCATCAGTGCATTCACCTTCTGGGGAAGATGGTGGCCTCTTACGAGGCTCTGCAGTACGGGAGGTTTCACGCTCGGTCCTTCCAACTGGATCTCCTGGAAAAGTGGTTGGGATCCCATCTACACATGCACCAGAGAATACGTCTGTCGCCAAAGGCCAGGATTTCACTCATCTGGTGGACGCAATTACCTCACCTTCTGGAGGGCCGCAGGTTCGGGATTCAGGACTAAATCCTTCTAACAACGGAAGCAAGTCTCCGGGGCTGGGGCGCAGTCACTCAAGAGGAAACCTTCCAAAGAAGGTGGTCAAGTCTGGAAGCCTGCCTGCCGATAAACATTCTGGAACTAAGAGCCGTCTACAATGGGCTAATTCAAGCGGCCCATCTTCTGAGAAATCGGGCCATTCAAGTGCAGTCGGACAATGTAACGACAGTGGCTTACATAAACCGACAGGGCGGAACGAAGAGCAGACCTGCAATGTCAGAGGTAACAAGAATCATCCTCTGGGCATAAAAACACGCATTGGCGCTGTCAGCAATCTTCATTCCGGGAGTAGACAACTGGGAAGCGGCCTTTCTCAGCAGACACAATCTCCATCCAGGGGAGTGGGGTCTCCATCAGGAGGTGTTCAAGGAGGTAACAGATATTTGGGGCGTACCCCAAATCGACATGATGGCCTCTCGTCTAAACAAGAAGCTTCGGCAGTATTGTTTCAGGTTGAGGGACCCGCAAGCAGTGGCGGTGGACGCCCTAGTGACTCCGTGGATGTTCCAGTCTGTGTACGTGTTTCCTCCATTTCCACTCATTCCAAGAGCTCTCAAATCATAAGGAGAAAAAGAGTTCAGGCAATCCTCATTGCTCCGGACTGGCCAAGAAGGGCTTGGTACGCGGATCTTCTGGATCTACTGCTAGAAGAGCCGAGGCCTCGTCCTCTTTGGGAGGACCTGCTGCAGCAGGGGCCGTTCGCCTATCAAGACTTACCATGGCTACGTTTGATGACATGGAGGTTGAACGCCAGATACTAGCTCGGAAGGGTATTCCAAACAAGGTTATTCCTACCCTGATACAGGCTAGGAAAGGAGTAACGTCAAAACATTACCATCGTGTTTGGAAAAAATATGTATCTTGGTGTGAGTCCAAGTAGTTTCCTGCGGTGGAGTTTCAACTGGGACTTTTTCTCCTCTTCCTGCAAACAGGTGTGGATATGGTCCTGAGGTTAGGATCCATAAAGGTCCAAATTTCGGCCCTATCCATTTTCTTCCAGAAACAGTTGGCTGCCCTCTCTGAAGTTCAGACTTTTTTGAAGGGAGTTCTGCACATCCAACCTCCCTTTGTACCGTCTACGGCACCTTGGGATCTTAACGTGGTGTTGCAGTTCCTCCAGTCGGACTGGTTTGAACCTCTACAGGAGATTGAGGTCAAGTTTATCATGTGGAAGGCTGTCACTTTGTTGGCCTTAGCTTCTGCTAGACGTGTGTCGGAGTTGGGGGCTTTGTCATGTTGATGTTTTGCCCATACTTGATCTTCCATGAAGACAGAGCTGAGCTTCGGACACGTCAGCAGTTTCTTCTGAAGGTTGTGTCGGCACTTCATATCAACCAACCTATTGTGCCAGTTGCGACTGACTCCTCAATTTCATTAAAGTCCTTAGATGTTGTAAGGGCTCTAAAAATCTATGTGAGGAGGATTGCTCATCACAGAAAATCGGACTCTGTCTGTCCTATATGATCCCAAGAAAATTGGGTGTCCTGCTTCTAAGCAGACGATCTCTTGCTGGATCAGGTTCACTATCCAGCACGCGTATTCTACGGCAGGCTTGCCGTGTCCTACGTCTGTAAAGGCCCACTCTACTCGTAAGGTGAGTTCTTCCTGGGCGGCTGCCCGGGGTGTCTCGGCTTTACAACTCTGCCGAGCAGCTACTTGGTCGGGGTCGAACACGTTCACAAAGTTCTACAAGTTCGTTACTTTGGCCTCTGAGGACCTAAAGTTTGGTCAATTGGTTCTGCAGGAGCCTCCGCGCTCTCCCTCCTGTTCGGGGAGCTTTGGTACATCCCCATGGTACTAATGTGGACCCCAGCATCCTCTAGGACATAAGAGAAAATAGGATTTTAATTACCTACCGGTAAATCCTTTTCTCGTAGTCCGTAGAGGATGCTAGGCGCCCGCCCAGCGCTTCGTGATCCTGCAGTGGTTATCTAGTTCAGTACTGCTTAGTTCTAGGTTAAGTACTGTTTTGTTACTTGGTAAGTAATCTTGTTTAGCCGTTGCTGATGTTTCAAGCTAGTTAGCTTGGTTTGCCTTCAGTGTGAGCTGGTGTGAATCTCGCCACTATCTTTGTAAAATCCTTCTCTCGAAGATGTCCGTCTCCTCGGGCACAGTTTCTAGACTGAGTCTGGCAGGAGGAGCATAGAGGGAGGAGCCAGCCTATACTCTCAAATTCTTAAAGTACCAATGGCTCCTAGTGGACCCGTCTATACCCCATGGTACTAATGTGGACCCCAGCATCCTCTACGGACTACGAGAAAAGGATTTACTGGTAGGTAATTAAAATCCTATTTTTTTGTCTCTTAAACACTGTCAAAGTCGAAAAATATTGTAATACATATGCCTTGTACTAACCCCAAGCACATGCCCGCTGCTCGTGCACTCAGTCCTCCGTGCGTGCACATATCCGCAATTTGCGTAGGATCGCTCCGGCGATCATGCGCGTGATATGGGTATTTACGGCGGAGTTTGTGAGCGTGTAGCGTGTTATTAGAACATTACATATTTAACCCATATAGCGTACATTTTAGATATAGTTCCCCTAGACCATGTCAGCGAGTATTGATAGTTTAAACCGTTCCTGGACAGAGAGATTCGCCTTTGCATGATAGGAAGGGTCAGATAAAGGTTGGAAGGTGATGTCTAGTATCCAGCTGTAGGGTATTTTGAGGGTAACATTCCGGTGTTAGTTAGAGAAAGATCGCTTGTTCATGGTATAGTTATGTACAAAAGTAGAATATGAACATTAACTGTATTTACTGTATTTTATGTATGCGGCGGGAATCCAGAGGATACCACCCACAAGAGCAGTTGGGGAAAGACATCGCCCACCCTTTCAAATCCACCTATGACCTTTGCTGTAATGTAGAGACACATCCCTGTGTCCAATGGACTATGAGATTACAGTGACCATTGTATTGTGTATGCATGTTGTGTATAAAAAGACCATTGTTGCCTGGCCGGTCAGAAGACTCTAAACGCTATCTGTATGACCAGCGGAGGACCGACTCGGGTTGCGCTTGCGAACATTCTCACGTATGTATATTCTCTGTAGCCATTATTCTGTTTAGATTTACTTGTTAGCCTGTAGTGTATGATTTGTATTGTTTTTACCTTTTGGAATTAATCCACTGAGGCCTTAGAACCCTGTGGTTGCAACTACAAATCAGTGTTGTGTTTTCACTTTCCTGCATGGGCTTTAAAGTAGATTTATCTGTATAAGGTGTATAGCATTGATAAGGTGTACGCACTGCGAGTACTTTGTATCGCTAGCGCTACTTAAAGTTTAAAGGTATTACATCATTGCAGTACTTTGCTGCTAAAGGTTTAAAGTATTAGCATATCATTACATTGTATCATTAACAAGGTTTAAAGGTTATCAATTGTGTGTGCGCTCGCTGTGTGTACTCCGTACACTCAGCGCAGCGTGTGTACGCCAAGTGCGTACCACGTGCAGGACTCTGTACGCAAATAGCGTACAAAGTGCGTAGCATGTGCTTTTAGTTTAGCGGCCATAACGGCTCCACGGTAAAAGTGTATTTAGAGGTATAGCATTGCGGTCTAAGATAATATCGACATTATCAATTGGGAGCTCGTCCGGTTCCTTCTCATACCCGCAGCCTAGTAGAGTTATCGCAGACTTTATCTATCAGCAAAGTGCGGAAGGGTGTCCCCCGTAAACCTTCTCTTGGTCGGGGGATACAAGTGCTGATTAGATAAGCGTCTGCCCTGCACGGTTTGAAGGGATGCTGGAGGGATCCGTAAGGTAAGAACGCAAAAGCTATTTTTCTTTTTAAAATCTGTAAATTTCTGTTTTGGCGCCAAATGCGCACGCAACACATGCACACACCTGTATTTTGTACTTTGCATATCTGCTCACACTATTGCCATAATTACTGATTACTAGATTTATTTTGACCTGTACTGAGAAAATTTGTTGCTATTTAGTTGAAATATAGTGTTAATAGTTAAAGAAGTAAGTGTAAGACGCACACACACCTTGGCCTAGTTGTAAAGGTTTATACAGTGGAAACTGTGTGTGTGTTAAGTAAGTGATTACAGTTAAATATCGCTTACATTTATAGAAGTGTGGGATTTGTAGTACTGCGGATGTACGGCCTTTGTACATGTGTCTCGGACAGCGTTCGGGACTGCGTACGCAACGTAAAGGCCTACACACGTGGCGTGTTTACGCAACGTGCGTACAGGTACGCCCACTAAATACAAATCACACAATAGCATTGTTTCAGTTTAGGCGATACGGTAGCCACGCGATAATAGCACAAATTTGTTCAGTTTCCAATATTTAGTTTAAAAGAACCTTCTCTTACTGTGTCACCTCTGGGACTAGGCTGTTTTATCTGAATGAAAGTTAATTTTCTGTACAGAAAAACCAAAGTGTATATGACTGAACGAGCGTGAGTGTGCAAACAATAAAGGTTTTGTGGACCCAGGGAATTCGGGATCCCGTAGGAGACCACATCAGGTGAGTGGACACTTGGTGGCGTGGGAGTGGCTTGCTCACGTTAACATTGATTAAGGTATAAAGGAGCAATTAGTATAACAGCAGACCAAGAGGTCAGCGAAGTCAGAAAACCGCTGACAAAGTCACGCGAAGCTCTGAATACCATGGCCTAAAAGGTCAGCGGTGAGAGCGCAGCCCCGGGGGTTAGCGTAGTACCCATATAGGCCTGTTCTGAAAAGCTCCGGCTGAGGTTTCGCAGCCTGAAAAACGAATCCATTGGTCGTATAGCGGATAAGTAACAGTTACTTATACGCCGTGCGATTGTACCGCGCGTTAGTTTGTGCAATAGTTAGTTCAACTTGATACCCATTACGCCATTTGCGTAAAATCGCGGGATCATAGACGCTAATTGTAGCACACGCAACGTGATTTGTGTAACAGTTTTTTATTTTAAGGGAGTTTCGCTGGTCACTCAGGAAGTATCCAACGACCAATATTTACTGGGAAGGGTAAGTCACTCCCACACACTCTCAGTAAATAGAGGTTACATAGGGCCCTAGGTTGGGTACGACCGGTGCTGAGGACAGTGCTTAGGTGTACTGGCCAACGTGGGCGTGAGTGGGTGAGAGCGCTCTGAGAACTTTCACCGTTGCCTTACCACTGAGTATTTTGGTTTTTGTAGGAATTAGCTGAGAAGGCAATACCTGCAAAGAATGGGGGCCAGTTGCTCAAGTAAGGGACGATCAACCAGGGTTCAGGTTGATATTCCGCGGCCCAAACGGTCAGCGAGGTACATAATGTGTGAGAAATATGGATCACACGCAGAGGTTTTATGCAATGAATGGGAACGTATGACTGCGAAAGATAGGGAACCATTCCCTAAGGTAGGCAGTTTTAGTCCAGAGGTGTTGCAAAATTTAAGGAGAAGGATATGTCTAATAAGATCCAGAAAACAAAGGATTAGACATAATGATTGTTTACATTTATGGCAACAGGAGGGTGATATGCAAAGGGGATTACCTCAAACAGCTGGTTCCAACCCTAGCAGGAAACTGATAGCAACTGCACCACCACCACCGTACATTACAGGAGAGAAAGTGGCTACAGAGAATGGCATACTAATATATGATAAGAGTGAACTTGATAAATGTATTAATGCTAACCCGTGCAAGTTGTATCCCATCTTAAACTTCCCTCAGTACTGCGACCAAGAAGATGAGCCCAGCACGATATCGGCACTCTCTCTGGCAGCCACCATACAAGACACGCAAGTGGGCAAGGCCCAACCAGTAAGAGTAGTAGCAAAGGCCCCTAGCGGAGGGACAGGTGAGGTCGTGTCCACAGGTAAGTACGGTATAGTACATTATGCAGAAACAATTGCACCTCACATTGTAGAAGCAACCCAGTATGATGTAATTAAACTAAATCCTGTCAGGGTGATCGCAGTCCCCAATGGGAAGACTGACGCTCAGGGAATCACTCCCATCAGGAACATTGCTATGCATTGTCCCTGGTCCCGGACAGAGTTGAGGACAATTATGTCTGAATTTCCCGATCCCAGAAAAGATCTAGCCGCATGTCAGAGGTTTATTAGAGAACTAGGTAACGCCACCGAACACACAAACAAAGATTGGCGGACAGTGCTACGGGCATGTTTGCCCTCCAATATTGACCCTGTGAAATTCATTGCCGATTGTAAATTAGACGCAGAGGTACCTCTCACTGATGAATACACTCAGGAGAATGTACGACAGATCAATCTGCAATTAGGAGTATACTTCCCAACTGTTGTCAAGTGGAATAAAATCTTCTCCATTAGACAAAAAGAAGGTGAAACTGCTTCTGAATATTTCCATCGAGCACTGCAGGAAATAGCTAGATACACTGGGGTCGAGGATATTAAGGAAAATTTACACCATAGGGAGGTAACGGTGTCCGTATTAATGGACGGCTTGAAGGAAACGTTGAGAACAAGGGTACAAACCACTCAACCTAACTGGAGAGGTATCTCGGTGGCTGCATTAAGAGAGTCTGCTATTGAGCATGATCGGAACATCATTAGGCACAGGGAGTCACAGGGGGATAAGCTGATGACAGTAAGTATAAAAGCCCTGACAACGAAGCCACATCAGCCTAAACCCCAGACCCCTGCTGGTAAGTCGTATGTGGTAAAATGTTATAAATGTCAGAGGGAAGGACATTACGCACGGAACTGTAATTTTAAAGACCCACATAAGGTATATCGACCCCCTAGACCAGAACATGACTCACAGTATGACACACGTAATTGGGATCAGGGACCGCATAAGAGGAATTACGAGCCACATGCAGGGGAAACAAGGAGGTACCCACCTAGAAGGGACTGGCAGACCTCTGGAAATTCTCAGCTACCCCCCTCACATATTGTAGCTGCCAGCGCGCTGCGGGAGGGTCACAACATACAATAGGGGTTAGGCCACACCTGTAGTTTGCAGCCAGTGAAGTTGATTGCTAGCCTTGGAAGTGAACCCGAGGTTACAGTTGACGTAGCTAGTAGATCACTACCTTTCCTTGTAGATACAGGGGCGGCCAGGTCAGTGTTAAATTCAATGGTAGGTATGAAGACCACGGGTAAAACAATTTCAGCAATGGGGGTAACAGGAGTAGTGCAACACTACCCTTTAAGTAAACCAGCAGAGATTACGATAGGGCCTTTGCAGACCAAGCACTCCTTTTTGCTAGCTGCATCGGCTCCGACTAATCTACTTGGGAGAGATTTATTGTGTAAAATGAGGTGTGTCATATATTGTACTCCTGAGGGTGTCTTCTTAGATATACCCGAGAATCACGTTCAGGAAGTGCAGAATATGTTAGACACCCCACAAAGGTTGATGTCACACTCTGCTGTTATAGACAGGTGTCCATCCAAGGTAGAGGAAATGATCTCCCAAATACCGGAATCCCTCTGGACCAAAGATGGACAAGACACTGGATTGATGGCAAACGTAGCTCCTGTAGTAGTGCAAGTAAAAGATGGTAGGATAGCTCCAAAAATCCCATAGTATCCTCTGAAGCCAGAGGTGGAATTAGGAGTTTACCCAGTCATAGAGCGCTTGCTACAACAGGGCATCCTAGTTAGGACGTCCAGCACTGAAAATAGTCCCATCTTCCCTGTGAAAAAGAGTGGGGGGAGGGGTTACAGGCTAGTGCAGGATCTAAGGGGGATAAACAAGATAGTTGAGAGCCAATTCCCCGTAGTGCCAAATCCAGCTGTCATCCTCATGCAAATTCCTCCTACTGCGAAGTTTTTCACTGTCATTGACCTCTGTTCTGCTTTCTTTTCGGTCCCTCTGCACCCTGACAGACAATATTTGTTTGCATTTACATACAGAGGAGTACAGTACACCTGGACTCGCTTACCCCAAGGCTTCATTGACAGCCCAAGTATTTTCTCCCAGGCTTTGCATGACTGTTTACAATCATTTCAACCTGAGAGCGGATCAGTATTAATACAGTATGTAGATGACTTACTGCTGTGTTCTGACTCACTCGAATCGTCCTTGAAAGACACGAAACAGCTTCTGTTTCACCTTTCTAATACGGGACACAAGGTTTCAAAGGATAAGTTACAGTTGTGCCAGACCAAGGTGAAATATTTGGGACATTGCTTAACAGAAGGACTGAGACACCTCACCGCTGATAGAATACAGGCGATTCGCGACATGACTCTGCCACAAACCCAGCAACAGATCCGCACTTTCCTAGGAATGTGTGGGTACTGCCGAAACTGGATCCCAGGGTTCTCCATACTGGCTATACCTTTGCAAGAGATGGTCTCGTCAAACAAACCAGATCGGATTTCGCACACAGATGAGTCCTAGCTGGCATTTGAGAGACTCAAACAGTGCCTATCACAGGCACCTGCATTAGGTATGCCAGATTATGGGAAACCCTTTTAATTGTACGGTACAGAGAGTGCTGGGTGTGCGGCAGGTGTTCTAACCCATAGACATGGTGATGCCAGCAGGCCGGTAGCTTACTACAGTGCACAGTTGGACACCGTAGCACGGTCTCTCCCCACATGCTTGCGAAGTGTTGCAGCGATGGCTTTGCTAGTGAGTAAAAGCGAAGATGTAGTGTTAGGACACAACCTGACCATCCATACACCTCATGCAGTGTCAGCCTTACTGAACTCTGCCCAAACCAGACATGTCTCATCAGCACGGTTTACAAGGTGGGAATTAGCACTAATGGCCCCTGTAAACATCACCATAAAGAGATGCAGCGCACTAAATCCTGCTACTTATCTCCCAGGTGTGCCTGGACAGGCACAAAGGGTGGAGGATGAGAGTGATGGTGAAGGAGGATTTAGTACAGACACTAACAGATGATTGTATGGAATATCTGAACCAAACTTTCACTGCAAGACCTGACATTAGTGACAACCCACTGGAAGGCGTAGATTTTACTTTTTACACTGATGGTAGTTGCCACAGACAGACGGACTCGGGAGACTTGTGTACTGGATACGCAGTCGTAGATGACAAAGGTATCATAGAAGCTGAACCCCTGGGCCCACCGCACTCAGCACAAGTTGCTGAGCTGGTCGCCCTAACCAGAGCGTGTGAATTGGCTAAGCGTAAGTCAGCCAATATATATACAGATTCTAGGTATGCCTTTGGAGTAGTGCATGATTTCGGGGCCCTATGGCGCCTCAGAAATTTCATGACGGCAGCTGGCACACCGGTAGCGCATGCATCCCATATAAAAAGGCTTCTAACAGCGATACAGGAACCTGACAGAGTGGCTGTTATCAAGTGCAAAGCACACACTTACAGTCAAGACCCAGTGTCACTTGGTAACAGCTGGGCAGACGAAGCTGCTAAATCAGCAGCCCGCACCCCCATACAGACAGATATCACACAACTGATGGTATTCAATACCGTCAACACACAAAAATTAAGTGAAATGCAAAATTTGTGTTCTCCACAGGAAAAGGCAGTCTGGAGGTCAAAAGGATATGGCCAGGAGTCCTCAGGACTCTGGACAGATGGACAGGGTAAGCCAGTAGCCCCCAGAGCATACCTTCCAAGCTTAGCTGAGGTGGCACATGGTCTGACTCATCTGGGCAAAGAGGGTATGTGTAAGCTGGTGAGAGCCTACTGGTGTGCACCAGGATTCTCTTCTTATGCGGGTAAGAGAGCAATGACATGTCTTACCTGCTTGAGGAAGAATATTGGAAAGTCAAGACCAACAGAACCATCCCATATTCCGCCAACAGACGGCCCTTTTCAGGTAATACAAATTGATTTCATACAGTTGCCACCCTGCAGAAATTTAAAGTATGTGTTGGTTTTGTCACGTCTGGCAGGGTTTGAGGATCCGGCAGCTGAGATTTGCCCGAGGAGGTAGCAGGCTATGAATGAACCAGATGAGGGGGCTGGATATAGTTCCTTCGCATGGGACATGGAGCAATGAAGAACGTAGGCGGGGTTTGAGAGTCAATGGAAAGTATTTATTATGTACAGGGCTGAGGTAGGGAAATGAGGCTGAAGCACAATGGTTAAAGACGTGGCTGGAGGTGAAGAACTGCGGACTGTGATTTGAAAGACGAGACTGTAGATGATGAACTGTGGAACTGTGGATGGTAGTTGAAAACGTGGCTGGAGACAAGGACTGTGGACTGTGGTAAACGAGGCTTGAAGATAATAATCTGCAGGCTGTGGTCAGTGGTACAAAGGCGTGGCTGGTGAAGGAGATCTGTGGAGTGTGGCTTGAAAGACGAGGCAGAAGACCCGGGGCCGACTGTGCCCAAAGAGTATTACTGGACTGGGTTTTCCAGGAGCGCTTCCACAGGCAGTAGCAGGCAAGAAACGGGAGGGCTGCAGCAGCAACAGAGAACCGACCAAGCAGGATCAGGAGGAACCAAGATACAGCAGGAATCCTGGGAGCACAGGCTAAAGCACCTACAACAGGGTTGTAACTTGAAGCACTGGCATCCCTGTCCTAAACCAGCCCCCTTTTATAGGGAGAGCTTCCCCTGGATTGGCTGGAAGAAACAGGAAACAGGAACTATGCTTAAAACTTGGTCTCCAACATGGCGGCGCCCAGTAATGCAGACCCTTTTTGCAAAGCTACATTGCTCACTGCCCCTGGTCTCCAAGCAACGGTTTAGCAAGAGCGACCCGCTGTAGCGGCGTCCCGCTGCCACGAGCGGACCCCCTCACCTCCGCTACTGCTGCCCATGGATCCAGAGCAGCAGCCCACCTCCGCCCGCACAACGCCAAGGAAGCCAGCCCTGCGGCCCCAGCGTACCGGTAAGACTCCGGACGCTGACAAGTTTGTATTGACGTGTTTTCAAATTGGGTAGAAGCATTTCCCGCTGCCACAAATACTGCTACATTTACTGCAAAGAAAATTGTACAGGAATTTGTGTGCAGATATGGTATCCCTAGGATAATTGAAAGCGATAGGGGTACCCATTTTACAGGTGAAGTCTTTCAGGTTATGTGCAAACTAATGGGAATTAATAGTAAGCTGCATACTCCGTACCGCCCACAGGCGAGTGCGAAAGTGGAAAGAGTAAACAGCACTATTAAGAACAAGCTGAGCAAAGTGATAGCTGAAACTGGATTGTTGTGGCCAGAAGCTTTGCCACTTGTATTGTACAGCATCAGAACCACTCAAAGGTCCCCCCTTAACCTATCACCCTTTGAGATTCTTTTTGGTCGACAACCCCATGTAATGATTGACCCCCAGGATTATTTGAAATGCAATAATGAAGCGACTGTGAAATATTTGGTTAAGATGAGCAAACAGTTGAGGAATCAAAACAGCAATCTAAAGCTGCTGATTCCTGACCTACCAAACAGTAATTGTCATGACATTGAACCTGGGGATTATGTAATGATTCGAAATTTTCTACGGTCAGGTTGCCTTATTGACCGTGGGAAGGACCGTACCAAGTCTTACTGACCAGCATGACAGCATTGAAGGTTGCCGAGAGAGAGACTTGGGTCCACTCGTCCCACTGTAAGAAGGTCGCTGACCCAGAGAAAGCCCGTGACAAAGAGCAGAGTGTGGAGGAAATCGTATCACTGGAGTGCCTATTCCGGGAAGGTTGAGAGGCAGGACTGTTGTCACGGCACCTGAGCACAGAGAACTACAAGACCAGAGGCGGTTGTCGCACCAAATTTCTTTTTCCTTTTTATTATTTTCTCCATCTCCCATTACCCTCCTTTCCCCCTTCTTTGCTCCTTTTTCTCTTCCCTTAGCAAGATGGACTTACCCCAAGAGACTGCATTCCGGGTTTTCCTGTTGACCCTGTTGTTGACCAGAGCAGTCTGTTTCGGTGAGAGTACCAGAGAGGTCGAGAAAGGATCTGGAATGGGTTCTGATGACAAGGACGGATTTGTAGAATTCCAAGAGCAACACATTCACCGAGCAAAGGCGAGAATCAGAAAACGATCTGGTAGTCAAGAAACTAGGAGGCACTGTGAGGGGTTATTGGCTGAGGAAAATTGTATTTGTAGAAACTGTGAAAACATAGTTGAGGATGGGTGCATCCAGAGATGTCAGTCCAGCCTTAATATCAACATGGACCGTCATCCATTGAGTGACTATCACTCATTAGTGGGTAAGGTTTTAAACCAAACAGAATGCTGGGTGTGCTCACAAGTACCTCAAGGTCAGAGCAAGTCAGGACTAGTACCGTATCCCTTAACAATAGATGAGGTACTTGAATGAAGGGGTGGGAGACCGGTGGACAAGAAATTTAATATTTCTAGGCCCCTTAGTTTGAAGCTCCACCAATATCATGTGGATAGATCCTTAGTATGTTTCAACATTTCCAATCCCCGAAAGCCGGGAAATTGGGAAGTGACATGGAATAACCAAACCATGGCATTTTCACACAGAGCCGATAGGATGCCCGTAGACACTGAACTTATACGCAAAATAGCCGACGGTGGGAGGTATTTTCGGTACAGGTATACTCTAGGAAGTAGGACCATGCGGGTTGGAGAAGTATCTCCAGGGTACTGTGCGCATATCATACAGCCTGATACGTGTACTGAACAGATGAGAGAGTTAGGGATAGGATTTTTCACTTGGAGGGTTTGCAATATGGTAATGTCATATTCTGTCCCATATGTTCTCCCTGATGATGCATATTTCATATGCGGGAGGAAGGCGTATAAGTGGCTTGCCCCAAACTCAGAGGGATTGTGTTACATTGGAAGAGTGTTGCTAGAAGTAATGACCATAACCCATAATAAGATGAAAGACATTCACCGCAATGCTCAAGCTCCTTACACTCACTATGAACACATCGTTAAGAGACACCTTATAGATAGGACAGAGCATGCAGCCTCTGATTTGATCCACAAATCCACCGGGATTCAATTCCTACTCGCGTTAGATATCACCCGTACCGCCAGAGGAATTATAAATTTTAGGTATATTCATGCGCTAGCGAACCTGATAGATAATATCACCGAGATGTATGATGACACCTTCAGGTATACAGGGAGGGAATTGCAAGCTTACAAAACGGAACTGATCCAGCACAGGATGGTTCTCAATTACATCACAGTGGTGACAGGCGGGTACTGTGTCACTTTAGCAACTCAGTATGGTGTGAAGTGCTGCACGTATATTACAAACAGCACTGATGACCCAACCGAGGTCATAGATCAAAAGATGGACGATATCTTGCAGTTGAAATGGGAGTTCCGAAGGAGACACAACCTTACCCTTACTGCTGTGAGTAATGAACTGCCCGGCTGGGTCTCATGATTGAACCCACGCAATTGGTTCTCAGGTTTAGGAGAATGGGCTCAAAATGTTATCGTGAGTGTAGGAAAGTTTCTCCTTTGTATCTTGGGAGTCGTCGTAATGATTGGTTTGATAATTAGATGTGTTCGATTTTTAACGCGGCGCAAGCGCAGTACCAAAGTGATGAGTTTGAGGAGCGGGGGCATTGTTACAACAACTTATTTAATTTATGACCCATCAATTGAGACAATGTTGTGATAAGACGTGATTCCATGATCCGTTTCTTTCACCCGTTTCTCCTTTGTTTTTCCCTCAAGCAAAAATACATCCTTTCGGAAGAGGAGTTGATGAATTATACATCCATTCGGAAAAGACTTTTATGGACACTCAAAAGACTTTGATTAACACTCACGGCAAAGATACACCCATCCGGACAAGACTTCAATGATTGCACAAATGTTATGTGAATGTATTTGTGTTACATGTCTTATCTTCATCTCTACAACCTTCAGGTAGTATCACACATAGTCGACAGGTGATATCCACATATTAGCATTCACATATGTTCCCCCTCCATGTATCATCAACTAAATGTGCACCCCATTTGTTGGAACAAGAAGCCGAAAAGAGCTCGGTAGTGTTTGTTGGCCCACTTACAGACCCTTAATACGGGATAAGAAGGATTTAATGTATACTTCGCAATACCTCGAAGCTTATCTAGAACATGTACGGCACGATGATACATGCCCCTCAGACATGGATTTCATACATACATGCTTTTACTATCCCACTAGGCCATACATTTCCCGCCTACTCCTCTCCTCTTACCATCCAATTATTTTATAGATATTGTATTGTATATTTTTCTGTTTAATGTTTAGATAGTGGCAGTTATTGTTGACTGCCAAAGGGTGGACTGTCAAAGTCGAAAAATATTGTAATACATATGCCTTGTACTAACCCCATGCACATGCCCGCTGCTCGTGCACTCAGTCCTCCGTGCGTGCACATATCCGCAATTTGCGTAGGATCGCTCCGGCGATCATGCGCGTGATATGGGTATTTACGACGGAGTTTGTGAGCGTGTAGCGTGTTATTAGAACATTACATATTTAACCCATATAGCGTACATTTTAGATATAGTTCCCCTAGACCATGTCAGCGAGTATTGATAGTTTAAACAGTTCCTGGACAGAGAGATTCGCCTTTGCATGATAGGAAGGGTCAGATAAAGGTTTGAAGGTGATGTCTAGTATCCAGCTGTAGGGTATTTTGAGGGTAACATTCCGGTGTTAGTTAGAGAAAGATCGCTTGTTCCTGCGAATAGTTATGTACAAAAGTAGAATATGAACATTAACTGTATTTACTGTATTTTATGTATGCGACGGGAATCCAGAGGATACCACCCACAAGAGCAGTTGGGGAAAGACATCGCCCACCCTTTCAAATCCACCTATGACCTTTGCTGTAATGTAGAGACACATCCCTGTGTCCAATGGACAATGAGATTACAGTGACCATTGTATTGTGTATGCATGTTGTGTATAAAAAGACCATTGTTGCCTGGCCGGTCAGAAGACTCTAAACGCTATCTGTATGACCAGCGGAGGACCGACTCGGGTTGCGCTTGCGAACATTCTCACGTATGTATATTCTCTGTAGCCATTATTCTGTTTAGATTTACTTGTTAGCCTGTAGTGTATGTTTTGTATTGTTTTTACCTTTTGGAATTAATCCACTGAGGCCTTAGAACCCTGTGGTTGCAACTACAAACCAGTGTTGTGTTTTCACTTTCCTGCATGGGCTTTAAAGTAGATTTATCTGTATACGGTGTATAGCATTGATAAGGTGTACGCACTGCGAGTACTTTGTATCGCTAGCGCTACTTAAGGTTTAAAGGTATTACATCATTGCAGTACTTTGCTGCTAAAGGTTTAAAGTATAAGCATATCATTACATTGTATCATTAACAAGGTTTAAAGGTTATCAATTGTGTGTGCGCTCGCTGTGTGTACTCCGTACACTCAGCACAGCGTGTGTACGCCAAGTGCGTACCACGTGCAGGACTCTGTACGCAAATAGCGTACAAAGTGCGTAGCACGTGCTTTTTTTTTTTTTGAATAGAGTATTTTTATTCAACAGAATGGAAGAAGTACAGACTTTTCAGTGTATGCCGGGAAATCCGGGTGACATTACATAACATTTATAGTTTGCATAGCCCCGCCACACCATATACACACAAATTTGAGCATGACCGGCAGATATAAGGCCATCTAATAAATAAATTAAATAAATAAATAATAACAAACAAAAGCATAAGCAAAGTAAAACAAATCAATACCATCAAGTCTTTGGTCTCGTGGTCGTGCCAGGCGAGGTACAAAATCCACATAATATAAATACCAATACGGGGGGGGGGGGGCAGGTCGGCTACACAAATCCCAGAAAACCAGGCCACTAATAAGGCACAATACGTCTCAAAGCTTAAGGGCAGGGGTGGAATATCTAGAATTGATCCAGAAGGACCATATTTAGAGAGAGCATTGTTTTTCATATAAACATACCGATCTTTCAATACGGTGTCGTTCACCAAGGCTTTGAATGCAGACATCGTAGGAGAATGTGGGGCCATCCATGTCCGTGCTATGCATACCTTAGCAAGGGCGCAAATGCTACGAGCATACAATCCCTCCCACCGGGGCCCAGAATCAGGCTCTCCCATCCCCAAAATGCAGAATCCCGGAGTCAACATGCCTCTTCGTATCCCTGTATGTTCCAGAATCGACCCGACCCCAGCCCAAAACACCTGCAAGGACGGACATTCCCACACTAGATGCCAGAATGATCCGCCAGCAGTCCCGCATTTAGGACAAGTGGCAGCACCACCAGCCCCGAATCTGGCCAACCTGCTCGGCGTCATATACGATCTGTGCAGTATAAAGAGTTGAATTTGTTGGAACCGCAGTGATTTGGTGACCTGACCCGAGTTCCCCAGCGCAACCCCCCACTCCTCCACATCTATAGGGCTTAAGTCGTGCTCCCAACGTTCCCGAAGATTTGAGAGCGGGTCTGCATGAATTGTTGCAAGAAGGTATGAGTAGGTGAATGATATCACCTTGACCCGACCCAATGCACTTAAAAAGGTCTTCATGGGGAAGGGGAGGAGCGCCGGGGAAGAGTCCCCAAACTGTGATTGTAAGGCGTGTCGGAGCTGCAAATACCTGTAAAAGTAGGAGTTCGGGAGACCAAACTCCTCTTTCAGGTGCTGAAAGGATTTTAGAGCTCCGTCGCTATACAGCTGGTACATGGAAGTCACCGAGTACGGGGCCCACACCCCCACTCCCTCCAAAGACCCCAACTCACGAAACGACGCGGAGTGCCAAAGAGGAGTATCCAGGTCCATACCATCATACCCAAACATGCCCGTCAAGGCCAGCCAAATCTTCATGGCCTGAAATACAATAGGAGAAGACAACCGGGAAGCGCTCCCTCCCACCAATAACTGCGCCGGGGAAAGGTTCGGGTAATAGCACCTGAGAAACGCCCAACATAACTCGGCCTCCTCCCCCCCTCGCAACCAAATGCCTATGTGAGCTAACTGGGCCGCAAAATAGTACAGTTGAAAGTGAGGCAAGGCCAATCCCCCGTCTGCTTTTTGTCTAGTAAGGGTAGTCAACTTAATTCTAGGCCTTTTATTGGCCCATACCAGTGATGTCAATATACTGTTTAACTTCTTGAAGAAGGCCGGGGAGACATAAACAGGGGAATGTGAAAAAACATACAGTAGCTTAGGCAAAACTATCTTTTTAATAAGGTTAACCCTACCCGTCATTGTCAGTGGAAGTTTACACCAGGCCCTTGACTTACGTACAATCATGTGTACAAGAGGGTCAAGGTTCAAGGGCACAAAGTCTGAGGGGTCGTTAGTAACCTGGATCCCCAGGTATTTAAACTGGCTCGTCCAACACAGTGGCAGGGATATTTTCAGGACCTGGGGAGGAGAACCCATGATGGGCATTATAGATGATTTGGACCAGTTTATACGGAGACCTGAGAAGCCGCCAAAGGTCTCTATGACCTGCAGCACTATAGGCATATCCACGGCGTAATCACGTAGGAACAGCAACAGGTCGTCCGCATAAAGGGCTATGTTATCAGTGCAGGGGCCCGTTACCACTCCCCCAATATCCGAATGCGATCTAACCAGACAAGCCAGGGGCTCGATGGCTATGTCAAATAAGGCGGGGGAAAGGGGGCATCCCTGTCTGGTGCCCCGAGTCAGGGTGAAGGAGGAGGATATATAGCCGTTGACCAAGATCCTGGCACGTGGATTTTGATATAGTAGTTTGATCCATTGTGTGAAATTAGGACCAAAGCCCACATATTTCATGACTCCCCACAAGTAGGCCCATTCAACGCTGTCGAAGGCCTTAGCCGCGTCCAGCGATACTACAACCGCGTCCGAGGGGAAATCATGTGGAGCCTGTAATACAGTATAGAGCCTACGCAAATTGATGGACGTGGATTTCCCGGGCATAAAGCCAGATTGATCCCGAGGTATTACCGTTTGGATAACCAGGTTAAGCCGTACCGCGAGGATTTTAGCCAGGATCTTGGCATCGGTAGGGATAAGGGAGATGGGTCTATAGGACTCCATCAATTTGGGGTCCTTGCCAGGCTTTGGCAGTACAATAATAACTGACTCGGACATTGAGGGAGGAAGGTGATTGGAGGCAAATATATCCGAGTACATCTCAAGTAGTTTTGGGCCAAAGAACTGCACATATTGTTTGTACAGCTCGGTGGGAATGCCATCACTTCCCGGAGACTTACCACCGGGACACATTCCTATCGCCGCAGTCACTTCCTGTAAAGTCAAGGGCGCATCTAAAGAAGCCCTAGTCTCAGGGGAAAGCTTCGGAAGGGGTATATTAGACAAGTACAAATCTAAGTCCCCCTCGGAGCACGTTATCTGAGAGTCATAAATCTCCCTAAAGTACGAAAGGAACAGCTGTACCATGTCAGGGGTTTTGCTCACCATGGAACCGTCAGGGCCAGACATCTGCACTATCGTATTCCCAGGACGATCATAATGCACCAGATGAGCCAATAAACTACCTGGCCCGTCTGCCTGCATATAAATATTAGTTGCCCTAAACAAGAGGGAGCATGCATTCTTGACGGAAAGGTGAGCCAGCCAAGCCTCCTTAGCTGACAACCACCGCACCTTCAGAGCGGAGGTGCCCTCCGCCAAGTATCTGGTCTCAAGATCCCTATAGTCACACTCAAGCTGTCGCTCCGTCGCTCTGTATTCCAACTTGCGGGTAGCAATTTTACCAATCAGTGTACCATGCAAGTATGCTTTGAATGTGTCCCAAACAATATGCACCGGAGCCGAGCCCACATTACCCGCAAAAAAGCCCTCCCACCTGGACTTTAAATCCGGGCATTCTCCCAACTGAATCAACCAGGACGGATGCAACCTCCAGTAAGACTGTCCCCTCCGGCACTCCACGTCGAGAGACAAGAACATGGGCGAGTGGTCGGACACCCCGCGCGCCTCATAATGAACATCCGTTACATTAGGTAAAAGCCCGGGCGAGACCAGGGCCAGGTCGATTCTGGAGAATGTGCCATGCGTACAAGAGAAGCATGAGTACTGCCTAAGTGTAGGGTGCCGAACTCTCCAAACATCTACCCACTGCATACTATCTATAACATCCGCAAACTTAGAGTGAGAGTGAGAAGTTGGCAGGCCACCTCCCGCCCCTGGACCTCGAGAGGACCTCCATCTATCCAGGGAGACATCCAGCACATTATTAAAATCCCCCAGACATATAACAGGAGTATGGGGGGATGAAGCAATAAACGATGCGGCTTTCTGCAGAACATCATATGAAAACGGGGGGGGGGGGGGGATGTAGACAGGTAAAGTAAATAAAGCACGGGAGTTCAGCTTACATTCCAGAAACACAAACCTGCCGTATGGATCAGTGCTTACTGTGATCAATTCAAACGGTACGGTTCTCCGTATCATTACCGATACTCCCCTGGAAGAGGAGGAATGAGAGGAATGATACGCCCATCCCACCCAAGGCCTACGGAGCGACAACAGCCTATTTCCCTCCAAATGAGTTTCGCTCAAGCAGACAACGTCCGGGCCATATTTCTTAATCATTTTAAATACCAGGGATCGCTTTACTTTATTATTAATGCCCCGGACGTTCCACGCCAAAATTTTGAAAGCAGACATGTCGTACCATGCATGTTCTGAGACGCAGCGCCCTGTGAAAGCCTAAACAGCAGCATTGTCTGGGCACCTACCCGCCCCTGCAGAGTGTTACCCTGGAACCCGGAACCCCTTAAATAGCACAACCTCACCTCGCATAAAAATAAGCCATCATATGAAAAACAAAAAACAATATAAAACAGAAATAAAAACAGATCAGAAAAATAAACAGCATCCCCACAACATCCCCCCTCCCCGTATACCTCCCCGAACTGTGGTATACACATATCCCTAACAAACCACCAACCCTGGTAGCCCAAAAAAATCTACGACAGTGCTATACGCAGCAAACAGACCCAAAGGAAAAAAAAACCCTAAATACTGTATGTAAAATCACTGCTCAACAATGTCCAGAACAACCATGACCAGGGGAAACTCCCCGGACGTATACTTGCGTATTGATGGCCCATGGAGAAAAGTAGCCAGCTGGCGGGCACCCGGAGCATAGCTGTCCAGCCAGGCCGCCGCCTCCCTCGGAGTGTTAAAGAACTTAGTTTCCCCGTCCGCCACCACACGCAGCCGAGAGGGGAACAACATTGAATAGGGGATATTCAGGTCGCGAAGTCGCCGCTTGACAGGCATAAACTGGGCCCGGACTTTTTGGACATCCGCAGCGAAATCCGGAAATGCTGACACCCGGACGCCATTTCGGATCAGAGGGCCCTTCGCGCGACCCAGGCGCAGAACAGAGTCTCGGTCTTTATAGTGTAGAAACTTGGCTATAAATGTCCGCGGGGGGGCACCTGGGGGCAAAGGCCGGAACGGCACCCGATGTGCCCGCTCCACTGCAAACTGGGATGTAAAGGATTCAGCGCCATACGCTTCTGTCAGCCAGGATTCCAGGAATTCCTCAGGATGTGCCCCTTCCTCCTTCTCAGGCAAGCCCACGAATCTTACGTTGTTTCTGCGAAGTCATCCCTCCATATCCAGGAGTTTAGTTTGCAGTGTAGAAACTTGCTGTGTGACCGCAGAAACAGACCGTTGGAGGGGGCCGCTGAGGTCTTCCAAATTAGAGACCCGCGTCTCCGTTACTCCCACTCTCTCCCGGACCCGCTGGACATCCTGGCGTAATAAGGACAGGTCATACTGCACCTTCTCCATTTTGTCCGACAGACGCTGTTCGCTGGCCGCTATGGCCTCCAGGACCTGCTGAATGGAAGGAGGAGGTGGCTGCACGTCCGCGCCCGGGTCGGCCCCAGCCGGGGGAGTCAACTGAGCAGCCGGCTGTCGGGCATACTTCTCCAGTTTAGCCGCCGCCGCACTCTGGCCACCCTTCACCATAGTAGCAAGGCTAAGGCAGCACTTAAGGTCCCTGTATTCAGTCTTAGAAAGCACAGCAGAGGGGAGAAGGTATAATGGCAGCAGCACTCCAGGGCATCCAACAGGAGAATACAGCGGGGGGGGGGGGGGGGCAGAGGAGCCCGGGGCAATATAATAATGTATAATATATAATGTATAGTGGTCCACAGAGACAGGACAGTCCGTGCCCAGAGTAGATCCCTCAGCCCTGCAGTCCCCACGAGTGCAGAGTCACACAGACAGGATGTATGAGAAAAGCTGCCGCCAAGATGGCCGCCGGAGTATGCAGTCTCTCCCCTCCCAGCACAAGGAGCATGATACCAGGCTCCAGGGGGGCAGAAGCGGCCGGGAGAATCCACCAGGGGACACAGGTGAGGGGCGCCGCTCACCCCAGGCACAAGGGGATCCAAATCCCGGCGATCGCCGCGGGTCCGTGCGCGCGCGCGTGCCCGCGGCAGTGTGGTACAAATTGAGCCCGGGGATCCGTTGGCGGCCTAGGCCTAGGAGTCGGGCGGCCGCTGGCGCAGGCTAGGAGCTCCGGAGCAGGTCCGCAAACGTTGCCCACCGCCACCCCACAGATAGTGCCCTATACCAGGCCGGGTTTGAGCCTCAGAGGGGGCCCCAGGATGGGTGCAGGATTAATTCGTCCGGGGAGCTCCACCAGCCTGCTTCCTACCCGCTCACCGCCGTGGCCACGCCCCCACACGTAGCACGTGCTTTTAGTTTAGCGGCCATAACGGCTCCACGGTAAAAGTGTATTTAGAGGTATAGCATTGTGGTCTAAGATAATATCGACATTATCAACACCATAAAGAAATAGTCCACTTTTCCAAAATAGTAAAAAATCAGGATAATAGTACATGTGTAGGTTTTGACAAAATGTTTTTAAATTAAATTGCATATATGTTAAAATTCCTGTCTCGATATAAACGCTTAGTATGTGTAGGTAGAATATGGTAGTCCAACAAAAGTCTACCATTTTATAAACTAGGCAACCTAAGGCTTTAAATGAGGGATGACTTTTTATTTGACATAACATGGGGAAGATATTGGCTTTAGCTGGATACTATTTCAGTTATTGTCTGATAATCACCAGAAAATAACTTCTAAGGGGGAACACTTTTAAAAAAAGAGACTCTCCTATTTCAAGACAGGGCTCTGCCGTGTGTGTGGGGGACAGTACGGAGGAAATCCCCATCTGTCGGAAAAAAAATGTGTAGGTAGTGGGTGATATTGTCTGGTGATCACCACACAATAGCTGCTAAGGGGGCCACACAATTTAAGAGGAGACTATTTCATATGTGTGTAACCCCACATTTACAGCTGTAAGTATGGGCCTAATTCAGAGTTGATCGCAGCAGCAAATTTGTTAGCAGTTGGGCAAAACCATGTGCACTGCAGGGGGGGCAGATATAACATTTGCAGAGAAAGTTAGATGGGTGGGGTGTGTAAGTTAGATGGGTGGGGTGTGTTGAAACTGAAATCTAAATTGCAGTGTAAAAATAAAGCAGCCAGTATTTACCCTGCACAGAAACAAAATAACCCACTCAAATCTAACTCTCTGTGTGCAAATGTCATATCTGCCACACCTGCAGTGAACATGGGGGGTCATTCAGACCCGATCGCACACTAGCTTTTTTTGCAGCAGTGCAATCGGGTCTGAAGTGCGCATGCATATGCTCCGCAATGCGCAGGCTTGTAGGCTACTGGCGACGAGGATTGCCGGACAGCGACGGATTTAACGAAGAAAGCGATCGCACCGCCGATCGCAAGAAGATTGACAGGAAGAGGATGTTCGTGGGTGTCAACTGACCATTTCTAGGGAGTGTCCGGAAAAACGCAGGCGTGCCCATCCGTTTGGAGGGAGGGTTCCTGACGTCAGCTCCTGGCCGGATCATCGCAGCGGCTGAGTAAGTCCTGAGCTGTGCAGAGACTGCACAAACTTTTGTTAGGGCAGCTCTCTGTATAAGCGATCACACTCCTGCACAACAACTACTCGCTCCCCCTGTAGGCGGCAACTGCCTGATCGCAGCACTGCAAAAAACTGCCTGCGTGCGATAAGGTCTGAATAACCCCCATGGTTCTGCCCAACTGCTATCAAAATTTGCTGCTGCAATCAACTCTGAATTACCCCATAATGTGCGTAAAAAAAACTCCTCCAGAAAATGTTTATTTTACATAGTGCAGGGTAATATTGTTTGGTGATAACAGGTGATCACCACACAATAACAACAAGTGGGCCACATTATTTTAAAAAGTAAACTCCCCTCTTTCAAAGTTGCCGATGTCATTATGGGGATGTCACCATCGCATTCTGTTATTTTTTTGTGTATTAAAGCAGTGGCAGCACCAAGGTTGGTGGCACACATGCTTGTTACTGAGCAATGATAAAGTATATTAGCTTATTGGCTAGTAAATCTGGCATAAATACATGAATCCATTTAATTAAAATACTGAAAGAGATGTTACATGTTTCTATAAGCGAACCCTCACCTGCACAGTTATTTATATGTCTAAGAACTGCTCTACAAAAGGTTATATGTATGACTTGCACAGTGTATGGGGTGTAAGTCTTTTTCTAAGAAACGCCTTTTACATACAGTAATAAGGAATGAGGAGATCTATTTAGTAGTAAGCAGCTGCGTGTGTCCAGAGGCGGAACTAGCTGCGATGCAGCCGGTGCATTGCATCGGGACCCGCCAAGGTGAATGGGACCATAGTCGTAGGGGTGCATATAGGGGTCTGGCAAAGAGCCCCTGGCAAAGTAAAGGACTGGCGCCACCCCATATTTAAAATAGGGAAGGCGTGTGTGTCATTAAAAATAGGATTTTAATTACCTACCAGTAAATCCTTTTCTCGTAGTCCGTAGAGGATACTGGGGTCCACATTAGTACCATGGGGTATAGATGGGTCCACTAGAAGCCTTGGGCACTTTAAGAAATCAATAGTGTGCACTATGCCCTCTATGCCCCTCCTACCAGACTCAGTCTAGAAACTGTGCCCGAGGAGACGGACATATCCTGAGGAAGGATGTAACAGAACAGTGGTGAGATTCGAACCAGCATACACAAACAAGAGGAAAGCCATGCTAATCATACTTAAGCAACAGCTGAACTAACGGGTGGTAGTCATGTGACCGCCGGTCGGCTGACCGACAGTCACATGACCTCCTCCGTGAGCCCGACGGCTCACTATCCCGATGGTCGGCATGCCGACCAACAGGGACTATTTCCACTCGTGGGTGTCCACGACACCCATAGAGTGGGAATAGAACCCGTGGCGACCGCAGGTCGCCACCGAGCCCGCAGCGTGGCGAGCGCAGCGTGGCGAGCGCAACGAGCCCGCAAGGGGCTTGCTGCACTCGCCCCTCCCCGCCGGGATCCCGGCGTCGGTATGCTGCCGGGATCCCGGCGTCGGTAAGGTGACCGGCGGTCAGGAGACCGCCGGTCACCCGTACTACACCCGAACTAACAACATTACTTAATGAAGTAACAGTGCAGGAAACACTGAGCACTGGGCGGGCGCCCAGTATCCTCTACTGACTACAAGTAAAGGATTTACCGGTAGGTAATTAAAATCCTATTTTCTCTTACGTCCTAGAGGATACTGGGGTCCACATTAGTACCATGGGGATGTACCAAAGCTCCAAACCGGGTGGGAGAGTGCTAAGGTTCCTACAGAACTGACAGACCAAACTGAAGGCCCTCAGAGGCCAAAGTATCGAACTTGTAGAACTTAGCAAACGTGTTCGAACCTGACCAAGTAGCTGCTCAGCAGAGCTGTAAAGCCGAGACACTCCGGACAGCCACCCAGGAAGAACCCACCGACCTAGTAGAGTGGGCCTGTACTTTAGGAACTGGCAATCCTGCCGTAGAATAAGCCTGCTGGATAGTAAGCCTGATCCAGCGAGCAATAGACTGCTTTGAAGCAGGAAACCCAATTTTCTTGGGATCATAGAGAACAAACAGCGAGTCAGATTTTCTGTGACGAGCTGTCCGCTTCACATAGATCTGCAAAGCCCTCACAACATCCAAGGACTTTGAGGTAGCAGAGGTGTCAGTAAGCAACGAAATCACAATAGGTTGGTTGATATGAAACGCAGACACCACCTTAGGAAGAATTTGCTGCCGAGTTCTGAGTTCAGCTCTATCCTCAGGGAAAATCAAATAGGGGATTTTGTGAGACAACGCCCCCAGTTCCGACACACGCCTTGCCGAAGCTAAGGCCAACAGTGTAACAGTCTTCCACGTAAGAAACTCTACGTCAACCTTCTGTAAAGGCTCAAACCATTCCGATTGTACAAACTGCAACACCACGTTAAGATCCCCAAGGTGCCGTGGGAGGCACAAAGGGCGGTTGGATGTGCAGAACACCCTTCAAGAACGTCTGAACTTCAGAAAGGGAAGCCAATTGTTACTGGAAGAAAATGGATATGTACGAAATCTGGACTTTCAAGGAGCCCAAACAAAGGCCCACATCCACACCTGACTGTAGAAAAACGAGACAACGTCCCAGTTGAAATTCCACTGCAGGAAATTTCCTGTTTTCACACCACGAGACATATTTTTTCCAAATACGGTGGTAATGTTTAGACGTTACCCCTTTCCTGGCTTGGATCAGGGTTGGAATGCCTTTCTGGCCTAGAATTTGACGCTCAACTTCCATGCCATCAAACGTAGCCGTGGTAAGTCTTGATAGACGAATGGCCGCTGTTGTAGAAGACCATGGGTCCTCTAGGAGCATCTCCAGTAGATCCGCTTACCAGGCCCTCTTGGCCAATCTGGAGCAATGAGAATTGCTTGACCATTTTTCTTTTTATTCTTTTGAGAATTCTTGGGATCAATGGAAGAGGTGGAAACACGTAAACTATCTGGTAGACCCATGGAGTCACCAGAGCGTCCACCGCCACTGCTTGTGGGTCCCTCAACCTGGAATACCGCTTTAGCTTCTTGTTGAGACTAGAGGCCAAAATGTCTAGCTGTGGAATTCCCCACCGACATGTTAAGGACTCGAACACCTGTGGGTGAAGGCCCCACTCTCCTTCTACTCCCGGAATGAAGACTGCCAACAGCGCCACTGTGTGTCTTTCGGGCCAGAGGAGAATTCTTGTTACCTCTGATATTGCCGCTCTGCTCTTCCTTCCGCCCTGTCGGTTTATGTACGTTACTGCCGTCACATTGTCCGACTGAACTTGAATGGCATGATCTTGAAGAGGATGTGATGTCTGTAGAAGGGCGTTGTATATGGCCCTTAGCTCTAGAACATTGATCGGAAGAATGGTGTCCTGACTTGACCATTTTCCTTGGAACTGTTCCCCCTGGGTGACTGCTCCCCAACCTCTGAGGCTTGCGTCTGTGGCTAGCAGAATCCAATTTTGAATACCGAACCTTCGACCCTCGGTCAGGTGAGAAGTCTGAAGCCACCACAGAAGATAAATCCTGGCTTTTGGCGACAGACAAATCCTCTGGTGCATGTGAAGATGCGATCCGGACCATTTGTCCTACAGATCCAGCTGGAAAGGCCTCACATGAAATCTTCCATACTGCAGAGACTCGTAAGAAGCAACCATCTTCCCCAGAAGGCGAATGCATAGATGCACCGATATCCGGCCTGGTTTTAGAACATCCCGCACCATCGACTGGATTACCAATGCCTTTTCCAACGGAAGGAAGACCTTCTGTTCCTCCGTGTCCAGTATCATCCACAGGAACGGAAGCCTCCATATCGATTCCAGGTGGAATTTTGGTAGGTTCAGAATCCACCCATGATCATGAAGTAGTCGTGGTTGAGAGGACAATGCTGTCCAACAACCTCTCCCTGGATGGTGCATTTATCAGCAGTTCGTCCAGGTACGGTATTATGTTCACTCCCTGCTTGCGGAGGAGAAACATCATCTCTGCCATTACCTTGGTGAATACCCTCGGTGCCGTGGAGAGGCCAAATGGCAGGGCCTGGAACTGGTAGTGACAGACCTGTAGTGCAAACCTTAGATAAGCCTGATAAGGCGGCCAAATCGGAATATGAAGGTACGCATCCTTGATGTCCAGAGACACCAGAAATTCCCCTTCCACCAGACCTGAGATCACCGCTCTCAGAGACTCCATCTTGAACTTGAACACCCGCAAGTATAGGTTTAGTGATTTGAGGTTTAAAATGGGCCTTACCAAACCGCACGGTTTCGGTACCACAAACAGGTGGAGTAATAACCCCTGTTTTGTAGTTGAGGTGGAACTGGGACAATGACCTGAGTCTGTACCAGTTTTGAATGGCTGCCTGTAAGGTCATACTTGCTTCTGGAGAAGCTGGTAAGCCTGATTTGAAGAATCTGTGAGGTGGGAGTTCCTGAAACTCCAGTCTGTATCCCTGGGTGATAAGGTCTTTCACCCAGGGATCCTGGCAAGATGTTGCCCAAATGTGACTGAAACAACGTAACCGGGCTCCCACCCTTCCAGGCAGTGCAGTCCACCATCATGCTGAAGGCTTTGAGGAAGCAGATCCGGAGGTCTGTTCCTGAGAACCTGCAGCTGCTGGTTTTCTGGGTTTACTTTTATTGCCTTTGAAGGCTGTAGAAGAACCTTTGGGTTTTCCTTTAAATTTTGCTGTCCAAAAAAACTGCAGAGTTGGAGCAGAGTAGGTTTTGCTAGCTGGGGGTGCTGCGGAAGGAAGGTATGTAGACTTACCCGCCATAGCCTTGGATAGCCCACTTATCTAGTTCATCTCCAAAAAGGGCCTCACCTGTGAATGGTAGGCTTTCCACGCCTTTTCTGGAATCCGCATCCGCAGTCCACTGGTGTAGCCATAAACCCCTGCATGCTTAAAGTTAGCAGAGTCTTGAATATGCTGTAGGAGTAAAATTATCTCTCCCCTGTGTAAGGAATCTAATCTGTCAATTAGGTTACCTGACCACTTAGCAATGGCCTTAGTGATCCAAGCACAAGCAATAGTGGGTCTCTGTACCACCCCATCAGCAGTGTATAAAGATTTGAGAATGGTCTCAATCTTGCGGTCAGTCGTGTCCTTTAAGGATGCTGCCCCATAACAGGTAAGATTATCTTACGTGACAAACTAGACAACGATGCGTCCACAATCGGCGGGTTTTCCCATTTCTTTCTATCTTCCAGAGGAAAGGGAAAGGATGTAATTAATCTTTTAGGGATCTGAAACTTTTTGTCAGGATTAGCCCAAGTTTCTTCGAACAGGGCATTCAATTCCTTTGATGCAGGAAACATTGCTGAGGATTTATTTTTTTACATTAAAATAAGATTCCTCCGCTACCTCCACCACCCTGTCAGGAATGTGCAGGACATTTCTGATAGCTTCTATCGGGGACTGTATTCCCTGTGACAGGACATCATCCCCCCCCCACTCGCATCCACTTCAAGCTCCTCTGGGTCTGATGTATCATCATTAGTATCAGCCTGCCATGAGCTGGGCCAGAGTACGCTTTTGTGGGCAAATGGTGGGGCCCTGAGACGCTGGTATGGGAACTGAATCTCTATTCATCAGGTCATCCATAGACTGTCTTAAGAATTGCGTCTCTTTCTCAGTATGGGATAATTTAGTAGAAATATTGGATATCATCCCTTTAATGGAATCTAACCATGGGGGTTCTGCCCCACTAACCTGAAAATGTGCACTATCATGAGTACAGGACAGTGAGTCTCAGGGGGAGGACAGACACTCTGCTGTGCAGGAAACACAGTCCCTGGACATGGTAACGTGAAGGGACAAACACACACCCACACACAGAAGGTGAAAACACAGTTTAACCCACACAGAGCCCGCAGGAAGACACAGAAAATGGAGCCAGCCACACAGCGCCCTTGTAGCCAAGTAAAAACTCAGCTGAGTCGCCACACTAAGTCCCCTAAAAGAGCTTAGTATACTACAACACTCCCCCCCCCCCCTTCTAAGACCCCCTGGTACCGCTGAGGAGACGTGGAGTCTTTGTGGAGGAGCTGCGCTTCCCTGTGATTCCTGTCAGTGTAAGCTGCAGAGGGAAAATGGTGCTGGTGAGCTGCTGGATCCGCTCATAGTGAAGCCCCGCCCCCGTTATGGCGTGCGGCTTCCAGTTTTTTTTATACTGGCCTGAGGTATTAGTGTGTCTAACAGAGGGTTAAAACCCTTCTTAGGTCTGCTGGATCAGCGCTGCGCTCCTACCCTTGTGCCGCCATTCCCACCAGCAACCCGGTTATCGGGATGCCGGCGCTGTACTCACCACGCTTCTGGCTCTATTAGGGGTGGCGGCATGCTGCGGGAGGGTACACTCGCCGTGGTGGGGCTTGCGAATGACTCCCTCAGGAGCTCAGTGTCCTGTCAGCGGAGAAACGGGACCATTAACTCTTTAGGTAGTTGGGCTGTTCTCCCCCCTAAGTCCCACAAAGCAGGCAGTCTGGTGCCAACCAGACCTGCCTGAAAAGAACAAACAGAAAATAAATGCAGAAAACTTTTCAGGAGCTTCCCTGAGCGTGACCAGCTCCTCCAGGTATATTTTCTAAACTGAGTCTGGTAGGAGGGGCATAGAGGGAGGAGCCAGTAAACACTACTGATTTCTTTAAGTGCCCAAGGCTCCTAGTGGTCCAATCTATACCAGAAGGTACTACTGTGGACCCCAGTATCCGCTAGGACGTAAGAGAAATGGGTGTGGCCACTCAATGGTACCCCAATTCAAATTACACCACACAGAAGTGTCCCTTACTCAAATTACACAGCACAGTAATGTCCGTTATTCAGGCTATGCTACACAGTAGTGTCCCTTATACACATTATGCCACACAGTAGTATATATATGTATGTATGTATAAATATATATATATATATATATCTATCAAGTAGTGATGAGCGGATTCGGTTTTACTCGGTTTTACTCGGTTCTCAAAACCGAATCTTATTGGCTATCCAAAACACGTGACATCAGTGAGCCAATAAGATTCGGTTTTGAGAACCGAGTATAACCGAGTAAAACCGAATCCGCTCATCACTAATATCAAGTCCACGGTGCGGCACTCATGCTAAATTCACTTCCTGATGACAATTTGACACAATAAATTGAAACGTTGAAGCAACCAGGACTCTGGTCCGTTTAATACTGAATTTAGCATGAGTGCCGCACCGTGGACTTGATATCACTAAATTTTCGTGAGGGCACCTGCGACAGTTACTACTATGGCTCACATGGAGTGCCGGACCGCAGCTTTCTATATATATATATATATACATACATACAGCAGCATTCCAGCACTGTGGCAATATATGCTGCCGGATTCATACTTACCCTGGTGCCTTCCTTATAAGTGCATAATATATATATACAGGTTGAGTATCCCTTATCCAAAATGCTTGGGACCAGAGGTATTTTGGATATGGGATTTTTCCGTATTTTGGAATAATTGCATACCATAATGAGATATCATGGTGATGGGACCAAAATCTAAGCACAGAATGCATTTATGTTTCATAAACACCTTATACACACAGCCTGAAGGTCATTTTAGCCAATATTTTTTATAACTTTGTACATTAAACAAAGTGTGTCTACATTCACACAATTCATTTATGTATCATATACACCTTAGTCACACAGCCTGAAGGTAATTTAATACAATATTTTTAATAACTTTGTGTATTAAACAAAGTTTGTGTACATTGAGTCATCAAAAAACAAAGGTTTCACTATCTCAGTCTCACTCAAAAATGTCCATATTTCGGAATATTCCGTATTTCGGAATATTTGGATATGGGATACTCAACCTGTATATATATATATATATATATATATATATATATATATATATATACCATTGATGAAGTCTTAAACGGACGAAACGCTCCCTGATCACTCCTTAGACTGATCTACACCCATAAGATAAGAACTTATTTATGAACTTTCTACATTTTTTTTTAATTAGATTCTTGATCCATTTTATTCATTTTGTCATCATTGCACTATTGTCCTATTTTTTACTATCTTCAGTCTTAGCTAATAATATATGTCCTTGTACAGAATAAATATATATATTTTTTTAAAATGGGAAACTTGAACAGTATCATATGTTCCTTTACACTTGACACCATTGGTCGCTGACGCCCATATACCCCCTTTCCTATACTAATTTTTTTTAGTAGCTTACCACTGTTGGTTAAATTTAAGGGCCTGCTGACACCCTTTGTACCGAGGGAGTGTCACTTCTTGGACAAAATTTATTGTTGCATTCCTAAGTTAGAGTCCCGCAAGTGGCGCTGGTTATCGCTTTATTGTCTCATATATATATATATATATATATATATATATATATAGGTTGAGTATCCCTTATCCAAAATGCTTGGGACCAGAGGTATTTTGGATATCGGATTTTTCCGTATTTTGGAATAATTGCATACTATAATGAGATATCATGGCGATGGGACCTAAATCTAAGCACAGAATGTATTTATGTTTCATATACACCTTATACACACACAGCCTGAAGGTCATTTTAGCCAATATTTTTTATAACTTTGTGCATTAAACAAAGTGTGTGTACATTCACACAATTCACTTATGTTTCATATACACCTTATACACACAGCCTGAAGGTCATTTAATACAATATTTATAATAACTGTGTATTAAACAAAGTTTGTGTACATTGAGCCATCAGAAAACAAAGGTTTCACTATCTCACTCTCACTCAAAAAAGTCCGTATTTCGGAATATTCCGTATTTCGGAATATTTGGATATGGGATACTCAACCTGTATTTAATTTAGTGATGTGCACTGGAAATTTTTCGGGTTTTGTGTTTTGGTTTTGGATTCGGTTCCGTGGCCGTGTTCTGGATTCGGACGCGTTTTGGCAAAACCTCCCTGAATTTTTTTTGTTGGATTCGGGTGTGTTTTGGATTCGGGTGTTTTTTTTACAAAAAGCCCTCAAAACCAGCATAAATCATAGAATTTGGGGGTCATTTTGATCCCATAGTATTATTAACCTCAATAACCATAATTTCCACTCATTTCCAGTCTATTCTGAACACCTCACACCTCACAATATTATTTTTAGTCCTAAAATTTGCACCGAGGTCGCTGGATGACTAAGCTAAGCGACCCAAGTGGCCGACACAAATACCTGGCCCATCTAGGAGTGGCACTGCAGTGTCAGACAGGATGGCACTTCAAAAAATAGTCCCCAAACAGCACATGATGCAAAGAAAAAAAGAGGTGCACCAAGGTCGCTGGATGGCCTTGCTAAGCGACCCAAGTGGCCGACACAAACACCTGGCCCATGTAGGAGTGGCACTGCAGTGTCAGACAGGATGGCACTTTAAAAATTAGTCCACAAACAGCACATGACGCAAAGAAAAAAAGAGGTGCACCAAGGTCGCTGGATGGCTAAGCTAAGCGACCCAAGTGGCCGACACAAACACCTGGGCCATCTAGGAGTGGCACTGCAGTGTCAGACAGGATGGCACTTCAAAAAATAGTCCCCAAACAGCACATGATGCAAAGAAAAAAAGAGGTGCACCAAGGTCGCTGGATGGCTAAGATAAGCGACCCAAGTGGCCGACACAAACACCTGGCCCATCTAGGAGTGGCACTGCAGTGTCAGACAGGATGGCACATCAAAAAATAGTCCCCAAACATCACATGATGCAAAGATAAATTAAAGAAAAAAAGAGGTGCAAGTTGGAATAGTCCTTGGGCCCTCCCACCCACCCTTATGTTGTATAAACAGGACATGCACACTTTAACAAACCCATCATTTCAGCGACAGGGTCTGCCACACGACTGTGACTGAAATGACTGGTTGGTTTGGGCCCCCACCAAAAAAGAAGCCATCAATCTCTCCTTGCACAAACTGGCTCTACAGATGCTAAATGTCCACCTCCTCCTCATCCTCCGATTCCTCACCCCTTTCACTGTGTACATACCCCTACTCACAGATTATTAATTTGTCCCCACTGGAATCCACCATCTCAGGTCCCCGTGTACTTTCTGGAGGCAATTGCTGGTGAATGTCTCCACGGAGGAATTGATTATAATTAATTTTGATGAACATCATCTTCTCCACATTTTCTGGAAGTAACCTCGTACGCCGATTGCTGACAAGGTGAGCGGCTGCACTAAACACTCTTTCGGAGTACACACTGGAGGGGAGGCAATTTAGGTAAAATTAAGCCAGTTTGTGCAAGGGCCTCCAAATTGCCTTTTTTTCCTGCCAGTATACGTGTCTGACGTGCCCCTACTTGGATGCGGTCACTCATATAATCCTCCACCATTCTTTCAATGGTGTCAGAATCATATGCAGTGACAGTAGACGACATGTCAGTAATCGTTGGCACTTCAGTCCGGACCAGATGTCAGCACTCGCTCCAGACTGCCCTACATGCCCTGCATCACCGCCAGCGGGTGGGCTCGGAATTCTTAGCCTTTTCCTCGCAGCCCCAGTTGCAGGAGAATGTGAAGGAGGAGCTGTTGACGGGTCACGTTCCGCTTGACTTGACAAGTGTCTCATCAGCAGGTCTTAGCACCTCTGCAGACTTGTGTCTGCCGGAAAGAGAGATACAACGTAGGCTTTAAACCTAGGATCGAGTACGGTGGCCAAAATGTAGTGCTCTGATTTCAACAGATTGACCACCCGTGAATCCTGGTTAAGCGAATGAAGGGCTCCATCCACAAGTCCCACATGCCTAGCGGAATCGCTCCGTTTTAGCTCCTCCTTCAATCTCTCCAGCTGCTTCTGCAAAAGCCTGATGAGGGGAATGACCTGACTCAGGCTGGCAGTGTCTGAACTGGCTTCACATGTGGCAAGTTCAAAGGGTTGCAGAACCTTGCACAACGTTGAAATCATTCTCCACTGCGCTTGAGTCAGGTGCATTCCCCCTCCTTTGCCTATATCGTAGGCAGATGTATAGGCTTGAATGGCCTTTTGCTGCTCTTCCATCATCTGGAGCATATAGAGGGTTGAATTCCACCTCGTTACCACCTCTTGCTTCAGATGATGGCGGGGCACATTCAGGAGTGTTTGCTGGTGCTCCAGCCTTCGGCACGCGGTGGCTGAATGCCGAAAGTGGCCCGCAATTCGTCGGGCCACCGACAGCATCTCTTGCACGCCGCTGACGTTTTTTAAAAAATTCTGCACCACCAAATTCAATGTATGTGCAAAACATGGGACGTGCTGGAATTTTCCCACATGTAATGCACGCACAATATTGGTGGCGTTGTCCAATGTCACAAATCCCCAGGGGAGTCCAATTGGGGTAAGCCATTCTGCGATGATGTTCCTCAGTTTCCGCAAGAGGTTGTCAGCTGTGTGCCTCTTATGGAAAGCAGTGATACAAAGCGTAACCTGCCTAGGAACCAGTTGGCATTTGCGATATGCTGCTACTGGTGCAGCCGCTTTTGTTCTTGCTGCGGGAGGCAATACATCTACCTAGTGGGCTGTCACAGTCATATAGTCCTGAGCCTGCCCTGCTCCACTTGTCCACATGTCCGTGGTTAAGTGGACATTGGGTACAACTGCATTTTGTAGGACACTGGTGACTCTTTTTCTGAGGTCTGTGTACATTCTCGGTATCGCCTGCCTAGAGAAATGGAACCTAGATGGTATTTGGTACCGGGGACACAGTACCTCAATCAATTCTCTAATTCCCTGTGAATTAACGGTGGATACCGGACACACGTTTAACACCACTGCAGCTGCCAAGGTCTGAGTTATCCACTTTGCAGCAGGATGACTGCTGTGATATTTCATCTTCCTCATAAAGGACTGTTGGACAGTCAATTGCTTACTGGAAGTAGTATAAGTGGTCTTCAGACTTCCCCTCTGGGATGACGATCGACTCCCAGCAGCAACAACAGCAGCACCAGCAGCAGTAGGATTACACTCAAGGATGCATCGGAGGAATCCCAGGCAGGAGAGGACTCGTCAGACTTGACAGTGACATGGCCTGCAGGACTATTGGTTTTCCTGTCTAAGGAGGAAATTGACACTGAGGGAGTTGGTGGTGTGGTTTGCAGGAGCTTGGTTACAAGAGGAAAGGATTTAGTTGTCAGTGGACTGCTTCCGCTGTCACCCAAAGTTTTTGAACTTGTCAATGACTTTTGATGAATGCACTCCAGGTGACGTATAAGGGAGGATGTTCCTAGGTGGTTAACGTCCTTACCCCTACTTATTACAGCTTGACAAAGGCAACACACGGCTTGACACCTGTTGTCCGCATTTCTGTTAAAATAATTCCACACCGACGAGGTGATTTTTTTTGTAATTTGACCAGGCATGTCAATGGCCATATTCGTCCCACGGACAACAGGTGTCTCCCCGGGTGCCTGACTTAAACAAACCACCTCACCATCAGAATCCTCCTTGTCAATTTCCTCCTCAGCGCCAGCAACACTCATATCCTCATCCTGGTGTACTTCAACAGTGACATCTTCAATTTGACTATCAGGAACTGGACTGCGGGTGCTCCTTCCAGCACTTGCAGGGGGCGTGCAAATGGTGGAAGGCGCCACCTCTTCCAGTCCAGTGTTGGGAAGGTCAGGCATCGCAACCGACACAATTGGACTCTCTTTGGGGATTTGTGATTTAGAAGAATGCACAGTTCTTTGCTGTGCTTTTGCCAGCTTAAGTCTTTTCATTTTTCTAGCGAGAGGATGAGTGATTCCATCCTCATGTAAAGCTGAACCACCAGCCATGAACATAGGCCAGGGCCTCAGCCGTACCTTGCCACTCCGTGTCGTAAATGGCATATTGGCAAGTTTACGCTTCTCATCAGACGCTTTTAATTTTGATTTTTGGGTCATTTTACTGAACTTTTGTTTTTTGGATTTTACATGCTCTCTACTATGACATTGGGCATCGGCCTTGGCAGACGATGTTGATGGCATTTCATCGTCTCGGTCATGACTAGTGGCAGCAGCTTCAGCACGAGGTGGAAGTGGATCTTGATCTTTCCCTATTTTACCCTCCACATTTTTGTTCTCCATTTTTTAATGTGTGGAATTATATGCCAGTAATATATCAATAGCAATGGCCTACTGTACCGTACTGCTATATATATACTGGTGGTCAGAAAAATTCTGCACTGTCCTCCTACTATATACTGCGCACAACTAAAATGCAGCACAGGTATGGATGGATAGTATACTTGACGACACAGAGGTAAAGCAATGGCCTACTGTACCGTACTGCTATATATATACTGGTGGTCAGCAAAATTCTGCACTGTTCTCCTACTATATACTGCACACAACTAAAATGCAGCACAGGTATGGATGGATAGTATACTTGACGACACAGAGGTAGAGCAATGGACTACTGTACCGTACTGCTATATATATACTGGTGGTCAGCAAAATTCTGCACTGTCCTCCTACTATATACTGCGCACAACTAAAATGCGGCACAGGTATGGATGGAAAATATACTTGATGACACATAGGTAGAGCAATGGACTACTGTACCGTACTGCTATATATATATACTGGTGGTCAGCAAAATTCTGCACTGTCCTCCTACTATATACTGCGCACAACTAAAATGCAGCACAGGTATGGATGGATAGTATACTTGACGACACAGAGGTAGAGCAATGGACTACTGTATCGTACTGCTATATATATACTGGCGGTCAGCAAAATTCTGCACTGTCCTCCTACTATATACTGCGCACAACTAAAATGCAGCACAGGTATGGATGGATAGTATACTTGACAACACAGAGGTAGAGCAATGGACTACTGTACCGTACTGCTATATATATATACTGGTGGTCAGCAAAATTCTGCACTGTCCTCCTACTATATACTGCGTACAACTAAAATGCGGCACAGGTATGGATGGAACGTATACTTGACGACACAGAGGTAGAGCAATGGACTACTGTACCGTACTGCTATATATATACTGGTGGTCAGCAAAATTCTGCACTGTCCTCCTACTATATACTGCACACAACTAAAACGCAGCACAGGTATGGATGGATAGTATACTTGATGACACAGAGGTAGAGCAATGGACTACTGTAACATACTGCTATATATATATATACTGGTGGTCAGCAAAATTCTGCACTGTCCTCCTACTATATACTACAATGCAGCACAGATATGGAGCGTTTTTCAGGCAGAGAACGTAGATATTTTCAGCACACAGAGCACAGATATTTGCAGCACACTGAGCACAGCTATTTGCAGCACACTGAGCACAGATATTTGCAGCACACTGAACACAGAAACTGAGAGAACGCAGCGAGTAAAAATGGCGGCGACGCGCGGCTCCTTATATAGAATATGAATCTCGCGAGAATCCGACAGCGGAATGATGACGTTCGGGCGCGCTCGGGTTAACCGAGCAAGGCGGGAGGATCGGAGGCTGCCTCGGAACCGTGTAAAATGGGTGAAGTTCGTGGGGGTTCGGATCCCGAGGAACCGAACCCGCTCATCTCTAATATATATATATATATATATATATACATATATATATATAATATATATACATACACACACATAAATATACAATGATGGTTCCATACCTCCCAACATGACCCTCTCCAGGAGGGACAGAATGCTCTGCTTCTGGACTTCCCACCTAATGTATGATTGCCCTCTCCTGTGGGAAAACACCTTTCTTATCTATTAACCTGTTCAGCACAAGTGATGGCAATCATAAATTAAGAGAAAAGTCCAGGAGCAGAGCATTCTGTCCCTCCTGGAGAGGGTCATGTTGGGAGGTACGTGGTTCCCCCATTGCTAGGGGAGACAGAAGCGGCACTCCAAAAGAAGGGGAGTGCGAGCCCCGAAACGTCAGTGTATTTTTCATGTATTGAACGTAAATTTGACTTCTTCACTAAGTCTCTGGAGTGCTGCTTCTGTCTCCCCCAGCAACGAGGGAACTATCTTTGTATACACCTTACACTGAGGGCACCGGAGTGTAGTGCCAGTTTGAATTTTTTTTATATATATATATATCTCCTATATAATTGCCCAGATCTGTCACTCCACTGCCTCCGCTGGCCGCCCGCCGCTCCTCCTCTCTCCCCGACTGCATCTCCCCCACCCCGGCCATCCGAGACTCGCAGGCTCAGGCGGAGAGCGGCCGCCCAGCCGTGGTCACTCCACTGCCGCCGCTGGCCGCCCGCCACTCCTTTTCTCTCCCCGGCTACATCTCCCCCTCCCCGGCCATCCGAGACTCCCAGGCTGAGGCGGAGAGTGGCCACCTAACACCTAGCTGCGGTCACTCTCACTGCCGCCACTGTCCGCCCCCGCACCCCGGAAATCTGCTCCTCCTCTCTCCCCAGCTCTATCTCCCCCTCCCCGGCCATCCGAGACTCGCAGGCTGAGATGGAGAGAGGCTGCCCAGCCACGGTCACTCTCACTGCCGCCGCTGGCCGCCCATTGTTCCCCGGAACTCTGCTCCTCCTCTCTCCCCAACTCCATCTCCTCCTCCCCGACCATCTGAGACTCCCAGCCGCCTCTCATCCGCACCCGCCACTCCCCCAACCACAGCACCTACTATTCATCGTCCCCTACATGCGCTGCTCCCGCCATCTCAAGGGGCAACGGCCCCTAAAACATGGCACACCCTTTGTTTGTCCAATATTTAACCACTCACAATATTATGATTGGAAGTATACTCCATATAATCTAAACCCTTCGGCCGTGCAAGGGTTAAGGAGGCGTAGCCCCTTGCGATGGTGTGAAGAGTGCCCGTATGGCGCGATGAGCCACCTAATATATATATATACATATATATACACACACACACACATATATATATATATATATATATAATATGCAACAAGTCCGGCACTCACTGTTACTTGATATACTGTCCCCGTTGCCTTCCGCAAGATACAGCTCACACTGTTATGTAAAAAGGGTTGGGAACGGCGGCACTCAGGAATAAAGACACATCCACAGCCAGTAGTATCAGCCAGGCTGATACTACTGGCTGTGGTTGTGTCTTTATTCCTGAGTGCCGCCGTTCCCAACCCTTTTTATATATATATATATATATATATATATACACATATAGATATATATACACATATAGATAAATATATCTATCTATCTATCTATATATATTTATATTATTCTTGCACTTTTAGAGGCAGCAGCTGAACCATTCTAACCCCAAATCCCCCTTTCCACCCCCACCCCGAGTAATTCCTCACCTAGTGTGACAGCCAGCAATGAACACAGCAAGAAGCAATGGCAGCCGCTGTAACTGGCGCCTGGGTCTGGCACTGCACCGCTCTACTAACAAAAACTGTACATAAACTACACCTCCCAGCAACCCTTGCTGCCGGGAGCTCATGGTTGCAAGGGCTGCTGGGAGGTGTAGTTTATGTAGAGTTTCTTGTTTGTAGTGTGGTGCAGTGCCGCACCCCGGCGCCCGCTGCTGCATGCTGTGTTCATTGCTGGCCCTTATAGCAGGTGAGGAACTACCTGGCGTGGGAGGGGGGACAGATTCAGCTGCTACCTACTGCCCATGGGTGGCACCGACCGCTGGGCGGAGCCCCTCCTCTGCTGGCGCCCCTGGCGAGTTCCATGCTGGCCAATAGGTATATACGCCCCTGCACAGTCGCTAGCATTACAATGAGTCACACTAACTCATTAACTGCTGCGTTGCCCACTGCCAGTGCCCCAGACTCAACACAGTCGCTGCCTGCCATGGCCTGAACATGGAAGCTAAACATGGTGATAGACGGCACTTGCTCTCCTTGGACCGGCTGGAGGGGGAAGAAGGGCTGTTCTCTCTCCTTCTCTTCCCTTCTCCGCGCTTCCCCTCAGACTCAGCAACGCTGTCTGCAGTGCAGCCCCTGACAAGCACCAAACAAGTAAGTTTTGATGTTTTGCTGAGCCTGAGAAGCAGAGAGAGACTTGAGTGACAGCATCTGTGCCAGGCTGTAGGGAGTGGAGGTGCCGCTCTCTCTCTCCTCCTCCTCCTTTCAGCAACTCCCCCCAGACTCCGTAACGCTGCCTGGCAGGCTGATGTTGCCGGGGCCCGATGTCACGATCTTCTGACCAGACCCCAGTGCAAAAGGAGAGGAGCCTCCTTTGCCCCATCACTCATTGGTCCTGAGCTTTGCCGCTGCTCTGTCGGCCAGGGTAAGATACTCACCAGATTTTCTGCATGGAGTAGGTGAAAAGTTAGTTCCTGAATCACAGCATAATCTCTCTCTCTCCTTCTTCCCCTCCTTCTCTCCTATCAATCTTTCTTCAGCTCTCATGTTAAACTACCTTGTTTTTTTCTGCTTGCAGCCCCCACTGATACTTTCTCTTCATGTCCCAGTGCATCCTTTCAACCCAATTTACCCCCTTTATGCCCTCCTCACATACCCTCTGCCTGTCACCCACTACCTATCTACATCACCCTCCGTCTCTCCCTGTCACCCACTCCTTATCACCGTCTGTTTCTACCTGTCACCTTCTCCCCACAGGCTGCTGCCTCTCCCCATCACCCACTGTTCATCAACTTCTGCCTCTCCCTGTCACCATCTCTCCATCACCCTCTCCTTGTCTCCCAATTCTTATCAGTTACCCTCTCCTTGTCACCCTTTGCTCATCACCCTCTCCCCGTCACTCACTGCTTCTCCCCATCACCCACTGTCTCTCCATGACCCTCTCCCCATCACCCACTGTCTCTCACGTCACCCACTCTCCTTCACCCTTTGCTTGTCCCCGTCAACCTCTATCAGTCACCCACTCCCAGTTACCCAATGCTTTCCCTGTCACCCTCTCCACATCACCCTCTGCCTCTCCCTGCCAAAATTTGTCTATGCTCAACTCATGGGACTGATGCAGAGTTGACCATGCATTGACCGTAGTTACAGCCACACTGCGCATAAAGATAACAATGCAAATATTTGTCTGCATGCAGAGTTGTACGCATTTAGAAAATGACACTGCCTTTATCAATACGCTAAGTTTCATAGTTGACATCATAATCTTAAACAAGCCCAATCCTTGGTGCAAGAGATCCTTCTGTAAAACAGGTGTAGCTTCAGTTGCAAACAACTCTGCATAGTTCGGAGACATGCCCTTGCAAAACTCTGCCTTTGTGCAAGCGCACAGTTACCACCCAGCCCAACAAGCTGCAAGTGGAGATGAGTTGAATCGCCCATAGATGTGTGCAAACATGATGCAAGATCTGTCCTGACTTGTCTTCAACTCTGCAATGGCCCCTGGGTGACAATGGGTCCTCTCACCAGCACCTTTCATATATACGTATGCAGACTAAACAAAACAGTATAGACAAGATAAAATTACATTTTTACCTCATAATATCTGTTATAACTTCATATATTACATATGAACATGTGAATTATTTGGTTTAATTGTGCTTTAATATTCTTGTTTCCAATTTTGAATAATATGTAACTTTTCTGGGTCCAGAGTGTTACTTTGATACAATGTCTGTATTATTCATTCCAGAACTATGATTTTGTTTCTAAGCAGATGCCCAGTTTATCTTGGCTAAGATAAATTGTTGTACAATAGGCATAGAGTACACATACAATAAACTACTTTCAGAATTATTCATGTATACTTGAAATATATTCTTTTGATTCTCTTAAACCAGAGACAATTTGATTTTTTTTACATTTCCTGATTTTGTAAATAGTGAAAATTTGGCAAACTTCTATACAAAAAAAATATTATATCTCTCTCTGTGTACTATATATATATATAGTATTTTTTATAACATTCCATTTTCTTTAGAATTGTTATTGTCATATAATTGGATCAATCATATTGATTAATGCTGGGACAGAAACATTCTATGGAAGAAATTTTTTATTTTCTTGTTATGAGCAATATTTTTTTATTATTACTTAAATATATTGCTGAGTACTAATTGTGCTGCCTAATCGGTTTATTAGTAATTTATCTATAGATACGTTCTTTGCCCAGTATTATCCAATTATATTATCTGTGATAGCTGTATTACGGCAATCCGTTCCTAGAAGTAAGATTTCAATGACTTTTTTATACGAGCGTTTCTTGTTACTATGGTGACGGTTTCTTCTTTCAGTGCGCTGACGGCACTATCACGTCATTTCCGTCCGCCCGACCGCAAGTTCGGGTCCGGACTATTTCCGAACATGCACGCGGGGGTTCTATAAAGGTAAGATGTTTTTAATGTATTTTCAATAAAGCCTGACGACAGTGGACTGCCACTGAAACGTTGCATAACCTCAGCGACTGATGTCCTTGTGATTTTTTGCAATTGTGCCGTGAGTGCCACGTCTTTTGTCTTCTGTGTTGTATTTTCACGGAGGCACCGGCATTATCTATATCAAAGCATTTTGGAGTGCCTATCCTTGCATTTGTATATGGTGGAACACAGTTTTGTGTTTTTCTTGATAATGGCAACCAGCTTACATTATTATTGAACTGTCCACGCAGCTTGTTTTTAAATGGTCCATGCATTGGATACTTTTTAACTGAACACCAGCCATAGGTGTTTATTTTTGGAAGCTTGTATTTTACATCAGTGAATGCTAATTCAGTGAACAGATTGAGCAGAATGGAGGACACTTCCGAACAATGGGGGCACTTCAACTTTCCTGTGGGGGACGTGCATTCGTTCTCCGAATCAGATGCTGAAGCGATCCTGCGTAAGAAGGGATTACGGGATGAAGCACAAGCTATGGCCCCAAACATCATCTTCAGAGACTTATTGAATCTCAAAAAGAAAGAAGTTGATTTTGATCTACATGGGTTATCCCTCAGCGATTACTTCAGATCCAAGAAAATACCCAGAGGCTTTCGGGTCCATAATTGTCCTACCATAGGCAGATATGACGCAAACTTCTGCCGACGATGGATTGCCATCTTAAATAAATGTTCACTGGATTTAATTCTATTAGTCATTGAACAATCGACCAAGGAACTGGAATTAGTAAGAACGAAAATCACAGCCTTTGAAAACAGCAATTTATCTATCCTCACTGCTGATGTTGAGGGTGAGTGGATGAAGAAATTACAGACACAAATCACTCAATATAAAAAAGAATTTATTGATTTCAAAAAGAAGAAACTGTCTAAAGTTGAGGAAGATTATGAGAGACATACGGTATATAGGTGGCTATCTGGCACCAATCCCACAGATAAGAAACGTCCCTTTTTCCGTCGCCAATTTAAGCAAAACTATAGGCTGGACACGGATTCATCGGTGGAATCTACGAGTGAATCTGAAAGACCAAACCAAGCATAAGCCCCTTTAGGGGTTGCGACAAAAGATCGAGCCGCTTCAGAAAGCGGAGGTTTACCCGCAGAGGCCGCCAATGGCAGAGGCAGGGGTCGAGTCGGCAGGCCACCACGATACAAAAAGAAATTATTTGCAACTTGTCATCATACGAGCTATCAGATACCGAAAGGAAGTTGCTGAACAAAGGACTCTCATTTGTGCCGTCTGTTCCATTTAATGATCTTCAATGGAACATAGAAAAATACACACTTCAACGCAAGATCAAATTAAGGGAACATTTTGGTAACCAGACCAATACCAGCGCGCAGAAATCCTTGCCTACCAAACTTCTTCCTTTTCGTCAAAAATCTGTCTTTGACCCTTTGTCAAACAACACAAGTTTAAAAACTTTTATGAGAATCTTTGAGCATGAGGTGAAAAGTGCTGTGGGCTCCCGTGAGCAATTACACCCTAATCTCACGAAAGCTGAACGTAATGCTCTACAGGGTTTATCCAATAATGATCAACTGATCATTAGGCCATCGGATAAAGGTGGTGTGATAGTGTTACAAGACTTTAAGGATTATAATATAGAAGCACAACGACAATTATCTTGTGCTGATGTATATAAAAAATTACATGTTAATCCATCTGTGAGTTGTAAGAAACGGTTGACTGAAACTCTCTCACAAGCTTTAAATGTTGATTTAATTACACCAGAAATTATGGAAGTCTTGGTACCACAGTTCCCGATAGTGCCTATATTTTACTTATTGCCCAAGATCCACAAGGGAACAAATCTGCCCCCCGGTCGACCCATTGTGTCGGCGAGGGGGTCTCTTTTGCAACCCTGGTCGGTCTTTCTTGACTGTTTATTACAACCTCTTCTGTGTGAAGAACCCAGTTATCTGATTGACACCACTGCTTTTCTAAACAATCTTCAATCCATTGAATCATTACCAGATAATTGTTGGCTGGCAACCGTGGATGTTGTCAGCCTGTATACATCTATTCCCCATGACATGGGATTAGCAGCGGTTAGAAGATTTCTTCATAGAAAGGCAGTTTTTGATTCAAATAAAATCAATGTTATCTTGTTGTTATTAGAATTAGTTTTGACCAACAACTTTTTTCTATATGGAAAACAATTTTATTTACAAGTCAGAGGGTGTGCGATGGGATCTGCAGTCTCTCCCACGTATGCGAACATTTTTATGTTTTCAATAGAAGAGGATTTGTTCTATAGTAGTGATTGCTTTAGATCAGGGGCAATTCTTTTCAATCGGTACATAGATGATTTATTTATTTTGTGGAAAGATGACATACTGACACTGACAGAACTGTTGGAGGGTTATAATGCAGGTGTTGGTTCTATCAAATTCACTTTTGAATTTAATCAGAAGGTTATTAATTTTCTGGATGTCTTGATAAAAATTCAAATTAATAAGATTAATACCACTATCTATGTAAAGCCCACTGATTGCAATCAATTATTACATGCACATAGTTGCCATCCTCCCTCTCTTAAGAGAGGCTTACAATACTCACAAATGATCAGGATCAGACGCATAAACAGCGATGCAGAGGTGGCCTCAGCTCAGATTGATACTTTAATTACTAAACTACTTGTAAGGGGTTACTCCAAGGGGCTGCTTAAGTCAGCTAAATTGAAAGTTATGAGTATGGATAGGAAAACGTTGTTAAATAATAAGACCAAGAAGGACGAACAGCACCAAACTAAATTCCCATGGGTAAACAAATTTAACACTAAGTCTAATGCCATAACACAAATTGCTAAAAAAACATTGGCCTTTATTAGAAACTGATGCACAGTTACATCTGTCAGGTTCAAGGTTAATGCCGTGTTATTCCAAAGGGAAACATTTGAGAGACTATTTGGTTAAAACCGATATCTCAGGGATTGCAGAGGATCCACTAACACCTATTACACATTTCTTGTCTCAAACAACTACCAAATTAGGTTGTTTTAGATGTACATGTGTTACCTGTCAATATTTATTGACAGGGGATTCATTCAACCACCCACAGACGGGTAAAAAGATCTTGATACGACATCGATTAACCTGCAATTCAACATTTATTGTTTACCAGATTGTTTGCCCATGTGGGCTTAGCTATGTAGGCAAATCTGAAAGGAAATTCAAAGAGAGGATGACCTGTCATAGGTCTGCCATAAGAAAAGCATTAGAGACAGGCAGTAGCGAACAACCCGTAGCGAGACATTTCGCTACCTGCAAACATCCTATCAACAGTATACGGTACAGGATGATTGATCACATCCCCAACAATATCAGGGGTGGTGATCGGTCGTCCAAATTACTTCAAATGGAGACAAAATGGATAGTGTATTTGGGGGTGATGCATCCGAATGGTTTAAATGAACAGCTGTCCTATTCCTGTTTTTTATAACATTTCATTTTTTTATAACATTCCATTTTCTTTAGAATTGTTATTGTCATATAATTGGATCAATCATATTGATTAATGCTGGGACAGAAACATTCTATGGAAGAAATTTTTTATTTTCTTGTTATGAGCAATATTTTTTTATTATTACTTAAATATATTGCTGAGTACTAATTGTGCTGCCTAATCGGTTTATTAGTAATTTATCTATAGATACGTTCTTTGCCCAGTATTATCCAATTATATTATCTGTGATAGCTGTATTACGGCAATCCGTTCCTAGAAGTAAGATTCCAATGACTTTTTTATACGAGCGTTTCTTGTTACTATGGTGACGGTTTCTTCTTTCAGTGCGCTGACGGCACTATCACGTCATTTCCGCCCGCCCGACCGGAAGTTCGGGTCCGGACTATTTCCGAACATGCACGCGGGGGTTCTATAAAGGTAAGATGTTTTTAATGTATTTTCAATAAAGCCTGACGACAGTGGACTGCCACTGAAACGTTGCATAACCTCAGCGACTGATGTCCTTGTGATTTTTTGCAATTGTGCCGTGAGTGCCACGTCTTTTGTCTTCTGTGTTGTATTTTCACGGAGGCACCGGCATTATCTATATCAAAGCATTTTGGAGTGCCTATCCTTGCATTTGTATATATATATATATATATATATATATATATATATATATACACTGCTCAAAAAATAAAGGGAACACTAAAATAACACATCCTAGATCTGAATGAATGAAATATTCTTATTAAATACTTTGTTCTTTACATAGTTGAATGCGCTGACAACAAAATCACACAAAAATTATCAATGGATATCAAATTTATTAACCCATGGAGGTCTGGATTTGGAGTCACCCTCAAAATTAAAGTGGAAAAAGACACTACAGGCTGATCCAACTTTGATGTAATGTCCTTAAAACAAGTCAAAATGAGGCTCAGTAGTGTGTGTGGCCTCCACGGTACGGTAGGAGGGCAGTCTAGTACTTATGTAGGCCCCCACAGTAGTTTTGGTTATGCCTCTTCCGACACTATGATGGGGGGTACCCAGTGCCTGATCAACCATTAGGCTGATTAAATTGCCACCTAGGTCAAAAGGACATTGGGGGGGCACCCATAGCCACACTAAGGGGGGGATGCAGGGCATACTGTACCCCAGGCCCGCCTTTGTCAGGGGGCCCCTTGCCCAGAGCACACTGACATCACTAGCTTTTCCTCTTAAGCAGCAGCCAGAATGTGAGCAGGACAGTATGCAGTGAAGGCATAGACACAGGAGTATCATGTTTCATGAGCTACCGATAGAGCTTTCCGACCAGAGGACACAGATATCCCAGCTTATCCTCTTCCCTGCTTGGGAAGTCTTATGTAACCTGCAACTAAACCATTTGGGTCTAGAGATAGAGACACACACAGAGAGTCCTCCTGAGTCCTGTCCCAGTGTGTAAGTAGTACAGAGGCTGTTGCTATTCTCGCATGTGACAAGATAAATTATTATATTTTTTATGTGTATTTTAAGGTTAAGTTGTCTGAAAATGTTATATAATTGTTGTCTTTCAATTAGGTGGAGCTATAAACAGCTATTATTAAAGAATTAGTTTAAAACTAATATACACCATTGGTTTAAATGTAATTTACACAATCCATACCTCCCACCATGACCCATTCCAGGAGGGACAAATGCTCCCTACCTGGACTTCCTTCTTAATTTATGATTGCAATCACCTGTGCTGAAATACCTTTCTTATCAATTAAATAGTTCAACACAGGTGACATCAATCATATATTAAGTGGGGTGTCCAGGTAGAGAGAATTTTGTCCCTCCTGGAATGGGACATGGTGGGAGGTATGCACAATCTAATATACACCCTCCACCTTCCACCGGGGCCCCCCAGTTTTTAAGTGCCCCGGGCACCCCCAAGGCTTAATCCAGCCCTGAGGGCACCACACAGTTCGGAGATAAAATTAAGAACTAATTTATTCTATATGTTGACAGAATAGCTTTCCAACGGCGATGATGGGGCAGGTTCTTAACATTAATACCATATGGCTGTGGCGATGTGACTATGTAACTTACTGGTAAAACCTTTATGCAAATTGTTCTACTGTGCATTCTGGGTATCCTGAAAAGCTGCATTCTATTAACTTTAGTGTCTTCCTCAAATTTCCCAGAAGCCAAAGTTTCCTTTATACGCCACAAACATCATTAGATGTGAACATCAAGAACAGTCATAGAACCTTGTTACCTGCACATTTGCAGTATAAATGGTGACTTCCTGAGCATGTAGCAATATGTGTGGGGCCGCAGCAAGGGCATTATGCAAAAGGCTGGATGAATGATAGGATAGATACCACGCATTTAGTGTCCAAAAGCTTGTCACCCTAAGCAACTATCTAGGTTCACCTACTAGTAGCACTGACTCTATAAACATGTAATCATGACCTCAACTGGATCTGTATAATTTCCATGCACTTATCTTATACTTATTGCATATACTGTAGTAGTGGTTTAAATAGCAAATCCAGCATCTGTGATTTTCAGCTGCGTGAAAATCACTCAGGATGTCAAGCAAAATCATCAAGGGTTCCAGTGAAGCTGCATCCAAGGAAGCAGCCACTAGCTTTGGCACGTCAAGAAAACAGGGCTGACATGCTCCTATTTTTTGGACCGCTTCACATCGCAGCCCCAAACAACAGCTGTATGTCAATCATGCTGTGAGTTTTGGGGCACTATGACCAACATCGCAGGACCAGATGTGAATGGAGGTTTACGTAAATATCAAAATTACATAAACCTGTGAATCAGCCCTAAGAGAACATTGGTTTCATGCTATGCACCTGTTTTTTTAAATATAATAATGTCATACAAAATGCTATCTTTCATTCACATCAAAGTTTTCTACCTTGCCTAATATAAAAATCATGTGTAATATAAACTTAAACAAATTAGTAACAAGTAAATCAACTTTTTCAACGAGACACAAATTGAGTAAATCAGACACAATATACAGTAAAGCAACATTAGCTATTTCTTTCTTTCTTTTTATTAGGTGTTTAGTCAGACACGTATTACCTGACAAATTCCTACTTTAGTTTGCAATCATTTGCTTAATACGTCAGAAAAAGAAAGACTTTCATAAATTATTCAAGTGAACGACTCCTACATTGTTATTATGATTGGCTTCCTGCTTACGTCTTAAAGAGAATTAAATCAAGAGCTAAAAGCATGGGACGAGTCCTCAATAGACATTTATGGGGTAATGTACTTTTAATGGAATTTTCCAAAACGTTTAAACAGCAGAGGGAACTGGGTGGGAAAAAGACAGTTTTTTAATATTGTTTCAAACTAGGAAAGCATGTACGTCACTAGGTAGGTGAACATTACGCCAGGTAAGGGAACATGACTGAGAGGACAGGTGCAATAAAGAAAAGGAAATATAAATTATATATGCAAATTACAGGAAACAGAAATTATATACCCATTGAGGAGTAGCTTTGTCATGAATGTGATCTTGGAGACTACACTGCTGGGAATCTTGCATTTCAGCTTGACGTGCATCACAAGGAGTGATACATGGGCAGTAGCCCAATAGAGAGACTTGTGACATTTCATGTATGCATTGTTCACTATGACATTTCTCCTACCCTTGGCTATGCTTGTGCCACTATTAATAACCTCTGCAATGGTTATACATTTTTAAAAAAATGTTTCTTTTACATTGCAAGAGACCTTGCCAAGCAGTCAGGTTAAAAGGAGATGTCTGTTAAATATTATTATTATTATTATTATTATTATTATTATTACTATCCTTTATTTATATGGCACCACAAGGGTTCCACAGAGCCCGAGTACATAAATGAAGCGAGTACATAAATGAATAATCAAATCAGGAAAACAGTGACACAGTTGAAGACAGTATAGGACAAGTACAGGGTAAATAAACATAGCTATATCAGCAGATGACACTGAAACAAGTATCATGGTGGCAGAAAACCGCAGGATTTGGTGCCTTCGAAGATGGTTTAAGTAGGGAAAGGATAAGCACATGAGAACTTACATTCTAAAGGGAAGGGGTAGACAGACAGTGGTGACACAGATGGGGTAGATAGAGTATGGAACAGACAGTAAAATGAGATTTGGCTGGATTTGGTGAAGAAGTGGGTCTTGATAGCCTATCTTTGTAGAGAGGTGGAGAGTCTGAGGGAAAGAGATAGAGAATTCCAGAGAAAGGGAGTAGCATGTGAAACATCTTGGAGGTAGGAGTCGAAGAAAGTAATCAGTAGGTATGCATTAGCAGAGCGAAGAGAACGGGTGGGAGTGTAAAGGAGATATGGTCAGAGATGTAAATGGGAGAGGAGTGGGTGAGGGCTTTGTAGGTGAGTGTGAGAAGCTTGAATTGGATTCTGAAAGGGAAGGGAAGCCAATGAAGGGCTTGTAAAAGAGGGGAAGTGGATATAGTGCATTTGGTGAGGAAGATGAGTCGGGCTGCAGCACTGATAGATAGAAGGCCGACTTCCTCCACTACAAATGTATGCTATCATCCTATTTTGCTGCCCTTTCCCTCTCTAAACAATCATACTTCAAAAACCTCATCTCCTCCCAATCCTCAAACCCCCGGCGCCTCTTTTCCACTGTCAACTCGCTCCTCTGCCCACTCCTGCCTCAACTCCCCTCTTCAATCTATACTCTTGACTTTGCCACCTACATCACATCCAAAATTGACTCCACCCGTCAGGACATAACATACCACTAGAACCTGAGCAACCCCCACCTCAATATCCTGACCCCCCCCCCCACACACACACACACACACACCTCTCTTCTTCCCTATGACTTCTTTCTTCCCTGTATCTGGCGAGGAAATCATGGTCCTCATCTCCCTCCACCCCTCTTACTTGATCCTATTCCTCCTACCTCCTCTGCTTCCTCTATTCTTCTGCCTGTTCTCATCTTGCCCATCTAACCAATCTCTCACTCTCATCAGACACTGTCCTCTCTGCCTTCAAGCATGCACTTGTCTCCCCTATTCCTAAAAAACCTACCCTTAATCCAACCACTCTCTCTCCTCCCCTTGGCCTCCAAACTACTTGAGTGTATTGTCTACAACCAACTCACTGTCTTTCTTTCCTCTCACTCACTGCTTGACCATTTCCAGTCTGGTTTCCGTCCTCTACACTCCACTGAAGCTGCCCTCACGACAGTTTGCAATGACCTCCTTGCTGTTAAATCCAAGGGCCACTACTCTCTGCTTATTCTCCTTGACCTCTTTGTTGCTTTTTTACACTGTGGACCACCGTCTCCTCCTGCAAATCCTTTAAAAACCATTGGACTGCGTGATCCTGGTCTCTCCTGGCTGTCCTCCTACCTTTCTAACTGTTCCTTCTCTGTCTCCTCTCATGACTCAAACCCCCCCCCCCCCACACACACACACACACACACACACACACACTTCCTGATCTTGGGCCTCTCCTTTTCTCTCTCTATACATCATCATTAGGTGCGCTCATTAGCTCTATTGACTTACAATATCATCTCTACGCTGATGATGCTCAAATCTACCTTTGCTCCCCTGACCTCTCCCCCCACTCGTATCTCCAACTGTCTCTCTGCTATCTCTTCCTGGATGTCCCAGCGCTTTCTTAAACTTAACATGTCTAGGACTGAGCTGATCATCTTCCATCCCTCCCACAATTTCATTATCCATTGATGACAATAGTTTTTCTCAAGCCTTTAAGTGCACTGTCTTGGAGTAATCCACGACTCATCTCTCTCCTTCAAACCACACATTCAGTACCTCTCACAAACCTGCCATTCCCATCTCAAAAACATCTCCAGGATTAGATTCTCTCAGTTTAGTTTAAGAAAGCACTTGGACATCCAAAGCAAGATAAAAAAGACAGATGGAGATACGAGTGAGGAGAGTGAGGGAGAGGTCAAGCTAGGAAAGGTAGATTTGAGTATCATCAGCATAGAGATGACATTAGAAGTCAAAAGAACTAATAGGTTCACTTAAAGAGGACATATAGAGAGAGAAAAGAAGAGAACCAAGAACAGAACCTTGGGGGACACCTATAGTTAGGGAAGTGTGGGGGGTGGGGGAAGGTGGAGTCATGAGAGGAGACAGAGAAGGATCGGTCAGAGAGGTAGGAGGACAGCCAAAAGAGGGCAGTATCACGCAGACCAATGGAGAGAAGAATTTTCAGAAGGAGAGGGTGGTCCAAAGTATCAAAAATAGCAGAGGGGTCAAAAAGAATAAGCAGAGAGTAGTGGCCCTCAGAATTGGGAACATGGAGGTCACTGCATACTTTTGTGAGGGAAGTTTCAGTGGAGTGGACGGAAGCCAGACTGGAATGAATCAAGCAGTGAATGTGAGGAAAAAAAGGTAGTAAGGAGGTTGTAAACAATACGCTCAAGGAGTTCAAAGGCAAAGGGGCGGAGAGAGGTTAGTCGGTGTTGGAGAGGGTGTTTGATTAAAGGGTAGGTTTTATAAACATAGGGGAGAAGAGTGTGTGCTTGAAGGCAGAGGGAACAGTGTCTGATGAGAGGGAGAGATTGACAAGGGTGGCAAGATGGGAACAGGCAGAAGGAGAGATGTAGCAGAGGAGGCGGGATAGGACAGGGTCAAGTGGGGAGGTGGTGGGGTGAAACAGATGAGGGCCATGACTTTCTCACCAGATATATGAGAGAAATACAGAGTTGGTGAGAGGGACGGGGAGTGGTGGTAAGGGATAGGGGGTGTCTGGTTGCTGATGGTCTGGTGGGATGTGATGTCCTGATGTATGGAGTAAATATTGGATGTGAAGTAAGTGGTAAAGTTAAGAGCAGAGAGCGAGGAAGGGAGACAAGGTGGGGGTAGGCAGAGGAGGGACTTAACAGTGGGAAAGAGGCACTGGGGGTTGGAAGCCTAGGAGGAGATGAGATTCTTTAAATACAGATGGAGCCACGCTCGAGTGTGGCTACATCGCAGGGGGGGCGCCCAGGCATGTCGGCGAGCGCACAGAGATGCTCCCAGTCACTTTGAATGGGGCGCATCTCCGACGCACACGTGTCCCATTCGTGCCCGGCGGTCCGCCTCGCTGGGGGCACTCAGTCGCAGATGGAGCCATGATTAGCATGGCTCCATCTGTATGTTTAGCGAGGAAAAGCACAGCACTGAAGGACAGGAACATAGGTTTGATATATAGGAAGTCAGTCTTAGAGCAAGATTTCCTGTAGTGTCGCCTGGCAGTACATGATCATTTTTCAGATATCTGGTGCATTTGGTGTGCCAGGGTTGAGGTGTTAATCTGCGAGGGTAAATAGTGGTTTGTGGAGCGACAGAGTCAAGATAAGAAGTAAGGGATGCATTATACAGGAAAGTGGCTTGTTCAAGGCATGAGAGAGAGAGAGAGAGAGAGAGAGAATAGAAGTGAGTCGAACAGGGAGGATAGGGGTGTGGTGTCAGTAGTGTCAATGGTGCACTTAGTGATGGTAGCCTTAGGAGGCAGAGATAGAGAAATAGAGAGAGATAAGACCAGACGGTGGTCAGAGCAGGTGGTGGTCAGAAATGGGTAGTTGGAAAAATCAGAAATATTGCAACGGTGGGTGAAGACCAGATTCAGTGACTAATATAAATGTTTAAAATGTTTCTCAAACGCATGCTAATCAAATAATGTGAAATTGGTTTTGTAACCATTTTAATTTCATCATAGTTTTTTCTAGGTGTGTGTCATCTTGTATATAATGGGATTATGGGAAGGGTTTTTTAATTTCCAAAAGATCCTTGTTCCTAATACCAACCATCATACCACTATTGCATCATAACACTAATTACTAATAGTGTGAGGGCACCAAATGGAATTGAATGAGTGTGCAAATATAAAAATATCTCAGGCATTCATCTGTTATCATGTTTCTCATGCAAAGTAAGAGCTTACTAGTAAGGGCATACCTACCATAGGTGCAGGGAGTGCAGCTGCCATGGGGCCCAGAGCTGAGAGGGATCCACTTTTCGTGTCTAAATTACATACATATATTTTTACCATTGTATAGTAAATAGCGATCCTTATAACTTTTGCCTTGGGGCCTACAAGTATCTAGTTTCGTCTCTGTATCTGCTCATTGTAATGTAGTATAAAAGGAACTGAAAGGCATTATAATTTTACATAATATGAACTGGGGCACTGTAATGTGGCATAATATGAACTGGCGACACTGTAGGTCATTATGTAAATTGAGGGTACTGTGTTGCATAATGTGTACTGGAAGACCTACAATGTAAACTAGGGCACTACTGTGTGGCATAACATTAACTAGGGCACCAGTTTCGGTACAGTGGGCACTAGAGTGTGATTCCGCGGGTCGCCTCTGGCACCAGTTTTGGCACACTGGGCACTAGAATGTGAGGCCGCGGATCACCCCTGGCACCAGTTTGGGCAAACCGGGCACTAGATTGTGAGGCCACGGGTAGCCACTGGCACCAGTGTGGGAACACTGGGCACTAGATTGTGAGGCTGCGGATAGCCCCTGGAACCAGTTTCGGCACACTGGGCACTAGAGTGTGAGGCCACGGGTCGACCCTGGCACCACTTTGAGCACACTGGGCAATAGAGTGTGAGGCAGTGAGTCGACCCTGGCACCAGTTTGAGCACACTGGGCATAGCCAGATTAAGGGGGGGATGCAGGACATACTGTACCCCAGGCCCCCCTTTGTCAGGAACCCCCCTTCCCCGGCCAGAGCACGCTGACATCACTAGGTTTCCCTCTTAAGCAGCCGCAGAACCAGCAGCCAGAATGTGAGGACAGTACGCAGTGCAGGCAGAGCCAGGGATCCCAGCTTTTCCTCCTCTCCACCTGAGTGTCTGAGTCCTGTGTAAACTGTTATGCAACTAAACCATTTGGGTCTAGAGATAGAGACACACACAGAGAGTCCTTCTGAGTCCTGTCCCAGTGTGTAGTACAGAGGCTGCTGCTATAATTGCATGTAATTATTTTATTTTTCTTTGTTCCACTACAAGAAAAGTTTATAAAAAAGTTGTCTTTCAACTAGGTTGAGCTATAAACATTACCCAGGCATTATTAAACTATTAGTTAAAGCTAATATACACCATTGGTTTAAACTGAATATACACAATCTATACCTCCCATCATGACCCATTCCAGGAGGGACAAAATGCTCTCTACCTGGACTTCCTTCTTAAATTATGATTGCAATAATCTGTGTTGAAGTACCTTTCTTATCAATTAAATAGTTCAATACAGGTGACGCCAATCATATATTAAATGGGAAGTCCAGGTAGAGAGCATTTTACATAGTAACATAGTAACTACGGTTGAAAAATGACAATTGTCCATCGAGTTCAACCTATTTGTGGTCTCTTATGCAGTCTTATTATAGGACTACCGTGTTTCCCCGATAATAAGACACTGTCTTATTTTTATTTTTTTTTGGACAAAAAACACCATAGGGCTTATTTTCGGGGTAGGGCTTATTTTACAGCCACCATGCCCCCAGTCCTGCTTTTACAGCCCCAAGTCCTCCTTTCACAGCCACCATGCCCCCAGTCCTGCTTTTACAGCCCCCAGTCCTGCTTTTACAGCCCCCAGTCCTCCTTTTACAGCCACCATGCCCCCAGTCCTGCTCCTCACCTACAGCACTTTCCAGTTCCAGTTTCCAGTTCTTCTTGCCGCTGCTACTCCGCTCCAGCCATGTACAGAAGCCACATGATGTGCGCGGTGACATCATGCGCAGGGCGCAATGCATCCCTGGGACTGGGAGCTGGAGTCTTCAATGGCTGATACAGTACTGTACAGCATCCCTCAAGCAGGGCGACGGTGAAGGGGGTTAGCGGGGGTGGAGCTGGAGGCATTGAATTTAGTGCACGGACTCGGGTAATGGGAATTTTGATAGGGCTTATTTTCGGGGTAGGGCTTATTTTGGACCAGTTTCAAAAAGCAAGGGTAGGGCTTATTTTCGGGGTAGGGCTTATTATTGGGGAAACACGGTAGTTATTTTTATGTTAGGGCTAGTTATATTAACTATAATGCGTGCCTACGCACCATAACCCTGAATATCTTTATCCAATAGGAAATTATCTAACCCATTCTTAAAGGTGTTGACTGAAGGGGTCATTCCGAGTTGATCGTTAGATAAAAATGTTCGCAGCGCAGCGATTAAGTGAAAAAGTGGCACTTCTGTGCATGCGTATGCGGCGCAATGCGCACGCGCAACGTACTTTCACAAAAGCCAATGTATTTTTACACAAGGTCTAGCGAAGCTTTTCAGTCGCAATGGCCACCGCAGAGTGAGTGACATGAAGTGGGCGTTTCTGGGTGTCAACTGACCGTTTTCAGGAGTTTTCGGAAAAACGCAGGCGTGCCAGGAAAAACGCAGGCGTGGCTGGGCGAACGCAGGGCGTGTTTGTGACGTCAAAACAGGAACTGAACAGCCTGAAGTGATCGCAAGCGCTGAGTAGGTCTGGAGTTACTCTAAAACTGCACAATTTTTTTTGTAGCCGCTCTGCGATCCTTTCGTTCGCACTTCTGCTAAGCTAAAATACACTCCCAGTGGGAGGCGGCATAGCGTTTGCACGACTGCTAAAAACTGCTGAAAACTCGGAATGACCCCCTGAATTCCAAACACGTATTGTCCTTACTGTGAAAAAACCTTTTCGCCTCAATGTGTGGAAACGCCTTTCCTCTAACCTAAGCGAGTGACCACGTGTCCTCTGTGCTGATCTTATAGAAAACAGGTCCCTCCCGAGCTCTGTGTATTGACCCCTTTAAATATTTGTAGATGTTGATCATGTCTCCTCTTTTCCAATGTAAACATGCCTAGCCTTGCAAGCCTTTCCTCGTATTCCAGCGTCTCCATGCCCTTGATTAGTCTGGTCGCCCGCCTCTGAACCTTTTCTAGCTCCAGGATATCCTTTTTGTAATATGGTGTCCAAAATTGCAAACAGTATTCAAGATGTGGCCTCACTAGTGATTTATATAATGGGAGTATAATACTCTCGTCCCTTGCATCAATTCCCACGTTTTATGCATGTTAATATCTTACTAGCCTTCTTTGCTGCACTCCTACTTTGGGTACAGCTGCTTAATTTGTTATCTATGTGAACTCCTAAGACTTTTTCCAGTACAGAATCCCCTAGTATTAACCCATTTAGTATGTAGGTGTAATTTCTGGTCTTGCCCCCACAGTGCATTACCTTACACTTGTCTGTGTTGAATCTCATTCTCCATTTTGCTGCCCATGCTTCCAGTTTAATTAAGTCGTTCTGAAGAGACTCAGCATCCCCCTCCGTATTTATAACCTTACACAATAGTCTGCGAACCAAGCTCTCTAGACCTAATGTTAGGTCGTTGATGAAAATGTTGAACAAAAGTGGTCCAAGTACAGACCCTTGTGGCACACCACTTAGTACTTTAGTCCAATTTGAAAATGATCCATTGACCACAACGCACTGCTCCCTATTATCTAACCAATTACTGACCCAAGTGCATATTGTGCTCCCTAGCCCTATTTCTTGGAGCTCCTGGAATGAGACATGTTGGGAGGTATGCACAATTTTATATACATCCCCCACTTCCATTTGGGCCCCCCTGTCTTAAGTGCCCCGAGCACCCCCAAGGGTTAATCCAACCCTGACACTGGGCACTAGAGTGTGAGGCCGCGGGTCGCTCGTGGCACCAGTTTGAGCACACTGCGCACTAGTGTGTGAGGCCACAGGTCGCCCCTGGCACCAGTTTCGGCACACTGGGCACTAGAGTCTGAGGCCGCGGGTCGCCCATGGTACCAGTTTCAGCACACTGAGCACTAGACTGTGAGGCTACGTGTCGCCCCTGGCACCAGTTTTGGCACACTGGGCAATAGATTGTGAGGCTGCGGGTCGCCCCTGGCACCAGTTTCGGCACACTGGGCACTAAAATGTGAGGCCACGGGTTGCCCCGGCACCAGTTTCGGCACACTGGGCACTAGAGTGTGAGGTTGCGAGTCCTCCCTGGCACCAGTTTCGGCACACTGGGCACTAGAGTGTGAGGCCGCAAATCGCCCCTTGCACCAGTTTTGGCACACTGGACACTAGAATGTGATGCTGCAACTCTCCCCTGGCACAAGAAAAGGAACTAGGGCACCGTAATGGATCATAAAATTAAAAACTGCTGCCAAGAGGTGTTTCTCTTGCAGCATTGGGTCAGGGTCCCATTCGAAATGTTGCTATGGGGCCCACAAAGTTCTGGTTACACCCCTGCTTACCAGTATTACTGTCATACCAGTATTGCACATGACTTTGCATTCTAAGCCTGATACCAATAACGTCACATTATGCTAGCAGTACCTTCACTTCCTTTTAATATTTAATAGATTGAAATAAAATGTTATGCTTCTTGTTATGTACACACATGACTTGGATGCAGGGGCTTAGCCAGAACTTTGTGGGCCCCATAGCAACATTTTCAAGGGGGCCCTGTCCCAATGCTTCAAGAGAGAATCCTTTTTTGCAGTAGTTGCTAATGTTATGTCCTACAATAGTGCCCTAGTTCATTTTTTGAACCATAGTAGTACTCTAGTTCACAATATGTCACATTGTAGGGCTGCCAGTGCACATTATGCAACAACGTACCCCCAAATCATATGGTGACATACAGTGTCCTCCCCAGTTCATGTTATGTTGCATTACAGCGTCCCCAGTACATATTATGTAACATTAGACAGACCCTCCAGTTCATTGTATACCACATTACAATGAGTGGGTCCAGGGGAATAACTAGATATATTTTAGGCCTCAAAGCAAAAGTTTGTAAGGGTCCGTATGTACTACCCAATGGTGAATAATGTATATAACACATGGAACTTTGGCAGGGAAGGTGGACCCTCTCAGGCCTGGGCCCCATAGCAGCTGCACTCCCTGCACCTATTGTAGCTACACCCTTGCATGGATGCAACTGCAAGGGATTCAATCCCTTTAATTCAACTTTCACAAAAGTTACAAAAATCACACTTCACATATGTAATACTTAGGAAGTAATATGGGAAAAAGCTATATAAGACTCATTTAGATCCACCTTATCCTGATCATGCTTTTTTTCCATGTGTGAAGAATAATAATAATACTACAAAGAATTGGCCAACATAAAAAGTACCGATTCCTTTATTTCAAACTTCTTATTTTACTATCTTCAGTTACATTAGCTAAATCATTTGCTATTAGAACAATGTGGCCACAATTAAAGACTTCCTATTCATAGGGGTCTAAAACTCTTATAGGTGGAATGCCACCAGATTTAGTAAGTATACTTATTCAAGGTTTGGGGAGAAAATTCCATGAAAACATTAAGGGGTCTATTTACTAAGCCTTGGATGGAGATAAAGTCGCTGGAGATAAAGTACCAGCCAATCGGCTCCTAACTGCCATGTCACAGGCTGGGTTTGAAAAATGACAGTTAGGAGCCGATTGGCTGGTACTTTATCTCCAGCGACTTTATCTCCATCCAAGGCTTAGTAAATAGACCCCTATACTCCAAAATATGCAGATGGGGTAAATATTGAGCCGTACCGGGTGAAGGCATGAAATGTACAAACAAATTAAACCTAAAATTAAATTAATTTAAAAAACAAAACTGAACTACAGTAACATGACAGGAAATTGCTCTATGAAGACGAGAAAAAAAGCAAAACTTTATTTTTATGCATATTTTCTGCTCTCAAGTGCATGGGCACACATTTTGATTTTGGAATGAAAATGTTAGGTAATTTCAGTTTGTAACCAAAATTTTAAATGTATTGAACTTTTGGTTTCATTTGTATTAAACTTTTAAGAAATTTTACCTTGCATGAAGCCACACGTTCCCATTTTTGGCAGATTTTAGAACTGTCTTATATATAATATTGTATATAGCATATTTTGTGGTTTTCAACCTATTACTTAGAGCTACAGACAGCATTGAATGTGGGAACTTTATTTATGGCCACACTGGATTTTTCACACAACTGTATTATGGTTTAGGCATGATTGGTATTAGAAGTGGTTAAATACCTTTATTTATACTGTATATACAAAAGCAATACTACTGTACACTGATCCTTACAATAGATAAGTGGAGGCTAATTCAGATGTGGATGTTAATGGACAGGCGGCAACAGTGCTAGAAGCTGAAGGAGCTGACTTAAGTAAAAAAATAAGATGCCCACTACTGGCTTCTGTGATGACTGCGTCCAAAGACACAGCATTGGATATTTTATGTGAACATCAGACATCTAAGTAACCCTCAGATTACTCAGGACGTCTGGTAAAAACCATTGCTGTGGCCTTGGCATGCTCAACACTCAAATATTTTCTGCAATACTTCCTGTCACCACCCATGTCAATCATGCTGCAGCTTTTGGGGCAATGCAACCGACATCGCAGGACGAGATCTGTACATGCACATTGCTGCTCATATGCATGCGCAGATCTTTTAATATTATTATATTAAAAATATCACATTTATGTAAATCTCTGAATTAGGCCCAAGTACCTTAAAACTTTAATTCAGATACAGTAAGTCTGCAATTGTCTCTATAATATGTGTATGGTTGCAGTTATAAAGCACATATCAATTTCAAAACGTTTCACTCACTATTACACTACTCTGCACTCTCCTTCCGTGAATTCTATGGAGTAGCAGCATAAACGGACAGAAATTGTTCTATGATACTCAGTTAGTTATACCTTTAAGTAACATAAAAAGGTTGCACTTAGAATTGCACTATTTATATTGTCTACATTTTTTAGGTTTGCTTATAAAGTCAAATTTCTGAAGATTTCTCACACCTCATTAAGGATAAAAGGGGAGTATTCTCTCAAGTTTTAATCTACTGTTTCACAAACCAACTTACTAAGCATAATATTTACAAAATATGGCAATTTGTTTATTTTAGTACATTTAAAAAATTAAAACTTTTTGAAATTTGAATATATTGTCTGATTTAGTTATACATATATATTCAAACTTCAAAATGTTTTCACTTAAAAATAATCTTAATTTATACATAAAAGTAAATGTACACATATGTGCCAGTATCCTTGAAGAGGTTAAAAAAAAAGAAAAAAATGTATGACATTTCAAATCCAAAGGGCCAAAAAGCTTACCAGCAAACATAAGCTCCGATACGTCTGGCTTGACATGGAGGCATGTGAACAATGGCATCGGGCACTGGCCATCACTTATTTTTTCCTGCATGTTACTTAATTTCTTGTTCATTCTCTGTTAAAGTAAAAAAAATAAAGTATACATTAAGTTTGAAAATAAAATTCAGTTTTGTACAAAAACAATAGAGGAGGAAACACAAAAAAAACTCTGATGCATAAGCATCAATGAAAAAGAGCAGGGGTAGGGTAGCAGACAATCAAAGCCAAAGTGCCAATCTATAGGCAAGCTCCAGCATCTGATAGCAAGTGCATCTAGATTACTGTAATCAGCCAGTAGTTTCTCTAGCTGTTCCTACTAAAGCTTGTATCCTGTTCCCAACAGCCTAAACTGACATTAACAAACTCAGACTTTTTTTATCATTATTTTATTCATTTATGCGGTATTATGTATAATTAACAGATTGGTAGTACATAGTCTGGGGCATTTTAGATCTCTTGTTAGGTACAGCATGAAGAATAATTAAATATACGTTATGGTAAGAACAGTATTTCTTCTAAATCCACAGGTTCCACAGTATAACAGTGGGATATGGTGGATTGACAGTGGATTTGCACAAACGGTCAAAGCTTTTCGGCCTCCCAGCATGCAACGGGCCCGTCCATATATCCCGCCTCCTGGCTCAGGCAAATCAGTTGTTTTCCAAAGCTCAATGCAGGAGCATCATGTAGAGCCCTAATCAGGTGAGAAGAACACACATGTACACCCTTCCGTACAAGATGGAAGAGGTTAGTGAGTTAAAGGATCCTCAAATCAGGTGCATCAGGTAGAATCCCTGTGGAACCTGTGGACTTAGGAGAAATACCGTTATCAACGGTAAGTTCTTACCATAACGTATATTTCTCCTGCAGGGTCCACAGGGTATCCACAGGATAGAATTGGGATGTCCCAAAGCAATTTAGTGGTGGGGGCGCTCCTGATTTGACAGAAGAATCCTTCGCCCGAATTCAGCGTCCTGAGAGGCAAAGGCATCAAGGCATAATGTCTAATGAATGTGTAAATGGAGAACATGTGTCTGCATAACATATCTATTCTGCTGAAACAGCACATTATGCTGTCCATACTGACCTACCTTACAAGTAGAATGAGCAGAGGCATTAGCCGGAAACAGGGAGATCAGCTTGAGAATATGCTTCTGAAATTTTCATCCGGAGCCACTTCACCAGTGTTTGCTTATCCGCAGGCCATCCTCTCTTGTGAAATTCATAGAGATGAAGAGAGTATCTGTCTTTCTGATGTAACTGGTATGATCCACGTAAATCCTTAAGGCAAGGACTACGTCCAACACTGCATCTCCCACAACAAAGTCCAGCCCCTAGAAGACCGAGACTACATTTTCTTCATTAAGGTGGAATTTAGAAATCACCTTAGGAAGATACCCAGATTTGGTTCGATAAACTGCTCTATCTGGATAAAAAAATTCAAAATAGAGGATGGCATAACAATACCCCTCAATCTGAAAACCTTCTAACTGAAGCAAAAAGTCAGTAGAAAGAGAACTTTAACTGTCAACCATTTAAGATCCAATCTTTCAAGAGGTTCAAATGGGACAACCTAAAGGGCCTTTAGGATTAACTTAAATCCCAAGGTACTGTACGAAAAACAAAAGGAGTTGAAAGTGTCGCATTCCTTGGAAAAAAATGCACACGTCCTATAGGTTAACAATTTTCTTTTTTGGAACCATACAGTCAATGCTGACACTTGTACCCTCAAGGAAGTCAGCCATAACTTTTATGCATTCCTGCCTGAAGGAATGCTAAGACTCTGGAAACTCTGAAAAACCAAGTTTAAATTTTTGATCCTTACACCATTGATATAGGCTTGCCTTATTTGGTGATATATGTGAGCTGAGGAAATTTTCCTTGCTCTGAGCATAACTACCTGTTGTGAGAGTCCTCTTTCCTTCAGGGTGGAGGTCTCGAGAGTCATTTCATCAAAGACAGTCCCTCCAGGTGTTTGTGATAACCAGGATCCTGAGACAATAGATCTGGCCGTTGAAGGAGTAGGAATGGAGCATCCATCGACATCCTCTGCAGATCTGTGTAACAATGTCTTCTGGACCAAGATGGAGCAATTAGTATCACAGCACCCTTAACTTGTCTTACCTTTCTTATCACCCTGTATCACAAGGCGATAGGTGGGAACACATGAACCAGACGAAAGTTGACAAGTCATCCACAAGATCACTCTGGGATTTGTTCTTGACCTGTAAGCGTTCTGACAGGACGGTATGAGATGTATCTCCGGTAACACCCATTATCTATCAGAGTTTTTTAAAACCTAGGGGTGTAAGTCCATACAATTACTTGAAAGGCAAGTTGACTGAGAGAATCTGCTTCCCAGTTTAGCACTGCCGGAATGAGTACTGTGGACAAGGCTGGATAACAAAGTTCTGTCCACCTTAAAGTGTGACTTACTTTCTTCATTATGTTCTGGCTGCGAGATCCTCCCTGATGGTTGAGGTACACCACTGCCATTGCCTGTCCGAGCAGATTTGATCTTTGCCTAAGTAAATGCTATATATATGGCCCAAGGTTCCAATATATTTATTGGCAGGCAATATTTCTTCCTTGGTCCACTGCCCCCGGAAGCAACTCTTTCCTGACTCTTCACCCCAGCCCGACAGGTTGGCATCCATTGTCAGAGTTGCCATCCAAATGAGCTTTCCTTTTACCAGTATAGGATGTCCAATAACTATCCAGTAATTGACCTCCTAACTTCCAGAGGAAGACCATAATCTGCACTTTTATTGTCTGATGAAAAACCTTTCTACTAAGGAATGATCAGACAATGCAGATATATCTAATGGAAATAAGTATACTCCATCATGTCCACTGTCTACACCATCAAACCCATCATACGCATTACTGCGTAAATGGATACCGGTTGACTGTGTAGCAACTCCTGAATCCTTAAGGGAATTTTGGATATTTTGTTCAGAGGTAAATTACTCTCTGAATACCCAACTCCAACACAGCATCCAAGTAAGTCATTCAATGTGACGGAACCAGAACGACTTTGCTCAATTTACGAGCCAACCAAATCTCTGTAACAAGCTCTATTACAGATGACAGTGAACAATTCCTGAGACTGTGCCAGGATTATTAAGTTGTCGAGGTATGGGTTTTTATAAAATACTTATCTCCTGTTTAACAGAAATAAGATGCCATTACTATCATCATTTTGGTGAATACTCTGGGAGCTGTTGTCAGCCCAAATGGTAGGGCCTGAAATAGAGGCTGTAGGATAGCAACCTCACATAGTGCTGATGGAACAGTGCTATAGGAACATGTGGATAGGCATCCTGAATATTCCGGAATGCCCGACATTTTCTTGCTCTATGGCAGACATAATGGAACGTAAAGTCTCCATATGAAACCTGTGGTACCCAAAAGTACTTGTTCAGTGCTTTGATATTGAGTATGTGCCAGAATGACCCATTTGGCTTCTGGACTAGAACCAGGTTGGAATTAAATCTTGTCCTCCTTGTGCAGGAGGAACTGATTATCACTCCTGACTGAAGCACCTGAACTGCCTCTTGCAAAGCCCTCATCTTCATTTCCACTGAAAACGGGCTGGTACAATTTTAATGAGGGCGTTTCTGAAAACCCCTACAGCACTTGGTATTACCAACCAAGTACTAAGCAGGACCAACACTGCTTAGCTTCCAAGATCAGGTAAGATTGGGCATGTGCAGTGTGGTGTGGCTGTAGATCTGGCTGGGTTGCCCCAGGTGGAATATTCGAAAACCAGTCCTCTGGTAGCCCAATACCTTTTAGTCCTACCAGACTTGTATTGGGACTGTTTGCCTTTTACTCTTTCCTTTTGCCTTTCCTTGAATCCCAAAGGACCGGAAAGCTGGAAACTAGGCTTGATCTGATTTCAAATACTGTTAATTCTTTACAAAAGAATATTTGCAGTACCAACATAAGACTCCAGAACCTTCCTGGATTCCGAGTCAGCTTACCATGTACATAGCCAATCAGTTCTGCGAGCTGCTGCTGCAGCTGCTGTCTGAGAGGCAATAGTACCCATATCCAGGTCCGCTTATTGCTGCCTGTTTGATATGCATTATGGAATTTTTGCTTTCTATATGCCATTGATAAATCCCATTTCAATGCATCAGCCCAGGCTGCCATTGCTTATTGCTATCTGAGCTAAAGCCAAGGCTGGTCTAATGATTGTCGCAGAGAAAAAGAAAAAATAGTCTTTAGAGAACCATCAAGTCTCCTACCCATGACATCATTAATTTATGTTGAAAATAAAAATAATGTAGATTTTCGCACCATTCTAAGATCTGCAAATCTACTTTGGGAGCCACTCTTCTTTTTTAAACAGTCCCCAGCTGGACGAGGATAATTGATATTCCATTTCCTGGAATTCTAACTTCCTACTGTTTTGGGACGTTTAAACACAGCCGCCTTAGTTTCTAACATAGGCTCTGCTGCTTCTGAGGATAGAATGGCTTACATAGCACTAATTAGCTCAGGTATGTCCACTGAGCTGACCTTCCGAAGTGCAATGAGTCCTCAGCTAAACATGTGTAGACTGTCTATGTGATTTACTTACCACCGGCCAATTCAGCCTGCCTTTATTAAGAGGCAGCCATTCCTTAGGTGGATAACTTCCATTTTGCACATTATCCCATTGTACCAGTCCTGATAGGTTAACCTAGCTCTGCAAGACAACATGAAATGAGTGTTGGTGCTGCTGTGGAAAGTATATTTTCCTCATCCTTGCTGCTCTTAGATATAATAAATAAATCACACACCTTTACAGTGTTATTGCACAATTTGTGACTGTAATCACTTTAAGATTTGTTAAACTGACATACAATCCGACCCTACCCTGCTTTGCACTAGCACCGAGGATCGGAAACACAGAAAAACTGTATTTTATAGTAAAGTCAGCAATCACCCTAGCACTCAGTCACAGGTTATACATTAGCATAATAAGCAATATAATACAATAAGCAATATGAGCACATAACCAACTCCAAATACATTTCAAGTATGTAGGAGAAACATATCACTGCATTACCTTACATAGGAGTTTTAAACATATTCAGTTATACAGCAAAAGAAAAACACAGCAATAGTTATCAGACTCGTATGCATCAAGCACTTTATCTAACTATTCGTACTCAAAGGTAGATAGAGACTTAGGGGGTAATTCAGAGTTAATCGCAGCAGCAAATTTGTTTGCAGTTGAGCAAAACCATGTATACTGCAGGGGGGGGGGGGCCAGATATAACATTTGCAGAGATTTAGATTTGCGTGTGGATGTGTTCAAACTAAAATCTAAATTGCAGTGTAAAAATAAAGCAGCCAGTATTTACCCTGCACAGAAAGAAAATAACTCACCCAAATCTAACTCTCTCTGCAAACGTTATATCTGCCATACCTGCAGTGCACATGGTTTTGACCAACTGCTAACAAATTTGCTGCTGCGATCAACTCTGAATTACCTCTATAGTGCTATATTTGGCTCAGTAGAGTGGGATACAGGGGGACTCACCCCGCTTCCAGGACCGATCAATACATTTGCAAATGCTGAGTGGGTCCAGACGCTAGTAGTGTACACAATCGCTCTGTGAACCTATAGTGAACACAGACACCCAAGTGAACACTGACGCACCTGTCACACAGCTGCCTATGCTGGGACTGGGTCCCCTTAGTATACAGCATCTCAGACGGAAGCAGGAAAACAGTTCATGGCGGGAGACGCGGAGGAAACTGGTCATGAACCGGGGGGAGGGGCGACCAGGGGAGCATCTGACTCTCCACTGCTGACATCAACCCTAGGGATCGCGGCCTCAAATTACCCCTGGAGCCTATGATCCCTAAGGCCTAGTGCTGATGCACTCTTGGTGGCGGCTACGTCAGCAACTGTTTGGAAGTCTCCTACCGAAACAGTGCGGCTGTGTCCGCGTTCCGCCTCTAAGCGCTTACCTTCTCCCCGTGCTCCGGCCACAACCTGGAAACGTCTGCTGGACCTGCTAGTATATCCGACACACACGCCCGCCGAAACAGCACTGTACTCGTGGGTAAGCGTTGTCGCGACACATGGGGAGTTGTTGGAGCGACTCTTTCTAAGATACATATAAGACCCTTTTTAGAAAGACCACTCGGAAAAAATAGTAAGACTATAAAAATAAAATAAGAAAGCTTATGGCTGCTAAAAAAACAGCAGCCCTCTGACCATGGTCCAGCTCCTGCCACTCCAAACAAAAATAAGATTTTACTTACCGATAAATCTATTTCTCGGAGTCCGTAGTGGATGCTGGGGTTCCTGAAAGGACCATGGGGAATAGCGGCTCCGCAGGAGACAGGGCACAAAAAGTAAAGCTTTTCCAGATCAGGTGGTGTGCACTGGCTCCTCCCCCTATGACCCTCCTCCAGACTCCAGTTAGGTACTGTGCCCGGACGAGCGTACACAATAAGGGAGGATTTTGAATCCCGGGTAAGACTCATACCAGCCACACCAATCACACCGTACAACTTGTGATCTAAACCCAGTTAACAGTATGATAACAGCGGAGCCTCTGAAAGATGGCTTCCTTCAACAATAACCCAAATTTGTTAACAATAACTATGTACAATTATTGCAGATAATCCGCACTTGGGATGGGCGCCCAGCATCCACTACGGACTCCGAGAAATAGATTTATCGGTAAGTAAAATCTTATTTTCTCTATCGTCCTAGTGGATGCTGGGGTTCCTGAAAGGACCATGGGGATTATACCAAAGCTCCCAAACGGGCGGGAGAGTGCGGATGACTCTGCAGCACCGAATGAGAGAACTCCAGGTCCTCCTTAGCCAGAGTATCAAATTTGTAAAATTTTACAAACGTGTTCTCCCCTGACCACGTAGCTGCTCGGCAAAGTTGTAATGCCGAGACCCCTCGGGCAGCCGCCCAAGATGAGCCCACCTTCCTTGTGGAGTGGGCCTTTACAGATTTAGGCTGTGGCAGGCCTGCCACAGAATGTGCAAGTTGGATTGTGCTACAGATCCAACGAGCAATCGTCTGCTTAGACGCAGGAGCACCCATCTTGTTGGGTGCATACAATATAAACAACGAGTCAGATTTTCTGACTCCAGCTGTCCTTGCAATATATATTTTTAATGCTCTGACAACGTCCAGTAACTTGGAGTCCTCCAAGTCACTTGTAGCCGCAGGCACTACAATAGGCTGGTTCAGATGAAATGCTGACACCACCTTAGGGAGAAAATGCGGACGAGTCCGCAGTTCTGCCCTGTCCGAATGGAAAATCAGATATGGGCTTTTGTAAGATAAAGCTGCCAGTTCTGACACTCTCCTGGCCGAAGCCAGGGCTAGAAGCATGGTCACTTTCCATGTGAGATATTTCAAATCCACCTTTTTTAGTGGTTCAAACCAATGAGATTTTAGAAAGTCCAAAACCACATTGAGATCCCACGGTGCCACTGGAGGCACCACAGGAGGCTGTATATGCAGCACTCCCTTAACAAAGGTCTGGACTTCAGGGACTGAAGCCAATTCTTTTTGAAAGAAAATCGACAGGGCCGAAATTTGAACCTTAATAGATCCCAATTTGAGACCCATAGACAATCCTGATTGCAGGAAATGTAGGAATCGACCCAGTTGAAATTCCTCCGTCGGAGCACTCCGATCTTCGCACCACGCAACATATTTTCGCCAAATTCGGTGATAATGTTGCACGGTTACTTCCTTCCTTGCTTTAATCAAAGTAGGAATGACTTCTTCCGGCATGCCTTTTTCCTTTAGGATCCGGCGTTCAACCGCCATGCCGTCAAACGCAGCCGCGGTAAGTCTTGAAACAGACAGGCACCCTGCTGAAGCAAGTCCCTCCTTAGAGGTAGAGGCCACGGATCTTCCGTGATCATCTCTTGAAGTTCCGGGTACCAAGTCCTTCTTGGCCAATCCGGAACCACTAGTATCGTTCTTACGCCTCTTTGCCGTATAATTCTCAATACTTTTGGTATGAGAGGCAGAGGAGGAAACACATACACCGACTGGTACACCCAAGGCGTTACCAGCGCGTCCACAGCTATTGCCTGCGGATCTCTTGACCTGGCGCAATACCTGTCCAGTTTTTTGTTGAGGCGAGACGCCATCATGTCCACCATTGGTCTTTCCCAACGGGTTACCAGCATGTGGAAGACTTCTGGATGAAGTCCCCACTCTCCCGGGTGAAGATCGTGTCTGCTGAGGAAGTCTGCTTCCCAGTTGTCCACTCCCGGGATGAACACTGCTGACAGTGCTATCACATGATTCTCTGCCCAGCGAAGAATCCTTGCAGCTTCTGCCATTGCACTCCTGCTTCTTGTGCCGCCCTGTCTGTTCACATGGGCGACTGCCGTGATGTTGTCCGACTGGATCAACACCGGTTTTCCCTGAAGCAGAGGTTCTGCCTGGCTTAGAGCATTGTAGATTGCTCTTAGTTCCAGAATGTTTATGTGAAGAGACGTTTCCAGGCTCGTCCATACTCCCTGGAAGTTTCTTCCTTGTGTGACTGCTCCCCAGCCTCTCAGGCTGGCGTCCGTGGTCACCAGGATCCAATCCTGTATGCCGAATCTGCAGCCCTCCAATAGATGAGCACTCTGCAACCACCACAGAAGAGACACCCTTGTCCTTGGAGACAGGGTTATCCGCAGGTGCATCTGAAGATGCGACCCTGACCATTTGTCCAACAGATCCCTTTGGAAAATTCTTGCGTGGAATCTGCCGAATGGAATTGCTTCGTAAGAAGCCACCATTTTTCCCAGGACTCTTGTGCATTGATGTACAGACACCTTTCCTGGTTTTAGGAGGTTCCTGACAAGCTCGGATAACTCCTTGGCTTTTTCCTCCGGGTGAAAAACCTTTTTCTGAACCGTGTCCAGAATCATCCCTAGGAACAGCAGACGAGTTGTCGGCATTAACTGGGATTTTGGAATATTCAGAATCCACCCGTGCTGTTTTAGCACTTCTTGAGACAGTGCTAATCCCATCTCTAGCTGTTCTCTGGACCTTGCTCTTATTAGGAGATCGTCCAAGTATGGGATAATTAATATGCCTTTTCTTCGAAGAAGAATCATCATCTCGGCCATTACCTTTGTAAAGACCCGAGGTGCCGTGGACAATCCGAACGGCAGCGTCTGAAACTGATAGTGACAGTTTTGTACAACGAACCTGAGGTACCCCTGGTGTGAGGGGTAAATTGGAACGTGGAGATACGCATCCTTGATGTCCAAGGATACCATAAAATCCCCCTCTTCCAGGTTCGCTATCACTGCTCTGAGTGACTCCATTTTGAACTTGAACTTCTTTATGTACAGGTTCAAGGACTTCAGATTTAGAATAGGCCTTACCGAGCCATCCGGCTTCGGTACCACAAAAAGAGTGGAATAATACCCCTTCCCTTGTTGTAGAAGAGGTACCTTGACTATCACCTGCTGAGAGTACAGCTTGTGAATGGCTTCCAAAACCGTCTCCCTTTCGGAGGGGGACGTTGGTAAAGCAGACTTCAGGAAACGGCGAGGTGGATCTGTCTCTAATTCCAACCTGTACCCCTGAGATATTATCTGCAGGATCCAGGGATCTACTTGCGAGTGAGCCCACTGCGCGCTGTAATTTTTGAGACGACCGCCCACCGTCCCCGAGTCCGCTTGAGAAGCCCCAGCGTCATGCTGAGGCTTTTGTAGAAGCCGGGGAGGGCTTCTGTTCCTGGGAAGGAGCTGCCTGTTGCTGTCTCTTCCCTCGACCTCTGCCTCGTGGCAGATATGAATAGCCCTTTGCTCTCTTATTTTTAAAGGAACGAAAGGGCTGCGGTTGAAAAGTCGGTGCCTTTTTCTGTTGGGGAGTGACTTGAGGTAGAAAGGTGGATTTCCCGGCTGTAGCCGTGGCCACCAAATCTGATAGACCGACTCCAAATAACTCCTCCCCTTTATACGGCAAAACTTCCATATGCCGTTTTGAATCCGCATCGCCTGTCCACTGTCGCGTCCATAAAGCTCTTCTGGCCGAAATGGACATAGCACTTACCCGTGATGCCAGTGTGCAGATATCCCTCTGTGCATCACGCATATAAAGAAATGCATCCTTTATTTGTTCTAACGACAGTAAAATATTGTCCCTGTCCAGGGTATCAATATTTTCAATCAGGGACTCTGACCAAACTACCCCAGCACTGCACATCCAGGCAGTCGCTATTGCTGGTCGTAGTATAACACCTGCATGTGTGTATATACTTTTTTGGATATTTTCCATCCTCCTATCTGATGGATCTTTAAGTGCGGCCGTCTCAGGAGAGGGTAACGCCACTTGTTTAGATAAGCGTGTTAGCGCCTTGTCCACCCTAGGAGATGTTTCCCAGCGCTCCCTAACCTCTGGCGGGAAAGGGTATAATGCCAATAATTTCTTTGAAATTATCAGCTTTTTATCAGGAGCAACCCACGCTTCATTACACACGTCATTTAATTCTTCTGATTCAGGAAAAACTATAGGTAGTTTTTTCACACCCCACATAATACCCTGTTTAGTGGTACCTGTAGTATCAGCTAAATGTAACGCCTCCTTCATTGCCAAAATCATATAACGTGTGGCCCTACTGGAAAATACGGTTGATTCGTCACCGTCACCACTGGAGTCAGTGCCTGTGTCTGGGTCTGTGTCTACCGACTGAGGCAAAGGGCGTTTTACAGCCCCTGACGGTGTTTGAGTCGCCTGGACAGGCACTAATTGATTGTCCGGCCGTCTCATGTCGTCAAACGACTGCTTTAGCGTGTTGACACTATCCCGTAGTTCCATAAATAAAGGCATCCATTCTGGTGTCGACTCCCTAGGGGGTGACATCCTCATATTTGGCAATTGCTCCGCCTCCACACCAATATCATCCTCATACATGTCGACACACACGTACCGACACACAGCAGACACACAGGGAATGCTCCTAACGAAGACAGGACCCACTAGCCCTTTGGGGAGACAGAGGGAGAGTTTGCCAGCACACACCAAAAGCGCTATATATAACAGGGATAGCCTTATAATAAGTGCTCCCTTATAGCTGCTTTATATATATAAAAATATCGCCATAAATTTGCCCCCCCTCTCTGTTTTACCCTGTTTCTGTAGTGCAGTGCAGGGGAGAGACCTGGGAGCCGTCCTGACCAGCGGAGCTGTGAGAGGAAATGGCGCCGTGTGCTGAGGAGATAGGCCCCGCCCCTTTTTTGGCGGGCTCGTCTCCCGCTATTTAGTGAATCCAGGCAGGGGTTAAATATCTCCATATAGCCTCTGGGGGCTATATGTGAGGTATTTTTAGCCTTTATATAGGTTACATTTGCCTCCCAGGGCGCCCCCCCCCAGCGCCCTGCACCCTCAGTGACTGCGTGTGAAGTGTGCTGAGAGGAAAATGGCGCACAGCTGCAGTGCTGTGCGCTACCTTTAGAAGACTGCAGGAGTCTTCAGCCGCCGATTTTGGACCTCTTCTGACTTCAGCATCTGCAAGGGGGCCGGCGGCGCGGCTCCGGTGACCATCCAGGCTGTACCTGTGATCGTCCCTCTGGAGCTGATGTCCAGTAGCCAAGAAGCCAATCCATCCTGCACGCAGGTGAGTTCACTTCTTCTCCCCTCAGTCCCTCGTTGCAGTGATCCTGTTGCCAGCAGGACTCACTGTAAAATAAAAAACCTAAGCTAAACTTTTTCTAAGCAGCTCTTTAGGAGAGCCACCTAGATTGCACCCTTCTCGGCCGGGCACAAAAATCTAACTGGAGTCTGGAGGAGGGTCATAGGGGGAGGAGCCAGTGCACACCACCTGATCTGGGAAAGCTTTACTTTTTGTGCCCTGTCTCCTGCGGAGCCGCTATTCCCCATGGTCCTTTCAGGAACCCCAGCATCCACTAGGACGATAGAGAAAAACTGATTTGCCTGAGCCAGGATATATGGACAGGCCCGTTGCATTCTGGGAGGCCGAAAAGCTTTGACCGTTTGGTGCAAATCCGCTGTCGCTCCACCATATCCCAATGTTATCCTGTGGATACCCTGTGGACCCTGCAGGAGAATGCACTTTTTCCAAATAATCTATTTATAGCGTCTTAAATGCTAGCAGTGCTTCCTCAGACGAAGGTGAATATCACCCATCTATTGTAACCATAATTAAAAGACTGATTTGGAATAGTATATAATCCACTATGAATTTCAAATGTAGGTGGCTGATGTTGTGGGACAGGGTTATGGTCTGTGCCACTGCTGTAAGGCTACTGTAGATAGACAGAAGAGATGGTTTACGGACGGACCACATACAAGATACCTGTGATGCAATAGAGTATTTCCAATTGCTGCTCTCAAATGTAAACTTTCTATAATCTGTGCCTTTATGCTAAATCCATAATTAAGCCCTGTTCATGCTGATACCATAAACAATTATTGCAATTACCATATAGTTTTCAATTTTAAGCATAATATGAAAGGGACATGTTGTCAATTCTGAGCTAATTGTGTGTATGCTGAAAATGGGCTTTACAGGACACATATGTTCTGTGCTGACAGTATCAAACATTCGTAAACCTCATACACACTAAACAAGTCCCCACCAACACTGAAATTGGCAGCAGCGGGGACCTGGCGGGGTGCCAGGATCGGCAAGTACATACATACTTGCCGATGCAAGCGGGGAAGGGAGCAGCGGCAGGTGTGGGGGTGCAGCTGCAGCTTGGCTGTCGTTAACGAGGACCTCCCTCGTCTGTACATGTTCAGATGAGGGAGGGGCCATTAACAATGCGCGAAGCGCGCATCGTTAACGATATTGAGTGTACACACTAGGCAATATTGTGAACAATATCGCTCAGAAATTGCCACAGTGGTTACTTACCTCCATTATTCTCCATAATAGGTTGCGGGCCTCTTGTAGATAATCCACATCTAACTGATAAAGATATACTGTATATCAGAGGTTTGCATGGTTCATGTGAAGCGTTGCTGGTATGAATCTAATCGGTTTTAAAATCTCAGTTTGTTTAAAACTAGTTGGATTCATACCAGCAGCAATCCACATGAACTATATAAACCTCTGATATAGACTGCATCTTTACCAAAGGTGAATATTACCTCATGAGATGGTGTAAATTACAGATATTCATGGGGTCATTTTCAGACAGCTGTTTCATGGGCAATTTAAAGGGTTAATATGAACACCAACTGGGGTAACTGACAGACATCATTGTACCTTGGCATATTTTTTTTGCTATAAATTATGTAGGAAACCAATGATGCAGTAACCAGAATAGGCAAATAATTCCCAAAAATGCATACAGAATGTAGGAAAAGAACTGTTCCAACAGAAAATAAAGGTTATTTGCCAAAATTCAGATTCCTGTGGGAGTAGTGTGGATGACTGTTAATTTTCAGACAGAGTTTACTGTCTGAAAATTAACCCAGTCCACCCTACAAGGTGGAAAGTGTGCTTCCCACATCCTCACACTCACCTAACCCTGCTTCCATGAGACCAGAACATTTCTAACTTTATCAAAAATAGGATTTTAATTACCTACCGGTAAATCCTTTTCTCGTAGTCCGTAGAGGATGCTGGGGTCCACATTAGTACCATGGGCTATAGATGGGTCCACTAGGAGCCATGGGCACTTTTAATAGTGCGGGCTGGCTCCTCCCTCTATGCCCCTACTACCAGGCTCAGTCTAGAAACTGTGCCCGGGCAACTTCGAGAGAAGGAATTTACACAGATAGTGGTGAGATTCACACCAGCTCACACATACAAGGCAAATCAAGCTAACCAGCTTGAGAACTTAGCAACTGCAGAATAACATTACTTAACCAAGTAACAACAGTAGTAAACCAAGAACAAAGCAGTACTGAATTAACCACAGCAGGATAACGAAACGCTGGGAGGGTGCCCAGCATCCTCTATGGACTACGAGAAAAGGATTTACTGGTAGGTAATTAAAATCCTATTTTCTCTTATGTCCTAGAGGATGCTGGGGTCCACATTAGTACCATGGGGATGTACCAAAGCTCCCAGTACGGGAGGGAGAGTGCGGAGGCTCCTGCAGAGCTGATTGATCAAACTTTAGGTTCTCAGAGGCCAAAGTATTGAACTTGTAGAACTTAGCAAACGTGTTCGACCCTGGCTAAGTAGCTGCTCGGCAAAGCTGTAAAGCCGAGACACCCCGGGCAGCCACCCAGGAAGAACCCACTTTACGAGTAGGGTGGGCCTTAACAGATTTTGGACACGGTAAGCCTGCCGTAGAATAAGCATGCTGGATAGTGAACCTGCTCAAGCGAGAAATCGTCTGCTTAGAAGCAGGACACCCAATCTTGTTGGGATCATAAAGGACAAACAGAGAGTCTGACTTTCTGTAACGTGAAGTCCTCTTCACATTAATCTTCAAAGCCCTCACAACATCCAAGGACTTTGAGGGAATTGAGGAGTCAGTATCCACTGGCACCACAATAGGTTGGTTGATGTGAAAAGCCGACACAACCTTTGGAAGAAATTGCTGACACGTCCTGAGCTCAGCTCTATCTTCATGGAAAAACAAGTAGGGGCCTTTGCAGGACAAGGCCCCCAATTGAGACACACGCCTAGCTGAAGTTACGCCAACAGTGTGACCACTACCAAGTGAGAAACTTAACCTCAACCTCCTGTAGAGGCTCGAACCAATCTGATTGCCTCCTTTTGTGTCGTGGGAGGCACAAATGGAGGCTGGATGTGCAACACCCCTTTCAAGAAAGTCTGAACCTCAGGGAGGGAAGCCAATTGTTTCTGGAAGAAAATGGACAAGGCCGAAATCTGGAGCCCAAACGTACGCCCACATCCAGACCTGCTTGCAGGAAGAGGAGAAACCGCCCTAGTTGAAACTCCACCGTAGGAAACTCCTTGGATTCACACCAAGACACATACTTTTTCCAAATGCGATGATAGTGCTTAGACGTTACTCCTTTCCTAGCCCGTCAGGGCAGGAATAACTTTGTTCGGAATACCCTTCCGAGCTAAGATCTGGCGTTCAACCTCCATGCCATCAAACGTAGTAGATATGGTAAGTCTTAAGAAGCGAACGGCCCCTGTTGAAGAAGGTCCTCTCGAAGAGGCAGAGGCCTCGGGATCTTCCAGTAGTAAATCTAGAAGATCCGCATACCAAGCCCTTCTTGGCCAGTCTGGAGCAATGAGGATCGCCAGAACTCTTGTTCTTTTGATCAATTTGAGAATCCCTGGAATGAGCGGAAGTGGAGGGAACACATACACTGACTGGAACACCCACGGAGTTACCAGGGCGTCCACCGCCACTGCCTGTGGGTCCCTCGACCTGGAACAATACCTCCGAAGCTTCTTGTTGAGGCGTGAGGCCATCATGTCTATTTTAGGTACGCCCCAAAGACTTGTCACCTCTGTAAACACCTCTGGGTGGAGGCCCCACTCTCCTGGATGGAGATCATGTCTGCTGAGGAAGTCCACTTCCCAGCTGTCTACTCCCAGAATAAAGATTGCTGACAGCACCAGTGTGTGCTTTTCCGCCCAGAGGATGATTCTTGTTACCTCTGACATTGCAGCTCTGCTCTTCGTTTCGCCTTGTCGGTTTATGTAGGCCACTGCCGTTACATTGTCCGACTGAACTTGAATGGCCCGATCTCGTAGAAGATAAGCCGCCTGTAGAAGACCGTTGCATATGACTCTTAGTTCCAGAATGTTTATCGGAAGGCTGGATTCCAGACTTGTCAAGAAGAGGGAAAGAAAGAGAGAAAAAGGATCTGTTTCTGCTGCACAAAATTTTAAAAATAACTTTTATTGTATCTTTACAATAGTTAAATAGTATCTATTATTTCATCCGACATCTTTCAGATAAACTGATGAAAAATATTAAAAAACAAACATGAAGTGATGTAAAGTTTGACAAGACTGTGTGTAATAAAGAAGGAAAAATAAAGAGAATATAATAAATTGTTAAAAAAATGGCTGGGCGTCTTTTATTGTGTCTAATTAGTCTGTATCCTGTCTTACACAAATGACTGAATTATAATATCTTTTATTCAGACAGTATTACAGTTGCATCTTGAAAATGATACAAATGTTATTTTCTGGGCTTTCCAAAGTTTTAATTTATATAACGCAAATGTTGCTCTTTGGATTTCCCACAGTATTAGTAAGTATATTACAATGTTGCTCTTTTAGGTCATCCAAGAGATTCTGGCTCACTGCCCAGATTATTGGGTATGTTTTGTACTAAAGCCAGCTATTAGTTTTCATCCCAGAGATACCCGGGAAATAAAGTCTAATATATTCCCGTATTAGCAGTGATGTAATAATGATGGTATAGTGACTTTGCGGGTCTTATATTTTCTGGTGGGATAGGGTCTCCTAAAATAGGAGAAATATATATTGGTTATTTATCAAAATGGTAGAAATGAGATAGATTATATTTTTATATATATATATATATATATATATATATATGTTCATATATTTTCCTATATATTCTTATATATTTATCTCTCACATAGAGTGTCAGATGTACTCATTAATAGATGGTTAGGTCCCAGATTAAACTGGATTAATCAATCCCCCAAATATAGGGGGTAATTCCAAGTTGATCACAGCAGGAATTTTGTTAGCCGTTGGGCAAAACCATGTGCACTGCAGGGGGGGGGGGCAGATATAACATGTGCAGAAAGAGTTAGATTTGTGTGGGTTATTTTGTTTCTGTGCTGGGTAAATACTGGCTGCTTTATTTTTACACTGCAAATTAGATTGCAGATTGAGCACACCACACCCAAATCTAACTCTCTCTGCACATGTTATATCTGCCTCTCCTGCACTGCACATGGTTTTGCCCAACTGCTAACAAAATTCCTGCTGCAATCAACTTGGAATTACCCCCATAGTGTCAGGTATGCTCTCGTAACGGGATATAATTCCCTGCTGATTCTTAGAAAGCATCTATTCTATGAATGCTAGAATTATCTCTCACATATTGTGTCAGATGTATTTGCAACATACAGGGGTATATGCAATTCCAGGCGAATTGCGGCAATTTTTCGCCCGTTTTTTAATTCGACACAATTTGACCGTCTAATTTCGGCCGGCGGGTGCCGGAATTCGACATATTCAATAATAAACGGATTCGACAGTCCCGCTGTCGAAAAACGGACCAATTGGCGGATTTTGAATCGACTTTTCAGATGGTGCAAAAAACGGTAAAAAACCCGGAAAAAAATTGTGCGGGGTCCCCCCTCCTAAGCATAACCAGCCTCGGGCTCTTTGAGCCGGTCCTGGTTGCAAAAATACTGGGGGGAAAATGACAGGGGATCCCCCGTATTTTAACAACCAGCACCGGGCTCTGCGCCTGGTCCTGGTGAAAAAAATACGGGGGACAAAAAGAGTAGGGGTCCCCCGTATTTTTTGTACCAGCACCGGGCTCCACTAGCTGGACAGATAATGCCACAGCCGGGGGACACTTTTATACTGCTCCCTGCGGCCGTGGCATTAAATACCCAACTAGTCACCCCTGGCCGGGGTACCCTGGAGGAGTGGGGACCCCTTCAATCAAGGCCCCCCCCAGCCACCCAAGGGCCAGGGGTGAAGCCCGAGGCTGTCCCCCCCATCCAAGGGCTGCGGATGGGGGGCTGATAGCCATGTGTAAAATTGAACGAATATTGTTTTTTGCAGAAGAACTACAAGTCCCAGCAAGCCTCCCCTGCAAGCTGGTACTTGGAGAACCACAAGTACCAGCATGCGGGGAAAACGGGCCCGCTGGTACCTGTAGTTCTTCTGCAAAAAAATACCCAAATAAAAACAGGACACGCACACCGTGAAAATACAACTTTATTTCACACATGCCGACACATACATACTTACCTATGTTGACACGCCGACTGCCACGTCTTCAAGGTCGAAGAATCCGGGGTACCTGAAAATAAAATTATATACTCACCTAAATCCAGTGTCCTGTGATATTTGTAATCCACATACTTGGCAAATCAAAAAAAACGCATACCCCATCCACACGGACTGAAAGGGGTCCCATGTTTACACATGGGACCCCTTTCCCCGAATGCAGAGACCCCCGTGACTGCTGTCACAGAAGGTCCCTTCAGGCAATCAGGGAGCGCCACGTCGTGGCACTCTCCTGATTGGCTGTATACGCGTCTGAGCTGTCAGACGCGCATCGCACAGCCCCCTCCATTATCTTTAATGGTGGGAACTTTGCGGTCAGCGGTGAGGTAACCCCACCGCTGACCGCAAAGTTCCCACCATTGAAACTAATGGAGTTGCTGTGCGATGCGCTGTCTGCCAGCTCAGACGCGCATAGGGAATCAGGAGAATGCCAGGACGTGGTGCTCCCTGATTGCCTGAAGGGACCCTCTGTGACAGGATACCAGGGTACCCCAGCCAGGGGTGACTAGTTGGGTATTTAATGCCACGGCCGCAGGGAGCGGTATAAAAGTGTCCCTCGGCTGTGGCATTATCTGTCCAGCTAGTGGAGCCCGGTGCTGGTACAAAAAATATGGGGGACCCCTACTCTTTTTGTCCCCCGTATTTTTTGCACCAGGACCAGGCGCAGAACCCAGTGCTGGTTGTTAAAATACGGGGGATCCCCTGTCATTTTTTTCCCATATTTTGGCAACCAGGACCGGCTCAAAGAGCCCGAGGCTGGTTATGCTTAGGAGGGGGGACCCCACGCAAATTTTTTTCGGGTTTTTAACCCATTCCATAAAAAATATATATATATATATATTTAAAAAAATAATAATAATACTTGTGCCTCCTAAATAGACAAACCAAGTACCTAATCCCTTCTAATATAAATAGATATGCTATTAGCAATAAAAAAACACAAAAAAACATGTTTTTAAAAAATGTTATTACATTCCGCCAGCAAAGTGAGGCGGATTGAAAATGACAAATTTACTGTCAAAAAGCACTGTTGTCGAATTTACATTCTTCAATTGAATATACTTTTGTCGAAAAGCCGCATTGTACCATTGCAGAAATGTTGAATTTGTCAAATGTCGAATTTCAAAAAGTCGAATTTAAAAAGTACTTTTTTTGACGAAAAGTACTGTATTGCATTGTCGAAATTTTTCTTGGGGCGAAAAAGTCCAGTTTTTCGACATTTTCAGGAATTCGACCGCAATTGCATATACCCCATAGTATTCAATGTACCTTTAATTCTGGAATATATTTTCTTGCAACACTATAGGGAGCGTTTATCCTGTATATGTTATTTCCATCTCTCACATAAAGTGTCAGATGTGGATATACTATATAGTACACCAATAACCTGTTGGAGATTATCCAGTCTACGAATGATTTACCTCTCACTTATAGTGTCAGGTACGCTTCATTCACATATCATACAGCAATCTCATATTGGTATAATCATGGATGACCCCTGATATATTATTCCCCCAGAAAATAATATCCTGATGATGTTCTAAATTTAGTTTGTTCTATCTTATTTATACTCAGATTTGTAATTATGCAGCAATCAGCTAGTCAGGAATAATGTGATTATTGATAGTAATCACCTTTCATAATAAGTATGATTTTTTTAAACATTAATTATATAGGTGGGCTAATCCTATGAGCCTTCAATGGTACTCATGTAATGTGTGTTTCAGTATTCAATTTAATGTCTGTCTATAAATGGTTTTCTTCAAGAATCAAGGAAAATTCCTTATTGTGGACAGTCCAATACGTTGGAATCATAGGTATTGTCCACTTGATTACACATTAATTATATACTACAGATAGATGCATTTGAAGATAGACCACTAATATGATGGTACATATAAACTAATATCATCTGAGATCCCATGTATTAGCTTATATCTTAGTCTATGGGAAATTCAGATATATGTCCATAACGGGATACATTCATATGAGTAAAATGAGTATCCAGGAATATTATGCCCCAATAAAGGTGGGTAGTACACACATACAGTTGCTGTTTACTTATTTATTAGAATATATATATGGCCGTTTATATAGGCAGCTCTAGACGGCTCGGAATACAGTGTGCACATATATAATTACTTTTGTATATACATGCTATATATTTTATGACTAATACATGTCAGTATGAATGGATGGTGAGCATCAAGTGCACACAGGTGCTATCAACCTGCTAAGTTAGTGTGTGCCCCCTCTAATTGTGACTCTCATTTACAGAGAAAGATGTTCAGTGCATTTATATGCTTTAGTCCCAATATGGATAGACAGTGTATACATGTATCATACGATTGTTTATTCATTTATTGGTATGTATATAGTCATTCATGTGAGCAGCTCAAGAGGGTTCAGCATCCGTCATATACACACATAATTGCTTTTAGCACATATATGCTATATATTTGTAGTTATCATACTATATATCAATACAAATAAACAGTAGATGTCAGGTGCGTGCGGGTACCGTCAGCTTGCTGAATTGGTGTGCACCCCGCTAGTTATTACTCTCATTCGCTGCGGTGGGTATGGTTATTGCACGCTGGTCTAACTGAGCAGTTCATATACAGTGTATGCTGGTGCCATTTACTAGTATTTCTAGCATGTGTATCGATACACATATAGAGCTTTTCTAAATCATAAGGATGAGCATAAATTGTTAAATATTTGTCAAGACATTTGAATAGACACGTAGGACGCCCGGATTCCAGACTTGACCACCTTCCTTGAAAGCTTTCTCCCAGGGTGACTGCTCCCCAACACCTGAGACTGGCATTCGTGGTTAGAAGGATCCAATTCTGAATCCCGAACCTGCTGCCCTCCAGTAGGTGAGAAGTTTGCAGCCACAATAAATGAAATCTTCCGTACTGTAGAGTCTCGTAGGAGGCAACCATCTTCACCAGAAGGCAAATGCACTGATGAACCGATACTTGGGCTGGCTTCAGGACATCCCATACCATTGATTGGATCACCAATGCTTTCTCCACCGGCAGAAACCCCCTCTGCACTTCCGTGTCGAAAATCATTCCCAGGAAGGACAGTCTTCTCGTCGGCTCCAAATATGACTTTGGAAGATTCAGGATCCAACCATGATCCTGTAGCAGTCGAGTTGTGAGAGCAATGGACTGCAACAACTTCTCCCTGGACGATGCTTTTATTAGCAGATCGTCCAGATATGGGATTATGTTCACACCCTGTTTTCGGAGTAGAAGCATCATCTCCGCCATTACCTTGGTGAACACCCTCGGAGCCGTGGATAGGCCGAATGGCAGCGCCTGGAACTGATAGTGACAGTCCAACAGTGCAAACCTGAGGTAAGCCTGGAGTGGCAGCCATATAGGAATGTGAAGGTAAGCATCCTTGATGTCCAAGGACACCAGGAATTCCTCCTCCTCCAGACCTTAGATCACCACTCTCAGAGATTTCATCTTGAACTTGAATTCCTTCAAATATGGATTTAACGATTTGAGGTTCAGTATTGGTCTGACCGAACTGTCCAGCTTCGGTACCACAAAAAGGCTTGAATAGTAACCTTTGTTTTCCAGGTGAGATGGAACTGGAACAATGATATTTGCCCTTTCCAATTTTTGAATGGCTTCTTGTAAGATAGCCCTTTCTGTCAGCAAAACTGGTAATCCTGACTTGAAAAATCTGTGAGGTGGGAGCTCTTGAAACTCCAGTCTGTACCCCTGAGATACAATATCTAGGACCCATGGGTCGAGGCCTGAGGACGCCCAGACCTGACTGAAATTTCATAGACGTGCTCCCACCTGCCCGACCTCCAGGGTGGGAGGTCCACCCTTCATGCTGAGGATTTTGGGGAAACAGAGCTTGGCTTCTGTTCCTGGGAACCTGTCGGTGGAGGTTTTCTGGATTTTCCCCAACCACCTCTGAAGAAGGTGGTCGGGGATTTGAACTTCTTAACCTTTGTGGTCCGAAAGGACTGCATTGTAGCTGTAGATGCAGAAAAGGATTTATTTGGTGTCAGAGTGGCTGAGGGAAGCCTCCCCAAATAGAGCCTGACCTGTGTAGGGTAGGTTCTCCACACTCTTCTTGGATTCTGCACCCGCAGACCATTGGCGCTGCCAGATTCCCCTACATGCCGACACAGCCATGGAAGACGTCCGTGCAGTCAGATTACCAAGGTCCTTCATGGCCTCCACCATGAAACCCGCAGAATCCTGTATGTGACGTAAAAACAATTCAATGTCACTTCTATCCATAGTATCTAAATACTCTAGTAACGTGCCTAACAACTTTACTATGGCTTTAGAGATCCATGCACAAGCAATAGTGGGCCTAAGCGCCACGCCTGAAGCAGTGTATATGGATTTGAGCGTAGTCTCAATTTTGCGGTCTGCTGGTTCTTTCAAAGCGGTAGACCCAGGGACAGGTAAAACCACTTTTTAGACAATCTAAAAACAGAAGTGTCTACTATAGGAGGGTTTTCCAACTTTTTCCTATCCTCTTCAGGGAAAGGAAAAGCAACCAGAATTCTCTTTGGGATCTGGAATTTTTTCTCTGGGTTTTCCCAGGATTTTTCAAATATAGCATTTAATTCCCTAGAAGGCATAAGGAAGTGATAAACCAGTGATATGTGCAAGATGATAAAGGCACCAGCCAATCAGCTCCAATATGTAAATTAACAGTTAGGATCTGATTGGATGGTGGGTTTATCACCTTGCACATATCACTGGTTTATCACTTCCTTATGCCTTCTCCAGGTTAATACATCTGCCCCTTTGTCAGTAATGTGTAGAACATCCCTAATGGTGTGAATCATTAGTTGTACCCCTTAAGCAAGGGATGCCTCCCCCCACAGCATGTTCCCCTCACCGTCACCCGTATTAGAGTTGGTATCCGTGACGACTTGCATTACATGGGAAAGAGCACGCTTTTAGGGACATAAACCAGGGGACTTAGATGAGGTAGAGGGAGCTGAATACGACAAAACATCCACAGATTGTTTTAAAACCTGTGTTCCAGTCTCATAATGAGCTATCCCAGATGAAATCTGGGATATCATACCCTTAACAGAAGCCACCCACTTGGGTTCGGGTTCAGAGGGCTGAGACAGTGTATTGCATTCCTGAGTACATGGAATAGACTCTTCTGGAGAAGATACATACTCAGTGCAGCACAAGGTACAGAGTCCCTGGACATGGTAATGTGGGTTTATATAGCATACACACACACACACACACACACACACACAGGAAATTATCAGACACAGTTTCCCCCAGTATCTTCAGAGAGACACAGAGTTATGGAGCCAGCCCACACAGCGCCCCAGTAGACAGATATATAATAAATGCCTGGCGCTGACTGTGTAACTTTAATAAACTACACAGTAATGTGAATAACACTCTTTTCCCCTTCTATAATCCCCTGGTACCGCACAGGATAGCTGGAGTTATGTGGAGGGTCAGCGCTCCCTGTCAGCGTCTCTGTAGTGTGAGGGAGAAAATGGCGCTGGTGAGTGCTGGATCCGCTCTGAGAAGCTCCACCCCCTAAAATGGCGCGTCTTCCCGCACTTGCAGAGATTATACTGGCCTGAGGTAAATGTTGCTAGCAGAAGCCCAGAGTCCCTGATAGCTGCTGTGACCAGTTTTAAGGGTGCCTGCGCTAGCCCAGGGCGCCCATCACATCACCGCACTTTGTACCTCTGAGCCTTCCGGAGCTCCCACCCTTATGCTGCCATTCTCACCGGATCCTCGCTTGTTGGGTCATCGGCGTTCAACTCACAGCCGGCGTCTTCTGGCTCTGTTACGGTGTGGTGGCAGTGCTGCGGGAGCGAGCGGTTGCCTCGGGGGTTTGCGATCGACACCCTCAGGAGCTCAGTGTCCTGTCAGCGGAGCTAGCGGCCATTAACCTCTGAGGGTTGGACACTGTTGCCAGCAGCCTCCCTATGCCTAAATCTAAGAAAAAACAAGAAAACTAGAAAAACTCCTATGGTGCTCCCCTAGCTGTGACCGGCTCCTCCGGGCACATTTTCTAAACTGAGTCTGGTAGGAGGGGCATATTGGGAGGAGCCAGCCCACACTATTAAACTCTTAAAGTGACCATGGCTCCTAGTGGACCCGTCTATACCCCAAGGTACTAATGTGGACCCCAGCATCCTCTGGGACGTAAGAGAAATAATGTTATCCCAATTTTTCAAACGTGTTCTTACCAAGTGCTTTTTTTCCCTTTCTTATAGCATACTTCTGCCCCCTCGTGTGCTATTCCTGTAATGTGTACATCCACTGATTACACACCATGCCAGCAGCAACATATACGCAGTGCACCCCAGATGGTTGCCTCAGATGTTCCTCCATGGGCAGGATGTACTTCACGTGGATCTTTCCGTGCAGGGTATATCATACTACTACACAAGTGTCAGTTTTTCCATATATGCATTGGGCCGTTGTATGGCTCATCTCCCACAGTGTAACCTTTATAGTGCACCCAACATGGCTGCCTCATCTGGAACTGACGGTTTTATAGGTACCCTACTCTGAGATGCAACCCTATTTTGTGTCATCTCCTCTAGGGGTAGACTATTCCAACCAGGGTAATCCTACGCAGTGCGCCCGAGATGGCTGCCTCACCTGGTACCTTGCGAGGGTGAAACACACAACCCGTGAAAGCTATTACCCAAAATGCCTACACCAATCCTGCATTATGCATACTGCATGTTGTAGGTCTTCTTTTTTTATGTATGACTGGCTTGTCTATATCTGTATTACATAAAATCTTCTGTATTATGTGCATTGTTTTTGATGTCTGTAAAGGGCTTTGAGTCCTGTTGGAGAAAGGTCCTATTTAAATAAAATTATTATTATTATTTCCCATGGTAAGACCTTATTCCCCAGGAGACTTTTCACCCACCTGCTCTTCTTTTGAAACATGTACACAAATTCAAAACAGACCATGTGGCTCAATTATTTCTTGGCCATCCAGGGCAGGGCCCCCAATAATTGATGAGTTGTGCAAAGGACAGAAACCCGGCATTGTGTCCCCAGAATCCGGAGTGTGGCATTTACATTGTTTTTCAATTTATTTGGAGGAAATTTGCCTTACTGTGAATCAACATAGCAGGTACTGCAATACCCCTATGAATACTAGACATTTATTGGACATGTTCCACTTATTTCCATATCATATACTACATTCTTGTCTGCTATTGGGAAGTAATTTATTATTTGTTACCTATAGCATATTTGCTCTTTCTTGTTGAACATATTACCCACATCACACACACTAGCAAACAGTTGGATTCATAAAGTTTGCGCTGGTACAAAAAATGAATATCATATATTCTTTTATAAAAATATTCAAATTAAAAGATTAAACACAAAAACCAAGACAAGTTTACCTCACTCATTACATGCTACCTACCTGCAATTTTGACAAGGCATAAACAAACTATTAACGGTATCAAATTATGCCTGTTAATTTAAGTCTTTTGAACGTTATACTTACTGTATTATAATGTAATGCCTTTAAATGTATTTATTTTTATGTAACTCTTTACTAACACTGTAAAACCAATCAGGAGTAGCTAGGATCAGGGCTGGGCTGGGACTTAGAATAGTCCCTGGCATTTAAAGCACATAGGCCCATTTAGGTGATGGTGTGAGACTCCTGGCTCCCAGCTTCCCCATGACACCTGTCCCATTGAGCTGAGCACCGGAAAAAGAATCTGTTTGGCCAGACCTCCAAATAGCTCAGCTTTCGATTGCCAACCTGGGGCGGACCTAGACTTTTATATATGGAAGAATGTTTTAACAATTAATATAGATTCATCCCCTTTCTAATTTGGACTCCTCCAGGGGGAGCGCCGGCACACCTGGCATTTGCCAGAATGGCCAGATCGCCAGTCTGTCCCTGGCTAGGATAGTAAGTCCAACCAGTTGTTAAACAAGTCTACTATGACATTTAAACATATATATTAATCATGAAACTATTTAAAATGTATAGTATAAGAAATAAAAAAAAAATTGGCACAGTGAAAAACATCCACATTAATTAACCCTGTTGATTTAAACTATAAATGATCCTCAGTGTTGTCCATGCTGATATTTTTAATATCTGTTAAGAAAGCTGTGAGGCTATACTGTAGATATACCTTCCAGCTAATATGTTAGATTTATTTGTCGAGGTTGTGCCATAGCAGAATGAACAGGCCAAACCACGTTTTTTAAGAGACTTCCTGAAAGTGAATTGTCTTTACTACAATGCATACACAATAGAAAGTGAAAACAAATCTTACGTCTTTAATGAGAGTCTCCCCAATGAGCATAGAGAAAACATCAGTGAAAGTAACAGGCTGTCCAGAGCTTTTCTTCTTCCACAAAGCTTCAACGTAGCGTTTCACTTTCTGTGGTGTTAGCAAAAGGAGAGGGCTGTGACTGACATTATTCATAACTTCTTGGTTTATTTCCTTTGGTCCTTTGCTTGGGAACTCAGGATGAGAGTAAATTGTAGACATATACCTGCAGATGGACAAAGAATATATAATATATATATATATATATTTATATATGAATGTATAGCAGTGTGTTTCAACCACTGTGCCGTGGCACACGTGTGCCCTGAGCAGTCTCCCGGTGTGCCGCCATAGAAGCAGAGCCAGGCCCGTCAAGTGTTTTGCCGCTACTGAGGCCCTGGAACGATCAATACTGGTGGGTTTAGTGGCTGCAGTGCCAGCTCTAATTTTTGGCCAGGCAAGTGTTTTGACTATTCTGGCTTTCTCAGATGTGGCTCAGGCTTACCTATGGAGAAGCTGCGACATGACATCCTAGGACACACAACTGCAACATGTATCCCCATTATATTTGAGTGTGCCTTGGCAATATTTAAATCTTGTTCAGTGTGCCGCGAGTTGTAAAAGGTTTAAACTCTCTGATGTACAGTACACACACATTCTGTACAACTTACATAGAAACTATATAATTAGCAAAGCTCTGCTGCCAATAAAAGGTCTATAGCAGGGAGCTATCAATGAACCCCTCTACATCACTGAAGTTCATTGTGGCTAGACCCCCAGCTACTACTAGCAAATTAGGGTTTCTTATGCTCTGACCATTTACAATAAAGCCACTCTGTATTGTTTAGTCAATGACATCCCCACTAGCCTGTCTTTCTTACAGGAGTTTCTGAAAGATGTTTGAAACAACCTACCTACAGAGTTCCTTCAAAAATGGTATGCAAGTGTACCTAGAAGAATTGATGCTGTTTTGAAGGCAAAGGATGGTCACACCAAATACTGATTTGATTTACATTTTTCTTCTGTTCATTCACTTTGCATTTGGTTATTGATAAAAATAAATCACTAACACTTCTATTTTTTAAATCATTTCAACTTTGCAGCATTTTTTCACCACACCTGCCTAAAACTTTTGCACAGTACAGTATAACTCAGGTTTCTCTTTTTCCAAGTACATAACAGCTACATTATGTGGTTAAGGTGCAATCAGGAAGATTGCTAAACTCTTCAGGGAGTCAGGGAGACAGCAGGGAGTTTCAAGAAGTGGGATGGATGCCGCACTAGACATTTGCCTCACTTCTGAGGAAGCCGCTGATATCTACAGTAGGCAGGGAAACGCGTCAAAGTTTAAATCTTTGGATAAACACTAAAGCAGGACACCTGATTGCCAGCTCGGTGCGAGTAACCCCCAGAGTTGACTGTATAAAAAGGATCAAGCACCAGCAGTCAGGAGGACCATCCGCCCTATTCTGAAACTGGCAGAGTGGTGAGACTATGCTTTAAAGATCTATAAATTATGGTCTGGCCAGTCGTAAAGCTTTTTCAGTTATATGTGAGCTAAATACAACTCACAGGTCTAATATATACTATTAAGAAATTACAGACGGCACACGGCTCTGGTTTTAATATTTATTATTTTTCACCAGGACAAGACAATCTTTTTTCTTTTGTTTTGTCTATTTTTTCTACATCACGTCAAACTATCTTTTATTGTTTTTTATATTTTGCTAATTGTGGCATCAATTAGAGGTCAAAATACTTCATATGGGATACTAATAAAGTTGATTTATTCCATATGGGTATTGGTAATGTACTATAAATTAAGTGTCAACTCATATATATAAAAACAATTTAATGACACAGATGCAACGTGAACAATAACATTTCATATTCACGGGAGTGAGTGCACTCATAGAAACTGATCTCTGTTCCTTTTTTCTTTTTTTGCAGACGTAAAGCTTTGTTTGGATATTTACAAAGTCCTTCCGTATCTGCGAGGAAGATAATACAAGCAGCCGCTGCAAAGTGTGAGCTGCAGCGGAGGAGACTTGTTATACTGTATGTTTGTCTGCCATCTAAAGTCGATGAGTTGGTTAACAAGCTGTGCTTTTATCATGTGCTGCTGGAACTAATTTTATTCTTATGGTGGATATAAAGTTTGATTAGTGGACACATCTAGGAAAAATTTATCTTAAAAACAACAGTTTAAAACAAGGGAGCTCTAATTGATTGAATCAGCTGAATAGCTGCGGGAGGCAAGTCTATGGAGATGTGCTTGAACTCATTGTATGTTTTTCAGTATTACAAACTTTGACACACATTGTTTATTAACAAATTCCATCATGATGTATTATATGTTTTAACATAGTGGCAGCCTGTTTAAGGAAGAGAACATTTTCTTTATGAGTGTTTTTCAAGGTGGAATGTGCGTTAGTGTTGATCTGTTTTTTAACTGGGAAAAAAAAAAAATATATATATATATATATATAAAGTCTTTGTATGGACCGGCACTCACCCCTCTGTCAGTAATACCCCGGTGCCTTCTGGAGAAAATGATGCAGACGTCTAATTCAAACAGCAGCGGCACTCGTGGGATTTAAAGTAAAAAATCAACGTGTATTTCACATCAAGATAGCCGACGTTTCGGGGCACACACGCCCCTTTGTCAAGGTGAGTAACATACAAACAACACACAAGTGCATACCTTTATACTGTGAAGAAGCCCGCCAGTGCAACCTGTTCGGATCAGCGCCACGGACCTCCGTCACGCTGCTGGTCCTTCTTCTATGACGTCACCCGCCAAGCGCCGCCTGGTCGTCTTGGCAACCGCGACGCTGGCCGGCCCCGTCATTCAGATGGTGTAGATTCCACTCTCCCCGAGTACTGAAATCACCCCGTGAATCTCCTATAACAACAGAGACCCTCCACCTTAACTACACAAGACAGATGCTGGCTAACATTACGATGTTAGCATTGGTGACTTTTTTGTGGATTAAGTTGGAGATAGGACCTGGCTGCTGGTTACCCCTCCGGGCACCTCTAGATACATAGTGTAAGGGTGGTGGAACTTCCAACATGGACATAACACGTTAGTGTACCTCCTAGAGATCCCCTCACTTATGTATCGGTCTCAATGGATCCCCTGAATTCCAATCTATCAGAAAAAATGTGTGAGGCAAAATAACGTGAATGGAGCAAGTGTAAACTCCACACTTATGTCCAACATGAAAAGAAATGTGTAATGTTACTGTTAAGTGAACTGTCCTGGCTTCCTGACCAAGCTACAAAGCACTGGTCGGGTGCCAGATGGTGGTGATCAATATTAGCGCCCTTTAGTGGACACTCGATGTGTCTGTCCCATCACCTCGGATGATATACTTCATCCTGAAAATCTATCTAAAAGCTTATATTAAAAAAAAAACCACAGTGCTGAATAATATACATGTTAGCATGGAAAAAAAGGGGGGGGGGGGTTTAGAATGATCTGAAGGCCAAACTAATCTTCGATATACAGAAGGACCTAACAACCTTGATAAAACTAAGCCGGGGGTCACGTAACTATGAAAAGTGTCTTATCCACACTATGGGACCTCTGACCTGGCTGGTACTCCGTACTACCCACCATCTAATGTACTATCCAAGTCCCAGGTCCAACCTTCTCCACACTCTTAGAGAATCACCATGATCCCACTCGGGATGGATATACTATAAAAGCATCTATGCGAGTCTATTGAAGGAATTGTTCATTTACAATTATGTTATCTTATTAAAGTCTACAAAAAGACATTCCATGAAAACTTCTCATTTAATCCTCGGGGGTTAATGGTGTCCAATTCATATATCCACCTGGATTCCACCTGCAGCAATTTACGGTCTCTGTCTCCTCCTCTGATAGTTTTAGGTACATGATCAATGATTTGTTGTTTCAGATCATTCAATGTGTGTCCAGCCTGTACGAAATGTCTGGCTACCGGTTGATCTGATTGCTTTCCTAATAAGGCCTGCTTGATGGAAGACCTATGTAGGGCCATTCTTTCCCTCAGAGTGCGGATGGATTTCCCCACATAATGGAGTCCACATGGGCACGAAATCAGATATATTATATGTGTCGAAGTGCATGTCAATATATGACGTATTCGATAGATTTTGTCCTTATGTGGGTTTTTAAAGGATGAGCCTACAATCATACTGGTACAAGTTGTACATTTAATGCACTTATAACACCCCGGTTGTTTACTCATAAAGGAAGCAGGAGTTTTAACTATCATATCCTCGAACCCTGTGATATCCGCATGTACTATAACATCCTTTATGTTACGGCCTCTAGAGTAGCACATCATTGGGCGTTTACCCTTGAGTCCCTGTAGTGCACTGTCCGTTGATACAATGGGCCACAACGCCCTGGTTGCCCTTTGAATGACCGGGCTGGCGATGTTAAATTTGTTTACAAATGGAATAATTTGTTTATCGTCCTTTATAGATGGTTTCAGCAAGGTCTCTCTTGGGATCGCCATGATTTCTGCCTTCTGAAGCTTTAATTTTTGTAAATCATAACCTCTGGCCATAAATTTGGTGATCATATTGTCCAATTCTTGATCCAGAGTGGAACGATCGCTTATAATTCTTGAGGCTCTGATCATCTGCGATCGGGGAAGTCCTTCTTTCAAGGGTTTGGGGTGATGGCTGTTGGCTCGGAGTAGCACATTTTTGTCCGTGGGTTTAGAATAGAGGCTGGTACTGATTTTTCCATCCGACAGTGATACTTGAACATCTAAATAATTCAGAGAGGTATCACTGACTTGATAAGTGTACTTGATGGGCGAGGTTTTGGCATTGGTTCTTTCCATCAACTGTATGAAGGTGTCCTTCCCTCCTGTCCACAACAGGAATAAATCGTCAATGTACCTGGTGAACAACACTATATGTTGTGCGACGGAAACGTCGCTAAAAAACACTGCCTCCTCCTCCTGGAACATGAACACGTTCGCAAATGATGGGGAGACATTGCTCCCCATCGCACACCCAGTCTTTTGGCGGAAAAAGTGCCCATTAAACAGAAAAAAGTTCTTCTTCAATGTCATGGATAATAGTTCCATAAACACATCTAAGTCCACCGCCTCCATTTTCTCTCTCACCAGGAAACTTCTCATCGCTTGTAACCCAGCTTCGTGTGGTATGCTGGTATAAAGACTGTTAACGTCTATTACACAGATTAAGGTATTCATAGGTACCGTACCTAGTGAGATGAGCCGTTCCAAGAAGCTGGTCGTGTCTTTGATGAAGCGGTCCTGTTTCACTATTAAAGGTTGTAAAATTTCATCCAAAAAGATGGAAACAGGCTGGAAAATGGATTCCCTTGCCGCAATAATGGGCCTTCCCGGTGGCGAAATGGCATTTTTGTGTATTTTGGGAACAGTAAAAAATATGGGGACCAGTGGGTGTTCTTGTTTTAAAGCTTCACACAGTTTTTTAGATAATTTGCCTTCTGTGTATGCTTGATCCAAGATGGAAAACAGTTCTTGCTGATATTCCCTAGAAGGATCTTGGACCAAAACCTCATAGGTCTCCTCATTTGCTAACTGGGAGTTTATTTCTTTAATGTAATCCCTGAGGTTTAGCACCACCAGTCCTCCCCCCTTATCCGCTGGACGGAAAACTACATCCCGGTAGGAGCCCAGTTGTCTCAGAGCCGCTTGTTCAGACCTGGATAGATTTTGTCGCACTATGGATGTAGCGGATGTATATTTCACAACAGACATGTCTAAGAGTCTGGTAAAAGACTGGATTGCTGAATTGGTTGAAGGTGGATCAAAGGTGGACCTGTGTCGTTTATTTATGAATTTTTGATGTGGTGCAGGTGCCTGAGTGACTCCATCTTCTGTATTTGAAGAATGAAAAAACTCTTGAAGCCGCAACTTGCGGGAAAATCGGTGTAACTCTATTTGCCAATTCAAAGGATTAAACGGGGTGGTTGGAACGAAAGAAAGTCCCTTTTCTAAAACTGCCATCTCAATTGGTGAGAAGACCCTTTCCGATAGATTAAACACTAGGGATTCTTGTTGCTTGACCGTCCTCTTGATCCTCGAGCACTGGCCGCCCCTGCGGGTGGGCGTCCTCTTCGTCCTTTTTCTTTTGTGGTTTCCAGAGGTGTCCCTAAAGGGACATTAGTGGTAGATGGAAGGTCATCTGAGTCGTGGAAGACACTTTCACTATCACTGTTAGAAGTGGCCACCTGGCTGCGTTGTGTCTCCCTTCTTTTTCTCCAACTGTGCTTGCTTCTGGCATTGTGGGGTCTGCTGGCATTACCCTCACCTCCCATCAACCATCTATATACTCTGTTGGAGTCATAGTCCTCCTTTACTGTCTGGAATTTTCCCCGTTTAAACTTGATTAAATCCTTTCTGTAATTCTCACACTGTTTCTGAAGCTTAACAACCCATTCATCTCTAAATTGGAAAATGAGAACAAAAATTTGCTGCACGCCGAATCCAGTCAGGAATGGGTTGTTAAGCTTCAGAAACAGTGTGAGAATTACAGAAAGGATTTAATCAAGTTTAAACGGGGAAAATTTGAGACAGTAAAGGAGGACTATGACTCCAACAGAGTATATAGATGGTTGATGGGAGGTGAGGGTAATGCCAACAGACCCCACAATGCCAGAAGCAAGCACAGTTGGAGAAAAAGAAGGGAGACACAACGCAGCCAGGTGGCTACTTCTAACAGTGATAGTGAAAGTGTCTTCCACGACTCAGATGACCTTCCATCTACCACTAATGTCCCTCTAGGGACACCTCTGGAAACCACAAAAGAAAAAGGACGAAGAGGACGCCCACCCGCAGGGGCGGCCAGTGCTCGAGGATCAAGAGGACGGTCAAGCAACAAGAATCCCTAGTGTTTAATCTATCGGAAAGGGTCTTCTCACCAATTGAGATGGCAGTTTTAGAAAAGGGACTTTCTTTCGTTCCAACCACCCCGTTTAATCCTTTGAATTGGCAAATAGAGTTACACCGATTTTCCCGCAAGTTGCGGCTTCAAGAGTTTTTTCATTCTTCAAATACAGAAGATGGAGTCACTCAGGCACCTGCACCACATCAAAAATTCATAAATAAACGACACAGGTCCACCTTTGATCCACCTTCAACCAATTCAGCAATCCAGTCTTTTACCAGACTCTTAGACATGTCTGTTGTGAAATATACATCCGCTACATCCATAGTGCGACAAAATCTATCCAGGTCTGAACAAGCGGCTCTGAGACAACTGGGCTCCTACCGGGATGTAGTTTTCCGTCCAGCGGATAAGGGGGGAGGACTGGTGGTGCTAAACCTCAGGGATTACATTAAAGAAATAAACTCCCAGTTAGCAAATGAGGAGACCTATGAGGTTTTGGTCCAAGATCCTTCTAGGGAATATCAGCAAGAACTGTTTTCCATCTTGGATCAAGCATACACAGAAGGCAAATTATCTAAAAAACTGTGTGAAGCTTTAAAACAAGAACACCCACTGGTCCCCATATTTTTTACTGTTCCCAAAATACACAAAAATGCCATTTCGCCACCGGGAAGGCCCATTATTGCGGCAAGGGAATCCATTTTCCAGCCTGTTTCCATCTTTTTGGATGAAATTTTACAACCTTTAATAGTGAAACAGGACCGCTTCATCAAAGACACGACCAGCTTCTTGGAACGGCTCATCTCACTAGGTACGGTACCTATGAATACCTTAATCTGTGTAATAGACGTTAACAGTCTTTATACCAGCATACCACACGAAGCTGGGTTACAAGCGATGAGAAGTTTCCTGGTGAGAGAGAAAATGGAGGCGGTGGACTTAGATGTGTTTATGGAACTATTATCCATGACATTGAAGAAGAACTTTTTTCTGTTTAATGGGCACTTTTTCCGCCAAAAGACTGGGTGTGCGATGGGGAGCAATGTCTCCCCATCATTTGCGAACGTGTTCATGTTCCAGGAGGAGGAGGCAGTGTTTTTTAGCGACGTTTCCGTCGCACAACATATAGTGTTGTTCACCAGGTACATTGACGATTTATTCCTGTTGTGGACAGGAGGGAAGGACACCTTCATACAGTTGATGGAAAGAACCAATGCCAAAACCTCGCCCATCAAGTACACTTATCAAGTCAGTGATACCTCTCTGAATTATTTAGATGTTCAAGTATCACTGTCGGATGGAAAAATCAGTACCAGCCTCTATTCTAAACCCACGGACAAAAATGTGCTACTCCGAGCCAACAGCCATCACCCCAAACCCTTGAAAGAAGGACTTCCCCGATCGCAGATGATCAGAGCCTCAAGAATTATAAGCGATCGTTCCACTCTGGATCAAGAATTGGACAATATGATCACCAAATTTATGGCCAGAGGTTATGATTTACAAAAATTAAAGCTTCAGAAGGCAGAAATCATGGCGATCCCAAGAGAGACCTTGTTGAAACCATCTATAAAGGACGATAAACAAATTATTCCATTTGTAAACAAATTTAACATCGCCAGCCCGGTCATTCAAAGGGCAACCAGGGCGTTGTGGCCCATTGTATCAACGGACAGTGCACTACAGGGACTCAAGGGTAAACGCCCAATGATGTGCTACTCTAGAGGCCGTAACATAAAGGATGTTATAGTACATGCGGATATCACAGGGTTCGAGGATATGATAGTTAAAACTCCTGCTTCCTTTATGAGTAAACAACCGGGGTGTTATAAGTGCATTAAATGTACAACTTGTACCAGTATGATTGTAGGCTCATCCTTTAAAAACCCACATAAGGACAAAATCTATCAAATACGTCATATATTGACATGCACTTCGACACATATAATATATCTGATTTCGTGCCCATGTGGACTCCATTATGTGGGGAAATCCATCCGCACTCTGAGGGAAAGAATGGCCCTACATAGGTCTTCCATCAAGCAGGCCTTATTAGGAAAGCAATCAGATCAACCGGTAGCCAGACATTTCGTACAGGCTGGACACACATTGAATGATCTGAAACAACAAATCATTGATCATGTACCTAAAACTATCAGAGGAGGAGACAGAGACCGTAAATTGCTGCAGGTGGAATCCAGGTGGATATATGAATTGGACACCATTAACCCCCGAGGATTAAATGAGAAGTTTTCATGGAATGTCTTTTTGTAGACTTTAATAAGATAACATAATTGTAAATGAACAATTCCTTCAATAGACTCGCATAGATGCTTTTATAGTATATCCATCCCGAGTGGGATCATGGTGATTCTCTAAGAGTGTGGAGAAGGTTGGACCTGGGACTTGGATAGTACATTAGATGGTGGGTAGTACGGAGTACCAGCCAGGTCAGAGGTCCCATAGTGTGGATAAGACACTTTTCATAGTTACGTGACCCCCGGCTTAGTTTTATCAAGGTTGTTAGGTCCTTCTGTATATCGAAGATTAGTTTGGCCTTCAGATCATTCTAAACCCCCCCCCCCCCTTTTTCCATGCTAACATGTATATTATTCAGCACTGTGGTTTTTTTTTAATATAAGCTTTTAGATAGATTTTCAGGATGAAGTATATCATCCGAGGTGATGGGACAGACACATCGAGTGTCCACTAAAGGGCGCTAATATTGATCACCACCATCTGGCACCCGACCAGTGCTTTGTAGCTTGGTCAGGAAGCCAGGACAGTTCACTTAACAGTAACATTACACATTTCTTTTCATGTTGGACATAAGTGTGGAGTTTACACTTGCTCCATTCACGTTATTTTGCCTCACACATTTTTTCTGATAGATTGGAATTCAGGGGGTCCATTGAGACCGATACATAAGTGAGGGGATCTCTAGGAGGTACACTAACGTGTTATGTCCATGTTGGAAGTTCCACCACCCTTACACTATGTATCTAGAGGTGCCCGGAGGGGTAACCAGCAGCCAGGTCCTATCTCCAACTTAATCCACAAAAAAGTCACCAATGCTAACATCGTAATGTTAGCCAGCATCTGTCTTGTGTAGTTAAGGTGGAGGGTCTCTGTTGTTATAGGAGATTCACGGGGTGATTTCAGTACTCGGGGAGAGTGGAATCTACACCATCTGAATGACGGGGCCGGCCAGCGTCGCGGTTGCCAAGACGACCAGGCGGCGCTTGGCGGGTGACGTCATAGAAGAAGGACCAGCAGCGTGACGGAGGTCCGTGGCGCTGATCCGAACAGGTTGCACTGGCGGGCTTCTTCACAGTATAAAGGTATGCACTTGTGTGTTGTTTGTATGTTACTCACCTTGACAAAGGGGCGTGTGTGCCCCGAAACGTCGGCTATCTTGATGTGAAATACACGTTGATTTTTTACTTTAAATCCCACGAGTGCCGCTGCTGTTTGAATTAGACGTCTATATATATATATATATATATATATATATATATATATTATTATTATTATTCTCCTGCGCTGTGACAAAAACATTTTTCTTTTTTACTTGTCTGAGGGCTGAGTATCCTCATGTCAGCAGCAGCAGAAGAATAGAAATAAATAAATAATTTCGATTGAACAGTTGGTTATTTTATTTTTATTATTTACCTCTGCTACCACCTCATCCACATCGGTGTTGGTGGAGTTAAGGGGAAAAGTTTGTTTTTAAAGTGTCCCCCTATTCTTCCAAATTAATTTCTAGGAGTTTCCTGGCCACTCAGTGAGAGTTGGCAAGCATGCTTTGATGTGTTTTGCAGGACAACTTGCATGTAACTGAAATAGGAGTAGTATAAGAAAATCTTGTTCTTTACCAACTTAACTGACAAATTTTTTCCCAAAATCCGTTCAGAAATTGTTGGATTTTTTATGAGTTAATTAGTTGAAGAACATGTATTTTAACTTATCCAAAATGATTTTAGTTAAAATAACAAAATATTTATTTTTTATATTTGTAAAAAAATATTTTTTTTTCAAACATTGGAACATTGGTTGGCACCATCGGAACATCAAAACCATCATGACTTTTATTTTAATAGCCTGGACGGCCACCAGGTACACAGGGGGGTGGTGGAAAGCTAATTTACACTTCCCCAGCGGCTGCTATTTTCTGCAGGCGCTGGATGGGGGGTCCTGCCGACTTGACAGATTAGCCGTGATCGACAACACGGTAAACACTGAGGGAGAGTGCAGGGAGGCAGAGGGACTTTCTTGTCCCTTTGAGAGCAGCAGCAGAGGGAAGTTTCTCTTCCCTGCAGCTGCAAACACTGTTTATCTGACTGGTCTCATCCTGTGCGACCAGATCAGATAAGGCCCTTGCTGGTGTGGTCGAAACTCATGCGACCATGCTAGGCAAGTGATTAAGCATGCTCACACAAAATGGTTACATACAAGCAGTACAATATTCTTCCAATGTATTTATCATAAATAACAAGAAAAGATTCAACTTAAATGGGCTTTTTTCCTATTAAAAAAATAGGTGGTATACATGTGGTATACATGTGACCGCCGGTCAGCTGACCGACAGTCACATGACCTCCTCCACAATCCTGACGGCTCACTATCCCGATGGTCGGCATGCCAACCAACGGACTATTTCCACTCGTGGGTGTCCACAACACCCATAGAGTGGGAATAGAACCCGTGGCGTGCAGGTCGCCACCGAGCCTGCAGCGTGGCGAGCTGCTCAACATGTACAAAGATGTCTACATACTAGTACAAGCAAAATATATTGATTTATATATTAATAAACATAACACAATAATAATTACCATGTAGAGCCAGACAAACCAGCAATATATGTGATGCAGTCTAGAACTCCTGATTCAAACAAAGCCTTCATCACTCCAGAGAACGCAACCATGGCACGAAATCCTCCTCCTGAGCCAAGAACTGCAATTACTGGAACCTGGTAATACATGAAAACTGTAAAAATAAATAACAATATAAAACTGTATCATGATATTTCATCAATCGTTTTCTTTAGAATGTGCCCAATTATGCACTCCAAATCACCAGGCATTCGCTTGGGTTTTCCTTATTAAAATAGAATAGGCAATAATCCTTATACTCAATAAATAGTTAACACATTTTTAAATATACAAATGGTCAGCAGTAAGTAGTTTCGAGAAAGAAATTTGCTGATAACCGTACAGCTCACTGAAACAATGCTTCATTCCACCTTAAAAAGTAATGACATTAAAAGCTATTTTCTTACATATACCTGCATGGCTTTGCTACGTATATCAAAGGAAAAAATAAAGAAACTGAAAAAGAGAAAAAATATTATTTTTTCTCCAATGATATCCTAAAATGGTCTGGACAGATTTGTTGGTACCCCTCAGAAAATATAGTAATTGGAGACTAGTGCCGAATTGGTTTCTTGAGTTAAGATCACACATGTCTTCTATTCAGTCATTCTGTCTATTTAAATGGGGAAAGTAGTCACCCTGCTGTTTGATGCAATAGTGTGCATCACGCTGAATATGGACCACAGAAAGATAGTTGTCTTAGGAGATCAGAAATAAGATTATAGACAAACATGTTGAAGGTAAAAGCTACAAAACCATCTCCAAGCAGCTTGTTGTTGCTATGACTCAGGTTGTAAATGTTAAGAAGTTAATAGTCTGCGGGATTGTAGCCAACCTCTCTGGACACTGCAGCAAGAGGAAAATCAATTCTGATTAAACAGAAGGCTAGTGAGAATGATAGAAAAAGAGCCAAGGAAAACTTCCAAAGAGTTACAAGCTAAACTCCAAGGTGAAAGTACATTAGTGAAATAGAATAGGCAATGTTCCTTACCCTTAACAAATATTTAAATACAGGTTGAGTATCCCATATCCAAATATTCCGAAATACGGAATATTCCGAAATACTGAATTTTTTGAGTGAGAGTGAGATAGTGAAACCTTTGTTTTCTGATGGCTCAATGTACACAAACTTTGTTTAATACACAAAGTTATTAAAAATATTGTATTAAATGACCTTCAGGCTGTGTGTATATGGTGTATATGAAACATAAATGAATTGTGTGAATATACACACACTTTGTTTAATGCACAAAGTTATAAAAAATATTGGCTAAAATGACCTTCAGGCTGTGTGTATAAGGTGTATATGAAACATAAATACATTCTGTGCTTAGACTTAGGTCCCATCACCATGATATCTCATTATGGTATGCAATTATTCTAAAATACGGAAAAATCCCATATCCAAAATACCTCTGGTCCCAAGCATTTTGGATAAGGGAGACTCAACCTGTATACAAATTCTCAGCAGTAAGAAGTTTCAGGAAACTTCAATTAATTTGCAAATAGATACATTCTTTTTACATCTAAAGTATAGTATGTTTTCTGAAATAATTCTAATAGAACCAGGTGACTATTCTATAGTTTCAAGCTCTGAGCAATTAATGCATGTTGTACTGCCATTGCTACTTACATATAGTGTTGTCGGGAGGTCTACCGGGCACGGGCAAAATGTTTGGGGCATGGCCACACACCCTTAGGGAAAAATAGGAGGGGGGAAAAGTCTTTGTAGAGCCGAGCAGGGGGACACCTTGAGACCCTCAGCCAGGGTCAATTTTAGGGAGGAGCACGATCAGTGTGATTGCTCACCCCTACCTGCACAGCAACAGGCAGAGACTCAGCAATATGAGAGGTCATGCTGCTGGTGCCCATTAAGAGGGGAGGTGCGGGGGGAATGCAGCGGACCTGGGCCCGTCCATCAGGCCTGAGCCAGGGTAGTTAGTACCCACCCCACCCCTCTCAGTTGCCGTGCGCAAATACTGTAGCTACATTCTGTATACCCAAAGGTATGTAGATGTGGACAAATTGTTGGTAACCTAACAGCTCATTGAAACAATGGTTTATTCCACATAAAAGTGACGAAAAGCTATATTATTATGTACCGTATACCTGCATGTCTGTGCTATATCTAAGAATAAAGTAAACAAACTGTGACAAAGAGGTCATGTATTGCTTATTCTCCAAAGATATTCTCAAATGGCCTGAACAGATGTGTTGGTACAATTTAAAAAATATAGTAATTGGATTATAGTGATATCTCAAACTATTTGCTTGAATTAGCATCACACATGTCTTTAATCTTCTATTCAGTTATACAACCTGTTTAAATGGAGAAAAGTAGTCACCTTGCTGTTTGGTATTATAGTGAACATCATACTGATAACAGATCAGAGAAAGCATATTAGACAATGGTCTTTGGAAATCAGAAAGAAAATTATAGACAAGAATGTTAAAGGTAAAAGCTATAAGATCATATTCAAGCAGCTTGATGTTGCTATGGCTAAAGTTGCAAATATTAAGAAGTTTATAGTCAATGGGACTGTAGTCAAGCACCCTGGACACAGCCACAAGAGGAAAACTGACCCAAGATTAAACAGAAGGAAAGTGAGAAATGGTAGAAAAAATATCCAAGGGAAACTTCCCAAGAGATACAAGCGAAACTCCAAGGTCAAAGTATGTCAGTGTCTGATTGCACCATCCAACATTTTTTGAGTAAGAGTGGGCTCCATGGAAGAAGGCCTAGGAGGAATTCACTTTTGAAAAAAATAACATAAAAAAGGCAGACCGAGGTATTTTGGCCAATCACATCAGCTTTATGTTCACAGGAAAAACAAATTAAGCTTTCAAAGAAAGGAACACCATACCTACTAGGAAACATGGAGTAGATTGTTATGTGTTGGGGCTGCTTTGCTGCTTCTGGCATGGGGCGCCTTGAATCTGTGCAGGGCACAATGAAATGTCAAGACTATCAAGGCATTCTGGAGTGAAACATAAAGCTCTCTCTTGGTCCTCCAACAGGATAATGACTCAAAACACATTCAGTAGCTAAAAGCACCCATGAATGGATAAGAACAAAATATTGGATTCTTCTGAAGTGGGATTCTGTGAGCACTGATCTGAAGCCAAACAAATATCTATGGAAGGAGCTAAAACATGCAGTTTGGAAAAGGCACCAATCAAACCTGGAGCAATTTGCTGCGGAAGAGAGGACCAAACTACCTATTAAAAGGTGTAAAAGTCTCATTGAGCGCTACAAAAATCACTTGGTGCAGTGATTATCTCTAAAGATTGTACAATAAAATATTAGTTTAAAGGTCCCATAATTTTTGTCCATGTAATTTTCACTTGTTTTATTATCTATAATATTTTGTTGCATTAAAAATGAAATGCAAAGTCTGATTTGTATTAAATATAGAATAAACAATGATGGGTGCAAATCACTTTTGTCAGTTTCATTTTTTTATTCAGAGAAATATGGGTTTTTCTATTTTCATGGAAGTATACTAACAAATTTGTCCACTTCTGTACAATGGGGGTCATTCCGAGTTGTTCGCTCGCAAGCGGATTTTAGCAGATTTGCTCACGCTAAGCCGCCGCCTACTGGGAGTGAATCTTAGCATCTTAAAATTGCGAACGATGTATTCGCAATATTGCGATTACACACCTCGTAGCAGTTTCTGAGTAGCTTCAGACTTACTCGGCATCTGCGATCAGTTCAGTGCTTGTTGTTCCTGGTTTGACGTCACAAACACACCCAGCGTTCGCCCAGACACTCCTCCGTTTCTCCGGCCACTCCTGCGTTTTTTCCGGAAACGGTAGCGTTTTTTCCCACACGCCCATAAAACGGCCTGTTTCCGCCCAGTAACACCCATTTCCTGTCAATCAGATTACGATCGCCAGAACGATGAAAAAGCCGTGAGTAAAATTCCTAACTGCATAGCAAATTTACTTGGCGCAGTCGCAGTGCGAACATTGCGCATGCGCATTAAGCGGAAAATCGCTGCGATGCGAAGATTTTTACCGAGCGAACAACTCGGAATGACCCCCAATGGGCCTAATTCTGAGTTGATCGCAGCAGAAATTGTGTTAGCAGTTGGGCAAAACCATGTGCACTGTAGGAGGAGCAGATATGACATGTGCAGAGAGAGTCAGATTTGGGTGGGGTATATTCAAACTGAAATCTAAATTGCAGTGTAAATATAAAGCAGCCAGTATTTACCCTGCACAGAAACAAAATAACCCACCCAAATCTAACTCTCTCTGCAGTATGTTATATCTGCCCCCCCCCCTGCAGTACACATGGTTTTGACCAATTGCTAACAAACTTGCTGCTGCGATTAACTCAGAATTACCCCCAATATCCAATACATATAATAACTGTACTAAAAAAAAGCATAGTATATATATGAGTATTTAAGTGATTAACCTTTTGACAAAACAACTTACATCTCTTGAAGTGGAATACAAATCTTTGCTATCTTCTGGCCCCAACAGTTTCTTTATTCCATTAATGACTGTATGTTTTCGCTTTTGACGGAAAACTTTTTCTTGATCACAAAGAGCCATGCTGAATCTCAGATCAGTTGATGAACTAGTTATATAAAGTTGTGATGTAAATAAAGCAAGTTAGTTTGTTATCTATGTAAAATAACAGGGAATGTAATCTCTAAACATATTAACAACATAAGTTTACAAAACGGTCTCCCTGGTCTGTTTGTAACCAGCAGGAGTCGTGAATCGCCACAGTGGAGAGGCGACTGGACTGGTGCTTGTAGCAGAATCTGCCATTCAAGAGCAATAAAAAGAATGCCAGGAAGTGTTATTGGTTTGCAAATTGTGCACGACTGTTGATCACGTACCGTTTTTTGAGGTGGAAAGTTGGACTGTTGAAATGATTGTATATAGCCAGATATATACATCTAAAGTATGCATAAATTTAGCGTTAATATATATTGTATGACATACTGTACTGTTGTGGTCAACTATGAGCATACATAAACACAAACATACAAATCTAGTACACAGTGTATAATACACAGGGGAAAATTATGGCACTTCTTCATTTTACGATTTAGGGACACTGATGAGCTGGTATAGAAAGCAATCTGATTACAGGTAGGGTAACTGTGCTCTCAAAGTGGCCCCTTACCATCTGTACTGCTATGGACTTGACTTTAGTGGACGTGACGCAGAACTTATGGCAACTTCCTGGCAGCGACCAGGTGCGTAAAGCTGATTAATTATCCACCAGCTGTTGAGTCAGACATGCCAAAGACAGAATGCATCAAACAGAATAGGAAATAAACAAGCACAGATGGGGGGTAGATGAAGAACAGCAAGAGTATAAGTCTGACTAAACAACCACACAGCCACTACTAGATAGGTAGAAACAGCATTTCATTATTGGGCCCAGGGAATTTGGGTGGAACCTTAGTTTATACGTATGGCCAGGAGCAGAATATAGTATCACCTGGCTCTATAGTAAAATCTGAGAAAAGCCCAGCAATTCCAGTCCACCCCTCTGGAGCCCCCGGGGGAATGTAATAGGATGTGAGAATCAAAAAGTGAGAGATTTTGTGAGAGTACTCCTGTTTTTTAAGTGGCAATCATTTACATGGCAAAATCAATCTGGTTTTGCCAAGTAAATGATTGGCTCTTATAAAAAAACAGAAGAACTCTCACAAAATCTCCCACTTTCTGATTCTCACACCCTTTTACATCCCCCTCACCCCCAGGTCTGCTCTCTTTTGATCATGAGTCAGCACATTAAGCCCTAAGTGGCATTACTTAGTGCCACATCTCCTGCAGAATGGTTGGCTCCTCTGTACTATGGGCCTAATTCAAGGTTGATTTAAAAAAACTAATTTCCATCTAATGGGCAAAACCATGTCCACTGCAGGTGTGGCAGATATAACATGTACAGAGATAGATAGATTTGGGTGGGTTATTTTGTTTCTGTGCGGGGTAAATACTGGCTTCTTTATTTTTACAGTGAAATTTAGATTTCAGTTTGAACACATCCCACCCAAATCTAACTCTCTCTGCACATGTTACATCTGCCCCACCTGCACTGCATATGGTTTTGCCCATTAGAGGAAAATGTTGTTTTGCAATCAACCTTGAATTAGGCCCAGTATCCCTTATATTGATCAGATTGTGTTAAGGAAGTCAACATCAGCATGCTGCAAAATGACCTACTACAAGTAAGGAGCTGCCCGAGTGCAAACATTACACTGTACAAGTATGGTCTGTCATTCAAGCCTCACAAAATATATCAGGAGAAAGGGTCTTCTACAGTATGACTTTTCTTGCAGGTTGGAGATTGCTTCAATTTAATTATGAATTAAGTCTTATCAATAGTATCGGTGAATCCAAAAACATAAATTATAGCTGTTAAAAAATATATTTTCTTCAAATTGCTGTTATTTTTCATTCTAATTCTGTTATACAGAAAATGGGGCTTGTTATGGATATAAACACAATTTGTTTTTCTTCACACAAACTGCACATTTTTCTACTGTCCTTAAGTATTCTTCATTATGGCGACTGACCCGCATTCTATGCTTACAGCTCCTTGCACTTAGAGAGGTGGAAAGAAAGTTGGATCTGGTGTGTAAACATGGGCAAAGAATGGTAAGGAAGTGTTTGCGCATATGCATCCCATGATGATCACAAGAAAGATGCATACAAGCCTGTCAGCATGCTGAATACTTGCAGTTGTTCAACGTCTGGTGGAATATATATACTGATGATAATGATTATGTCTGCGGCCACTTCTGATTGAGTATGAATCCCTCCCACTGATACTATTACTAATAATAGTATGACTGCTGCAATCTATTCAGCTTATTATTGAATTTATTGTAATCAGTACTTTTGTATTTGCATCTGGTTTTAATTGCCTGTTTATGTTAAATACAAATCTATTATTTAATACTAACATTGTCCAGACAGAAGGACTGATTCTGGGTAGGACGTATCTGTGGTCACTTGCCCGTACGGTTACAACAGCCTGTTTACTACCTTTTGTCCATTGTTGTATACACAAGATTCATCAGAAATAGTCATTGAACTATGAAGGAGCACAGCATTCAGCATACACACTCATGACACTGATCAGTATTTGGTCACCGGCCGCTTTCAATAGTGCAAGAGCAGTTTGCAGAAATCCGCAAGGCCTATCCACATTTCCATAAGGCCCAGACTGACTATATTGTATAGTGACTATAGACCATTGTTGTAAACAAGGTGTTCTCTCCTGGAATAAACCAGGCGTGTATACCAACGTCTACTGCAGTATGCTGTCCACGCAGAACTGAAAACGTCTTGCGATGTGACCACTATATCTTAGATATATTATATTTATAAATATAAAACAATACTTTTGGAGAGCTATACTGTACCTCTTATAAATGTAAAGGGGAGTAATTTTACTAGACAAATAAAAACTATGCAACTTGACAACAGACACAAATATATATAGAAACACATGTAACTCTGACCGTACATACCATTCTTCTAGTGAGAATCCCAGATAAACCTTTGTAACCTATTTAAATATAGAATCATATAAATCATGTAAGATCATTACACTAGTAAAAATCCATTTATTTTTTTATTGATTTGCTTAAGAAAATTCAGTGACTTTAAAATACTAACTTAATATCACATCACTATTCTAATATCCCAACAAACTTTGTCCGGCATCCCATTTTTCATAAAACAGTTAAAACATGATATTAAGACAAAGAAAGGAATTTATTAAAGTGCAATTTTGCAAATCTGTAACATCTTTACGATTTTATGTGCACTTTAGAAACCTACAGATTTACTAAGGGTCAAACGGCACATAAAAAGCATGTTTTGGATCTGCACGGCATGATTTTATGCTACATCCCAATTTCACTCAAATGTCAGGTTTACAAAGAGTACGATTTATGAAGCTACTTATCAAACCACAAAAAAGAAAGGTCTTTTAAAAATGGTTATAATGGAAGAGATCCCTCAAAGCATACCTTTCATCTGTCCCTATTTCAGCAGGACATTCCCCCTATTCAGACACTGGAGTAGATACATACCTCCCAACATTGTGATTGTTGAAAGCGAGACTCCTTGCGCGGCGATGGCACGTGGCGCCAAAAGGGATGTGTCCTAATGAAAAGGGGCGTGGCTCCGCACAGATGATGCGATTGCGAGCCACGCCTCCAATGTTCGTCACAGTGGGGGCACGGCCAGAGCTCTGTGAGCTGCTGGCCATGCCCCCAGTCCCTCTGGCTCACTGGTATAGACACTGTGCGCATGCGCACAGTGTCTACTCACTGCTGCTCTGCTCTGTACTGGGAGCCTCCCAACTGCCCCCCCCCCCCCCCCACCGCGGGAGGGACAGCGGGACAGACCCCCAAAAAAAGGGATTATCCAGCAAAAATCGGGACAGTTTGGTGGTATGGTAGATGTATTAAGCCTGGAGAAGTGATAAAGCAGTGATAAGAGCAAGACGATAACGCACCAGCCAGTCAGCTCCTGTCTATTTACATAATGGAGCTGATTGGCTGGTGCGTTATCACCTTGCACTTATCACAGTTTTTTCACTGCTTTATCACTTCTTCAGGCTTAATACATCTGCCCCATTGTCCTGCTGCCCCACTCGGGAGCAGCAGTGTTCTGCAAGCGGGAAAGGAAGGTTGGGAGCAGAGGCATTTCTAGAGAGGAGGGGACCCGTGTGCAGACTCTGCGTGTGGCCCCCCTCCCCTCCTGTAGCCGTCACTGCTGCTGTTAGTGCTCTCAGCCGCTGCACCATTTTTTCGGAGTCCTGTGCATGCACTGTAGACTCTGGCACTTTGCCAGAGTCTCTAGTGCTCGGTGCGCTAGCAGCGGCGGTGACAACAACAGGAGAGGAGGGGGCCCACACACAGTCACCGAAGGACGCCGGAAAGGTGAGTATAGAAGAAATGGGTGCAGTGTGTGCCCCCTCTGAACCCAGGGGCCCGTGTGCACCGCACACACTGCACCCATTATAGATACACCACTGGTTGGGAGCTTTTGATCACCGCTGCTATGTACAGCAAATCAGCGGGTAATCTCTGAATAGAAGCTGTGCATCTGAACAGTGCAGGAAAGTGAGCAGGAAATGCTGGGCATGCCCCCAAATAACGAAGATGGGGGATGTGACGCTAGGCCATGCTCCATTCAGCTGAGGTCATGCCCCTATTTCCGGTGTGCAAGTGTACCGACTTCAAGCAAACACATGCTGGGAGGTATGCTCAGACCATATGCTGTTTGAGCTATCTTGTCAGAGAGAATGGGGAAAATATGAATTAGCAATAGAAAAGGAATGTCACCTCTATTTCACAGACCATGTCAATCCTCATTGGGCTCAGTTCACTGGAGTGGATAAGATGGAGGCGGAGCGCAATATACTGAGTAGCACTGGGCCCCTTCTGCAAGCCCTGTCCAATGGGTACTAGAGACCAAGGGCTGGATGAAATGACACACAAGTTTGTCGGCCATGCAAGAAGCCGGCCAAACTCGCTACATCTGGCCCAAAATGTTAAAATCTAGCGCACATTCCTGTATCAGTATACTGTGGTGAACAAAAGCATACTTAATATGACAAGAGAAAACTAGAAATATTGACCCCATTTTAAATAGATAAATATTTTCCCCAGTAGATAAATTAAACTTAGTGCCCATGTTATATAAAAAAATAATTCAGAGTGCATCCAGTTATAACTGAATGTGTGTCCATAGGAAACTACAAAAAATAATCAATGTACACAGGCATTAATTTTCCAAATTAGATGGCCCCTGTTCCCCTGACCCTGTAACATATATATATATATATATATATATATATATATATATATATATATATATATATATAGTGGCAGGAGAGGTACTTTGCCACCTGTAAGCTACACACAGGGTCCTGGGGGTAGATGGAAGTGTGGATGGACCAGGTTCCCATCCATTGGGCCCAGACCAGGTCTGATAGGCTTCTTAGCCCAAGAAGCTGCTTCATCAGCCAGCACCTGGCTGCTGGGTTTAATGCAGAGTCTCTCCCAAGAGTCAGGGCTCATGGAGACAGTTAGTGTCCAGGTGATAGGCCTACTAGGGACAGTGGGATCCGGAGGGCAGGGCCACTAGTGTCAGGATGCCGGGATCTGAACGGTTCCTTATTAAATAACCTCCCTGGTAGTTTATACTAAAGACAGTGATCTTTGTTTTATGTATATCTTTGTTTCTGAGCTACCTGAATAAAAGGTATTTGTTGTTTTTGCACAAGCCTGGAGTCGGTCGTTGGTGAAATTTTTGTAGCAGAGTGCATTCTAGCAAGACTCCTGTTACAAATGGCGCCTGAACAGGGACCCTTCTGCAAGTCGTGTCACACGTGGCAGAGGACCCAACAGCCGCAAGGTAGCAGCACACATAACAGCGAACTCTGGGCATCAGTACCAGACCAAGGGTGTTGTGACTAGTGGTTAAAACCAACACCACGGGGTAAAAAATAAGATTTTACTCACCGGTAAATCTATTTCTCGTAGTCCGTAGTGGATGCTGGGAACTCCGAAAGGACCATGGGGAATAGCGGGCTCCGAAGGAGGTTGGGCACTCTAGAAAGATTTATGACCACCTGGTGTGCACTGGCTCCTCCCACTATGACCCTCCTCCAAGCCTCAGTTAGGACACTGTGCCCGGACGAGCTGACATAATAAGGAAGGATTTTGAATCCCGGGTAAGACTCATACCAGCCACACCAATCACACCGTACAACTCGTGATACTATATCCAGTTTGACAGTATGAAAACAACTGAGCCTCTCAACAGATGGCTCAACAATAACCCTTTAGTTAGCAATAACTATTTACAAGTATTGCAGACAATCCGCACTTGGGATGGGCGCCCAGCATCCACTACGGACTACGAGAAATAGATTTACCGGTGAGTAAAATCTTATTTTCTCTAACGTCCTAGTGGATGCTGGGAACTCCGAAAGGACCATGGGGATTATACCAAAGCTCCCAAACGGGCGGGAGAGTGCGGATGACTCTGCAGCACCGAATGAGAGAACTCAAGGTCCTCCTCAGCCAGGGTATCAAATTTGTAGAATTTTGCAAACGTGTTTGCCCCTGACCAAGTAACAGCTCGGCAAAGTTGTAAAGCCGAGACCTCTCGGGCAGCCGCCCAAGATGAGCCCACCTTCCCTGTGGAATGGGCTTTCACTGATTTAGGATGCGGCAGTCCAGCCGCAGAATGCGCCTACTGAATCGTGTCACAGATCCAGCGAGCGATAGTCTGCTTAGAAGCAGGAGCACCCAGCCTGTTGGGTGCATACAGGATAAATAGCGAGTCAATTTTCTTGACTCTAGCCGTCCTGGAAACATAATTTTTCAAGGCCCTGACTACGTCCAGTAACTTGGAATCCTCCAAGTCCCTAGTAGCCGCAGGCACCACAATAGGTTGGTTCAAGTGAAAAACTGATACCACCTTAGGGAGAAACTGGGGACGAGTCCTCAATTCTGCCCTCTCCATATGGAAAATCAGATAAGGACTTTTATATGACAAATCCGCCAATTCTGATACACGCCTGGCCGAAGCCAAGGTCAATAACATGACCACTTTGCGCGTGAGATATTTTAGATGCACGGTTTTTAGTGGTTCAAACCAATGTGATTTTAAGAAACTCAACACCACGTTGAGATCCCAAGGTGCCACTGGAGGCACAACCGGGGGCTGAATATGCAGCACTCCTTTTAGAATGTCTGAACTTCAGGTACTGAAGTTAATTCTTTCTGGAAGAAAATCGACAGAGCCGAGATCTGTATCTTAATGGAGCCTAATTTTAGGCCCATAGACACTCCTGCTTGTAGGAAATGCAGAAATCGACCTAGTTGAAATTCCTCTGTTGGGGCCTTTTGTGGCCTCACACCAAGCAACATATTTCCGCCATATGCGGTGATAATGTTTTGCAGTTACATCTTTCCTGGCTTGAATCAGCGTAGGAATGACTTCCTCCGGAATGCCCTTTTCCTTTAGGATCCGGCGTTCAACCGCCATGCCATCAAAACGTAGCCGCGGTAAGTCTTGGAACAGACAGGGCCCCTGCTGCAGCAGGTCCTGTCTGAGCGGCAGAGGCCATGGGTCCTCTGATATCATTTTATGAAGTTCTGGGTACCAGGCTCTTCTTGGCCAATCCGGAACCACAAGTATCGTTCTTACTCCTCGCCTTCTTATTATTCTCAGTACCTTTGGTATGAGAGGCAGAGGGGGGAACACATAAACCGACTGGTACACCCACGGTGTTACCAGAGCGTCCACAGCTATCGCCTGAAGGTCCCTTGACCTGGCGCAATATCTTTTATAGCTTTTTGTTGAGGCGGGACGCCTTCATGTCCACCTGTGGCCTTTCCCAATGGTGTACAATCCTTTGGAAGACTTCTGGATGAAGTCCCCACTCTCTCGGGTGGAAGTCGTGTCTGCTGAGAAGATCTGCTTCCCAGTTGTCCACTCCGAGAATGAACACTGCTGACAGTGCTAACACATGATTTTCGCCCATCGGAGAATCCTTGTGGCTTCTGCCGTCGCCATCCTGCTTCTTGTGCCGCCCTGTTGGTTTACATGGGCGACTGCCGTGATGTTGTCTGATTGGATCAGGACCGGCCTTTTGAAGCAGAGGCCTTGCCTGACTCAGGGCATTGTAAATATCCCTCAGTTCCAGAATATTTATGTAGGGAAGTCACCTGACTTGACCAAAGTCCCTGGAAGCTTCTTCCCTGTGTGACTGCCCCCCAGCCTCAAAGGCTGGCATCCATGGTCACTAGGACCTAGTCCTGTATGTCGAACCTGCGGCCCTCTTGAAGATGGGCACTCTGCAGCCACTACAGTAGAGATACCCTGGTCCTTGGAGACAGGGTTATCAGCCGATGCATCTGAAGATGTGATCCGGACCACTTGTCTAACAGGTCCCCCTGAAAAGTTCTTGCATGGAACCTGCCGAATGGGATTGCTTCGTAGGAAGCTATCATTTTTCCCAGGACTCGCGTGCAATGATGCACCGATAACTGTTTTGGCTTCAGGAGGTCTCTGACTAGAGATGACAGCTCCATGGCTTTCTCCTCCGGGAGAAACACTTATTTCTGGTCTGTGTCCAGAACCATCCCCAGGAACAGTAGACGTGTCGTAGGAAACAGCTGTGTCTTTGGACTGTTTAGAATCCAACCGTGCTGTTGTAGCACTTTCCAAAATAGTGCTACCCCGACTAGCAACTGCTCCTTGGACCTCGCCCTTATAAGGAGATTGTCCAAGTACGGGATCATTAAAAACTCCCCTTTTTCGAAGGAGTATCATCATTCCGGCCATTACCTTGGTAACACCCTCGGTGCCATGTACAGTCCAAACGGCAGAGTCTGGACTTGGTAATGGTAATCCTGTACCACAAATCTGAGGTACTCCTGGCGAGGATAGTAAATGGGGACATGCAGGTAAGCATCCTTGATGTCCCGGGATACCATGTAATCCCCCTCGTCCAGGCTTGCAATAACCGCCCTGGGCGATTCCATCTTGAACTTGAATTTTTTTATGTATGTGTTCAAGGATTTTAAATATAAAAAAGGGTCACACCGAACCATGCGGTTTCGGTACCCCAAACCGTGTGGAATAGTAACCCCGTCCTTGTTGAAGTAGGGGCACCTTAAGTATTACCTGATGGGAATACAGCTTATTAATTGCCTCTAGCACAGCCTCCCTGCCTGAGGGAGTTGTCGGCAAGGCATATTTGAGGAAACGGCGGGGGGAAGACATCTCGAATTCCAGCTTGTACCCTTGAAATACTACTTGAATGAAACAGGGATCCACCTGTGAGCGAGCCCACTGATCGCTGAAATTTTTGAGACGGCCCCCCCACCGTACCTGGCTACACCTGTGGAGCCCCCGCGTCATGCTGTGGACTCAGAGGAAGCGAGAGAAGAATTATGATTCTGGGAACAGGCTGACTAGTGCAGCTTTTTCCCTCTTCCCTTGTCTCTGTACAGAAAGGAAGCGCCTTTGACCCGCTTGCTTTTCTGAAGCCGAAAGGACTGTACCTGATAATACAGTGCTTTCTTAGTCTGTGAGGAAAACTGAGGTAAAAATATTTCTTCCCAGCTGTTGCTGCGGATACGAGGTCCCAGAGACCATCCCCAAATAATTCCTCACCCTTATAAGGCAGAATCTCTATGCGCCTTTTAAAGTCAGCATCACCTGTCCAGTGACAGGTCTCTAATACCCTCCTGACAGAATGGACATTATATTCATTTTGGATGCCAGCCGGCAAAATATCCCTCTGTGCATCCCTCATATATAAGACGACGTCTTTAATATGTTCTCATGTTAGCAAACTAGTATGTTTGACAGGGTCACCGACCACGCTGCAGCAGCACGCTCTGCAGGTTTCAGTCTAGTACCTGAGTGTGTAAAAACAGACTTCAGGATAGCCTCCTGCTTTTTATCAACAGGTACCTTCAAAGTGGCCGTTCCTAAAACGGTAGTGCCACCTATTTTGACAACCGTGTGAGCGCCTTATCCACCCTAGGGGATATCTCCCAGCGTAACTTATCCTCTGGCGGGAAAAGGTACGCCATCAGTAACTTTTTTGAAATTACCAGTTTCTTATCAGGGGGAACCCACGCTTCTCACACACTTCATTCATTCATCTGATGGGGGAACAAAACACTGCCTGCTTTTTCTCCCCAAACATAAAAACCCATTTTTAGAGGTTAATGTCAGAAATGTGTAACACATTTTTTATTGCCGGGATCAAGTCACGGATGTTCCTAGTGGATTGTGTATATGTCTCAACCTTGACGACACTGGAGTCAGACTCCGTGTCGACATCTGTGTCTGCCATCTGAATGAGCGGGCGTTTTTGAGCCCCTGATGGCCTTTGAGACGCCTGGGCAGGCGCGGGCTGAGAAGCCGGCTGTCCCACAGCTGTTACGTCATCCACCCTTTTATATAAGGAGTTGACACTGTCGGTTAATACCTTTCACCTAACCATCCACTCTGGTGTCGGCCCCACAGGGGGCGACATCACATTTATCGGCATCTGCTCCGTCACTATATAAGCCTCCTCCTCAAACATGTCGACACAGCTGTACCGACACACCGCACACACACAGGGAATGCTCTGACTGAGGACAGGACCCCACAAAGCCCTTTGGGGAGACAGAGAGAGAGTATGCCAGCACACACCAGAGCGCTATATAATGTGGGGATTAACACTATAACTGAGTGAATTTTCCCCAATAGCTGCTTGTATATACAATATTGTGCCTAAATTTAGTGCCCCCCCTCTCTTTTTAACCCTTTAAGCCTGAAAACTACAGGGGAGAGCCTGGGGAGCTTTCTTCCAGCTGCACTGTGAAGAGAAAATGGCGCCAGTGTGTCTGAGGGAGATAGCTCCGCCCCTTTTCCGCGGCCTATTCTCCCGCTTTTTTATGGATTCTGGCAGGGGTATTTATCACATATATAGCCTCTGGGGCTATATATTGTGATTGTTTTGCCAGCCAAGGTGTTTTTATTGCTGCTCAGGGCGCCCCCCCCCAGCGCCCTGCACCCTCAGTGACCGGAGTGTGAAGTGTGCATGAGGAGCAATGGCGCACAGCTGCAGTGCTGTGCGCTACCTTGGTAAAGACTGATGTCTTCTGCCGCCGATTTTCCGGACCTCTTCTTGCTTCTGGCTCTGTAAGGGGGACGGCGGCGCGGCTCCGGGACCGAACACCAAGGACTGGGCCTGCGGTCGATCCCTCTGGAGCTAATGGTGTCCAGTAGCCTAAGAAGCCCAATTCGGCTGCAAGCAGGCGAGTTCGCTTCTTCTCCCCTTAGTCCCTCGCTGCAGTGAGCCTGTTGCCAGCAGGTCTCACTGAAAATAAAAAACCTAATTCTATACTTTCTTTCTAGAGGCTCAGGAGAGCCCCTAGTGTGCATCCAACCTCGGCCGGGCACAAGATCTAACTGAGGCTTGGAGGAGGGTCATAGTGGGAGGAGCCAGTGCAGACCAGGTGGTCATAAATCTTTCTAGAGTGCCCAGCCTCCTTCGGAGCCCGCTATTCCCCATGGTCCTTTCGGAGTTCCCAGCATCCACTAGGACGTTAGAGAAATAATTATATGTTTTGTTTAAACTGAATGTGTTTGATTTTATTGCAAAGGTTTGCATTGGCAGCAAATAGGTTAAACAGGGTGCCTGTACTGTTCTGTCTTTCCTGATTCGAACCATTCATTGAAAGTAGCTGTGTTGATTTGTTCTAAGGGGTTGTAAGCTTATGTTTACCTGTGCCTGCAAAATCTAGTAGAGGGAGTCTGGTGCCCCTGTTAATTAGCTCATTAAGACCAATCAAGCAAAGTTGAAACCTTTTATAAATGTGGTTCTATTTAAATGGAGAAAATGTGTGGCATTATGTGTCCCAGCAATCCCTGAGTTCTAGTTTTAAGAGACTGAAGGGAGAAGTTGTTTACTTGCACTACCAGTGTAAGGTATTTGGGACCACTATGTACATGCTACCTTTCAGTGCTTTGCTAAAAGCTTAATCTGTGCTAAAAAAAAAAAAAAAAAAGGAATTTTTATTTTCCCTTTCACTTAGTTTTCAAAGGTAACAGGGTGAATAAAGATTTTCAGATATACAGCATATTCTGAAGTGTCTCTTCAAATGGGTAACAAAAAGAGAATTCATGTAAAAAAACAAAAGGGGTGACAGCTCTAACACCTCAGGTCAGGAACTTATGTGACCCTATTAAAGCCCCACAGTTGGAGAGTGAAGTGGAGAGTTTATTGGGGAGTAATCCAGATCTTGGGGAAGATTTTAGCATGGAACCTTTTTTTTTTGTGTCACACGATAAGTGACCTTGAAAATAATGGCCAATTGAAGGACCAGGAGCTAGAAGAGCTTAAGTAAAAATGTGATTTTCTTCAAGAGCAGGTGAACACCTTAACACAAAAGCTGGAGAAGAAGGAATCTCTTTTGTCTGACTCTCTGACAAAATTGGGAAAGAGTAGAAAAGAGATTGCCAAGCTCTCAGGCCAGGTGTCAGAGTTGCAGAAAACCTTGGCAAAGACTAAACCCAGATCTGAAAACTTTGTAGTACATAGCTATAGAAACCTAGAAATATAGAAACATAGAATTTGACGGCAGATAAGAACCACTTGGCCCATCTAGTATGCCCCTTTTTTTATCCTTTTGGCAATCTCAACCCTTTCTGAACCTTAATTCTTTGTAAGGATATTCATATGCCTATCCCAAGCATGTTTAAATTGCTCTACAGTCTTAGCCTCTACCACCTCTGATGGGAGACTATTCCACTTATCCACTACCCTTTCTGTGAAGTAATTTTTCCTTAAATTTCCCCTGAACCCCCCCCCCCTCCAGTCTCAGTGTATGTCCTAGAGTTCTAATATTTCTCTTCCTTTGAAGAATGTTTCCCTCCTGAACTTTGTTAAGACCCTTGATATATTTGAAAGTTTCTATCATGTCTCTCCTTTCCCTTCTCTCCTCCAAACTATACATGTTAAGATATTTTAGCCTTTCCGGGTAAGTTTTGTGATGTAGGCCATGCACCATTTTAGTTGCCCTTCTTTGTACACTCTCTAATGTATTTATATCCTTCTGGAGATATGGTCTCCAGAACTGGACATAGTATTCCAGATGGGGCCGCACCAATGACCTATACAGTGGCATTATCACTTCTTTTTTCCTACTACTGATTCCTCTCCCTATGCAACCAAGCATCTGACTTGCCTTTCTCATTGCTTTGTTGCATTGCTTTCCTGCCTTCAAGTCACTTGAAACAGTGACTCCTAAATCCCTTTCCTCCTCAGTAGTTTCCATTATAGTACCCTATGGACTATTAGAGAAAATCTCCTGTGACCAGACACGAGATAGACAACTGGTGCTGGCCAATAAGGCTCTGTCGCAAGACTGGGCGGAGCTTCAGGAGGAGGTTTCTCAGCTAAAACCATTGGCTATGCCTAATTTCAGTTCAGAGACAGGTGTAGCTACACCAGTTGCTGTAGACGTTATGCCGAATGTTGGGTCAGAGACATTATCAGCCAAAATGGAGATGCCATCTTCGGGGGAAATGACGCCAATGGTGGTGCAGGCTGCGGAAGAATGGTACCATACTGTATTGGAATCCGGCTATACTGGATTTCCTGTTCCAGCCAGAAGGAACAGGAAAGTTGAGCCAGAGCTGCCATTGCCTAAGGCCCGGAAGGCTCCCTGCTATGCCACTAGCAAGGCCATCTGCCTGGAAAGTGGAAATGAGGGCCCTTCCTCAGAGGTAGGGCATTTACAGGCACTAATGTCCATTCAGTTGGTATTGCCATTCCAGAGTATGGAGGAAGCTGCAGCTATTAATGCGCAGCGCACAGAAAATCCACGGGAATTTTTCAAGCAGCAAGAGAGAGCCACATCAGATGGCAGTGTTTTGTTGTTAACCCCTAGGACGGCAGTGAGAAGTTCCTCCGAAGCAGGACCACCTCATTCTCCGGAAAAAGAACGTTGTAGTAGCTTGGGTGAAGAGTGGAACAAAGCCCTGAGTTCAGTTGTACCTGTTCAAGATGGAGCATGGCAGCCACAGGGGCTCACAGAAGATGTGTTTATGGAGACACGAGATAAGGATGTGGGATTCCCGGCTGCTCCTCTATTGACAGGGAGTGAGGAGGAAGCAGTAATGGAGCTGGGAGAGGTTGACTTGATGTCAAGTGATCATCCACCTCCAAAACAAGAATCCTCTAATCTGCTGGATCTGTGGCAGAATGATGAACTCCAGGAATCTACCTGGACAGATGGCAATTTGATGAATACTCAAGAGCTCATCCTAAAACAGGAAGTCTTATCTGAGCTGGAGATGGCTTCTGTTGAGGTCTTGGAAACCCAGGTTCCTTCTCCTGTTGACGCGATGTACGTTCAGAAGTCAATCCCAGAAGGGACATCACAGGTTCAGAAGCCCCCGGTTCTAGATATCCAGTACACATGCGAGACTTTCTCAGATGAATAACCGACAAAGACCGTACCTTTGGAGGTGTCTTGCCCACGTGAGCTAGTCATGGTTGAGCTAGTGGCAATACAGGAGTCTACTTCCGAAGTCATCCAGGAACCTGCTTCTGAAGGGGTTCCCCTCATGTATGAGGAGGATAAGGTGCAATATTTCGATCTTGGGGTTGTTGCACCCCAGCATGATCCACCATGAGAGGCTCAACATCCTATTGCTGAACCTGAACAGTTCATAAAGGACACACTAAGTAAGGAGCAAGAACCTGTCTTGGAGGAATCCGTGCAGAGTCCCATTTCTGAGGTTGCTCTACCCAGGGAGAGTTCTCTATATGAGACACGAGAGCTGGAAAATTTGAGGGGAGAGTTACAAAAACTGGCCCTAAGTAATAGCCAGCTAAAAGAGGTAGTGAAGGAGATTCCTAAACTACGGAGTCGAATAAGAGACCCGGACAAGAAACTCAAAATGGGTTATGTGCCGGTCATAGAACAGTAGGAGACAGTGACTAGGGTCAAAGATGGGACATCTAAGGACGAAGCAGTCACGTTAATGAAGAAAATATTATCAAAGCTGGAAAAACTGAAGGAAGAACTAAAAGTTCAACAAATGAAAGGAATTTCTGAGACTCAGGACCAATGCCTCACTCTGAGGGAAAGGGTGGGGGCGAAGCTGGACCATGACTTCAGAACAATTAAAGTCGGGGCAGAGACTAGGTGTTACCAGTGCCAAGAGCGTGGCCATAAAAGGTGGAATTGTCCATATAGGCCAAGACCAGTGAGGGCCGGGGTGACTACTAGGCCCAGAGTGTACTTAAAAATATTCTCCAGTCCAGAGTTGGTTAAGGTCAGGTGTCACAAACAGCCAGACAAGAATGAAGCGACTTTCTCAGCAGCCAGTAAATCCGAGCCCGAAAAGGTAAACATACCTAAAGATGAAGAGGAGGGGAAGTTTAGTGGGCAATGGGAAGTTGTCCAATAAAACGACCACTTTGGCCACTATGCCAAAGTGGAGGGAAAGGGAAGGTGGCACAGTGGAATCGGTGCCACTAACCTTTAATGGAAACAGATTCCAAGGCCAGTGAAAAGGGTCTCGGACGTGTATTTGGGAGAGGAACTTGGGACCCAGGTGTATAGGCCCAAGTTATGTCCCAATGATTTGTCAGCCCAAAATAATTGGCAAATGTGAAACCTTGCCAATGTCACATACCGCTTTTCTGAGCCAGAAAAAGCTGAGGAAAAGGATATGTGGCAGGAGAGGTACTTTGCCACCTGTAAGCTACACACAGGGTCCTGGTGGTAGATGGGAAGTGTGGATGGACCAGGTTCCCATCCATTTGGCCCAGACCAGGTCTTATAGGCTTCTTAGCCCAAGATGCTGCTTCATCAGCCAGCACCTGGCTGCTGGGTGTAAAGCAGAGTCTTTCCCATGAGTCAGGGCTCCTGAAGACAGTGTCTAGGTGATAGGCCTGGCTAGGGACCATGGGATCCGGAGGGCTGGGCCACTAGTGTCAGAATGCCGGGACCTGAACGGTTCCTTATTAAGTAAGAGGGAGTGAGGCAGGCACTAACCTCACTGGTAGTTTATACTAAAGACAGTGATCTTTGTTTTATGTATATCTTTGTTTTTGAGGTACCTGAATAAAAGGTATTTGTTGTTTTTGCACAAGCCTGGAGTCGGTCGTTGGTGGAATTTTTGTAGCAGAGTGCATTCTAGCAAGACTCCTGTTACAATATATATATATATATATATATATATATATACACACACACACACACACACACACACACACACATATAAAGGGTACTTGCCGGTACTTCTATCCTTATGAAGAGAATATGGCCCTAGTGCCATTCTCACCTGTTGTTGCAGCACAATACGTGATAGTTAGAGACGGCACTCTCTGGACTTTATAAGCGTAGAAAAGAAGGCTATAAGCCCTTAAATAGCAGTTAATGTTTTGGTTTTATTAAAAAACCTTCGTCAGGACTAAAAACAAACCAAAATCTTACCTTACATATATACAGTCACCAAGTGCCAAAGTGAGGATCCACCATACTGCACGCCGGGGCGGGATGACGTCACAGAGTTGCGACGCGCGACTCTCTGTGCTTCTCCGTCCCAGCCATTGCCTAGCAATGGTAAAACTAATTAAAAAGTGCCTTTACCAAAATCGTAACACATACATAAAACACCAGGAGAGCTTATACTAATATTAATGAGAGTATGTCCTGTTATCATTTTCCAAGGGGCAACAGTATAAATATAGCTTTAGAAAACGGAGCTCCAATAACTCCAAGACTCATAACAGAAAACAAGTATATATAACTATATAACTGCAGTACTTAATAACAATAATAGTAATATTGTAGCAATAAGTGCTGTAATACACAAAGACAAAGTTATATCTTAACTTTTACCTCCAAAGAAACAGGATCTCATCCAAAGCAATTAAATAACAGATCTAAATTAAAGTCAAGTCACAGAAAGCTATTTTAGCCAGAGTATACATTCAGTCCATAAGATCTAAGCTAAGGTTAAATCACAGAAAGCTGTTTAAGCCAGTGTTTTCATTCTGTCCATAAGGGGAGACAGTGTTTAATCTGTGAACCCAGCGTGCCTCACACTGTAGGAGCTTTCTTCCTCTGTCTCCTCTTCTAATGCTACTTGGAACATAATCGATAATTTTGTAGCGTAAAGTCGCTAAACTATGTTTAAATAATTTGAAGTGTCTGGCCACTGGTTGTTCCTGTGTACAACCCTCCGATGCTTTTCTGATTGACATGCGGTGTGTCGCCATCCATTCTTTGAATGTCACTGTAGTCTTCCCTACATACATTAAACCACATGGGCACCTTATGAAGTATACCACAAATTTATTGGTACAACTTAGGACATGTTTAATTGGTATACGTGTTCCATTATGTGGATGTGTAAAATCAGAACCTGTTTCCATAAACCTACAGGTCGTACAACCTGTACATTTGTAACAACCCGTTTTTTTTTGTCAAAAATGTCTTAGTGGTCATGGATCCTTGTAAGTTTGAAATGTCATTCTGTACCAGAAGATCTTTGAGATTCTTATTTCTCCTGTAGCTTGGCATAAGGGACAGATTTTTTAAAGATTTCAGGTCTGGGTCGCCCTATACAATCGGCCACAGTCTTTTGGCGGCTTGCATTCGTCCATTGCTGGAAGGATGGTATTGTTGAACAAAGATCATTTTATCCTGTATTCTATTAACATTATAGGATTCCTGTATCAGGCTGTCCCTGGTCTGATTCAGAGCCTTGTTTTTAGCTTTGCATACTTCTTTCAGATCATATCCTGTCATGCAAAAATCCTGAACTATCCTGTCGATTTCCTTAATCGCATTTTTCTTGTTACTTGAAATCCTGCAGACCCTCAGGAATTGGGAAAACGGTAGCCCCTTAATGAAAGGAGTAGGATGTTGGCTAGAAGCACATAAGTACGTGTTTCTGTCTGTGGGCTTTTTATAGAGACTTGTAATGATTTGCCCATCGTCCAAAGTTACAAGTACATCTAAAAAGGTAACACTCTTTGTGCTAATCTCAAATGTGAATTTAATAATATCGTCTTGTTCATTTATAAACAAAATCATTTGAGTAAGTTCTTCCTGTGTACCTCGCCAAATGAGGAAGAGGTCATCTATATAGCGGGTAATCCACACTATATATTCCACAAATCCTGGATTAGAATAAAAATATTTATTCTCAATCATAAACATATATGCATTTGCAAACGCCGGGGCCACGCAAGAACCCATTGCGCAACCCCGGCGCTGCAAATACCACTTCTGATCAAATAGAAAATAATTTCTCTTCAATGTGAGTTCTAACAGTTGTAAGAAAAATTGCAAGTTGGGTCCGTTGTATAGTGGATTTTCCTCAAGGAGCTTTTTGACGGCTAGAATCCCTTTATCATGGGGAATATTGGTGTACAATGATACGACATCCATAGTACACAGGATACAATCAGATGGTAATGATGTTAAAGATAATAATTTCCTAATAAAAGTAGTCGTGTCCTTTAAATAGAAAGTCTTGTCTTGCACAGTTGGTTATTATTTATTATTATTTTATTAACAGTTTCTTATATAGCGCAGCAAATTTTGTTGCGCTTTACAATTGGAAATAACAATGGTATAACAAACTGGGTGATAACAAACAGTCATAGAGGTAGGAAAGCCCTGCTCGCCAGCTTACAATCTATAGGGAATTAGGCATGTATACACAAGGAAAGGTGCTATCTATTGCATAGTTGTCCGCCAAATTGCAAAGGTTTTTGGTGGGCTGTATGATGTGATCATACAGCAATGATGAATCGGGTTCGAGAGGAAGGGAAAGTGAAGCCTGAGAAGACATGTGAGGATATGTGTGGACTGTGCAGAGTGGATGCAATTTGATAGGAAGGTTTATGAAAGTTATGTGGGCGGTTCTGGAATTTGATATGCTTGCCTAAAGAGGTGAGTTTTCAGGGAACGCTTGAAGGTTTGGAGACTGGAGGAGAGTCTTATTGTGCTTGGTAGGGCATTCCACAGAGTGGGTGCAGCCCGATGAAAGTCTTGCAATCATGAGTGGGAGAGAGTAATGAGTGTGGATGAGAGACGCAGGTCTTGTGAAGAGCGAAGAGGTTGGGTTGGGACTCGATATTTTGAGATAAGCGAAGTGATGTACGTTGGTGTAGTTTGGTTAATGGCCTTGTGTGTGAGTAAAAGTATTTTATATTGAATGCGGTAGAATACAGGTAACCAATGGAGGGACTGACAGAGTGGATCAGGTGGTTCCAGGTAATGGTCCAAAAATGTTGACACTTTGTAATATATTGAATTCCTGGCCGATATGATCGGCCTACCCAGTGGTTTCCGTGTGTTCTTGTGTAATTTGGGGATAGTATATAGAACAGGGCAAACTGGACGATTTTTACGTACTTCCTCAGAAATAATATGATCTTTTACTGCTTTGCTCAAGATCTCTTCCAGCTCTCGTTGATAATCGATAACTGGATCTTCAGGGAGCAGTTCATAAACAGAGGGGTCACTCAGTTGATTATAGATTTTGTCCTTATAGTCCTTAAGGTTTAAGACCACTATCCCGCCCCCTTTGTCTGCAGGGCAGATTACGATGTCTTCATATGATCTTAATTGTTGCAATGCCTGCCGTTCTTCTTTAGTCAAATTGTTGAATGTGTACGGGGGTTGTACGACAGACATTTGGTTCAGCGCACGGGTATAACATTTAATGGACATGTTGCTTGATGTGGGGTCAAACTGTGATTTAGTTCTAATGCATGCAGGGACAATGCTTTGTGTTCTTGAAAGGGGCGAAGGCTGTTTCACTTTTTAATTTGTTTTAACATTGCTAGGCAACGGCTGGGACGGAGAAGTGCAGAGAGTCGCGTGTCGCAGCTCTGTGACGTCATCCCGCCCCGGAGTGCAGCATGGTGGATCCTCACTTCGGCACTTGATGAATGTATATATGTACGGTAAGATTTTGGTTTGTTTTATGTCCTGACGAAGATTTTTTAATAAAACCGAAACGTTGACTGCTATTTAAGGGCTTATAGCCTTCTTTTCTACGCTTATAAAGTCCAGAGAGTGCCGTCTCTAACTATCACATATTGTGCTGCAACAACAGCTGTGAATGGCACCAGGGCCATATTCTCTTCATAAGGATAGGAGTGCCGGCAAGTACCCTTTCCACATTGGATTACAAATCACGAAACTCGGTGTAACCTGTGACGTGATATAATCCTGCAAGGCACCCCCATATTTTTATACCATTATTCTGAGGACTGGAAGTGTGTGAAGTACACGGGTTGGTGTATTTTGGTTATTCTCTATAAGTGCGGCTGCACTTACACAAGTGATGTCTTCAAGTAAAGCAACAAAGGAGACAAGTTGGTACAGAAATATCCATCTACCCCCAGGAGAGACTTTGAACTTCTCAGATGCTGAAGCCAGTGACATCTTGTTCAAAGAAAATTTAGAGACCACTGGTGGGGACGACAGCACGGAACAACTATACTATAACCTTTTAAGACTAAAGAAGAAAGAAGTTGATTTCTTCTTACACGGAGTCACGCTCTCGGATTACCACGGCAGCAAACATGTCCATGGCTGTAACTAGGAGGGGGGGGGTGGGGGGGGGCTAGGGGGGCATGTGACCTGGGTGCCTGATTGGAGAAGGCGCCGATACCCCCTAACAATCCCCTCCCTATGCAGCAGCCATCGAGAAGAAACTGAAAATAAACTACATCTCCCAGCAGCCTTTGTTGCCGGGAGCTGTAGTTTACTTTCAGTTTCATTTTTGCAGTGATGATCTGCAGAAACGTATTAAGAGGGGACACAGGCACGGGACAAGTTACCCCAGCCTTCTTCCCCCCCTACCCTTCGCACTGCCTTTAATCATGGCAGTGCACTGCTGCACTGTAAAATGAGCTTCCTGAGGTCCGAGAAGGGGACAGGGCCAAACGGCACTGAACTGTACACAGTGCCTTTCCAGCAGCATGGGAGAATGGAGGGGAAGAGAGCAGTAGCACAGCAAAAACAGTGAGTATGATTCAGGGAAGGGCACTGTATGTGTGTGTGATTGCTATATATGTGTGTATAAATCATACTTGCCTACCCTCCCGGAATGGCCGGGAGGCTCCCGAAAAACGGGTGACCCTCCCGGCCCCCCGGAAGAGCAGGCAAGTCTCCCGATATCCGCGGGTCACCCCCTGACCGCTGCCCACTTAACGAGTAAAGTGGGCGGTCCGGGCAGGCGATGACGCGATTCTTGTTGAATCGCGTCATCATAACCAAGCACCCTGCTGTATAATGCCGGTAATCGCGGCATTACACAGCGGGGGGGCGTGACTTAAATGATGCGGTCCAGAAGCCACAGCCCGTTCCACTTCTGGCCCGCCTCCGTTCCGCCTCTGGGCCTCCCCCCTGTCACGTCACCTCACTGCCCGCCCCCCCCTGCTGAGCCGACGGGCTGCTCTCTCCCGGAGAGAGCAGCCCAGAAGTCGGCAACTATGGTATAAATGTGTGCTTGTGTGTGACTGTATGTGAATAGGTGTGACTACATATCTGTATGTGTGCTTGTATGTCACTGTATGTATATGTGTCACTTTATATGTTTTTATACAGGTGTGTGATTATATGTATGTATGTATGTATGTGAGTAAATGTATGTGTGCATGTATGTTTTTAGGTGCGTGGCAGTATGTATTTGTATAGGTGTGTGATTTCATGTATGTATCAATGTATGGGTTATTATTGTATACCCCTTTTACACCGTCAGCTAGTAACACGGGTTATTGGGCACAAGCGTGCATGACCCGTGTTGCTGTGCGGTGTAAAAGGGCCAGGTTTAAATAATCTGGGTCGATTGACCCGGTATTCCAACTCGGGTAGCTTGTAGGGTTGAACACGGGTTCAACCCGGCAAACTGTGCTGTGTAAACGGGAGCCAGGTCGATGCAACCTGGCTCCCGTTCACAGTGTATGTACAGGCGGCGCTTGGAGATCATGTGATCTCCAAGCGCCGCTCCCACTGCGTCACTGGCAACGTCACCAACCCAGCAATATGCCAGGTTGGAATCTGCAGTGGGAAAGGGGACTGAGGTGTGTTGCGCCCAGTAAGCACTTGTGTCAGGATCCCGGGTGCGACATACCTCGGTTGGTATAACAGAGGTATTATTTTATCTTTATCCGTAGCCCAAATAAATTAAAAATAAAAGTAAAAAGTGTGAAAATGCCTAGCTATCTGCTTTGCCCTTATGGATTATATATATATATATATATATATATATATACACACACACACTTAAATGGGGGGGGGGGGGGGTGCGCGCCAAGTTAATGGCTTGCCCCGGGTGACAAAACTCCTGGTTTCGGCCCTGACACATCCCTAGGGGATTCAGAATTAAAAATACCCCCACTATTGGGAAATATAACCAGGAGTTCTGTAGAAGATGGGTAGCTGTACTGAATAAGTGCAGCTACGATCGAATACTCCTGATTATTGAGGAAGCTTCCAGGGAGTTGAATGCAATAAAATCAAAGATTGCGACCTTTGAGGCATTACATCAAGAAACCCTGAGAGAAGATACACAAACTGATTGGCTCAATAAATTGGAGGAGCAAGTGGAGGCGTATAGAAAAAGCATTGTGAAATACAAACGTGATAAGCTTGCTGTAGTGCAGGGGTGGGGAACCTCCGGCCCGCGGGCCGCATAAGGCCCGCGAAGCCGTTTATCCGGCCCACCCGCTCCTCTCAGTGAGACACGCCGCCGCACAGTCCGGCGGCAGCGTGTCTCAGCTGTCACCACACGGAGGAGAGCGCGGCTATTGTCGGGCGGCGGCAGCGTGTAGGACTTGAAACCAGCCGCCGGTTCGTGAGCCAATCAGAGCTCACGGACCGGCAGCCAATCAGGATCCGCGGCTGCCGGTCCGCGAGCTCTGATTGGCTCTCGAACCGGCGGCTGGTTTCAAGTCTTACACGCCGCCGCCCAACATAGCCGCGCTCTCCTCCGTGTCCCCGCCGAAAGGAGCGGTAAGCGGGACGGGGGTGGGGGGGGCATCTGTATACCTGGCACTGTGGGGGTCATCTGTATACCTGGCACTGTGGGGGGCATCTGTATACCTGGCACTGTGGGGACATCTGTATACCTGGCACTGTGGGGGCATCTGTATACCTGGCACTGTGAGGGGCATTTGTATACCTGGCACTGTGGTGGCATCTGTATACCTGGCACTGTGGGGGCATCTGTATACCTGGCACTGTGGGGACATCTGTATACCTGGCACTGTGGGGGCATCTGTATACCTGGCAATGTGAGAGGCATTTGTATGCCTGGCACTGTGGGGGCATCTGTATGCCTGGCACTGTGAGGGGCATTTGTATACCTGGCACTGTGGGGGCATTTGTATACCTGGCACTGTGAGGGGCATTTGTATACCTGGCACTGTGGGGGCATTTGTATACCTGGCACTGTGGGGGCATCTGTATACCTGGCACTGTGAGGGGCATTTGTATACCTGGCACTGTGGGGGCAATTGTGGATCTGGCACTGCACTATTGGGGGCATATGTGTATCACGTCCCATTTATTTGGCGCGCGCACGGGGACAGACTTGTATGGCCCCCGAAGGATTTTATAAATATCCAAATGGCCCTCGGTAGAAAAAAGGTTCCCCACCCCTGCTGTAGTGGAACGTGATTATCAAGAGGGCAAAGTCTATGCATGGATCAATAACCCTACTGCATCTGGCCGGCAAAGATTTCGTGGAAAATATAAAGAGTTTAGGCGAGTCGATACGGAACTGTCCAGCGGAGAAGGTACATCTACAAGTGAAATTGAGGAAGGTACCTCGACACGAGCAGCTAAACCCCCGCTGGGAATAAAAACACGGGTTCAACGTGGGGGGGCCAAAAAACGCAGGACGAGGAGAGGGGGTCAAAATAAGAGGGACGGCAAACAAAACACAAAGGGGGAGAAAATAAATTTGGTTTCTCATATGTCCTAGAGGATGCTGGGGTCCACTTCATGACCATGGGGTATAGACGGTTCCGCAGGAGCCATGGGCACTCTTAAGACTTTTCAATGGGTGTGAACTGGCTCCTCCCTCTATACCCCTCTTCCAGACCTTAGTTTTAGAAATGTGCCCAGGCAGACTGGATGCACTCCAGGGGAGCTCTACTGAGTTTCTCTGAAAAGACTTACTGTATGTTAGGTTTTTGTTTTCAGGGAGAACTGCTGGCAACAGTCTCCCTGCTTCGTGGGACTGAGGGGGCAGAAGTAGGAACCAACTTCCTGAAGAGTTTCATGGCTCTGCTTCTGGCTGACAGGACACCATTAGCTCCTGAAAGGTACTGAACGCTAGCCGTGTCTAGATGCTCACTCCCACAGCACGTCATCACCCCCCTCACAGAGCCAGAAGTCAGAAGACAGGTGAGTAGAAGAAGACAGATCTTCTATCAAGAAAAGTGACGGCTGAGGTACAGCGCGGCTGCCCACACACACATGCAATGCAGGGCGCGGTGGAAGGGGGGGTGGGTGGGGCGCCCTGGGCAGCAAAAACACCTCTATAAACTGGCAAAAAGGGGCCATAAGATGCCCAGGCACAGCCCTACCCCCGCCAGTATAAATATTATGAAAAGTTTCTGAGGTAAAAAGGGCGGAGCTTCTTCCTCAGGCAGCCAGCACACTGCTCAGTGCCATTTTCTCTCTCCTCAGGCTGCAGAGACATTGCTGGTCCTCCTTCACTCCTGACTACAAGTATCAGGATGCAAAACGGGGGGGGGGGGGGGGACACAAGCGAATTTGGTGCTTTAAAAGTGTGTTTTACCATGTAAAAAGCGCTGCACGTCAGTGGGCATTCTGTGTTCACAGGCATTAGATACTGGCGCTGGGGTTGTGAACTGGCTGCTCCTAAATTGTGTCCCTCTGACAGATTTTACTGTGGGTCTGTGTGTGTGTTGTACACGTGTGTAAGACATGTCAGAGGCAGGGAGTTCCTTCCCGGAGGAAACCATTTTAGGGACACAGAAGTGTAATGTGGTGGTGCTGCCGGCACACCAAGAGCATGCATGGGTGAAAGAAATACGTGATAGTATGCATCATATCAATAGGAGATTAGATAAGTTTGAATCTCATGCTGAGTGCTGGAGAAAATCTGTGGGAGGATGTGATTTTTAAGGGCTCTGTTCTTCCATCCGCAGGCGACCCCTCTGGGTCACATAAGAGACCATTTGCGAATATTGTGAATACTGATACCGACACAGACACTGATTCTTGTGTCGATGATAGTGACTCCAGAGAAATAGATCATAAATTGGCAAAAAAAATTCAATATATGATTGTGGCTATAAGGGAAGTTCTGGAAGTCACGGAAGCCACTCCTGTAGCTCAGGAGAAGGCTTATTTCTATAAAGAAAATAAATCTAAGGTCACTTTCCCTCCTTCCCACGAGCTTAATACACTCTTTGAAGGGATGTGGGTGAATCCCGAAAAGAAATTTCGTATTCCCAAGGGAATTCAGATAGCTTATCCATTCCCGGTGGAGGACAGAAAAAAATGGGAGTCACACCCGGTGTTAGACAGTGCACTGTCCAGGTTGACAAAGAAGGTAATTCTCCTTGCACCTGGCACGGCTTCACTAAAAGAGCCGGCAGACCGAAAGATGGAAACTACATTGAAATCCATTTATGTTGCCAATGGTACGCTGCTCAGGCCCACAATTGCTTGCGCGTGGGTGAGTTGCGCTACTAAAAAATGGCCAGAAAGCGTGTCATCAGAAATTGACACGATTGATAAAGATGAGATACTCCTTAAGTTAGGGAATATCAAAGACGCTGCCGTATACATGCTAGAAGCGATGAAAGATATTGGACTCTTGAGTTCACAAGCCGCTGCCATGGCAGTATCAGCTCGGTGGGCGTTGTGGATTCGCCAGTGGAACGCGGATGCAGAGTCCAAAAGAAATATGGAGGCTCTCCCATATAAAGGTGAGGCCTTATTTGGCGATGGACTGGATGCGTTAGTCACGGCGGCTACCGCAGGTAAGTCGACATTTTTGCCCTCTGCGCCTGCACCAGCAAAAAAGACATATCACCCACACATGCAGTCCTTTCGGCCCAATAAATACAAAAAAGAGAGAGGTTCACCCTTCTTTGCGGGTAGGGGAAGGGGAAAGAAGTCCACAGCAGCTTCAGGTTCCCAGGAGCAGAAGTCTACCCCTACTTCTGCCAAATCTTCAGCATGACACTGGGACTCCTTTGCGGGAGGCCGCTCGGATGGGGGCACGTCTCAAACGGTTCAGCCAAGGTTGGATTCTGTCTGGCCTGAATCCCTGGGTGTTGCAAATAGTGTCCCAGGGATACAAGCTGGAGTTTCAAGATCAGGATCAGGTCATAGTCCTGGTACCTTTGTCACAACAAGGGGAGGGATTTTATTCAAGCCTTTTTGTAGTTCCGAAGCTGGACGGCTCGGTCAGACCGATCCTAAACCTAAAAAATCTGAATCTCTACTTGAAACGATTCAAGTTCAAAATGGAATCACTGAAGGCAGTGATTTCCAGTCTGGAGGAAGGGGACTACATGGTGTCTGTAGACATAAAAGAAGCTTACCTGCATGTTCCCATTTATCCTCCTCACCAGGCTTATCTGAGATTCGCGGTTCAGGATTGCCATTACCAATTCCAGACGTTACCTTTCAGTCTCTCCATGGCGCCGAGGGTATTCACCAAGGTGATGGCGGAGATGATGGTTCTCCTGCGTCAAAAAGGAGTCAATGTAATTCCTTATCTAGACGATCTCCTGATAAAGGCGAGATCCAGGGAGCAGTTGTTACAAAACATCACACTCTCCCTGTCAATACTCCAACAACACGGTTGGATCATAAATTATCCAAAGTCACAGTTGGAACCGACGACAAGATTGTCTTTTCTCAGGATGATTCTTGACACAGAAGTTCAGAGAGTATTTCTTCCGGTGGAAAAGGCTCTGGATATCCAGAAAATGGTAAAACAGATATTGAAACCATCGAGTGTGTCGATCCATCAGTGCATTCGGTTGTTGGGGAAGATGGTGGCGGCCTACGAGGCCATACAGTTTGGCAGGTTCCATGCCAGGGTATTCCAGTGGTACCTGTTGGACAAGTGGTCGGGATCCCACCTACACATGCACAGGAAGATAATCCTGTCGTCAAAAGCAAGGATTTCGCTCCTGTGGTGGCTACATAGTTCTCACCTACTTGAGGGATGCAGTTTCCGGATTCAGGACTGGGTCCGCTGATCCCAAAGGTGCTCAGGATCATAAGGAGAACAAGAGTTTGAGCAATCTTCATTACCCCAGACTGGCCAAGGAGCGCTTGGTACCCAGATCTTCAGGAGTTGCTCATAGAAGATCCTCGGCCTCTTCCTCTTCGCGACGACCTGCTGCAGCAGGGGCCATGCGTGTATCAAGACTTAGCGCGGCTACGTTTGACGGCATGGCTGTTGAGCGCCAGATCCTAGCCTGTAAGGGTATTCCCAAGGAAGTCATCCCCACCCTTATTCAGGCCAGGAAAGGAGTAACGTCGAAACATTACCACCGTATTTGGAGAAAATATGTGTCTTGGTGTGAATCCAAGAAGGCTCCTATGGAAGAGTTTCACTTGGGACATTTTCTCCATTTTCTGCAGGCTGTTGTGGTGGCGGGCCTCCGATTGGGGTCAATCAAGGTCCAGATTTCGGCCTTGTCAGTGTTCTTCCAAAAACAATTGGCCTCTATTCCAGAGGTTCAGACCTTCGTGAAAGGGGTTCTGCACATCCAGCCTCCATTTGTGCCTCCAGTGGCACTATGGGACCTTAATGTGGTGTTGCAGTTTCTTCAATCGGATTGGTTTGAGCCTCTACAAGAGATAGAGTTGAAGTTTCTCACTTGGAAAGTGGTGATGCTTTTGGCATTGGCATCCGCACGGCGGGTGTCTGAGTTGGGGGCCTTGCCCCACAAGAGCCCTTACCTGATCTTCCATGAAGATAGGGCAGAGTTGAGAACTCGTCATCATTTTCTTCCAAAGGTGGTTTCATCTTTCCACATAAACCAACCTATTGTGGTGCCAGTAGTTACTGACAAGTTCACTGAGTCAAAGTCTCTAGATGTGGTTAGAGCTTTGAAGATTTATGTCGCTAGAACAGCTCGAATACGGAAAACAGAGTCTTTGTTTGTCCTGTATGCTCCCATCAAGATTGGGTATCCTGCTTCCAAGCAGACTATTGCGCGTTGGCTCAGAAGTACGATTCAGCACGCTCATACTACGGCTGGATTGCCGTTACAGACGTCGGTGAAGGCCCATTCCACTTGGAAGGTGGGCTCATCCTGGGCGGCTGCCCGGGGGGTCGCGGCATTGCAACTTTGACGAGCAGCTACAGATGTATCCACATTTATCTTGACGGTTAATAGGATTAACTGTGACTGGCCAGTCAGACTTAATCCCCTGCTGTATTGTTCTCTGTATTGTATTGCAGTTGAGAACAATAGCTGAAGGGTTTATGCTAATAAGTCATGCTGTGACTAGGCACAGAAAACTACTCAAGATAATGGTGGATACATCTGTACTTGGTCGGGGTCAAACACATGTGCAAAATTCTACAAGTTTGACACCTTGGCCGATGAAGACCTCAAGTTCGGTCAATCGGTGCTGCAGGGACATCCGCACTCTCCCGCCCGTACTGGAGCTTTGGTATAAACCCCATGGTCATGAAGTGGACCCCAGCATCCTCTAGGATAGGGGTGGGCAAAATACGGCCCGCGGGCCGGATGCGGCCCGCAAACCGATGCTGCCCGGCCCACTGCCTCCCACCAGCGAGCAATGACAAGCGGCCCGACCGGCTGAGCTGCTTGTCATTGCTCTCCACTGCAGTACCTCCAAGCTGCCAGCGGCGCCTCTCTCCCCTGCTGCTCCTGCTGCTGCGTTGTAGCAGCCTCCTCCAGAGTCCCCAGTGACAACGGCTGTGTTCAGCCGAGAAGGGGGCGGGGTTACGTGCCGAGGAGGGGGCGGGGCTACACGGGACCTCAGGGGGCGGAGCTACACGGGACAAGAGCCAGACTGCTACAGATCCATCCTTCCTGCCACTGCCAGCCAGATCAGTAAGTTAATGGGAAAAGTGAAAGAAAGTGTGTGTGTGTGTGTGTGTGTGTGTGTGTGTGTGTGTGTGTGTGTGTGTGTGTGTATTTGTGTGTGCGGGCAGTGGCGTCAGACTGTTTTTAGGTTTGGGGGAGAGATCTTTAGCTCTCGCTGTACCAACCCCTCCCGTGTTCTGTCACTATGTCACCCCCCCGTGTTCTGTCACTGTATCACCCCCCCCCCGTGCTCTGTCACTGTCACCCCCACCGTGTTCTTTCACCCCCCCTCCCCGTGTTCTGTCACCGTGTCACACATTCGTGTTCTGTCACTGTCACCCCCACCGTGTTCTGTCACACCGCCCGTGTTCTGTCACTGTCACCCCCCTCCCCGTGTTCTGTCACCGTGTCACCCCCACCATGTTCTGTCACTGTCACCCCCCTCCCCGTGTTCTTTCACTGTGTCACACCCCCGTGTTCTGTCACCGTGTCACACATCCGTGTTCTGTCACTGTCACCCCACCTCCCCGTGTTCTGTCACTGTCACCCCCACCGTTTTCTGTCACTGTGTCACACACCCGTGTTCTGTCACTGTCACCCCCCCTCCCCGTGTTCTGTCACCGTGTCACCCCCACCATGTTCTGTCACTGTCACCCCCCCTCCCCGTGTTCTTTCACTGTGTCACACCCCCCGTGTTCTGTCACCGTGTCACACATCCGTGTTCTGTCACAGTCACCCCCCCCCCGTGTTCTGTCACTGTGTCACCCCCACCGTTTTCTATCACTGTGTCACACACCCGTGTTCTGTCACTGTCACCCCCCCCCGTGTTCTGTCACCGTGTCACCCCCACCATGTTCTGTCACCACCCCCTCCCCGTGTTCTTTCACTGTGTCACACCCCCCATGTTCTGTCACCGTGTCACACATCCGTGTTCTGTCACTGTCACCCCCCCCTCCCCGTGTTCTGTCACTGTGTCACCCCCACCGTTTTCTGTCACTGTGCCACACACCCGTGTTCTGTCACTGTCACCCCCCCCTCCCCGTGTTCTGTCACCGTGTCACCCCCTACCATGTTCTGTCACTGTCACCCCCCCCTCCCCGTGTTCTTTCACTGTGTCACCCCCCCCGTGTTCTGTCACCGTGTCACACATCCGTGTTCTGTCACTGTCACCCCCCCTCCCCGTGTTCTGTCACTGTGTCACCCCCACCGTTTTCTGTCACTGTCACACACCCGTGTTCTGTCACTGTCACCCCCCCTCCCCGTGTTCTGTCACCGTGTCACCCCCACCGTGTTCTGTCACCGTGTCACCCCCACCGTGTTCTGTCACCGTGTCACCCCCACCGTGTTCTGTCACCGTGTCACCCCCACCGTGTTCTGTCACTGTGTCACCCCCACCGTGTTCTGTCACCGTGTCACACCTTTCCCCAGGGGCCATAAGACACTGGATAATTTGCTTGCTGCACAATAATTATCCTAAATAAAATGTTAATGTGTAAAAAGGCTCTCTACCTGCCGTAATGTGTGTAAAAGGGGCTCTACCTGGTGTAATGTGTGTAAGTGGCGCTGTGTGGCGCAATTTGAATAATGGAGACTATTGTGCAGCCTAATATGAATCTGTATTATTTTTTGCCCACACCCCTTCCACATGAAGCCACGTCCCTATATTTTTGGCAAGTGGGGCGAGCTGCTATTTTGTATGTGGCCCTCGGATACTGACAGGAAATGTCAAGTGGCCCCTCAGCTGAAATAATTGCCCACCCCTGCTCTAGGACGTATGAGAAAACAGGATTTTGATACCTACCGGTAAATCTTTTTCTCCTAGTCCGTAGAGGATGCTGGGCACCCGTCCCAGTGCGTACTTTACCTGCAGTTTTGTTTATTAGAGTTACACATGTTGTGTTTTATTAGTTTCAGCATGTTTGCTGTAATTGGTTAATGCCTGATAGCGTGTGTTATGTTGAATGCCATGTTGTGCAGCATGGTTGAGGTGTGAGCTGGTATGTATCTCACCATTAGTATTAAAGTAAATCCTTTCCTCAAATTGCTGTCTCCCTGGGCACAGTTCCTATAACTGAGGTCTGGAGGAAGGGCATAGAGGGAGGAGCCAGTTCACACCCATTGAAAAGTCTTAAGAGTGCCCATGGCTCCTGCGGAACCATCTATACCCCATGGTCATGAAGTGAACCCCAGCATCCTCTACGGACTAGGAGAAAAGGATTTACCGGTAGGTATCAAAATCCTGTTTTTAACCTCTCAGGGAGTTAACTAAAACCGAAATCACTGCACTCAACAGAGAATTATAGTTTGTACCGACGAGCACTTTTGATGACTTCCAGTGGAGGATAGACTCGCATCAATTCTCAAGACAACTCCGCATTAAAGAATTCTTTGAGAAACAGCCTTCGCCCCTTTCAAGAACACAAAGCATTGTCCCTGCATGCTGCACGCCGGGGCGGGATGACGTCACAGAGCTGCGACGCGCGACTCTCTACGCTTCTCCGTCCCAGCCGTTGCCTAGCAATGGTAAAACAAATTAAAAAGTGAAACACCCTTCACCCCTTTCAAGAACACAAAGCATTGTCCCTGCATGCATTAGAACTAAATCACAGTTTGACCCCACATCAAACATGTCCATTAAATGTTAAAACCGTGCGCTGAACCAAATGCCTGTCGTACAATTCCAGTACACATACAACAATTTGACTAAAGAAGAACGGCAGGCATTGCAACAATTAAGATCATATGAAGACATCGTAATCTGCCCCGCAGACAAAGGGGGCGGGGTAGTGGTCTTAAACCTTAAGGACTATAAGGACAAAATCTATAATCAACTGAGTGACCCCTCTGTTTATGAACTGCTCCCTGGAGATCCAGTTATTGATTATCAACGAGAGCTGGAAGAGATCTTGAGCAAAGCAGTAAAAGATCATATTATTTCTGAGGAAGTACATAAAAACCTTACACAGAATCATCCAGTTTGCTCTGTTCTATATATTATCCCCAAATTACGCACGGGAAAAAATGGGTAGGCAGATTATATCGGCCAGGGATGTAATATATTGCAAAGTGTCAAAGTTTTTGGACCATTACCAGCAACCAGCTGTACAAAGCAAGACTATCTATTTAAAGGACACGACTACCTTTAATAGGAAATTATTAACTTTACCATCATTACCATCTGATTGTATCCTGTGTACTATGGATGTCATATCATTGTACACCAATATTCCCTATGATAAAGGGATTCTAGCCATCGAAAAGCTCCTTGAGGAAAATCCACTATACAACTGACCCAACTTGCAATTTTTCTTACAACTGTTAGAACTCACATTGAAGAGAAATTATTTTCTATTTGATCAGAAATGGTATTTGCAGCGCCGGGGGTTGCGCAATGGGTTCTTGCGTGGCCCCGGCGTTTGCAAATGCATATATGTTTATGATTGAGAATAATTATTTTTATTCTAATCCAGGATTTGTGGAATATATAGTGTGGATTACCCGCTATATAGATGACCTCTTCCTCATTTGGCGAGGTACACAGGAAGAACTTACTCAAATGATTTTGTTTATAAATGAACAAGACGATATTATTAAATTCACATTTGAGATTAGCACAGTGTTAACTTTTTAGATGTACTTGTAACTTTGGACGATGGGCAAATCATTACAAGTCTCTATAAAAAGCCCACAGACAGTGCTTCTAGCCAACATCCTACTCCTTTCATTAAGGGGCTACCGTTTTCCCAATTCCTGAGGGTCTGCAGGATTTCAAGTAACAAGGAAAATGCGATTAAGGAAATCGACAGGATAGTTCAGGATTTTTGCATGAGAGGATATGATCTGAAAGAAGTATGCAAAGCTAAAAACAAGGCTCTGAATCAGACCAGGGACAGCCTGATACAGGGATCCTATAATGTTAATAGAATACAGGATAAAATGATCTTTGTTCAACAATACCATCCTTCCAGCAATGGACGGATGCAATCCGACAAAAGACTGTGGCCGATTGTATAGGGCGACCCAGACCTGAAATCTTTAAAAAATCTGTCCCTTATGCCAAGCTACAGGAGAAATAAGAATCTCAAAGATCTTCTGGTACAGAATGACATTTCAAACTTACAAGGATCCATGACCACTAGGACATTTTTGACAAAAAAAACGGGTTGTTACAAATGTACAGGTTGTACGACCTGTAGGTTTATGGAAACAGGTTCTGATTTTACACATCCACATAATGGAACACGTATACCAATTAAACATGTCCTAAATTGTACCAATAAATTTGTGGTATACTTCATAAGGTGCCCATGTGGTTTAATGTATGTAGGGAAGACTACAGTGACATTCAAAGAATGGATGGCGACACACCGCATGTCAATCAGAAAAGCATCGGAGGGTTGTACACAGGAACAACCAGTGGCCAGACACTTCAAATTATTTAAACATAGTTTAGCGACTTTACGCTACAAAATTATTGATTATGTTCCAAGTAGCATTAGAGGGGGAGACAGAGGAAGAAAGCTCCTACAGTGTGAGGCACGCTGGGTTCACAGATTAAACACTGTCTCCCCTTATGGACAGAATGAAAACACTGGCTTAAACAGCTTTCTGTGATTTAACCTTAGCTTAGATCTTATGGACTGAATGTATACTCTGGCTAAAATAGCTTTCTGTGACTTGACTTTAATTTAGATCTGTTATTTAATTGCTTTGGATGAGATCCTGTTTCTTTGGAGGTAAAAGTTAAGATATAGCTTTGTCTTTGTGTATTACAGCACTTATTGCTACAATATCACTATTATTGTTATTAAGTACTGCGGTTATATAGCATGTACTTGTTTTCTGTTATGAGTCTTGGAGTTATTGGAGCTCTGTTTTCTAAGGCTGTATTTATACTGTTGCCCCTTGGAAAATGCTAACAGGAGATACTCTCATTAATGTTAGTATAAGCTCTCCTGGTGTTTTATGTATGTGTTACGATTTTGGTGAAGGCACTTTTTAATTTGTTTTACCATTGCTAGGCAATGGCTGGGACGGAGAAGAGCAGAGAGTCGCGCGTCGCAGCTCTGTGATGTCATCCCGCCCCGGCGTGCAGCATGGTGGATCCTCACTTCGGCACTTGGTGAATGTTGTCAGGCTCCGGAGCCTTACCTCCGGCGGGTGCTCCTGCGGGCTACCGTCACGCTGGTTGGCGCGGCTGTGGCGGCAGGGAGCTGCTGGCGGCGGGTCCTCCTGGATGGATGTGTGGCTGCCAAGGGCCGGGGGGGCCGAGGGTCTGGAGAGCCGGGCGCTGCGGCGGGGATCACTGCGGTAAGGTCCTCTAGTGGTGACACAGTATAGTGTGTCAGAGACAGAAGCTGGCTAAAGCTGTGTGCTAACAGCTAAGTATGTCTCCTGTGCTGGGGGCAGCCATGTTGGAGACCAGAGTATTACCAATAAAGTTCCCAATCTGTGTCCAGCCAATCCTGCGTGTTCTCCCCTTACAAATGAGGGCTGGCTCAGAGGGAGAGTGCCAGTGCTTCAAGTTACCTCCTTGTGAAAGGTTCTCCGGCTCTGTGCTCCCAGGTTACTTCTGGTTCGCTGGTCCTGGTTGCTCTCATCCATCGGTTACCTAAACGCTGCTGCAGTCCTGTTGTCTAAGTCCGTTGCCACTCGTGGAAGCGCTCACGCGGTCCCAGGTTGTAGAGGAGCTCCAGGTGCTAATGGCAGTTCCCGCAGATGTCTTTATTTCTTCAAAGTCCAAGTTCTTCAGCCTCGTCTTTCAATCACAAACCACAGTCTTTATTTCTTCAAAGTCCAAGTTATTCAGCCTAGTCTTTCAATCACAAACCACAGTCTTCATTTCTTCAAAGTCCAAGTTCTTCAGCCTCGTCTTTTAATCATAAAACACAGTCTTCATTTCTTCTGTACCAGAGTTCTTCAGCTTCACTCTTCAAGTCATTTAACCATAGACTCTAATTCTTCCAGTTTCTTCTATTTCTCCAATATTCGTGTACAGCCTGATTATTCATTAAAACTACAGTTATCTTCCTACGAAGTCCTCCTTTTCTTTATGCCCTCTAGCCATCGTTAACACTTAGTTTGGCTTCCACCCCATGAGGAGAAATTACATTCAGCCACCTCGTTCACTCTCCTCCACAGGTAACTGTCCCTTCAGCCAAAACTCGGTTGTCGGAACCCCAACTTACGCCGAGCGTGACAGTAAGCACTGGCCCAATGGATCCGGCAAGTGGGCAGGCTAACGAGGGCGATGCCTCTGTGGATATTCTGTCTCATCTAAATAAACAGGAGGCCATGCAGGCACAGATTGTACTGTTCATGCAGAATATGTCCACTCGTTTGGATTCTCTTCACGCAGCCATTTCCACATCTCGGACTCCGGTTCCAGCTTCCAATCCGCCAGCACCTAATCCTCTAGTGTCGATTCCATTTCCTCGTTTACAACTACCGCCAACCAGTAAATTTGACGGTAGTCCAAAGCAATGCCGAGGGTTCCTCAATCAAAGCGAGATCCAGTTTGAGCGTCAGTCAGCTAACTGTCCATCTGATCAGACCAAAATCGCATACATCATTTCACTTCTGACCGGACCAGCTCCGGATTGGGCTTCACCCTTATGGGAGAGAACTGATCCCATACTCTCGAATTACCCGGAATTTGTGGCAACTTTTCATAAAATCTTTGACGAGCCAGGCCGGACCACCTCTGCCTCTTTGGAGATTCTGCATCTGCGTCAGGGAACCTGTTCCGTCGCCCAGTACGTGATCCAATTCCGTACTCTTGTCTTCCTAAGTGGACAGGAATGAAGAGGCTCTCATTGCCGCCTTTTGGAACGGTCTCTCCGACAAAATTAAAGATGACCTGGTCACTCAGGATGTGCCAGTTAAGCTCGATCAGTTTATTTCTTTATGTAACAAGATTGATCTAAGATACAAGGAGCGATGTCTTGAGAGAACAAGGTTCAAGCGACCCAAACCTTGGGCCTGTCCCACTCCTAGACCATCCTCACCGTCTACTGAAGAACTCATGCACGTCAACTGCTCTCGTCTCACCAATGAGGAACGTCAAAGACGCAGACAGGACAACCTCTGCATGTATTGTGGGGCGGCCGACCACTTTGTTAAGTCTTGTATTCAACAACCAGGAAACTCCAGCTCCTAGCTTACGCAGGAGAGGTTAAGCTAGGAGCATTCGCCAACCAATTTACCAGGAAGGAATCACTGTTGGCTGTATGCCTGGAACTTCCCTCTACCTCCCTTCATGTTACAGCACTTTTGGATTCTGGAGCTGCAGAAAGTTTCATTACTTCCGCCTTAGTCCGACAGTCTGAATACCAACCATTCGTTTGGAGCGAGCTATCTCTATCACCATGGTTGACGGAAGTTATATCCCTGAAGGGATCATCACCCACCGTACAGTTCCTCTGAAGATGAAAATTGGTATTCTCCATTCTGAAGTTCTCTTTCCTGGCAATTCCCAAAGCCTCTCAAAAAATAATTCTAGGATTCCCGTGGTTACAGGAGCACAACCCCTGCTTGGATTGGCAAATTATGGATGTACTCGCTTGGGGGGAGTCGTGTTCTCAAAGCTGTTTATCCACCGTCAAGCCACTCCTTACCCTATACTCCACTGATCTCCCAGACGCCTATCAGCCCTTTCTGGACGTCTTCAGTAAGCAAGGGGCGGATACCTTGCCTCCCCACCGAAGTTGGGACTGCCCTATCAATTTGCTGCCTGGTAAAACACCTCCCAGAGGCCGAACGTATCCTTTATCTCTCCCGGAAACCCAAGTGATGTCTGAGTATATACAGGAGAATTCGGCCAAAGGGTTCCTTCGCCCTTCCTCTTCTCCAGCCGGGGCAGGGTTTTTTTTTTTTGTTAAGAAGAAAGACATGGGCCTACGGCCTTGCATCGACTACCGGGGCCTCACGAAGTTACAGTTAAGAATAGATACCCCTTGCCCTTGATTCCCGAACTATTTGAACGAGTAAAGGGGGCTACCATTTTCACCAAATTGGACCTGCGTGGAGATTATAATCTTATACGCATTCGCACAGGAGACGAGTGGAAGACTGCGTTCAATACTCGCGACGGGCATTACGAATATCTGGTGATGCCCTTTGGATTATGTAATGCTCCAGCAGTCTTCCAAAATTATGTCAATGAATTATTCTGAGATCTCCTCTATAAGTGCCTGGTTGTATATCTGGACAATATTCTAATATTTTCCAAAGATCTGAAAGTCCATTGGGAACAGATCAGAGAAGTCTTGAGATGTATAAGGGAAAATCTACTCTTTAGTAAACTGGAGAAGTGCACATCTGAGGTTCCCCCCATCCCTTTCTTAGGTTACATCATTTCCGGGAGGGAATTACAGATGAATCTTGCCAAAGTCCAAGCAATCAGAGATTGGACCCTTCCTACCACTCTGAAGTGAATCCAGCGTTTTTTAAGTTTCGCCAATTTCTATAGGAAGTTTATTAAAGATTATTCCTCCATCACTGCCCGATTACAGCACTAACAAGAAAAGGGTCTAATTCTGCAGCTTGGCCACCTGAGGCACAAAAAGCCTTTTCGTTTCTAAAAGAGGCCTTCATGTCTGCTCCTATCCTTCGGCAACCTCATCTCAGTCGTCCTTTTCAGGTGGAGGTGGATGCTTCTTCAGTAGTAGTGGGGGCCGTCTTATCCCAGTACTTCGAGAATCAGAAAGCTAATACTTGTGCTTATTTTTTCCGAAGATTCTCTCCGGCAGAACAAAACTACGCCACTGGAGAACAAGAATTGCTTGCCATAAAACTTGCTTTTGAGGAGTGGAGGTACTTGCTGGAAGGAGCTCACCACCCAATCTCAGTAACCACGGATCACAAAAATCTTTTATATCTTCAGACCGCCCGATGTTTAAACCCACGGCAAGCCAAGTGGGAACTGTTCTTCTCCCGTTTTTCTTTCAAGCTCAGTTATCGTCCAGGGTCTCTTAATCGGAAAGCAGACGCGCTCTATAATTCAATGAGTTCAGATGAGTCCGCAGATCTTCCGGACAGACAATTCATCCTAGATCCTGCCTCCTTTGCTGCAACTCATACTGCTTCGCTTCCTCCACCGAGAAAAACCTTAGTTGCACCAGAACTCTGAAAAAGACTGCTCACGTGGGCTCATACCTCACCATGTATGGGACACGGAGGTAGCCTCAAGACTCTTAAGTTCATCCAATGCTCCTATTGGTGGCCTCATCTGAAGACGGATGTTTTGGAATTCATAGCTGCCTGCCCAAAGTGCGCCCAACATAAAAGTCCAAGAGGATCACCATCGGGTTTTCTTCATCCGCTATTGGTTTCACAAAAACCCTGGACACACATCTCCATGGATTTTATAACTGACCTAACTGTCTCCAGAGGACGAAACACCATTTGAGTCATTGTGGACCGATTTTCCAAAATGGCGGACTTTGTCCCACTCACAGGTCTTCCAACCGCTCCACAACTATCAAAATTTTTCATATCAGACATCTTCCGGTTACATGGACTTCCACAAGAGATAGTTTCCGATCAAGGTCCTCAATTTGTGGCTAAATTCTGGAGGGCACTGAGTTCAGCTCTTGGAATGGAATTAAGTTTCTCCTCTGCATACCATCCCCAAACGGATGGCCAAACTGAGAGAGTGAACCAAGACTTAGAGACTGTCCTACGAATCTTCATGTCTTCTTCTCAGGACGATTGGCTGGACAATCTTCCATTTGCTGAATTTGCTCACAATAATCTCTACCATTCCGCTACCCATTCCACACCCTTTTATGTGAATTATGGACTTCATCCACATGTTCCTGCTTTCCAATCTCTTCCAGCTCTCAAAGTACCTGCCGCAGATATAGCCCTACAGCAATTCACTAAAATGTGGAAACAAGTTCATGAGGCTCTGCTTAAAACATCCAATAAATAAAAAAAAATTGCAGATCGGAAACAGAAGGCTGTCCCTAGTCTCAAAGTGGGTGATCAAGTCTGGATTTCTACTCGAAACTTAAGACTCAAGGTCCCTTCCAAGAAATTTGCCCCCAGATTAATTGGACCATATCCTATTGAAACAGTATTGAATCCAGTAGCATACAAAGTGACGTTGCCTCCATACTTGGAAATCCCAAATGCATTTCACATCTCCTTACTGAAGCCTCTCATAGTTAACCGTTTTCGGGCTGCGCTTCCTAGATCTCCCAAGGTGCTAGCTGCTCAAGGATAAGAATTTGAAGTTCATAGGATCCTTGACTGTCGTAAAAGATATGGTCGTCTCCAATATCTTATTGATTGGAAGGGATATGGACCGGAAGAAAGATCCTGGGTTTCTGAAGTTGACGTCCACGCTCCAAGATTAGTCCGGGCCTTTTATACCAAGAATCCGATGAAAGCACATGAGTGTTCAGAGCCCACCCTAAAAAGGGGGGGTACTGTCAGACTCCGGAGCCTTACCTCTGGCGGGTGCTCCCGCGGGTTACCGTCCCGCTGGTTGAAGCGGCTGCGGCGGCAGGGAGCTGCTGGATGCGGGTCCTCCTGGACGGATGTGCGGCTGCCAAGGGCTGGAGGCCGAGGGTTTGGAGAGCCGGGCGCTGCGGCGGGGATTGCTGCGGTAAGGTCCTCTAGTGGTGACACAGTATAGTGTGTCAGAGACAGAAGCTGGCTAAAGCTGTGTGCTAACAGCTAAGTATGTCTCCTGTGTTGGGGGCAGCCATGTTGGAGACCAGAGTATTACCAATAAAGTTCCCAATCTGTGTCCAGCCAATCCTGTCTGTTCTCCCCTTACAAAAGGTGGCTGGCTAAGAGGGAGAGTGCCAGTGCTTCAAGTTACCTCCTTGTGAAAGGTTCTCCAGCTCTGTGCTCCCAGGTTACTTCTGGTTCCCTGGTCCTGGTTGCTCTCATCCATCGGTTACCTAAACGCTGCTGCAGTCCTGCTGTCTAAGTCTGTTGCCACTCGTGGAAGCGCTCACGGGGTCCCAGGTCGTAGAGGAGCTACAGGTGCTAATGGCAGTTCCCGCAGACGTCTTCATTTCTTCAAAGTCCAAGTTCTTCAGCCTCGTCTTTAAATCACAAACCACAGTCTTCATTTCTTCAAAGTCCAAGTTCTTCAGCCTCGTCTTTTAATCATAAAACACAGTCTTCAGTTCTTCTTTACCAGAGTTCTTCAGCTTCACTCTTCAAATCATTTAACCATAGACTCTAATTCTTCCAGTTTCTTACATTTCTCCAATATTAATGTACAGCCTGATTATCCATTAAATGACAGTTATCTTCATACGAATTCCTCCTTTTCTTTACGCCCTCCGGCCAACGTTAACACTTAGTTTGGCTTCCACCCCATGAGGAGGAATTATATTCAGCCACCTCATTTACTCTCCTCACAGGTAGCTGTCCCTTCAGCCAAAACTAGGTTGTCGGAACCCCAACTTACGCCGAGCGTGACATATGTATATATGTAAGGTAAGATTTTGGTTTGTTTTATGTCCTGACGAAGGTTTTTTTAATAAAACCGAAACGATGACTGCTATTTAAGGGCATATAGCCTTCTTTTCTACGCTTATAAAGTCCGGAGAGTGCCGTCTCTAACTATTATATACTGTGTGTGTATATATATATATATATATATATATATATATATATAATTTTTTTTACACTTTTTTTTCCCCTCAATTAACCTTGGAAGGAGTCGGGCAATACTAAGGTCATGAGTTCAACTCCCACCACTGTGTGGAGTTTGTATATTGTGTGGACTTTGTATGCATGGGTATCATTGTAACATAGTAACATAGTATCTAAGGTTGAAAAAAGACAATTTCCATCGAGTTCAACCAATGTGTGGTCTCCTATGCACGATTATTTTGTAGAAAATTTTGACTGAAGTTGATGACTGCCGTTACGTTTTACCCCTCTTTTTTATAATAACCATAGTGCGTGACTATGCATCGTAACCCTGGATATCCTTATCCATTAGGAATTTATCTAACCCATTCTTAAAGGTGTTGACTGAGTCGGCCATTACAACTCCCTCAGGCAGGGAATTCCAAACACGTATCGTCCTTACCGTAAAAAAGCCTTTACGCCGTATTGTGCGGAATCTCCTCTCCTCTAACCTGAGCGAGTGTCCACGAGTTCTCTGTGTTGATCTAACCAAAAACAGGTCCTGCGCAAGATCTGTATAATGTCCCCTTATATATTTGTAAATGTTGATCATGTCCCCTCTTAATCTCCTCTTTTCCTGTGTAAACATGCCTAGTCTTGCAAGCCTTTCCGCGTATTCCAGCATCTCCATACCCTTAATTAGTTTGGTCGCCCGCCTTTGAACCTTTTCTAGCTCCAGGATATCCTTTTTGTAGTAAGGTGCCCAGAATTGTACACAGTATTCAAGGTGTGGCCTCACAAGTGATTTATATAACGGGAGTATAATACTCTCGTCCCTAGCATCAATTCCCCATTTTATGCATGCTAATATCTTATTAGCCTTCTTTGCTGCAGTCCTACTTTGGGTACTACTGCTTAGTTTGCTATCTATGAGGACACCTAAGTCCTTTTCCAGTACAGAATCCCCTAATTTTACCCCATTTAGTAGGTAGGTGTTATTTTTGTTCTTGTTACCACAGTGCATTACCTTACACTTGTCTGTATTGAAGCGAATTCTCCATTTCGCTGCCCAAGCTTCTAATTTACCTAAGTCGTTCTGAAGCGACTGAGCATCCCCCTCCGCATTTATAACTTTACACAATTTGGTATCATCTGCAAAAATTGACACCATGCTTTCTAGACCTTGTTAGGTTGTTAATGAAAATATTGAACAATAGCGGTCCTAATACTGAGCCTTGCGGCACACCACTTAGCACTTCAGTCCAGGTTGAAAAAGATCCATTAACCACAACTCGCTGCTCCGTATTATCTAACCAGTTTTTGACCCAAGTGCATATTGTGCTTCCTAGCCCTGATTCTTGTAGCTTGTATCATCCAAGTACTTTGTTTTCCTTCCACAATCCAAAAACATACTGGTAGGTTAATTGGCTCCCAACAAATATTAACCCTAGTGTGTATGTTTGTGTGTATGTACATGCATTTAGGGCAGACTTGACAGGCCGATTTGCCGTCAAGATGTAATCTAATCTAAAGATATATGTAACATTGCAGTTAGAAGCTGATTAACCGGTACTTTATCTCTCTTCAAGGCTTAGTACATTTGCCCCCAGAAAAAGAACAATATTTGGTTTGCATAAATATAACTCAACATTTTATGAAAGATACTGCAAATACAATACGCAACGCTAATTGAGAATACAGACTGTTTCCTTATCGTATCTAAATGTTTAAAATGTATGCACAGTACATTTCATTTTAGCCTTAGTTTATGTACTTATTTTTTTGACTATATTGTGATTGCATTGCTTACCTTGTTAAATGTAAAAGGAATTTCTGTTTTTTGTCCAGGCTTCAAGGATGAGATCTGAAATGTTGTTGTGCCCAGAGTTTCATCCATCACATAATTAGCATCCATTAAGGTAATCTACAAAATAAAAAAATAATATTGCATTTGAAAAAGCTATCCGGAGTAACAAAAACGTCTACTGTGGAATTTTGCAAAATTTGCAAAAATCTCAAAAGAACTTTTCACGTTGTCATTATGGGGTATTGTGTGTAGAATTTTAAGGTAAAAATTAATTTATTCCACTTTGGAATAAGGCTGTAACATAACACAATGTGGAAAAAGTGAAGCGCTGTGAATACTTTCTGGATGCACTGTAGTTTGCATAATTGCTTAATTTCAGCTCCTCCATTAATTTGTCCAGCTACTGTAGCTTTCCAAAATCCCAATTAGGGGAATCACCTGACTCAGTGTCTGAGTTCACCTCATAGGTGACTACCTTGAAGAATTTCAACACCTTGCACAAGAAAGAAAAGTATTCTCCACTGAGCTGGACTAAGGTACAGATGAAGCCACGCTCATCTAGCCATCTCTGCTGCACATAGGCTTATTAATTATTAATATTATTATTTATTAATTATTAAACTTATTAGCATAAGCCTTTAATTTTTTGTTCACAGCTGCAATACAATACAGAGAGAACAATACAGCAGGGGATTAAGGGGGTCATTCCGAGTTGATCGCACACTGACGATTTTCACAGCGCAGCGATCAGGTTACTACTGCGCATGCGTTTGCACCGCAATGTGCACGCGCATCGTACGGGTACAAACAGCATTGTTGCTGGGCAATGCTTCTAGCGACAAATCCATTTGCACGGGCGTTTGCAAGGAGATTGACAGAAAGAGGGCGTTTATGGGTTTTAACTGACCGTTTTCTGGGAGTGGTAGGAAAAACGCAGGCGTGTCCAGGCATTTGCAGGGCGAGCACCTGACATCAATTCCGGGACCGGACAGGCTGAAGTGATCGCAAGGGCTAAGTTCAGACCTACTCTGAAACTGCAAAAAATATTTTCATCCCGCTCGGCTGCACATGCGATCGCACACTTGCAAAGCGAAAATACACTCCTCCGTGGGCGGCGACTATGTGTTTGCATGGCTGCAAAAAGTAGCTAGCGAGCGATCAACTCGGAATGAGGGCCTAAGTCATTACAACAGGGGATTAAGTCTGACTGCCCTGGCTCAGTTAATCATATTAAAGGGACAGATGAGCATGGCTCCATCTGTACATACCCCCTCCTCTCTCAATGTCATGGCTTGTTGTATAGCTCTGGATGCTTTTGCTGTCCCTCTATCTGCTGAAGCATAAAAAAGGCGGAGTTCCATCTTGTTACCCCCTCTTGCCTCAGGTGGTGGCAGGGCAAATTGAACTGTTCTTGTAGGTGCTGCAATCTCGAAATGCCAAAAATGTCCCCAAATTATTCGGGCTATAGACAAAATATCCTGCACACCCCTGTCATTTAAAAAAACAACTGTACCACCTAGTTGATCGCAAAACAGGGTGTGTGTTGGAATTCACCTAGCTGTAATCCTTTAACATTATTTATGGTATTATCAGAAATCAGAAAACTTGAGGAGTCCAAATGAAGTAAGCCATGGTGCTATTCCATCCCTTAGTTTTTGTTAGAGGTTGTCAGTGGTATGCCTCTTAGTGAAGTCGGAGATACACAGAGCAGCCTGCCTTTGAACTTGCCGGCATTGTTTGTTAGAAACTGCTTCTACTAAAGGTGATTTACACACTCAGTGGGCTGTCACAGTCATGAAATCTTTAGTTTGCCCTCTACTGCTTGTACACATATCTGTGGTTAAGTTAACAGTGGGTGCAAAGGCATTTTGTAGGCCAATAATCAGGTTTTGTTCAATGTCCTGGTACAGCCAAAGAATGGCTTTTCCGGTAAAATGGAACCAAGATGGAATTTGCTACGGGCAACACAGAACCTCAATTAACTGTGTAAAACTCACTGCATTAATGGAGGATATTGGATACAGATCTAATACTAAAATAGCCGTCATGAAGTCAGTGATCCGCAGTGCGACTGGGTATGAGCTGTCATACTTGGTTGCTCTTTCAGAGGATTGTTTAACACTCAATTGTTTTGTGAAACTACTACTAGCAGTCTTCTTGGTTCACTTCTGGGATGAAGAACCACCCTCAGCAGCAGAAGCAGGCCTAGTGCTCAAGGATTCTTCAGAGGAATCTTGGAAATGGGAGGAGTCACCTAGCCTAACAAATTGGATTCAGAACTGATAATGTCAAATATTACCTTTAAACATAAGCTATATACTATTACGGACTAAGTACGCTATTGGCGCACTGATTACCGTAGGGGTACGCACTTAGCGTAGCAGACGCTAGGCCATGGGCGCGACGCATGAGCAACACGCACGCTCACGGATTCACGCTTCGTATCAAGCACGCTATAGGCATACCGAGTACCGTACTGCTACACTATTGGCGTAGCGGACGCTGCGCCGTGAGAGTGAGACACGAGCGGCGCAGACGCTCACAGAATGATACACAGTAAACCTTATTAATAAAACACAGTATGAATATGCTTATACTCTAAACCTTAGTAGTCAAATACTACAATGATGTAACGCTTAAAAACCTTAACAATGTGTATGCTGTTTGAGCGATTAAGACGCTAAGAAAAGCCCTTTGCAGTAAACAGTGAAAACACAAGACCTGGTTTGGATTTAAAACCGCAGCAGTTCTAACACTGCCGTGGATTGTTTAGAGCAAACGGGAAAAACACAATACAAGTTATACACTACAAACTAACATCAAAATCTAACACAATAACAGAGAATAATATGAACAATAACAAACAAGAGTGAACAAATTGAAACGAATGGCGAACAGAATGGATAATAAAATGGCTACAGAGAAATATACATACGTGGGGATGATTCGCAAGCGCGTCCTGGATCCAGCCCTCAGCATTCAGAGAGAAAGCCTTCAGAGAGAGTGAGTGTCTGGCCAGGCAATGGTGGTCTTTATATACACAACATACATTCACAATACAATGGTCCCTATAATCTCATTGTTCATTGGACACAGGAATGTGTCTCCACATTATAGCAAAGGTCATAGGTGGATTTGAACAGGTGGGCTGTGTCTTTCTCCAACTGCTCTGGTGGGAGGTATCCTCAGGATTCCCGCCGCATGTGTAATTTACAGCAAATACAATATATGTTCATAAACTACTTTTGCACATAACTATACGCAGGAGCGAGCGATCCTTTCCTAACCAACACCGAAATGTTACCCTTAAAATATCCTAAAGCTGGATACTAGACACCACCTTTCAATCTTTATCTGACCCTTCCTATCATGCAAAGAGGAATCTCTCTGTCCAGGAACCGTTTAAACTAAACATACTCGCTGACATTGTCTAGGGGAATATTAGCTATAAAACACACTATATGGGTTAAATATGCTACGATCGAGTCGCACGCTACACGCTTACAAACTCCGCCGTAAATACACATTTCATGCGCACGAGATGCTGTTGCGTCCCTTACGCAACTTGCGGGTATGTGCACGTACGGGGGAGTGGGTGCACGAGCAGCGCGTGTGTGCATGAGGGGTTAGTACAAGGCATATGCATCATGATATTTTTCGACTTTGACAGTCCACCCTTTGGCAGTCAACAATAACTGCCACTTATCTAAACAACTAAGCAGAAAAATATATAATACCGTGAAATACCTATATATGATTGGGTGTAAGGAGGAGAGGAGAAGGTGGGAAATGTATGACCTAGTGGGATAGTAAAAGCATGTATGTATGAAATTCATGTCTGAGGGGTCATGTATCATCGTGCCGTACATGTTCTAAAATAAGCTTCGAGGTATTGCGAAGTATACATTGAATCCTTCTTATCCCGTATTAAGGGTCTGTAAGTGGGCTAACAAACTCTACCGAGCTCTTTTCGGCTTTTAGTTCCAACAAATGGGGTGCACATTAGTTGATGATACATGATGGGGGAAAATATGTGAGTGCTAATATATATGCCTATATTACCTGTCGACTATGTGTGTCACTACCTGAAGATCGTAGAGATGAAGATAAGAAACATGCGTTATAAATGCATTCATATGATAATGTATGTGATTGTCCTTGGATGTCTTGTTGATGTCTTGTCCGGGTGCTGTATCTTTGCTGTAAGTGGCAAGCAAAGTTTTTTTTCAAGTGTCCATAGAAAGTTAAAGTCTCTAAAAGTTCATCAAATGTCTGTGAAAAAGTTCATCAATGGTCTGTATAAAAGGTCATCAAAATCTTCTTCCGAGTGGATGTCTTTTTACCTTGGAGAAAAACAAAGGAGAAACGGGTGAAAGAAACGGACCGTGGAATCACGTCTTATCACAGCATTGTCTCGATTGATGGGTCATAAATTAAACCAGTTGTTGTTACAATGCCCTCGCTCCTCAAACTCATCAATTTGGTACTACGCTTGCAATTCATTAAAATCCGAACACATCTAAATATCAAACCAATCATTATGACAACTCCTAGGATACACAAGAGGAATTTCCCTACATTAACGATAACATTTTGGGCCCATTCTCCTAAACCTGAGAACCAATTGCGTGGGTTCAACCATGATACCCAGTCGGTCAGTTCATTACTCACAGAAGTAAGGGTAAGGTTGTGCCTCCTTCGGAACTCCCACTTCAATTGCAAGATATCGTCCATCTTTTGATCTATGACCTCGGTTGGGTCATCAGTGCTGTTTGTGATATACGTACAGCACTTTACACCATACTGAGTTGCTAGGGTGACACAATACCCGCCTGTCACCGCTGTGATGTAATTTAGAACCATCCTGTGCTGGATCAGTTCCGTTTTGTAAGCTTGCAATTCTCTCCCAGTATACCTGAAGGTGTCATCATACATCTCGGTGATATTGTCTATCAGGTTCGCTAGCGCAGTTATATACCTAAAATTTATAACTCCCCTGGCGGTACGGGTGATATCTAGCGCGAGTAGGAGTTGAATCCCGGTGGATTCGTGGATCAAATCAGAGGCTGCATGCTCTGTCCTATCTATAAGGTGTCTCTTAACAATGTGTTCGTAGTGGGTGTGAGAGTAAGGAGCTTGAGCATTACGGTGAACGTCTTTCATTTTATCATGGGTAATGGTCATTACTTCTGGCAACACTCTTCCAATGTAACACAATCCCTCTGAGTTTGGGGCAAGCCACTTATACGCCTTCCTCCCACATATGAAATATGCATCATCGGGGAGGACATATGGGACAGAATATGACATCACCATATTACAAACCTTCCAGGTGAAAAATCCTATCCCTAACTCTCATTTGTCTAGTACACGTATCAGGCTGTATGATATGCGCACAGTATCCTGGTGATACTTCTCCAACCCGCATGGTCCTACTTCCTAGAGTGTACCTATATTGAAAATATCTCCCACCGTTGGCTATTTGGCGTATAAGCTCTGAGTCTATGGGCATTCTATCGGTTCTGTGTGAAAATGCCATGGTTCGGTTGTTCCATGTCACTTCCCAATTTCCCGGTTTTCGGGGATTGGAAATGTTAAAACATATTAAGGACCTATCCACATGATATTGGTGGAGCTTCAAACTAGGAGGCCTAGAAATATTAAATTTCTTGTCCACCAGTCTCCCACCCCTTAATTCAAGTACCTCATCTATCGTTAAAGAGTATGGCACTAGTCCTGACTTTCTATGACCTTGAGGTACTTGTGAGCACACCCAGCATTCCGTTTGGTTTAAAACCTTACCCACTAATGAGTGATAGTCACTCAATGGATGACGGTCCATGTTGATATTAAGGCTGGACTGACATCTCTGGATGCACCCGTCCTCAACTATGTTTTCACAATTCCTACAAATACAATTCTCTTCAGCTAACAATCCTTCACAATGTCTCCTATTGTCATGGCTACCAGATCGTTTTCTGAGACTCGCCTTTACTCGGTGATTGTGTTGCTCTTGGAATTCTACGAATCCATGCTTGTCATCAGAACCCATTCCAGATCCTTTCTCGACCTCTCTGGTACTCTCACCGAAACAGACTGCTCTAGTCAACAACAGGGTCAACAGGAAAACATGGAATGCAGTCTCTTGGGGCAAGTCCATCTTGCAGGAGGAGAAAGAAAGAGTGGTAATGGGGGTAAAGAAAATAATTGAAGGGAAAGAAAATTGTTACGATAATTGTCCTCTAATCTTGTTGTTCTTCTTCTTGCTCAGATGCCGTCTCAACAGTGCTGCCTCTCAGTCTTCCCAAAACGAACACTTCAGTGATACGATATTCTTTCCGAATCAACGACCTTTCTAAAAGGAGCATAAATCTTGCATTATCATTTGTTTAACTGTTGTGTGATATACCATCCGTAAAACATGACAAAACAAAAAGAGAGAGAACAATAGAAAAAGAGAAAAATTGTCAGATTTCCGTTCACCATCAGGCTGTCACACCAACATGTCCATCGGTATCTCTGCACAGTCTCCCCCACCAGTATGTCCACTCTCCACCCTCTGTGCGTGGCCAGGCACAATGATGCTGGTAAGATATACTGGGGTTGGGTAGACCTCTGAAAAAGACCTAGTAGACATGTGACGTTTGATCTGTAGTTCTGCTGGTGAACGTCAGAGATGAAAAGGAAACATTTAAAGATAAATCACAGAGTTTACCTGGCCGCCCCTGTGTCTACAAGGAATGACCTACCAATTACATCGACTGTAACCTCAGGCTTACTATCAAGGCTAACAATCAACTTCACTGGCTGCAATTTACAGGTGCGGCCCAAAATGTTTCCTATATGATCCCTGATTCCAATTACGTGTGTCATACAGTGTGTCATAACTTTGCTCGTGTTCTTGTCTAGGAGGTCTGACTTTATGTGTGCTGTTACAGTTGCTGGCATAATGCCCATCCCTTTTACACAGATAACAAACCCTTGGCTTCCTCCATGTGCCAGGGGCTGGGGGTTTTGGTCGATTTGATGCCTCTTCTAGTGCTTGGATGCTCATCATCATCAACCGCTCTCCCTGTGCTTCCCTGGCTCTTTGGATATTACGGTCATGCTCGATAGCGGACTCCCTTAATGCAGCCACCGAGATACCTCTCCAGTTAGGTTGAGTGGTCTGTACCCTTGTTCTCAACACTTCTTTTAAACCTTCCATTAATACGGACACCGCTACCTCTCTATGATGTACACTTTCCTCAATGTCCGCGATCCCAGTGTATCTAGCCATTTCCTCTAATGCTCGATGGAAATAATCAGAAGCAGTTTCACCTTCTTTTTGTCTAATGGAGAAAATTTTGTTCCACTTGACAACAGTTGGGAAATATACTCCTAATTGCAGGTTGATCTGTTTAACATTCTCCTGATTGTATTCCTCAGTGAGAGGTACTACTGCGTCTAACTTACAATCAGTGATGAATTTCGCAGGGTCAATATTGGAGGGTAGACATACCCTCAGCAATGTCCGCCAATCTTTATTATGGGGTTCGGCGGCGTTTCCTAGTTCTTTAATAAACCTTTGACATGCGGCTAAATCTCTCCTGGGATCGGGAAATTCAGACATAATTGTCCTTAATTCTGTCCGGGACCAGGGGCAATGCATTGCAATGTTCCTGACGGGAGTGACTCCCAGAGCGCTAGTCTTTCCATTTGGGACTGCAATCACCCTGACAGGATTAAGTTCAACTACACCATCTTGTGTTGACTCTACAATGTGAGGTGCAATTGTCTGTGCATAATGTACAATACCGTACTTACCTGTGGACACGACCTCACCTGACCCTCCGTTAGGGGGCTTTACTACTGCCTTTACCGATTGGGCCGTGCCCACCTGGGTGTCTTGTATGGTGGCTGCTGGAGAAAGTGCCGACATCGTGCTGGGCTCACTTTCTTGCTTGTAATCCTGAGGGAAGTTTAACATGGGGTGCAACTTGCACGGGTTAGAATTTGTACATTTATCAGTTTTATTCCTATCGTCATTAACACATTTATTACGTTTACTCTTATTGTCATTAATACATTTATTAAGTGCACTATTATCATCATATTCCAGTATGCCATTCTCTGTAGCCATTGTTTCTCCAGTCGCCATCAGTTTCCTGCTAGTGTTGGAACCAGCTGAAAAATCTTTTGTTTGAGAAAGGCTATAAATAACATTTTCTTACTTGACTAAATAAAAGTTATGTTTTAAATAAATTAAACTATTTAGTAAGAGTGCCCCCACAAAGAGGTTTACTTCTTGTTTTCTTGATTTCTTTCAAGGAACAAATTCTCTTAATATTTAGCTGTTATTTTACCTCGGGGTGCACCACCAGCAGGATGATTTGTTTCTGGAAATACTTTCCCTAATTGTCTTCCAGATTGCTGGTTTATAATATTTATCATCATTTTCTGATAGGTTGTGCAGGAACATCCCCCCTTTCCCGTCTTGGAACCAGCTGTGTAAGCTAATTCCCTCTGTATATCACTCTCTCGTTGCCATAAATGAAAACAGTTTGTGTGTCTGACCCTTTGTTTTTGGGACTTTAACAGACAGATCCTAATCCTTAGATTATGCAATAACTCTGAGTCAAAACTACCTATCCCAGGAAATGGTGCTTTATCCCCCACAGTCATTCGTGTCCATTCATCACAAAAGGTCTCAGTGTGGGGACCATACTTCCCCCACATTACTAACCGAGCAGACCCCCGGGGTCTGCAAATCTCTGCAGTCTGAACCCTGACTGCTAAACGTCCTTGTGTTGTGCACTTGGCTTCCATTGTGGACCTTTTTAACACAGAAAAACTTCCTAAAATGCACCAAACACAGAAGTCTACGGTGGAAATCCTTCAAGCTCTTCCACTGAACTTCTTCTGCTCCGGGTATCCCCGGTCCGCCTTCTAGCAGACTCGTGTAGCCGTTGCAGGCCCTACCTTTATTTTACACAAATCACGATTGCATGTGCTCACTACAACGCGTATGAGGATATGATTTACGCACGAATATGCAACCACATATCATGTTGCGTCAATTGTTTACACATACAACCGTGCGGTCCAATCGTACCACTTATAGACACTTGTTATCTATAAATGGTAGGATCATTGGAGTCTCTTCCGTCTGTGCTCCACAACAGCCGGAGCGTAATACCACGAAAACTTTTATCACACTCCGTCGCACGTGTACACCTGGACCGTGCTCGCACGTTTTCACCTAGACCGTGCTTCACCAAGCTTCACCAAGATCACCAAGACCACCAAGCGGGATTCAATACACTCATACCTTTTTCAGCCCACACTATCATTCTATAGTTTTCTGATCAGAAAAAAACCATTTCCTGTAAACTGATAGCTCTCCCCAGAGGCAATACAGAAAAAAGGTGTTTTTAAACTAAATATTGGATACTGATCAATTTGTGCTATTATCGCGTGGCTACCGTATCGCCTAAACTAAAACAATGCTATCGTGTATTTGTATTTAGTGGGCGTATCCGTACGCACGTTGCGTAATATACGCCACGTGTGTAGGCCTTTGCGTTGCGTACGCAATCTCGCACGTGGTCCGAGACACGTATGCAAAGGCTGGATACGTCAGCCACAATACAAATAACACGCTTCTATAAATGTAAACGATATTCAACTATAATCGCTTACCCACTCCACACAGTATCTCCTGTATAAACCTTTATAATTGGGCCAGGCTGCGTGTGTGTTTTACATGTACTCCCTTAAATATTACTTTATATTTTTTAACTAAATAGCAACAAATTTCTCAGCACGGGTCAAAATGTATCTAATAATCAATGCTAATGGCAACAAGCGAGTAGATATGCAGAATACACAAAATACAGGTCTAAATGAATATAGTAATCAATGCTTCTAATAGTATGATTCATATTGGATAGCTATCTTGCAGAACATACAATGATATAAACACCCACACATAATTATAATATTATATCTATGTACCATTCACTGGTCTCCTGAGACTCACTTACTCATTAAGTGCTTCTAATTTGCATATGAATGTGCTTTTGACTGTCTGTGAAGGTGGTTTTTCACTGCCAGGAAAAAGCAGCCACACAGGTTAATTTGCATTTCAATGGCTATTTTACAACAAGCAGAGTTTAACTGAATCCTAGAGGTAAAGAGAAAAAAAAAACTTTGTTTATCTGTATGTGGTTCTTACATCAAATATTCATCTTACTATTAACTTTTATTAAGCCCCATCTGAATCTATTTGTAATTGACTATGGCATGGGTTAAATAAATGCATTGGTAACTCATAAATGGTGATTTCTTTTTGACCAAGAACGGCTGATTATTCCTGAGCAGACTGAAAATCAGCCATTTAGGGGGGGGAAAATTACCTTCCCAAAATGGCCGCTGCTCCTCCCCCTTCCACATCCATGAGGGTTACACAAAATGGAGGACAGACCATGCGGCTTCCTTTGTAATAAAAAAAATCACCATGCAAGCCCCTGAAGTTATTTTAGGCCTGAGTAAAAACAAAACAAAAAAACAACACTATATCAAGGCTTTTGCAGCAACTTTTAAGTATACTTTTAAACCTACTTAAACAGATCAGCAATCCAATCTGAATCAAACACAATATGACTCATTTGAACCTTGTTTTGCAACGATATAATCAGATATGCAGAGTACAGGTGTATGCTTGTATTCAGAAATTCAGACTTTAAAAATAGCTTTACGTTCTTACCTTCCGGATCCCACCAGCATCCCTACAAACCTTGCAGAGCAGACGCTTATCTAATCAGCACCAATGTATCCCCGACCACAAAACGGCTAACAGGGGATACTACCTTCCCGGCCTTTGCTGATAGATAAAAAGTCTGCCTTGTCCTGCTAGGCTGCGGATATGAGGAGAACCGGACGAGCTCCCCAATTGATAATGTCAAATATTACCTTTAAACATAAGCTATATACTATTACGGACTAAGTACGCTATTGGCGCACTGAGTACCGTAGGGGTACGCACTTAGCGTAGCAGACGCTAGGCCGTGGGCGCGACGCACGAGCGACATGCACGCTCACGGATACACGCTTCGTATCAAGCACGCTATAGGCGTACCGAGTACCGTACTGCTACGCTATTGGCGTAGCGGACGCTGCGCCGTGAGAGTGAGACACGAGCGGCGCAGATGCTCACAGAATGATACACAGTAAACCTTATTAATAAAACACAGTATGAATATGCTTATACTCTAAACCTTAGTAGTCAAATACTACAATGATGTAACGCTTAAAAACCTTAACAATGTGTATGCTGTTTGAGCGATTGAGACGCTAAGAAAAGCCCTTTGCAGTAAACAGTGAAAACACAAGACCTGGTTTGGATTTAAAACCGCAGCAGTTCTAACACTGCCGTGGATTGTTTAGAGAAAAGGGGAAAAACACAATACAAGTTATACACTACAAACTAACATCAAAATCTAACACAATAACAGAGAATAATATGAACAATAACAAACAAGAGTGAACAAATTGAAACGAATGGCGAACAGAATGGATAATAAAATGGCTACAGAGAAATATACATACGTGGGGATGATTTGCAAGCGCGTCCTGGATCCAGCCCTCAGCATTCAGAGAGAAAGCCTTCAGAGAGAGTGAGTGTCTGGCCAGGCAATGGTGGTCTTTATATACACAACATACATTCACAATACAATGGTCCCTATAATCTCATTGCTCATTGGACACAGGAATGTGTCTCCACATTATAGCAAAGGTCATAGGTGGATTTGAACAGGTGGGCTGTGTCTTTCTCCAACTGCTCTGGTGGGAGGTATCCTCAGGATTCCCGCCGCATGTGTAATTTACAGCAAATACAATATATGTTCATAAACTACTTTTGCACATAACTATACGCAGGAGCGAGCGATCCTTTCCTAACCAACACCGAAATGTTACCCTTAAAATATCCTACAGCTGGATACTAGACACCACCTTTCAACCTTTATCTGACCCTTCCTATCATGCACAGAGGAATCTCTCTGTCCAGGAACCGTTTAAACTAAACATACTCGCTGACATTGTCTAGGGGAATATTAGCTATAAAACACACTATATGGGTTAAATATGCTACGATCGAGTCGCACGCTACACGCTTACAGACTCCGGCGTAAATACACATTTCATGCGCACGAGACGCTGTTGCGTCCCTTACGCAACTTGCGGGTATGTGCACGTACGGGGGAGTGGGTGCACGAGCAGCGCGTGTGTGCATGAGGGGTTAGTACAAGGCATATGCATCATGATATTTTTCGACTTTGACAGAACTAACTCCGATCATTACTGAGGATATTGAGGATGAAGGTGTTGGCGGTTGAAATTGCAGGTGCTGGGATCTAGTTGAGGGCAGGGAGCTAGCTGATGTTCCACTGCTTGTTAGTTTTTAGTGCCAGGTTTTGATGTTATCAAAAACTTGCCATGAGCTCGCTGCAAATGACATAACAGGGTGGAGGCTCTTAGATGCTTAATGTCCCTACCTCTAATTACTGTGGTTCTACAAAGGATACAGAAAATAATTCCACACATAAGAGGTGGATTTGTTGGTCCTATATCCAGGCATGACAATGGACTTCTTATCATGGCCAAGAGCTGCTTACACTGGTGCATGACTTACACAAACAACATCCTCATCCTCAATATACTCATTAGCACCAGAGTTACAGATGTAGCCATGGTCATCATGGCTACATCTCAGCGTGATCACACCTTATTAGGTGTGACCACGTGCACGTCCTGGACATGCATGTGTCTGAGACGTGCACGCGCCCTATTTGCATGAGAGTGCTCGTTTGCCACAGATGTAGCTACACAAATATCCCCTTCATCCTCTTGCAAATCCACAGTGGCATCCTCAATTTTTATGTCATCAGCTATAGATGCTGTTGCTCATCCCATTTGCAGATGGAGCAGAAATGGTGGAAGGTTGCTTCTCTGTGAGTACAGTATCAGAAAGGTCAGGCTCACACATACTACTCAAGGACACACTTAGACTCTCCTCAGGGATTTTTTACATTTCTGTTTCTGAATGCAGAGTCTCTTCTGCTCCTTAATGGTTTTCAGTTATTTTACACCTCTTCTAGACTCTTAGTGAAAAGGTCTTGCATCATCACGAGAGGCAGAAAAAAATGCTTCAGTGGCAGTTGCACAACCAGCACTCAGAAAGTCTTTCCTTGCCACTGCGTGTGGTGAAAGGCAATTGTCAATTTTATGTTTTTCTGCAGCAAACTTTCCCTTTATTACGTGTTTTTTCCTTTACCACTGTATATATTTTTTTTCTTTTAGATTTCCTGACTTAAACCCTCTATGTCCTTGAGCATCGCCTTTAGTAGATGACTGCAGGGAGTCACAGGGCTTAAAGATGCACGTGAACAAAGTGCACTAGGGTAAACTGCACCAAAAGTACAAACAATATAATTTAACTATATATATTTTTTTATGTTTTTGAACTTGCAGCTCGGTTCAAACTGCGTGGAGTCACAGGGCTTATAGATGCATGTGGACAAAGCACACTAGGGTAAAGCACAACAAACAGTAGAGGTATATTTTTTTTTCTTCTGTTTTTGAACTTGCAGCTCTTTTCAAACTTTGTGGAGTTACAGAGCTTATAGATGCATGCGAACAAAGCGCACTAGGGTAAAGCGCACAGTACAAGCAATAGAACTATATATTTTTTACATTATTTTTCTGTTTTTTAATTTGCAGCTCAATTCAAACTGCATGGAATCACAAGGCTTATAGATGCAAGTGCACTAAGGTAAAGCACAGCACACAGTAAAATTTACAGCAGCATGTACCTATACACAGTCACTAAATAAAGCACTGTCACTCGTGAGTCTGGACACAGCACAGCCAATACACACATCAGCCATAAATAATAAGTATTAAAATTGTTTTTCTAATTTTCTCAGAAATGTATGCATTTTTTGTGTTTTTATATTTAGGGAAACAGCTGAGCTGATAGTGTAGGAAGTGTACACACCCACATGGCTCTGCCCCCACCCACACAAACATTGATCACAGCTCTTCTCCATCTCACAGTAGGCCTTGAACATTTTCAGCTCAAGGCCTATGTGGCCTTTAATCTGGCCCTGAAAGGGACATTTCAGTCCCTCTGAGAGCAGCAGCAGAGGAAGTTTCCATCTGATGCAACCATGCTAGGTAAGCGGTTAAGTAAAATAGGAACACTTAGAGCACTGTAGCACTTAGCATGCTAAGAAAAAGAAAAATGAATCAAAATCACATCCAGAAAGGTAGCTAGGGAATCCTTTAATAGGTTGTCACAAATGTGGCAACACAGATGCATTACATGTGGTTATATCTGTTATAAAAGTAAGGAGATTTTATTGTCAGCCACCGGACAAAAGTTTCCCGTTAGGGAACTGTGATACTACATTCTGCATTTATGTAGTGCAGTGCCCGTGTGGCCTGCAGGACATGAGAAAAACGACTCCCCCCCTCCCCCACCCTCTCTCATTTTGCCTAAGTACAAGATTGTAAACCAGATGGGCTTTTGTTGTGTGGGGTTCAACATATAGGGACCTCCTCTAGAGGATGTGACAGATACAAATCCCTTTGTCTAAGGAAGCTCTACGGATTTTCCGTTTGATCACCCTGGCTCCACAGGGGCTCAATGAGAGCATAGATTTTGAGTCTTTTCCTTGAAACAGGGCATGTTTTCCTGTTTTTGTTTTTTCCACCACATGCGGTGATCTATGACTGAGAGATCTGCCATTTAGTATTACTGATGGTTTATCTGATAAGAATTTATGTAAAATGGTTAATAGATCCATTATTTGTGACAAGCAAGGATAGTATTAGGATGAGAGTCCAGACTGTTTTATATAATAATACCTGCCTTCACTAGCTTTGCTGATAATTTAATAATTTGACAGTACTTTCTCTGTGTAATTCAAGAATACATCTATTTGTACTCTAGATAGAAATATTGGTTAATATAACATAAATAATATAGGATTCTATTGAATTAAATATTTATTATAATTATTTTTATCAAATGTCTTTTGGATATTATAATGTCTTATACTGTATGTAGTGACAGAAACATAAGTAAGAAATTTAGGGGGCCGGGGGTGCCCTGTAGGCTAGAGGTAGAGAGACGTTTATGACGGGAACAGCAATGACGTGGACAGCAAATGTATATTCTCACAATATAATTAGTTCATATATTTTTTATATGTAAATCATAGTTGCCTACCCTCCCGCTTTCTGCAGGAGACTCCTGACATAGCAGTGATCTCCCTGGCTCCCTGAATAGTCCAGCAATCTTCCCGCTTGCACCTTATCCCCATTATGCAACTGTGACATTCTTGGGGAAAAAATAAATCAGTGATACATACATTCAAATGGGCTCATCAGTGCCATTTCCCTGCATTGATTATAGGGCACAATGATCCCTATGGCTACATGCATTTTAAATAAGGATTCTCATGGCCACTTACAGTATATGGAACCTTTTGTAAAACACAATACATGAACAAATCCTGATAAATATTAGTGTCTTTTCTTCAAGAAGTAGATCTTACTAACATTGGGGCTCATTTTCATTTGGATGTAAGTCATTTTTATGACACGCCTCTCATATGTAGCAGTACACGTCTGCGCTGATACAGATGTAGCCACGCTCCTCTATGCTGCGATCCGTTCGCACGTGCACATGCATCGCAGCATACACAAAAGACAGATCTTATAAATCTTGCAAAAGATCTAGGAGTGGCCACTATCAGGAGCATGCTGTCATTACTGATAGCTTCAGCTCTTCCCTGCAGACATGACAAATGACCCACGGGAACACGCATCAGATCGTTATCGTTAGTGAAAGGTACACGATTTGCATTTTTAATAACGCTATATAGCTCTAATGTGTTAAAATTGTGTAATCGTCCCTAGAATTGTCCTGGTGTTTACCCAGCATAATGCATTAAATACCCAGTCCAGGGAGTCACCCAATAAGGGAAGGAGGACTTTGTAAAAATCACAGCTAAAACCATCCGGGGCCGAGGCTTTATCCGGTTTGAGATGTTTAACAGCAGATTGTACCTTATCAGGGATAAGAGAGAGAATGGGCCATCTCAGTGGAAAGAGTAGGACAAGGCAGGGCATCCCAAATGTCAGCGGAAAGGGGAATATCCGAAGTATCAGAGGTGCAAGGTGGGGAGTTAGAATATAAGTCAGCATAAAAAGATCTCATGAACTCAGCTGTTTCTGCATTGGAGGTGGGTAGATAACCCTGAGAGGTTTTGAGTGGATGAGTAACGTGAACCATTCAAGAGATTGGTTAGAAGCTTCCCTGTTTTATTCCCAAATTTATGAAATCTATAAATAACAGAAAAAAAGGTATCAGTCTCCCATTCCTTACATAAATTCATCAATATTAATTTTCATCTTAAGGTACTGAGTTTTTGCAGAGGGTGTGGGAGTGAGTTTATACTCATGATAAGCCGCTGACAGAGATGGGAACCAGTCAGGATCCCAGCTGTCGGGATCCCGGCAGTCAGAATCCCGATACCGGAATCCCAACAGTATTCGGAATGCCGACTCCGGCATCCCGATTAGGGACATCATCCCGAAGCCGCAATCGCATCAGCCGGGATCACGAATGTGCATTCCCCAGGACATAGAACAGGTAAGCCTGGGTGGAGGTGGAGGTGGGGGTGGGGGGGCAGGGGAGGTTAGGTTTAGGCAGTGGGGGGAGTGTAAGGGTTAGGCTGCACCCCAGGGGGGTTAGGGTTAGGATGCGGGGAGGGGGGTTAGGTTTAGGGGACCAGGGTGGGAAGGTAGGTATACTTACCTTCTCCTGACGGGATTACAACCATCAAGATGCGGCAGTAGGTATACTGACTGAAGACATCCCAAATGTTGGCAAATCAATCCCAACCCTCAGAGATGTTTGGAATTCTAAAAGTAGCATATTTTTTCCTAGTAGCAGAGATAAAAGAAAGAATTTCACCTCTAAGAACAGATGTAGCAGCCATCCAGAATAATAGAGGATCAGACTTTAGGTGGGTATTATTGTTAATTTTGAATTCCTCCCAAGCAGCATCCAATCTGTTTCTAAATTTAATATATTTAGATAAGTGTGAGGGAACGCTCCAAAATGTTGTGGTCCCTGGGTCACCTGGAGTGTGTAGTGTCACAGAAACTAGGGCATGGTCAGATAATGCAATATTTTCAATTTGCCAATCAAAAACTGAGAATAACACTTGTGACATAAGAATACAATCATTCCTGGATAGTGTATGTTGGGCAGTAGATATCTGTCGGTGGGACATATCGCTCACCAAACATCTACAGATTGGAGTTGCTTAGCGAGGAGAGGGACACCTAGTTTGGGCTAAGAAGGAGGGAGAGCAGTTGTTCTGGATTTGTCTTAAAAGTCAGATGAGATTAAATTAAAGTCTCCACAAAAAATGAGAGGGTCTAACATTAGAGGGGTAAGAATAGCCAATCATTTTAGGAAAAAAAACCTTAGAGTAAACATTAGGGGAAAAAATATTACACAAATGATAATGACAGCCTCAAATCTGTGGGAGTGGGAGACCACTACATAGCGACAGTCTAGATCTACTTGAGAGGAAATAATTTAAAATGGAATATGGCATATGGAATATGGCATTTAATTAAAATGACTACTCCAAGTGTTTTAGAGTAAAATGAGCTAGATTCCACTACAGGCCATTTCAGCATATTAACCTTTTGTACCTCAAGGGAAAGCAAATGTGACTCCTGGAGGTAAGCTAGATCTGTTTCATTTGTTAAGGTATATGAGTTTTTGACTTATTTTTTTTAAAGGGGAAACACTTACAAGGCAAAAACATGCAATGTAAGTGAATGCCTCTTTAAAAAAAAGTCAGAGATAGGCCGGCATCCCGCCCCTTAAGTGATCTCGGACTCAATCACATCCTTCTGCAAGTGTGAATTCAAAAGTGTTGAGTGTATACTTTGTCCTCGGAGAGGAAGAAAAAACAGGATTTTGATACCTACCGGTAAGTCCTTTTCTCCTAGTCCGTAGAGGATGCTGGGGTCCACTTCATCGGCCAAGGTGTCAAACTTGTAGAATTTTGCAAATGTGTTTGACCCCGAACAAGTAGCTGCTCGGCAAACTTGTAATGCCGAGACTCCCCGGGCAGCCGCCCAGGATGAGCCCACCTTCCTAGTGGAATGGGCCTTCACCGACGTCGGTAACGGCAATCCAGCCATTGTATGAGCGTGCTGAATCGTACCTCTGATCCAACGCGCAATAGTCTGCTTGGAAGCAGGACACCCAATCTTGTTGGGAGCATACAGGACAAACAGACTCTTTTTTCCGTATTCGAGCTGTTCTAGCGACATAAATCTTCAAAGCCCTAACCACATCTAGAGACTTTGACTCAGTGAACGTATCAGTAACTACTAGCACCACAATAGGTTGGTTTATGTGGAAAGATGAAACCACCTTTGGAAGAAAATGTTGACGAGTTCTCAACTCTGCCCTATCTTCATGGAAGATCAGGTAAGGGCTGTTGTGAGACAAGGCTCCCAACTCAGACACCCGCCGTGCGGATGCCAATGCCAAAAGCATCACCACTTTCGAAGTGAGAAACTTCAACTCTACCTCTTGTAGAGGCTCAAACCAATCCGACTGAAGGAACTGCAACACCACATTAAGGTCCCATGGTGCCACTGGAGGCACAAATGGAGGCTGGATGTGCAAAACACCTTTCACGAAGGTCTGAATCTCTGGAAGAGAGGCCAATTGTTTTTGGAAGAACACTGACAAGGCCGAAATCTGGACCTTGATTAACCCCAATCGGAGGCCCGCCACCACACCAGCCTGCAGAAAATGGAGAAAACGTCCCAACTGAAACTCTTCCGTAGGAGCCTTCTTGGATTCACACCAAGACACATATTTTCTCCAAATACGGTGGTAATGTTTCGACGTTACTCCTTTCCTGGCCTGAATAAGGGTGGGGATGACTTCCTTGGGAATACCCTTACGGGCTAGGATCCGGCGCTCAACAGCCATGCCATCAAACGTAGCCGCGGTAAGTCTTGATACATGCACGGCCCCTGCTGCAGCAGGTCCTTGCGAAGAGGAAGAGGCCGAGGATCTTCTATGAGCAACTCCTGAAGATCTGGGTACCAAGCCCTCCTTGGCCAGTCTGGGGCAATGAAGATTGCTCGAACTCTTGTTCTCCTTATGATTCTGAGCACTTTTGGGATCAGCGGAAGTGGAGGGAAGACATACACCGACCGGAACACCCAATGGGCCACTAGCGCATCCACTGCTATTGCTTGAGGGTCTCTCGACCTGGAACAATATTTCTGAAGCTTCTTGTTGAGACGAGATGCCATCATGTCTACTTGAGGTACTCCCCAAAGACTTGTCACCTCTGCGAAGTCTTCTTGGTGGAGGCCCCACTCTCCTGGATGGAGATCGTGTCTGCTGAGGAAGTCTGCTTCCCAGTTGTCTACTCCCGGAATGAAAATTGCTGACAGAGCATTTACATGTCTTTCTGCCCAGAGGGGGATCTTCGTCACCTCTGCCGTTGCCGCTCTGCTTTTCGTTCCGCCCTGCATGTTTATGTACGCGACTACTGTTACATTGTCCGACTGGATCTGCACGGAATGATCTTGAAGAAGATGTACCACTTGTAGAAGGCCGTTGTAAATGGCTCTCAATTCCAGCACGTTTATGTGAAGGCAGGCTTCCTGACTTGACCATTTTCCTTGGAAGCTTTCCCCCTAAGTGACAGCACCCCAGCCTCGGAGACTTGCATCCGTGGTTACCAGGACCCAGTCCTGAATCCCGAACCTGCATCTCTCTAGTAGGTGAGAACTGTGTAGCCACCACAGGAGCGAAATCCTGGCTTTTGAGGACAGGATTATCTTCCGGTGCATGTGCAGGTGGGATCCTGACCACCTGTCCAACAGGTCCCACTGGAATACCCTGGCATGGAACCTGCCAACCTGTATGGCCTCGTAGGCCACCACTATCTTCCCCAGCAACCGAATGCACTGATGGATCGACACACTTGATGGTTTCAATATCTGTTTTACCATTTTCTGGATTTCCAGAGCCTTTTCCACCGAAAGAAATAGTCTCTGAACTTCTGTGTCCAGAATCATCCCAAGAAAAGACAATCTTGTCATTGGTTCCAACTGTGACTTTGGATAATTTATGATCCAACCGTGTTGTTGGAGTACTGACAGGGAGAGTGTGATGTTTTGTAACAACTGCTCCCTGGATCTCGCCTTTATCAGGAGATCGTCTAGATAAGGAATTATATTGACTCCTTTTTGATGCAGGAGAACTATCATCTCCGCCATCACCTTGGTGAATACCCTCGGCGCCGTGGAGAGACCGAAAGGTAACGTCTGGAATTAGTAACGGCAATCCTGAACCGCGAATCTCAGATAAGCCCGGTGAGGAGGATAAATGGGAACATGCAGGTAAGCATCTTTTATGTCTACAGACACCATGTAGTCCCTCTCCTCCAGACTGGAAATCACTGCCCTCAGTGATTCCATTTTGAACTTAAATCGTTTCAAGTAGAGATTCAGATTTTTCAGGTTCAGGATCAGTCTGACCGAGCTCTCCGGCTTCGGAACTACAAAAAGGCTTGAATAAAACCCCTCCTTGTGACAAAGGTACCAGGACTATGACCTGATCCTGACATAATTTTTGGATTGCCGCGGTTACCACTTCCCTTTCTGGAAGAGAAGCTGATAAGGTCGATTTGAAAAATCGGCATGGGGGAACGTCTTGAAACTCCAGCTTGTATCCCTGGGACACTATTTGCAACACCCAGGGATCCAGGCCAAACAGAATCCAACCTTGGCTGAACAGTTTGAGACGTGCCCCCACCCGAGCGGCCTCCCTCAAAGGAGCCCCAGCGTCATGCTGAAGATTTGGCAGAAGTAGGGGTAGACTTCTGCTCCTGGGAACCTGAAGCTGCTGTGGACTTCTTTTCCTTTCCCCTTCCCCTACCTGCAAAGAAGGGGGAACCTCTCGCTTTTTTGTATTTATTGGGCCGAAAGGACTGCATGTGCGGGTGATATGTCTTTTTTGCCGGTGCAGGTGCAGAGGGCAAAAATGACGACTTACCTGCGGTAGCCGCCGAGACTAACACATCCAGTCCATCGCCAAATAAGGCCTCACCTTTATATGGGAGAGCCTTTATATTTCTTTTGGAATCTGCATCCGCGTTCTACTGGCGAATCCACAACGCCCGCCGAGCCGAAACTGCCATGGTAGCGGCTTGTGAACTCAAGAGTCCAATATCTTTCATCGCTTCTAGCATGTATGCGGCAGCGTCTTTGATATTCCCTAACTTAAGGAGTATCTCATCTTTATCAATCGTGCCAATTTCTGATGTCACGCTTTCTGACCATTTTTTAATAGCGCGACTCACCCACGCGCAAGCAATTGTGGGCCTGAGCAGCGTACCATTGGCAACATAAAAGGATTTCAATGTAGTTTCCATCTTTCGGTCTGCCGGCTCTTTTAGTGAAGCCGTGCCAGGTGCAGGGAGATTACCTTCTTTGTCAAGCTGGACAGTGGACTGTCTAACACAGGGGGTGACTCCCATTTTTTTATGTCCTCCACCGGGAAAGGATAAGCTATCTGAATTCTCTTAGGAATATGAAATTTCTTTTCGGGAGTCACCCACATCCCTTCAAAGAGTGTATTAAGCTCGTGGGAAGAAGGGAAAGTGACCTTAGACTTCTTTTCTTTATAGAAATAAGCCTTCTCCTGAGGTACAGGAGTGGCTTCCGTGACTTCCAGAACTTCCCTTATAGCCACAATCATATATTGTATATTTTTTGCCAATTTCTGATCTATTTCTCTGGAGTCACTATCGTTGACACAAGAATCAGTGTCCGTGTCGATATCAGTATTCACAATATTCACAAAGTGTCTCTTATGTGACCCAGAGGGGTCGCCTGCGGATGTTGATAATATGGGAAATAAAAAGAAATATGCTCCAGAAGGAGCCTGATGTCTTCAAAGGTTCAAACTGGAGAGTTGCAAATCCAGGACTAGAGTCTACAGCCTGGAAGTAAAGCAAGTGTGTTGCAAGGGGTCTGGGACTCAAGGTCGACACCAATTAAATTTGACACCCATTAGGTCGACACCCATTGGTCGACACTATAAATAGGTCGACACTGTCATTAGTTTGAGATAAAAATGTAGACATTAAAAAAAACGTCGACATGAGTTTTTTACGTTTTTTTGGTGTTGTTTTCTCCGTCAAGTGACCAGGAACCCCAATTAGTGCACCGCGTCCCCTTGCATAGCTCATTTCACTCGCCATCCTGCGGGCAAGGTGCACTCGCTCCGCCAGTGATCGCAAAAACGCGCGATGGCGCGTATTTTACCCAATTACCGCAGGGTCCCTCAGGACGCGCTCTGACTTAGCAGCGCTGTCCTGCGCTGTCAGTGAATTTTCGTCTATACGGCAGCAGAGGGAGGAACTTGGAAGGGGAGGAGACCATCGAGGGTGTATTCACTCCAGCCTCCCCTCACTGTCTGCTCCGCGCGCACACAACCCCTTCTCCTGCCGGCGCCTCCCAACTTAGCCTTGCCGGCCCCACCCCTTCTGGCTGCACCGTGTCTGTATGTGTGTGTGCAGGGTTGGTTCTATATTGGAGTGGGAGAAGGGACCTTCTGACGTACCTAGGGGAGGAGACCCGTCACCAGGGGGAGGAGCTGCGGCCGATCAAGGTACCCGAAAAGTACGCTCGCCACGCTTCGGGCACGGTGGCTCGCTTCGCTCGCCACCTAATTACTAAAGGTAACAGTTGGTGGTGTGGATACTAGACCAACTGTACCGCTTGCGTAGCTCCTCCCCCTTGTGTCGTGGCTCCTCCCTCTGACGGAAAAGGTCCCTTAGGCCACTTGGATCTAGCCTCTACCGTGTGTGCAGCGGCGGCGGCGGGACGTTTCCATGGTAACGGGCACTGGCGGCTATCAGCGCTCCTCCCGTGGCAGCCCGGCCTGAGCACCAGCGGGTCCCAGTGTGAGCGGCGTCCGCCCAGTACTCCATGGCGCCGTACAGTCAGGGGGATGGAAATAAGGAGGTCTGCTGAAGGTAAGAGGAGAGCACAGCGCAGGGTCAGCACCAGCCAGCGGGAGGCGGCACAGCAGTGGTCTCAGGCTTCTCCCGTACACCACCGCGCACCCGCTACTCTGCGAGACCCAGCTTCACCTGGCCCGAAAATGCACTACAGGTGACAGATGGAGGATGCTGGAGGATGTGCTATTGTGCCCAGACAAAGATCCGGAGGCTGATGTCCTGTAATGCAGGGACAGCCGAGCCTCTGCCTGCCCACAGGTCCCCTCTCTCAGTGCCTTCCTCCAACGTTTGTGTGCAGGATCCCTGGAGGGGTCTGCACCGTTCATAGCGTCCTCCTGGCTGCGCGACTGCTGTGACTGACAGTGTGCTCTGTGGTCATGGCCTCCTCCTTGTTATGTGGTCTTAGCTAAAGTTGTTCTGAGGGAGCAGAACACGTGTTGTGTGACAAATGAAATCCCTATACATTACCCTGTGTTCTTGCAAACATTGCTGTTGCAGTGTCTTTACCGTAACTATCACTGATGTAACATAGTGCTGGTCACCTAGAAATCTAAGTTGTTTTTTTTATGTTATTTTAGTCATACTGTATTGAATGATGGCATTAGCATATTATCAATGTACATTACTACCTCATATCTTCTGAAAGATGGATTATTTTGTATAAGTGCTCTACCTGGCGCAATCTGTATAATGTGCTCTACCTGGCGAAATCTGTATAATGTGCTCTACCTGGCGCAATCTGTATAATGTGCTCTACCTGGCGCAATCTGTATAATGTGTTCTACCTTGCGCAATCTGTATAATGTGCTCTACCTGGCGCAATCTGTATAACGTGCTCTAGCTGGCGCAATGTGTGTAATGTGCTCTACCTGGCGCAATGTGTGTAACGTGCTCTACCTGGCACAATGTGTGAAACGTGCTCTACCTGGCGCAATGTGTGAAACGTGCTCTACCTGGCGCAGTGTGAATAACGTGCTCTACCTGGCGCAGTGTGTGTAACGTGCTCTACCTGGCGCAATCTGTATAATGTGCTCTACCTGGCGCAATCTGTATAATGTGCTCTACCTGGCGCAATCTGTATAATGTGCTCTACCTGGCGCAATCTGACAACCTTGTTAATGTCGACCTATTTATAGTGTCGACCTATCCACTGTCGACCAATGGATGTTGACCTAATTGGTGTCGACCTAGAGTCCAGATACCGTTGCAAGAAGGTGATTTAAATTTGTTTTATCTCCTCTGTGGTAACTCTTCTCAAAATGCTGGACTGCAATGTGATGTCACAAAGCAGAGTAAAACTAACAGTGTGTGTGGCCAATGTATGATGCTAAGTCTACCAGGGAAGTACTACTGTATGTCACAATGGAACAATTTAACTATATCAACAAAATTATGCATGAAAGACTGTCATATTATTATGCACAAATAAGTAACAAAGAAAAAGTATGCTTAAGAGAAATTGTATGAGAAAATTGTTGAAAAAGTTCTAGTATATGCACTGGCCTCTTCTCTCATGAATATCGGAGGGGCCTTATGGCTTGACAGGAACAATTTCCCAACCTTCAGTTCTATCAGATTTTGACTACCCTTTCTTACTCGCTATCTATAACAACAGCAACAATTTATAGAGAGATGATGTATAGAATAATGGAGGGTCATTCTGACCCGATCGCATGCTGCAGTTTATTGCAGCGGTGCGATCAGGTCAGAACTGCGCATGCGCCGGCGCATGCCAGACGGCCGAAGGCCGTCGCTGCGGTGCAAACGTCTCTTCCTGATTGACAGGCAGAGGTGGTCGCTGGGTGGGACGAAATGGCGGTATTTGGCCACGGTTTCATGGGCGCAATCCGGCCAACGCAGGCGTGGCCGCACCGTGCGAGGGCCGCAGTGGCTGCGTGATGTCACACGCAGCCACTGCGGGCCGGGGAGCGACAAGTAGCTCACGGCCAGCACGCTAAAGCTGCGCTGGCCGGGAGCTACTCCTAAAGTGCAAAAGCATCGCCGCTGTGCGATGCTTTTGCTCTTCTGTGGAAGGGGGTGGGGGCGGCACTGACATGCGGGACGGGATAGCCCTGTGCTGGGCGTCCCTCCGCATGTCTATGGACATGATCGTAGCCCTGCAATTCGGAATGACCCCCAATGTACAGTGGTTATTTATCTCCCTCTAGGGCTTGCGTGATAGGATTAATGGAATCCCCTAAGTGTCTAATGCAACATTTCTCCTGCCACTATGTTTCACTGCTTTTGGGATTGTCGCTTAATAAAATGATTTTGGGCTCAGGTAAAGCATATTTGGCAGGATGTAATAGAGTACAAGTTTGTACAAATGTGTGAGTTTAGCGACAAACTTGCACATTTGCAATCTCAACCATTGTAATGGGGTGCGAGAAAATGCAAACGCATGTTGCCTGCATTCCCAGAACTCACAATGTTAAAACTCGCATCCAGATGTTTTGTCATTGCAAACATACAACTCGGGCAATGAAATAGGGTGTGAGGTTTTTCAACTCGCACCTAAAACATTACCATCTCTCCAATAAATAGACCAGCTTCTGGCAGCTGAGTTTGATGGAAGCATGCACAGATCAATGTGATCCGTGCATGATTCTGTCTGTAAGGTGATGAAACAATTTAAAAATATAAAGAAAAAGAAAGACGTGTAGGTCCCCCACCCCTAAGCATAACCAGCCCTGGGCTGTTTTAGCACGTCCTGGTTGCTAATATACAGGGAAAAAATTGACAAGGGTTTCCCTGAAATTTAACAACCAACACCGTGCTCTTGGACCGGTCCTGGATCCAAAAATATGGAGGGAAAAAGACGTAAAGTAGGTGCCCCCTGTATTTTTGAAGCCAGCACCTGGCTCCACTGCCCAGGGAGGTAATGTCGCAGCTGGGGGACACATTTATATTGGTCCCTCCTGCCACAGTATCACCCCACCCCAATTAGTCAGCCCTGGATGGGGTTCCCTAGGAGAGTAGGGTCCCCCCCAATAAAGGGGTCCCCTTCTCCAGGCACCCAAGGGCTAGGGCTGAAGACCAAGGCTGTCCATAGCACCCGTTGCTGGTGGGTGTCGGGCTGATAGCCATTAAGTGTAAAATGAGAATTTAATATTACCTTTTACAGTGGAACTATAGGTCCCAGCAAGCCTCTCCCACATGCTGGTACTTGAAGAACCACATGTACCAGCATGCAGGGCATTAAAGGGCCCACTGGTACCTGTAGTTCTACTGTAAAAGAAATGCAGTGCATCCATAAGTATTCACAGCACTTCATTTTTTCCACATTTTGTTATGTTACTGCCTTTTTCCAGAATGGAATAAATTATTTTTTTCCCTCAAAATTCTACACACAATACCCCATAATGACAACGTGAAAAAAGTTTTTGGGAGATTTTTGCAAATTTATTAAAAATACAAAACTAAGAAATCACATAGGATTTGAAAGGGGCCTTCCACTTAGCCAAAAGTTTACTTTTTACTGTGAGAACCAAAACAAGCATTCTGTACCCGGGAGCAAAGACTGTACCCAGGAGCAAAGACATGTAACTAGGCATTGCAATTGTAGTAAGTTAATTATAAATTGTACAAGCCTGAGAAAAGAAAGCCAGAACAGATCTACCATGTAAATCTTTTAACACCTTGGAAGGATAGAGCAGCTATGTCAGCCATCCCAGTCCCTCCAGTAAACAGAGTGCCTTTGGTTCCTGGAGTAATAATAGGTAAAACCCTCTCAACAGCAGGAGGCTAAAATAGAGTAGTGTTTTCAGATATACTGGGTAAAAGAAGAGTAATTAAACATGACATAATCACCAGTGACATGCGGTCAGGGTAAGCAGAGCCTCACCGGTCATACTCCAGTGTACTTCAGAATTTTGACTATAAACATAATTAAAATAACACAGAAAAGATATTTAGAACTTATAAATATCATCTTTGTATTACAGGTTGAGTATCCCATATCCAAATATTCCGAAATACGGAATATTCCGAAATATGGACTTTTTGAGTGAGAGTGAGATAGTGAAACCTTTGTTTTTTGATGGCTCACTATACACAAACTTTGTTTAATACACAGAGTTATTAAAAATATTGTATTAAATGACCTTCAGTCTGTTTGTATAAGGTGTATATGAAACATAAATGAATTGTGTGAATGTTCACACACTTTGTTTAATGCACAAAGTTATAAAAAATATTGGCTAAAATGACCTTCAGGCTGTGTGTATAAGGTGTATATGTAACATAAATGCATTCTGTGCTTAGACTTGGGTCCTATCGCCATGATATCTCATTATGGTATGCAATTATTCCAAAATACGGAAAAATCTGATATCCAAAATACTTCTGGTCCCAAGCATTTTGGATAAGGGATACTCAACCTGTATTCATATCATTTGTGCTATTCTAATAATTTTTTTGTCAAAACTATCCACCAAGTCATATATGTGTGTGTAAATCTGGCTCTGATACTAGCCAGTGCCTCCCCAGCCACTCACCTCATCACAATTCACTGATAATCGCTGATTTAGGGGTTAAGGTAAACCTAAAGGCCCTATAGAATACCATAAGCCCAACGAGAATCAGTGTCTAAAGTAATTTAAAAAAAAATTGTAGTTGGGGGTAATTGGAGAGTCACATAATGAGTGGTCAAGTCCAATTGTGCTTATGCCGAAGCTGGGAGTTTGCACTTCTGCAATGATTTCCATAAATTAAATAATATGTCAAAGTTCAATGAATACCCATTGCCTCAGATGGATGAACTTGCTGAAAAATTAGGAACAGCAAGGTACTTGACCACTTTAGACTTAAGCAAAGGTTATTGGCAAGTGCTGTTAACTGATAATGTCAAAAAAGACAGATTTTTCTGCACCAGAAGGGTTGTTCCAATAAAAGATGTTGCCATTTTGTTTACATGGGGGCACCCACCACCATGATGGATAGAATTCTAAGGCCCCATAGAAAGTATGCTGCTGCTTAACTAGTTAATGTAATCGTCTATAGTCTGGATTGGCAGTTTCACTTACCCAGAGTAAAAGCAGTGCTGGACAGGATTGACAGCCAACCCAAAAAAAATGTTGTCTAGGGATGGAAGAAATAAAGTATTTTGGATACACCATTGGCAGAGGCTTAATAAAGCCCCAACTTAATAAAATTAAGGGCAATACAAAGTTCTCCACAACCACTAAATAAGAAGCAGGTGAGAGCGTTCTTAGGAATCACAGGTTTATACCCAATTTTGTCACAACTGCAGTCCCACTGACAGCCTCACCGAGGGCAAAAAGAAAGTTATGGTTTAAATGGAGTCCTGAAGCAAAAAAGGCTTTTCAGGAGATGAAGGTAGCATTGTGTACCCAACCAGTTCTGATGACTCCTGACTTTCAAAGGGAACTTGTGGTGCAAACTGATGCATTGGATGTGGGGATAGGTGCAGTCCTGTTCTAGAACAAAGTGGATGAAGAACATCCTCTTATTTACTTAAGTAGAAAATTAAATAAACATGAAAGAAATTATGCCACTGTAAAGAAAGAAGCATTGCCAATAAAGTGGGCTTTAGAAACTCTCAGGTACTACTTGCTGGGAAGAAAATTCAGGTTGGTCACTGATCATGCCCACTGAAATGGATATCCGAGAATAAAGATAGCAATGGGAGATGCTTTGTTCTGTTTGTTTCATTTGGGGGCTGCAGTTGTTCTTACCCACAGGTCGAAACAAAAGGATAGATGTGTTAGTAAAGCATTGGTAAAGTGATAAATTGGAGATATGTTTGTCCTAGGTTTCTGGCCTATGTATTATAAACACCCTGTAAATGTCTGTTTCTTCAAAACAGACCTGATTAGAGTTTAGCTTTTTACTAAAAGACAAATAAGGGGTCCTGGGTGTATGGGTGTGAGAGTGAAAGGAAGGTTCCATCCGTAAAGCCCATTTCAGGTTTTTAGGCCTGCAGCCTGAGAGCAGACTAATTAGTGCCTGAATGTGTAAGAGGCTGATAAAGGATGTGTCAAGGCTTTGGTCAGGGACTCACTACCTGGGGAAACAGGCAGCAGGCTTGTTATGAGACATGTGATTTACTGACTGTAAGTATTGTGCATATGTCTGTGTTTGTGGTACGGGAATTAGGTCCTACCGCTCTGACAGAGGCAATCTATTATGTTTATTTAGTGCCCAGATGGGCAAGGATTTATTTGAATGCTTTGTTTTTATGCCGCACAATGAAACTAGCCATGGCTAGATTGCGTAAAAACCCTGGACTGTTTTGCCATTTTAATGGCTGCTGTGTGTTTGGAAGTGCCTATCTACCACAGGAGAAGGCACCCCTATATTTAACGGGTGAAAAATAAATGTAAAGATATATACATATATACAGATATGTCCTACTACATCCTTGCTGCAGTCACGTTAAACAGCCCTTCTAGTCACACCATGCCGTGGCGTGACTTGGTAGCGCTGATCGTCTTTAGGTGCAACTTTTTCCATTTCAATGCATCTAAGTTGCAGTGCTATGCAAATAGGACACACAAGCAGCTTATGCTGATTAAAATGATATGCGGTATGGCTACAGTATATTCTGTGTGAGACTGCAGCTGCATCTGCATATGAAATGCATATGGTGTACCTCCAAGACATTTTCCAGCTTCGGGTCCAAAATAAAGTCAAATGATTCATTCCAAACCGGATTAATATCATTATTTAAATGTTTTGTTCTCTTTCTGCCATCTGGTGCTAATGAAATGAATAGTTCCACATAGGGATCTGGAGTATCAACTGTAAAACAAAAATAAAATAATGCAAGCATTAATTATCAATATAAATATTTTAGTTCTAATAGACTTAAAACTTAAGTATGAAAAAGTAAAAGAAAATGAAATAAAATATGAAAAACGCATGTCAACCTAGTACACATCGACCTAGTGACCATGTCGACCAATAGTGGTTGACCTAATGACTGTCGACCTAAGTGTGGTCGAACTAATGACCATATTCCGTCGGTGCAAAGCATCAACGCAGTATTCCCTGTTGTCAAAAAGCATAAAATGAACAGAAGTAATAAAAGCTGCTTCATTCTTGGAATAAAGCATTTCTATATTTCTTTTAAGGGGGTGGCGCTCCATATGCCGGCTGTTGGGATCCCGGCGCTCTGCATTCCGGCGCCGGAATCCTGACCGCCAGGATACCGACAACAAGTCTCCCTCTTGGGGTGTCCATGACACCCCTGAAGGGAGAATAAATAACTACGCACGCATAGCACGCCACCGTACCCATGGCGTGCCGAGTGCAGCAAGCCCGCAAAGGGCTCTTTTGCCCCCAACCCGCTCCCTGCATTCCGGCGGTCGGGATCCCGGCGCCGGTGTGCTGGGCGCCGGGATCCCAAGCGCAGTAGATCCTACTCCTGCAAGTCACACTCCCTTATCCAGAGGTCTCATTGTTCTCATACCGACACAGAGTATATATAACAGTTTATTTAACACAGTATTAACAAATACTTGTGGTTCTTGCTTCGGGAACAAATCCCCTTTCCACAAGAAAAAGCAGGATCCTACAGTTTTCAGAAACGATTACATAGTGGTTAGCACGTATTGACAATAATATGCCTGTCCTGTACCTTCCAGTCTTTTTTGCTTGGGAATCTGGACAATGTACGGGTACAAGAAGAGGGCATAAGCATAGTACATGAGGGTGTATTTTCTGGCATGCCAATTCTCCCAGTGGGCATGTTCAACCCTCTTTGCTCAAAACACTCCTCCAGTGTTGTGCACACCTGCAGCTGGTGCGAGCAATATTGAAAGGACATCCAGCAGTGGGACATATCTAACCATCTATTCCAGAATCATGATAGAAGTCCTGATATGAATAATGTGTGAAACAGAGATTTGCAAAAATGTAGAGACTTGACTGTGCCAATTACACTAGGGCACAGGTTCTCAAACTCGGTCCTCAGGACCCCACATGGTGCATGTTTTGCAGGTCTCCTCACAGAAGTGAAATAATTAGCTCCACCTGTGGACCTTTTAAAATGTGTCTGAGTAATTAATACACCTGTGCACTTGCTGGGTTACCTGCAAAACATGCACTGTGTGGGGTCCTGAGGACCGAGTTTGAGAACCCCTGCACTAGGGCATAGGTCTGCAGACTCGGTCCTCATTACCCCACACAGTGCATGTTTTGCAAGTCTCCTCACAGAATCGCAAGTGAAATAATTAGCTCCACCTGTGGACCTTTTAAAATGTGTCAGTGAGTAATTAATACACCTGTGCACCTGCTGGGTGACCTGCAAAACATGCACTGTGTGGGGTAATGAGGACCAAGTTTGCAGACCTATGCACTAAGGGGTCTATTTACTAAACCTTGGAGAAAGATAAAGTGGAGAGAGATAAAGGGCCAACCAACCAGCTCCTGACATTTTTCAAATACTGGCCCAGATGTACTAAGCTTTAAAAAGTGGAGACGGATAAAGTACCAGCCAATCAGAACTGAACTGTTATGTCACAGGCACTATTTGAAAATGACAGTTAAGAACTGGTTATCTGGTAGTTTATCACTCTCCTCTTTATCACTTTTCAAGGCTTAAGGGGGGTACACACGGAGAGATCCGTGTTTAAAATCTAAGCAATCTGACTAGATTGCTTAGATTTTAAGCACAGATCTGTCGTGTGTATGCCCCCCAGCGATAGCGATGCGCGGCCTCGTGCATCGCTATCGCCGGTGCTAGATTGAGCCTGCATGCAGGCTCAATCTAGCGGGTTGCTTACTTCAGCGCTGGGTGATGTGAGCGCCCCCCCTCGCTCAGCACACATTGCGCTGTGCTGAGCAGGGGGAGAGATGTGTGCTGAGCGGTCTTTGTTAAAATAGCTCAGTACACATCTCTCCTGTCAGTACTGGCCTTTAGTATGTCTGGCCCACTGTCTGTAATATAGCAGTTAGAAGCTGCTTGGCTGGTACTTTATCTCTCTTGAATGCTTAGTAAATAGAACTCCCTGCCCCTATATCTCAGGTGTTGAAAAATCATAAGGCACATATTATAATGGAACAGAGAATAATGTTCTTATTTTCACTGGCAGTGAAAATGCTGTAACATATCATTTCAAATGCAGATACAGACGCACACAGAATATAGGCATGCCGCATATCATTTTCATCAGCAGATTCTGCTTGTGCTTATTTGCACAATGATGTGAATAAGATGGCCTAGGCTTTGAGAGTTGCTCAGAACCTATCAGCTCACTCACGCCAAGCATCTCCTGCTGCGTGGCATATTGAGGCAAGATGTATGAGGACACATCTGTATTTTCTACACATGGGGAGAAGGATTAAGGGGCATATCCAAGCAGTCAGTGCTGTCTGATTCAAATAGCTGCAGGAACCCTGCGCGCTAATCCATAGAGGCAGCATTTTTCCTTGCAGGCTAAGGAGCTATGAGGAGAAATCTGCATTAAATGCAAACCTCAGCATTTAAACATGGGAAAACCCAGAGACGGTGATAATGTTTCGCTGTCACCACCTTCCTAGCCTTTATCATAGTAGGAATGACCTCTTCCGGAATGCCCTTTCCAGCTAGGATCCGGCGTTCAATCGCCATGCCGTCAAACGCAGCCGCGGTAAGTCTTGGAACAGACAGGGCCCCTGTTGCAACAGGTCTTCTCTGAGAGGAAGAGGCCACGGATCTTCTGTGAGCATTTCCTGCAGATCCGGATACCAGGCCCTTCGAGGCCAATCTGGAACAATGAGAATTGTCTGTACTCCTTTTCGTCTGATGATTCTCAATATTTTTGAGATGAGAGGAAGAGGAGGGAACACATAGACCGACTGAAACACCCACGGTGTCACCAGGGCGTCCCCTGACCTGAGGGTCTCTTGACCTTGCACAATACATCGGAAGCTTCTTGTTGAGGCGTGACGCCATCATGTCTATTGGAGGCAGTCCCCACTGACTTGCAATCTCTGTAAAGACTTCCTGATGAAGTCCCCACTCTCCTGGATGGAGATCGTGTCTGCTGAGGAAGCCTGCTTCCCAGTTGTCCACTCCCGTAATGAAGACTGCTGTCAGAGCGCTTACATGATTTTTCACCCAGCGAAGAATTCTGGTGGCTTCTGCCATTGCCACTCTGCTCTTTGTTCCGCCTTGGCGGTTTACATGAGACACTGCTGTGACGTTGTCTAACTGAATCAGAACCGGTAGGTCGCGAAGAACATTCTCCGCTTGACGCGGGCCGTTGTATATGGCCCTCAATTCCAGTACGTTGATGTGTAGACAAGCCTCCTGGCTTGATCACAGTCTCTGGAAGTTTCTTCCCTCTGTGACTGCTCCCCATCCTCGGAGGCTCGCGTCCGTGGTCACCAGAACCCAGTCTTGAATGCTGAACTTGCGACCCTCTAGAAGGTGAGCACTCTGCAGCCACCACAAGAGAGATACCCTGGCCCTGGGTGACAGGCTGATCATCTGATGAATACAGTATGTAGATGTGACCCGGACCACTTGTCCAGAAGGTCCCACTGAAAGGTCCTCGCATGGAACCTGCCGTAAAGAACGGCCTCGTAAGACGCCACCATTTTTCCCAGAACTCGAGTGCATTGATGGACCAACACCCTTTTTGGCTTTAACAGGTCACTGACCAAGTTCTGGAGTTTCTGGGCCTTTTCCAACGGGAGAAAAACCCTTTTTTGTTCCGTGTCCAGAATCATGCCTAAGAAAGGCAATCGGGTCGTTGGAACCAACTGTGACTTTGGTAGATTGAGAATCCAGCTGCAACACCCTCAGGGAGAGTGATACGCTGTTCAGCAACTGTTCTCTCAATCTCGCTTTTATCAGGAGATCGTCCCAGTACGGGATAATTGTGACTCCCTGCTTGAGCAGGAGCACCATCATTTCTGCCATTACCTTGGTGAAAATCCTCGGGGCCGTGGAAAGCCCAAACGGCAACGTCTGAAATTGGTAATGACAGTCCTGTACAGCAAATCTCAGGAACGCCTGATGAGGAGGATATATGGGGACATGAAGGTATGCATCTTTTATGTCCAGGGACACCATATAATCCCCCCCTCCAGGCTGGCGATGACCGCTCTGAGCGATTCCATCTTGAATTTGAACCTTTTCAAGTATAGGTTTAAGGATTTTAAATTCAGAATGGGTGTGACCGAACCGTCCGGTTTCGGGACTACAAACAGGGTTGAGTAGTACCCCGTCCCCTGTTGAAGCAGGGGAACTTTGACCACCACTTGTTGAAGACACAGTTTTTGAATTGCATTTAAAACTACCTCCCTCTCTGGGGAAGAAGCTGGTAGGGCCGATTTGAAAAACCAGGGAGGAGGAACCTCTTCGAATTCCAGCTTGTAACCCTGGGAAACAATGTCTATTGCCCAGGGATCCACCTGTGATTGAACCCAGACGTGGCTGAAAAGTCGAAGACGTGCCCCCACTGGGGCGGACTCCCTCAGCGGAGCCCCAGCATCATGCAGTGGATTTTGTAGAAACCGGGGAGGACTTCTGCTCTTGGGAACTAGCTGTAGTTGGCAGCTTTTTCCCTCTGCCCTTACCTCTGGCAAGAAAGGAAGATCCCCGTACTCTTTGTAGGTAAGGACTGCATCTGATAATGTGGCGTTTTCTTTGGCTGTGAGGAAACATAAGGTAAAAAGGTGGATTTACCTGCAGTAGCTGTAGAAACCAGGTCCGTGAGACCTTCCCCAAATAAACCATCACCTTTGTAAGGTAAAACTTCCATATGCCTCTTTGAGTCGGCATCACCCGTACATTGGCGGGTCCACAGGGCTCGCCTAGCAGAAATCGCCATGGCGTTGGCTCTGGGACCCAGTAGGCCAACGTCTCTCTGAGCATCTCTCATATATAGGACAGCATCCTTAATATGACCCAAGGTCAATAAAATGGTATCCTTATCCAGTGTCTCAATTTCAGCAGACAAGGTATCTGTCCACGCTGCTACAGCGCTACAAACCCAAGCCGACGCTATCGCCGGTCTGAGTAATGTACCAGTATGCGTGTAAATCGACTTCAAGGTAATCTCCTGCCTGCGATCAGCAGGATCCCTGAGGGTTGCGGTATCTTGAGACGGCAGCGCCACCTTTTTGGATAAGTGCGTCAACGCTTTGTCCACCCTGGGGGAGGATTCCCACCCTATCCTGTCCTTAGCAGGGAAAGGATACGCCATAAGAATCCTTTTGGGAATCTGCAGTTTCTTGTCTGGAGTTTCCCAAGCCCTTTCAAACAACTCATTTAGCTCATGTGAAGGGGGGAAAGTAACCTCAGGTATCTTTTCTTTAAACATGTGGACCTTCGTGTCAGGTACAGAGTGGTTGTCTGTGATATGCAACATATCTTTTATTGCAATAATCATATAATGAATACTTTTCACCAATTTTGGCTGCAACCTCGCATCATCGTAGTCGACACTGGAGTCAGAATCCGTGTCGATATCAGTGTCTACCACTTGGGATAGTGGGCGCTTCTGAGACCCAGAAGGGGCCTGTGACATAGTGAAAGACAGGGATTGACTCCCTGTACTTTCCCTGGACTCCGCTTTGTCCAACCTTTTGTGTAATAAATTCACATTTTCACCCAATCAGGTGTTGGCGTTGCCGACGGAGACACTACACTCATTTGCTCCACCTCCTCCCTAGAAGAGCCTTCCGCTTCAGACATGCCGACACACACGTACTGACACCCCACACACTCAGGGAAATCTCTAATCTGGAGACAGTTCCCCAACAAGGCCCTTTGGAGAGAGAGAGAGAGAGTATGCCAGCACACACCCAGTGCCAATGACCCTGGAAACACAATTCCCAGATATATATATAGCGCTTTTTTATATACTGACTGCGCCAAAATTATGTGCCCCCTCCTTCAAAGCCCTCTGTCACCGTGTTCAGCAGGGGAGAGTCCGGGGAGCCAGCTTCTCAGCAGCGTGCTGTGGAGAAAATGGCGCTGGTTAGTGCTGTGGGATCAAGCTCCGCCCCCTCAGCGGCGGGCTTTGGTCCCGCTCAAAATACAAAAAACCTGGCGGGGGACTGTATATAATAATGCCACAGCTTAATATACAATTATTTATGCCAGCCAAGGGGATATTGCTGCCCAGGGCGCCCCCCCCCCCCTGCGCCCTGCACCCATCCGTGCCTGTATCGTGTGTGTGGGAGCAATGGCACGCAGCGTCAACGCTGCGCGTTACCTCAGTGAAGATCCGAAGTCTTCTGCCGCCTGTGAAGTCTTCTTTCTTCGTATACTCACCCGGCTTCTATCTTCCGGCTCTGCAAGGAGGACGGCGGCGCGGCTCTAGGATGAACGGCTAGGGTGAGACCTGCGTTCCGATCCCTCTGGAGCTAATGGTGTCCAGTAGCCTAAGAAGCAGAGACTAAAACTGAAGTAGGTCTGATTCTCTCTCCTCAGTCCCACGACGCAGGGAGCCTGTTGCCAGCAGTGCTCCCTGAAAATAAAAAACCTAACAAAATTCTTTTTTACAGAGAAGCTCAGGAGAGCTCCCCTGAAAGCACCCAGTCTCCTCTGGGCACAGGATCTAACTGAGGTCTGGAGGAGGGGCATAGAGGGAGGAGCCAGTGCACACCCATTCTAAAGTTTCTTTATAGTGCCATGTCTCCTGCGGAGCCCGTCTATTCCCCATGGTCCTTACGGAGTCCCCAGCATCCTCTAGGACGTAAGAGAAATGCTATCTCCTCTTACGTCCTAGAGGATGCTGGGGTCCACATTAGTACCATGGGGATGTACCAAAGCTCCCAGAACGGGAGGGAGAGCGCGGAGGCTCCTGCAGAACTGATTGACCAAACTTTAGGTCCTCAGAGGCCAAAGTATCGAATTTGTAGAACTTAGCAAATGTGTTCGACCCTGACCAAGTAGCCACTCGGCAAAGTTGTAAAACCGAGACCACCCGGGCAGCCGCCCAGAAAGAACCCACCTTACGAGTAGAGTGGGCCTTAACAGATTTTGGACACGGCAATCCTGCCGTAGAATACGTATGCTGAATAGTGAACCTGATCCAGCGAGAAATCGTCTGCTAAGAAGCAGGACACCCAATTTTCTTGGGATCATACAGGACAAATAGAGAGTCCGATTTTCTGTGACGAGCAGTCCTCCTCACATAGACCCTTAGAGCCCTTACCACATCTAAGGACTTTTATGAGAATGAGGAGTCAGTCGCAACAGGCACCACAATAGGTTGGCTGAAATGAAATGCCGACACAACCTTCGGAAGAAACTTCTGACGTGTCTGGAGCTCAGCTCTATCTTCATGGAAGATCAAATTTGAGCTTTTACAAGACAAAGCCCCCAACTCCGACACCCATCTAGCAGAAGCTATGGTCAACAAAGTGACAGCTTTCCACGTGAGAAACTTGACCTCAACCTCCTGTAGAGGCTCAAACCAGTCTGACTGGAGAAAATGCAACACCACGTTAAGGTCCCAGGGCGCCGTAGGCGGTACGAAGGGAGGTTGGATGTGCAGAACTCCCTTCAAAAAAGTCTGAACCTCCGGAAGGACAGCCAATTGTTTCTGCAAGAAAATGGATAGGGCCGAAATCTGGACCTTTATGGATCCTAACCTCAGGCCCATATCCACACCTGCTTGCAGGAAGAGGAGAAACCGTCCCAGTTGAAATTCCACCGTAAGAAACTTCTTGGACTCACACCAAGATACATAATTTTTCCAAATACGATGGTAATGTCTAGACCAGGCATTCCCAACCACGGTCCTCAAGGCACACTAACAGTGCAGGTTTTAGTGATATCCAGGCTTCAGCACAGGTGACTTAATTAGTAGCTCAGTCATTTTGATTTAACCATCTGTGCTGCAGCTTGGATATCACTAAAACCTGCACTGATGGTGTGCCTTGAGGACCGTGGCTGGGAATGCCTGGTCTACACGTTACTCCTTTCCTAGCCTGTATCAGGGTAGGAATAACCTTGTTCGGAATGCCCTTCCGAGCTAATATCTGGCGTTCAACCTCCATGCCATCAAACGTAGCTGTGGTAAGTCTTGATAGGCGAACAGCCCCTGCCGCAGCAGGTCCTCCCGAGCAGTAGATCCAGAAGATCGGCATACCAAGACCTCCTTGGCCAGTCCGGAGCAATGAGGATCGCTTGAACCCTTGTTCTCCTTATGAGCTTTAGCACTCGGAATGAGTGGGAGTGGTGGAAACACGTACACCGACTGGAATACCCATGGAGTCACTAGGGCATCCACCAATGCTTCTTGCTCTGGAAGAAACACCATTTGCACTTCCGTGTCGAGGATCAGTCCCAGAAAGGACAACCGTCTGGTCGGGTCGGTTCCAAATGTGATTTTGGAAGGTGCAGGAGCCAACCGTGTTCCCTGTGTAGATTGGTCGTGAGAACAATGGACTGTAACAGCTTCTCCCTGGATGATGCCTTTATCAGCAAATCATCCAGATAAGGAATTATGTTCACCCCCTGCTTGCGGAGGAGAACCATAATTTCCGCCATCACCTTGGTGAAAACCCTTGGTGCTGTGGAGAGGCCGAATGGCAGGGCCTGGAATTGAAAATGACAATCCAACAGTGCGAATCGAAGATAAGCCTGATGCGGCGGCCAAATCGGAATATGTAGGTACGCATCCTTGATATCCAGGGATACCAGGAATTACCCCTCCTCCAGACCTGATATCACCGCCCTTAGACTCAATTTTGAACTTGAACTCCCTCAGGAAAGGGTTTAGCGATTTTAAGTTCGAATGGGTCTGACCGAACCATCCCGTTTCGGTACCACAAAAAGGTTCGAACAGTGACCTTTGTTTTGCATATGGGGTGGAACTGCTACAATAACCTGTGCCTCCACCAACTTTTGGATGGCATCCTGCAGGATAATCCTGTCTGCCAGCAAAGCTGGCAAGGCTGATTTGAAGAATCGGTGAGGAGAGAGATCTTTAAATTCCAGACTGTACCCCTGGGACACAATATCTTGCACCCAGGGATCCAGGCCGGACGACACCCAGACGTCACTGAAATGCCTGAGTCTCGCCCTCACCTCCAGGCCGCGCGGTCCACAGTCATGCTGAGGACTTTGGCGTACCTGAAGCAGGTTTCAGTTCCTGGGAACCCGCAGCAGCAGGTTTCTTGGATTTTGGTTGACCTCCTCTAAAGAAGGTGTTGGACGGTTTGGCCTTTCTTGCTTTGGCTGGCTAAAAAGACTGTGATGCAGCTAAAGAAAAGGGTTTCTTCATAGCGGGTGCAGCTGAGGGAAGAAAAAATAAGAATTTACTCACCGGTAATTCTATTTCTCGTAGTCCGTAGTGGATGCTGGGAACTCCGTAAGGACCATGGGGAACAGACGGGCTCCGCAGGAGACCGGGCACTCCAAAAGAAAGATTAGGTACTATCTGGTGTGCACTGGCTCCTCCCTCCATGCCCCTCCTCCAGACCCCAGCTAAGGAAACTGTGCCCGGAAGAGCTGACATTACTAGGAAAGGATTTGGAATCCAGGGTAAGACTCATACCAGCCACACCAATCACACTGTACAACTTGTGATAACCATACCCAGTAAACAGTATGAACAACAACTGAGCCTCAGTAACAGATGGCTCATAACAATAACCCTTTAGTTAAGCAATAACTATATACATGTATTGCAGAGAGTCCGCACTTGGGACGGGCGCCCAGCATCCACTACGGACTACGAGAAATAGAATTACCGGTGAGTAAATTTTTATTTTCTCTGACGTCCTAGTGGATGCTGGGAACTCCGTAAGGACCATGGGGATTATACCAAAGCTCCCAAACGGGCGGGAGAGTGCGGATGACTCTGCAGCACCGAATGAGCAAAGGCAAGGTCCTCCTCAGCCAGGGTATCAAACTTGTAGAACTTAGCAAATGTGTTTGAACCCGACCAAGCAGCAGCTCAGCAAAGCTGTAAAGCCGAGACCCCTCGGGCAGCCGCCCAAGAAGAGCCCACCTTCCTTGTGGAATGGGCTTTTACTGATTTAGGATGCGGTAACCCTGCCGCAGAATGAGCTTGCTGAATCGTGTTACAGATCCAGCGCGCAATAGTTTGCTTTGAAGCCGGAGCACCCAGTTTGTTGGGTGCATGCAGGATAAACAGCGAGTCAGTTTTCCTGACTCCAGCCGTCCTGGCTACATAGATTTTCAAAGCCCTGACTACGTCCAGCAACTTGGAAGCCTCCAAGTCCCGAGTAGCCGCAGGCACCACAATAGGTTGGTTCAAATGAAACGCTGATATCACCTTTGGGAGAAATTGGGGACGAGTCCTCAATTCTGCCCTGTCCATATGGAAGATCAGATACGGGCTTTTACATGACAAAGCCGCCAATTCTGACACACGCCTAGCTGAAGCCAAGGCCAACAGCATGACCACCTTCCACGTGAGATACTTTAGCTCCACGGTCTTAAGTGGCTCAAACCAGTGTGATTTCAGGAAATCCAACACAACGTTAAGATCCCAAGGTGCCACTGGAGGCACAAAAGGGGGCTGAATATGCAGCACTCCCTTAACAAACGTCTGAACTTCAGGCAGTGAAGCCAGTTCTTTTTGAAAGAAAATAGATAGGGCCGAAATCTGGACCTTTATGGATCCTAATTTTAGGCCCATAGTCACTCCTGACTGTAGGAAGTGCAGGAATCGACCCAGCTGGAATTCCTCTGTAGGGGCAGTGGCGTAACTAGAAATTTTTCTCCCCCAAGCCAAAAAATCCTTCGGCGCCCCCCCCCCCCCCCCCCCATACACCCCGTAATTGCCTGCGGCGCGCTCTGGCAAAAAGGGTGTGTGGCTTTGTCGAAATGGGCGTGGCTTTGCGTGGAGGGCGTGGCATTGCAGGAAAAGACTACCTTATACCCCAGTTTTGCAACCTGCACGCCCAGACGTTGGCCACCACAGGAATGAAAAATAATCCTGATTCATGCCCCTTACATTATTTGCAATTTTTCCTCCTTATAGTAATGCCCAGTATACATTATTCCACATACTGCAATGGCCCTTAGACATTATTCCACACACAATCAGTGATCGCGCTGAGCCAAAAAAAAAGTGGGTCCCAGGGACCCTTCACTTTTAAAAATTGGGGTCCTACCGGTCTTTTTCTGGGTCCCATCGGAATGAAGGTTCTTATTAATTCTAATCTTGTTTGGACACTACAAAAGTGTTGCAAGATGGGGGGGATGGGGTGACAATGCTGCTGGGCTGTGTAGCATGCAGGACACCCTGCACCAGAGCTGTAACTAGACATTTTGGTGCCCTTAGGCAGAAAGTGAATTGGTGTTAGACCACTTAGATCACAAAGAACAGGTAGTGCGCGCCGTAGGCGCGCCGCAAAATTTTAGGGGTGTGGCTTCGAAGGGAAGGGGCGTGGCCACATAATAGTGTCAATTCACATTACACCACACAGTAGTGGCGCTTATACACATTGCACCAGGTAGAACCTCCTATGCACACTGATCCAGGTAGATCACGTCATACACTTTGCTCCAGGTACAGCACGTCATACACTTTGCACCAGGTACAGCACGTCATACACTTTGCACCAGGTACAGCACGTCATACACTTTGCACCAGGTACAGCACGTCATACACTTTGCACCAGGTAGAGCACGTTATCATACACATTGCCGCTAGGTAGAGCACGTTATCATACACAGTGCGCCAGGTAGAACACGTTATACACACTGCGCCAGGTAGAGCACGTTATCATACACATTGCGCCAGGTAGAGCATGTTATCATACACATTGCCGCTAGGTAGAGCAAGTTATCATACACATTGCATCAGGTAGAGCATGTTATCATACACATTGCCGCTAGGTAGAGCAAGTTATCATACACATTGCCGCTAGGTAGAGCAAGTTATCATACACATTGCGTCAGGTAGAACACGTTATTATACACATTGCGCCAGGTAGAGCACGTTATTATACACAATGCGCCTGGTAGAGCACGTTATCAGCCACATTGCGCCAGGTAGAACACGTTATTATACACAATGCGCCTGGTAAAGCACATTATCATACACATTGCGCCAGGTAGAACACGTTATTATACACAATGCGCCTGGTAGAGCACGTTATAATACACATTGCACTAGGTAGAGCACGTTATCATACACATTGCGCCAGGTAGAACACGTTATCATACACATTGCGCCAGGTAGAACACGTTATCATACACATTGCGCCAGGTAGAGCACGTTATCATACACATTGCGCCAGGTAGAACACGTTATTATACACAATGCGCCTGGTAGAGCACGTTATAATACACATTGCACTAGGTAGAACACGTTATTATACACAATGCGCCTGGTAGAGCACGTTATTATACACATTGCACTAGGTAGAGCACGTTATCATACACATTGCGCCTGGTAGAGCACATTATTATACACATTGCACCAGGTAGAGCACGTTATCATACACATTGCGCCAGGTAGAACACGTTATCATACACATTGCGCCAGGTAGAACACATTATCATACACATTGCGCCAGGTAGAATACGTTATCATACACATTGCGCCAGGTAGAGCACGTTATCATACACATTGCGCCAGGTAGAACACGTTATTATACACATTGCGCCAGGTAGAACACGTTATACACATTGCGCCAGGTAGAACACGTTATTATACACAACGCGCCTGGTAGAGCACTGAGGCACATTGCAGTAACCACTCACTTATCACCTCCAGTTGCACGAAGGGGCCGTTTGACACAAGTGGTTCCGCCCCCAGCAGCAACTCACTGACACTCACCATTTTTTCTGACAGCACAGTGCAGTGAGTGCACTGGCACAAGTAGCCAGCCTGCGCCTGTAGTAGCCGCAGCCTGGAGGAGCTCTATGTGAAATCGCAAGCAGAGGCTGTTCTCTGGCAAGAAGGAGCTCGTCCAATCGCTTCCCCTGACGGGCTGGCCACTGCTAAATATACCGATAATCAGTTCCAACTGTGTCAAAGTAGTGGAGCCCCAGGTGCAATGGGAAAGTCAGTGTCACTGCACAGTTGTACTGATATACTGGTATATTTAGCAGTGGCCAGCCCGTCAGGGGAAGCGATCGGAGGAGCTCCTTCTTGCCAGCCTCTGCTTGCGATTTCACAGATAGCTCCTTCATGCTGCGGCACCGGCTGGCTACTTGTGCCAGTGCACTCACTGCACTGTGCTGTCAGAAAAATGGTGTCAGTGAGGCCCTGACACTCTGAGCGGCCTCACATTGCACACACGGAGCTTGCAGCCCCCGGACATCCCGCATCTGCACCAGCTACTCCAGGGGAAGCGGGGCGATGCAGCACTGTCTACTGCTTACCTACAGCGGGAGCTGCGCAGCCCGGGCGGCTCCTGCTGGAAGGTAGTTGTCGGGTCTCAGTGGGGCGTTGAGCGGGTCCCGGGTAGGGGGGTGGCGGCGGGCAGATCCGGAGCTGTACTCCCAGTCGCAGAGGAGGGTGCTGGCGGCAGAGCGGCAGTGGAGCCGGATGAGCGGGGCCAGTCTGTCAGCCCTGCAGCACAGATTCATGTGCTGGCGGGGAGCAGGATTCAAAGCGGGAGATGCTGCAGGCTGTGATTGGATGGAGACTACAGGAGGTGATTGGCCGAGGAAACAGCCAGTCACCTCCTGCATTCCGCTGACAGGCTTAACACATGCAAACACATATTCAGATGAGCGCGTCCTGTGGGACCCGCTCATCTTCTAAATGTGAGTCCCGGGCGGCTGTTTCTGGGTAAAATACGCGCCATGGCGCGTTTTTGCGATCACTGACAATAATGCACATGACACAATATGCACACACCGTAATGCCCCCTACACATTATGCCACACACCGTAATGCCCCCGACACATTATGCCACACACCGTAATGCCCCCGACACATTATGCCACACACCGTAATGCCTGTGACACATTATGACAGGAATCGCAATGCCCGTTATACATTATGCTACACACTGCAATGCCCCTGATACATTATAGCACACACAATGTCTGTGACACAGTATGACACACACCACAATGATCCTGAGACATTATACCACATACCACAATGCCCGTGATATAGTATACAACACACCGTAATGCCTGATACATTATGACACACACCGCAATGTCCGTGATACATTATGCCACACACCGTAATGCCCATTACACATTAAGTTCTACAGTAAGGCTTCCAATTACTTTTAAATTACCTCCTCGTTGCCAGGGGTTTCATGCTCTTGGTTCCATGCACGGTGCCAGGGGTTTTCATGCTCAGGGTGTCATGCTCGTTGCCAGGGGTTTCATGCACTGGGTGTCCTGCTCGTTGCTAGGGGGTAGTGCTTGTTGCTAGGGCCGTGCTCCCAGTGCCACATATGCTCCCAGTGCCAGATATTCCCCCACAGTGCCAGGTATATGCACCCAGTGCCAGATATTCCCCCACAGTGCCAGGTATATGCACCCAGTGCCAGATATTCCCCCACAGTGCCAGGTATATGCCCCCCCCCCAGTGCCAGATATTCCCCCACAGTGCCTGCTTCCCCCCCAGTGCCAGATATTCCCCCCCAGTGCCCGGTATATGCCCCCAGTGCCAGATATCCCCCCCCTTCAGTGCCAGGTATATGCCCCCAGTGCCAGGTATATGACCCCCCAGTGCCAGATATTCCCCCCCCCCCCCAGTGCCAGGTATATGCCCCCAGTGCCAGATATTCCCCCACAGTGCCAGGCATATGCCCCCAGTGCCAGATATTCCCTCCCAGTGCCTGCTTCCCCCCCAGTGCCAGGTATATGCCCCCCCAGTCACGGGTATATGCCCCCAGTGCCGGGTATATGCCCCCCCAGTGCCAGGTATATTCCCCCAGTGCCAGGTATATGCCTCCCCAGTGCCAGGTATATGCCCCCAGTGCCAGGTATATGCCCCCCCAGTGCCAGATATTCTCCCAGTGCCAGATATTCCCCCCCAGTGCCAGGTATATGCCCCCAGTGCCAGGTATATGCCCCCAGTGCCAGGTACATGCCCCCCCAGTGCCAGTTATATGCCCCCAGTGCCAGGTATATGCCCCCAGTGCCAGATATTCCCCCCCAGTGCCTGCTTCCCCCCCAGTGCCAGGTATATGCCCCCAGTGCCAGGTATATGCCCCCCCAGTGCCAGGTATATGCCCCCAGTGCCGGGTATATGCCCCCCCAGTGCCGGGTATATGCCCCCAGTGCCAGGTACATGCCCCCAGTGCCAGATATTCCCCCCTAGTGCCTGCTTCCCCCCCAGTGCCAGGTATATGCCTCCAGTGCCGGGTATATGCCCCCCCAGTGCCAGGTATATGCCCCCAGTGCCAGGTATATGCCCCCAGTGCCAGGTACATGCCCTCAGTGCCAGGTATATGCCCCCCCAGTGCCAGGTATATGTCCCCAGTGCTGGGTATATGCCCCAGTGCCTGCTCCTCCGGCCCCCCCCTATGTGTTGGAGGGACACGAGCGCATCGCGCGTCTCTCCTGTGTCCCTCCTGGCTCTCCCCCAGCTGTCTAATAAAGGAAGTGCCGTTCGTGAGCCAATCAGAGCTCACGAACGGCACTTGCTTCCTTAGACCGGCCGGGGGAGAGCCAGGAGGGACACAGGAGAGACGCGCGATGCGCTCGTGTCCCTCCAACACATGGGGGGGGGGGAGAACCGGGGGAGCAGGCACCGCAGCAAGGAGGGAGAGGAGATCGCAGATTGACATGCGGACGTTCGTCCGCATGTCAATCTGTTCTAAATCAGTGGCGCCCCCGCAGCCCCTCGCCCCCAAGCCACCGCGAGGACTGCGGGGGCAGTAGTTACGCCACTGTGTAGGGGCCTTCCTGGCCTCACACCAAGCAACATATTTTCGCCATATACGGTGATAATGTTTTGCTGTCACGTCTTTCCTAGCCTTTATCAGCGTAGGAATAACTTCATCCGTAATGCCCTTTTCCGCTAGGATCCGGCGTTCAACCGCCATGCCGTCAAACGCAGCCGCGGTAAGTCTTGGAACAGACAGGGCCCATGCTGTAACAGGTCCTGTCTGAGAGGCAGAGGCCATGGGTCCTCTGAGATCATTTCTTGTAGTTCTGGGTACCAAGTTCTTCTTGGTCAATCCGGAACGATGAGTATAGTTCTTACTCCTCTCTTTCTTACTATCCTCAGTACCTTGGGTATGAGAGGAAGAGGAGGGAACACATAAACCGACTGGTACACCCACGGTGTCACTAGTGCGTCCACAGCTATCGCCTGAGGGTCTCGTGACCTGGCGCAATATTTTTTTAGCTTTTTGTTGAGGCGGGACGCCATCATGTCCACCTGTGGCAGTTCCCAACGATTTACAATCTGTGTGAAGACTTCTTGATGAAGTCCCCACTCTCCCGGGTGGAGGTCGTGCCTGCTGAGGAAGTCTGCTTCCCAGTTGTCCACTCCCGGAATGAACACTGCTGACAGAGCTAGCACGTGATTCTCCGCCCATCGAAGAATCCTTGTGGCTTCTGCCATTGCCATCCTGCTACTTGTGCCGCCCTGGCGGTTTACATGGGCGACCGCCGTGATGTTGTCTGACTGAATCAGTACAGATTGGTTTTGAAGCAGAGGCTCTGCTTGACTCAGGGCGTTGTAGATAGCCCTTAGTTCCAATATATTTATGTGTAGAGAAGTCTCCAGACTTGACCACTGTCCCTGGAAGTTTCTTCCCTGAGTGACTGCCCCCCATCCTCGGAGGCTTGCATCCGTGGTCACCAGGATCCAGTCCTGTATGCCGAACCTGCGGCCCTCGAGAAGATGAGCACTCTGCAGCCACCACAGCAGAGACACCCTGGCCCTTGGGGACAGGGTGATCAACCGATGCATCTGAAGATGCGATCCGGACCATTTGTCCAACAGATCCCACTGAAAGATCCTTGCATGGAACCTGCCGAAGGGAATTGCTTCGTAAGAAGCCACCATCTTTCCCAGGACTGGCGTGCAGTGAAGAACCGACACCTGTTTTGGTTTCAGGAGGTCCCTGACCAGAGATGACAATTCCTGGGCCTTCTCCTCCGGGAGAAACACCTTCTTCTGTTCTGTGTCCAGAATCATTCCCAGGAAAAGCAGACGCGTCGTAGGGATCAGTTGCGACTTTGGGATATTCAGAATTCAGCCGTGCTGTTGCAACACTTCCTGAGAGAGTGCTACGCTGACCAACAACTGCTCTTTGGACCTCGCCTTTATGAGGAGATCGTCCAAGTACGGGATAATTATAACTCCCTTTCTTCGAAGGAGTATCATCATTTCGGCCATTACCTTGGTAAATATTCTCGGAGCCGTGGAGAGACCAAACGGCAACGTTTGGAATTGGTAATGACAGTCCTGTACCACAAATCTGAGGTACTCCTGGTGAGGTGGGTAAATGGGGACATGCAAGTAAGCATCCTTGATGTCCAGCGACACCATAAAATCCCCCTCTTCCAGGCTTGCAATAACCGCCCTGAGCGATTCCATTTTGAACTTGAACTTCTTTATATAAGTGTTCAAGGATTTTAAATTCAGGATGGGTCTCACCGAACCGTCCGGTTTCGGTACCACAAACATTGTGGAATAATAACCCCTGCCCTGTTGAAGGAGGGGGACCTTAATTATCACCTGCTGGAGGTACAGCTTGTGAATTGCCGCCAGTACTACCTCCCTTTCCCTGGGAGCAGCTGGCAAGGCTGATTTGAGGTAACGGCGAGGGGGAGTCGCCTCGAACTCCAGCTTGTATCCCTGAGATACAATTTGTATAACCCATAGATCCACTTGTGAGCGAACCCACTGGTTGCTGAAGTTTCGGAGACGCGCCCCCACCGCACCTGGCCTGTGGAGCCCCAACGTCATGCGGTGGACTTAGTGGAAGCAGAGGAGGATTTTTGTTCCTGGGAACTGGCTGCCTGGTGCAGCTTCCTTCCTCTACCCTTGCCTCTGGCCAGAAAGGATGCTCCTCTGACCCGCTTGCCTTTCTGAGGCCGAAAGGACTGCATTTGATAATACGGTGCTTTCTTAGGCTGTGAGGGAACCTGAGGCAAAAAAGTCGACTTCCCAGCAGTTGCTGTGGATACGAGGTCCGAGAGACCGTCCCCAAATAGTTCCTCACCCTTATTAGGCAAAACCTCCATGTGTTTTTTAGAATCTGCATCACCTGTCCACTGCCGAGTCCATAATACTCTCCTGGCAGAAATGGACACTGCATTAATTCTAGATGCCAGCAGGCAAATGTCCCTCTGTGCATCCCGCATATATAAGACGACGTCTTTTATATGTTCAATGGTTAGCAAAATAGTATCCCTGTCGAGGGAATCAATGTTGTCTGACAGGGTATCCGTCCATGCTGCTGCAGCACTACACATCCAGGCTGAAGCAATAGCAGGTCTCAGTAGAGTACCAGAGTGTGTATACACAGACTTCAGGATAGCTTCCTGCTTTCTATCCGCAGGATCCTTTAGGGCGGCCGTATCCTGAGACGGCAGTGCCACCCTTTTAGATAAGCGTGTTAGCGCCTTGTCCACCCTAGGGGATGTTTCCCAACGTAACCTATCCGTTGGCGGGAAAGGGTACGCCTTCAGTAACCTCTTAGAAATCACTAGTTTCTTATCAGGGGAACTCCACGCTTCTTCACACAAATCATTTAATCATCAGATGGGGGAAAAGTCACTGGCTGCTTTTTCTCCCCAAACATAATACCCCTTTTGGTGGTAACCGGGTTAATATCAGAAATGTGCAATACATCTTTCATTGCAGTAATCATGCATCGGATGGCTTTTGTAGACTATACATTTGTCTCATCCTCATCCACACTGGAGTCAGACTCCGTGTCGACATCTGTGTCTACCATCAGAGCTAGCTTCTGAGTCGCCTGGGCAGGCGCGGGCTGAGACCCCGGCTGTCCCAAGGCTGCTGCGTCATCAAACCTTTTATGTAAGGAGTTGACACTGTCGGTTAAGACCTTCCACATATCCATCCAATCAGGTGTCGGCCCCGTCGGGGGCGGAACCACATGTACCTGCCCCTGCTCCGCCTCCACGTAACCCTCCTCATCAAACATGTCGACACAGCCATACCGACACACCGCACACACACAGGGAATGCTCAGACTGATGACAGGACCCCACAAAGTCCTTTGGGGAGACAGAGAGATAGTATGCCAGCACACACCACAGCGCTATATAACACAGGGATTTACACTACTAATAAGTGATTTTCCCAATAGCTGCTTGTTTATTATCGATTTGCGCCTAAATTTATGTGCCCCCCCTCTCTTTTTAACCCATCTTGTACCTGGATACTGCAGGGGAGAGCCTGGGGAGCGTGCTTCCAGCAGAGCTGTGAAGGGAAAATGGCGCTGGTGTGCTGAGGAAGAAGGCCCCGCCCCCTCAGCGGCGGGCTTCTGTCCCGCGTTTTCTTTAACTTAATGGCGGGGTTTTTTACACATATACAGTTAGGTGACTGTATTATGTGTATATTTAGCCAAAAGGTAATATAATTGCTGCCCAGGGCGCCCCCCCCCCCCAGCGACCTGCACCCTACAGTGACCGGAGTGTGTGGTGTGCTGTGGGAGCAATGGCGCACAGCTGCAGTGCTGTGCGCTACCTTAATGAAGACCGGAGTCTTCTGCCGCCGATTTCATCTCCTTCTTCTGTCTTCTGGCTCTGCAAGGGGGACGGCGGCGCGGCTCCGGGAACGGACGATCGAGGTCAGGCCCTGTGTTCGAACCCTCTGGAGCTAATGGTGTCCAGTAGCCTTAGAAGTATAAGCTAGCTGCACGCAGGCAGGTTTGCTTCTCTCCCCTCAGTCCCACGTAGCAGTGAGTCTGTTGCCAGCAGATCTCACTGAAAATAAAAAAACTAACAAATACTTTCTTTCTAGCAAGCTCAGGAGAGCCCACTAGGAGCACCCAGCTCTGGCAGGGCACAGATTCTAACTGGGGTCTGGAGGAGGGACATGGAGGGAGGAGCCAGTGCACACCAGATAGTACCTAATCTTTCTTTTGGAGTGCCCGGTCTCCTGCGGAGCCCGTCTGTTCCCCATGGTCCTTACGGAGTTCCCAGCATCCACTAGGACGTCAGAGAAAGGAGACTTACCCGCCGTAGCCGTGGAAATCCACACATTCAACTCTTCCCCAAAGACAGCCTGACCTGTGTAGGATAGAGTCTCCACACCTCTCCCGAATTCCACGTCGGCAGACCACTGGCGCAGCCAAAGTCCCCTACGAGCTGAGACAGACATGGAAGATATCCCTGCAGCCATGGAACCCAAGTCTTTCATGGATTCCACCATAAATCCTGCAGAATCCTGAATGTTACGTAAAAAACAATTCAACATCACTTTTTTTATCCATTTATCCAAATCCTCAAGTAACGTGCCTGACCACTTTACTATAGCTTTGGAAATCCATGCACAGGCAATAGTGGGACGTAGTATCGCCCTTGAAGCCGTGTATATGGATTTGAGCGTAGTATCAACCTTGCGATCAGCCGCCTCTTTGAAGGCGGTAGATCCTGGAACAGGCAAAACCACCTTTTTTGAGAGTCTGGATATAGACGCGTCAACTATTTCCCATTTTTTCTTATCCTCCTCAGGGAAGGGGAAAGCAACCAGAACCCTTCTAGGGATCAGGAATTTTTTCTCCGGGTTTTCCCATGCTTTCTCAAATATAGCATTTAATTCTTTAGACGCAGGGAAGGTTAGCGAGGCTTTCTTATTGTCAGTGAAGTAAGCCTCCTCAACCAGCTCAGGTGTTGTATCAGCAATATTCAACAGATCTCTAATAGCCTCTATCATGAACTGCACCCCTTTTGCAAGAGATGCCGGCACCCACAGCACATCCCCCTCACCGTCTGCCGTGTCAGAATCTGTATAGTCTGTGCAAGAGGACGTTTGTGGGAACATACAGTGTGGGGCCCTGAGGTAACAGAACCGGACCAGACTGCCATAGAGTTCTGTAAAACCTGAGTTGCAGACTCATTCTGTGCAACCCTAGTAGAGATCTGAGAAATCATAGATTTAATAGAGGATAACCATTCAGGCTCCCTTGCTGGCATCTGCGCTAAGACAGTGCACTTCTGATTACATGGAATGGGATCATCCTGAGAGGATATATCCTCTGCTGCATATGACACAGAGTCCCTGGACATAGCTTAATGGAAACCACAGACACTCCACACACACAGGGGAGAACAGACAAGAGTTTCACCCCCAAGAATGATAAGAGAGACACAGAGATTGGAGCCAACCCACACACAGCGCTTTTAAGGTATAGGGAGACCCCCCAACCAGCGCTGACTGTGTACCTTAATAGGTGGCGCTGTCTTCCCGCTCTTCTGGAGATTATACTGGCCTGAGCAATTTTGCTGGCAGCGATCCTGGGACCCTGACAGGCAATGTACGGTGTAGGCGCTGGCTCAGGGCACCCCTCACTATGTACCGCTGAGCCCCGGAGCGCAGTTAGTACTGCGCTCCATACCCTGTTGCCACCATCTTCGCACCGGCTCCCCGCTTGCGATGGGGGCTGGTGACTAACTCGCCACTGATCTTCTGGCTCTGTAAGGGGGTTGCGACATGCTGCCAGGGTGAGCGATCCCCTGTGGCAGGGAACGTTCGATCCCCTCAGGAGCTCAGACCCCGCAGGGCGGACACTACTCCCCCCTTAGTCCCACAGAGCAGGGAGGCTGTTGCCAGCAGCCTCCCTGTAAAATAATAAACTCTAAAAAAAACAACTTTACTAGAGAAACTCTGGAGAGCTCCCCTAGCTGTGACCGGCTCCTCCGGGCACATTTTCTAAACTGAGTCTGGTAGGAGAGGCATAGAGGAAGGCACCAGCCCACACTCTCAAACTCTTAAACTGCCAATGGCTCCTAGTGGACCCGTCTATACTCCATGGTACTAATGTGGATCCCAGCATCCTCTAGGATGTAAGAGAAACATAAATTATCACTATGTCTATTCACATTATTTGATATTCTACTATAACTGTTCCATTCAGCAGAAGAGAAGATTTCAATTTCATTTTTAAAGGGAAATAATGGATGTTTGTATGTATTTGAACTAAGGGGGTGATTCAGACCTGATCACTGGTGTGCATTTTCGCCCAGCGGGCAATCAGCAAAAGACTGCGCATTCGTATGCACTGCAATGCGCATGCGCGTCGGCCAACAACGGGCATCGCCAGTCAGCGACAGGATGGCGCGAAAATTTCATTTGCATGGGTGTTCGCAAGGTGTATGACAGGAAGAGGCCGTTTGTGGGTGGTAACTGACCATTTACTGGGAGTGTCCGGAAAAGTGCAGGCATGCCCAAGCGTTTTCAGGACGGGTGTCTGACGTCAGCTCTGGCCCCGATCAGCCTGTTATTATCGCACTGTAAGAGAAAGTCCTGGGCTGCGCAGAAACTGCACACACTGGATTTTTGCAGCTCGGCGTACACATGCGATCGCACACTTGCAAAGCAAATTTGCACTCCCCCTTGGCAGGCGCCTATCTGAACGAGGGACAGCAAAATTAGCAGCTCAGTGATCAGGTCTGAATTAGGCACTTAGTAAGTACTTTTCTTTTGTATTTGTATTTAATTGTATCGTACATGGTAAATACGACTTTATAAATAACACTGTCAAGACACAGACAGATTGTCTTATATATGACACTTCACAAAACTACAGCATTGTATTCTTTAACATTTACGACTAATATTATCAGTACACGTCTTTATGTGTACAAATTACTATTTTGTATGAACATTAAAGTCTTTGTGGCAGGGCTGCTGTCAGGGGGTTACAGTCGGCACTAATGTATTGGATCCAACTCAGAGAGAGGTCTGCAGCGCGCCGATAATACCGCAAGTGAATTGCTTGTGAACTGCATCTATCACAGATGTCTGCCTGTAAGAAGTTTCTGACAGGATCATCAGTGCACTGTGTGGCCCCTTTGTCAGAGTTTGTCACTGTTACTAACAGACAGCTGCAGAACGGAGCTTAGATGTGTCAGGCATGGGAGTTGCACGCCCTGGGACCCCATCTCATAAGAGGGCAGAGGCTTAAGTCTGGAGACCACCATCTCCTGACTGTCAACTTCTCCAAACCCCACCCCAACTTTCCTCCTCCCCACTTCCACTGTACCCCTGCCATGTCTGCTATACTCACTACCACTGTAACAGGCACACAGAAGTTTCAATGTGTGCATCTACTATCATCCTTCAAAAATGCCTCTCACCCACATCACACACTAAGGGCTGTTTCACACGCGGCGGTTTTTGCCGGGCGGGAAATAGCCGGATGGCTTTTTCCCATGCCGGTATTATAATTAATAATGTAAGGGGTAAGGTCCTTTCACACGGCCCCGGCCAGCCAGAAAAATCCACTGAAAATTCCGGCTGCTATGTCGTCCTCGTAGGCAGTGAACGGTGTGTGTGTGAATGGGAGCTTTCACACACAACGGGTTTTTTTCAAGCCACTCCTGCTGCTCCGCTTGCACACAGCATTAGACACGGCTCAAAGACGTTATGTGTGAAATACTCTGCCGGATGGCAAAAAAAACGGACAAAGTTTGTCCGACTTTTTGCCATCCGGGCAAAACCGCCGCGTGTGAAAAAGCCCTAAGTGTGGCTCTGATCCCCTCCCTCAAGTATCGCTTTCACTCTCATCCCTCCCCAAGTGTTCCCCTGCCACTCTCTTCCCAAGTCTGCCTCTGAGCCATTGTCAGCTGTAACTTTGACTCTGCTGCCCATGGCCAGGGGCTGCTGATCAGAAGTAGCATGGGTAAGGGGAGACAACACAGTGTTCAGCAATGCATAACTGATCCTATAGATAGCAGATAAAAACTATTTTTTTTTTGGTTCAGAAATCATTTGGACTTTTTCTCACTTCAAAGGGTTACCATTATTATTATTATTATCATCCTTTATTTATATGGCGCCACAAGGGTTCCGCAGCGCCCAATTACAGAGTACATATGCACATAATCAAAACAGGAAAACAGTGACTTACAGTTGAAGACAATATAGGACAAGTACAGGGTAACTAAGCATAATTACACCAGTAAACAACATAGAGATAAGTTCCAGGTGGCCAAAAAAACTGCTGGATGTGGTACAGTTGAGGATTATTAAAGTAAGAAAAGGATAAGCACATGAGGGAAGAGGGCCCTACTCATGAGAGCTTACATTCTAAGGCATTCATACCATCATCTAAAACTCTGCTATTGCCAGTCATAACACCTGACAGAAACAGTTTGTATGATTAATTCTCACAAGAAGTAGTAATACATGACAATTTCAATAAAATTATATATAGGATACATGTTGCATCCAGAGGTTCAGAGGCCGTGGGACCCACAATTTCTAAAGACAGCCCTGCTTTGTGGTATTCTGGGCTGACCGTTAATTTATAAATCACCTTATACCCCAAAAAAAGAAGCATACAGAAACCAGATCCCTCAAAGCATGTTTGCTTATACGTGTGAAAGTCATTATTTCAGTAAAATATATGTTAGATTGTGGCTAAAGCTATAAAGACATATACTGTAATTCAAGATATATATTCATATACAGCATACGTATAAACATAAAATTGTAAAGATTACTTACGCATATCTCCAAAGGTTCCTTTGGTAACATTGGTGGCCTTAAGGACAGTTACTACCAATCTATGTGAATACTGATATTCAACCTATAGAAAAAAACACATTTACAATGAATAAATAGCGGAGATGAGCCCACCTTAGCTGTTAATTCTATAGCAGCTGCAAACCTGGCAAATATGCTAGCTATAGATTTGTTTATAAACACACTTTATAAAACATGGCTGTCCTGGTTTTCACAGTAATGGTAGAAATAGGACATTAAGCAGCCTATAGCCTGAGAACCTCAAGATTTGATAACCCGAATATATATAAATAATAAAAAATAATAACGACAAATAATGAGAAATTATGTGAAACTCTGCTTCAGCCAAGATATGGTGCCTAATTCAGACCTGAAATTTTTCTCTAATGGGCAAGCCATATTTATAGCCTACATGCTGGACGATATTGATGGCCAATTTGGACAATATGAGAGTACAGACATCGATATCGTCCAAACTGACTGGCATGTTTTAACGATGATCGTTCAACGACACTATAGACGGCATTATATAGAACTGCCCGTAATCAAGCTGGTCTCAGTTTAACAGGGGCAAACATAGGTTACATATGACACCACAGATAAATGACTCATACACCTTTGTCCTGTACTGTCTAATTACAGAGCGGCCTCACAGTATTTTCAGAGACTAATAGCGGCATTTGTTAGTCCGCGCTAATCAGATGACACGCAGCCCATGCACAATACTGCTGCCTCGTTTTTCTATAGGAGATTTATGCATATATGCCTGTCCTGTACTATATGATCCAATAACGGCCACTCTGGACTACTAGTGAGGAATAAAGATTAGTAGTATCTTCATATATAGCAAATTTATTTATATCCTGTCTGAGAATACTCTCAAAAGATTATTACTAGACCATTGTATTGTCTCACATTGTGTAAGGAATAATCAAGTGATATATATAATGAGAGTTGCACTCCTCTCTGTTCAGCAATTATAGGACTTATTATAGTATTATTAGAGAGAATCAATTTGTAATCAATAAAGAGACTATAATAGGATTGGACCGAAACTAATGGGAGTCTAATGTGTGACGCAGATACTCATGAGCACATAATCTCATTTATTGGCAATATAATTGCAGAGATACCTACTGCAATAACCATACAATAACTAGACACCTGACACCTAGAAGTGAGAGGTGATTTGATGGTATATTTGAGTCTGCATATGAGAATTATTATAAGATCACTCCATATATATTGGACACCTGACACTACAAGTGAGGTGGACTAACAAAGGTATCTCAAAATTAAGTCATTCAGTATATGCAGATGACAATGGTTACTATTAGATAACTGACATAATATCCAATACAGTGCTCAGAGAGATTATACTATACAAGATACTATCTTTTTCTGTATCATACAGGCTACCTGAATCAGTCATGAACATATTATGAGACAAACAGGATTGTTTTGTTACATCAATAAATATCGAGACATATAAACTGTATCGCAATTCTAGGGATTCCCGGCAACGTGTCAAGGACTTACATAGAAGCATCAAACTAACAACTTCAATATAATTGTGTCAATACACAGTACAAACTGAAACTGAACATAGGGCAATATAGACGTACATTAAGACAGTGATTAAATAGGACAGACACAACACAGACGCTCAGTTTTTTTTAAACATATTTCTGTTTATTGTATTTTCTTCTTCTATCTGTAATTCACAGTGTTGTTACACCTTTACACATTCTTTATTTGTGTTTTTAAATATTTTGCATATTAGTTTATCGACTAGACACGTCAAAATATAACGTGTAATTTATTATTTTTTATGAAATAATTAAAAGTTATATTTTAAATTCCTGTGCACCAAAGACAGATCCTTTTTTCTTTTTCTTTTCCCTAATTCTAATACCAAATGAAACAGACATAAGACAAATAAGACACCAATCACCACACAACAACAAGAGTTATGGTAGACTTACCATGGTTAACTCGTTTCTTAGAAGTCCACAGGATTGACATGGGGTGTAGATGGTTGGATTAGGATCGAGCACCAAACGGTTAAGCTTTTGAGCTCCCAGGATGCTCCGGTCAAAGCTCCCTTATAATCCCGCCTCCTGGCCAAGGGAAGTCAGTTTTGTCAACAAGCCCAAAGCAGGAGTAAAATTTAACGAAAAGGAAGACCTGTATATATGAAGAAGAAAAAACACTCTTCCATACCAGAAGAAAGGAGATACTGAAAGAATCTCAAATTAGGTGCATCTGGGTGGGTGTCCTGTAAATCCTGTGGAATTTGAAGAGACAAGTTAACCATGGTAAGTCTTCCATAACTCTTGTTTTCTTTTTCAGAGTCCACAGTTGATTCACAGGATTGACATGTGGATGTCCCAAAACAGAATTTAAAGGGGGGGATGCTCCTGATTTCACAGGAAAATCCGACGCCCAAAAGCAGCATCCTGAGAGGCAAAGGTATCAAAGGCATAATGCTTCAGAAACGTATTGATAGATGACCACATGGCTGCCTTACAGAGTTGATCAACTGAGGCACCCAAGCGTGCTGCCCATGAGGGACCGACTGAGTGAGTAGAATGGGCAGAAACATTATCTGTGATAGGTAGATCAGCTTCATGGTACTCTTCTGAGATCGTCATCCAAAGCCATCTTGCCAGTGTTTGCTTATTAGCAGGCCATCCTCTCTTATGGAATCCATATAAGACAAAGGGGTATATTTACTAAGCTCCCGATTTTGACCGAGATGGTGTTTTTTCTTCAAAGTGTCATCTCGGGAATTTACTAAACTCAAATCACGGCAGTGATGAGGGCATTCGTATTTTTGTTGAAGTCAAAGAAAAAATTTACGAATGAATACACCATCGGTCAAATACGCCTGATATTTGCTAGAACTCGGTAATTTACTAAAATTTGTATTTCACAAACACTGCCGGCAATAGCCAAACACTGCCGTGAATAAATACAAATCGTAAAAAAAAAAGCAGTTTTCAAATAGTCCTGCTTTTTTTTACCGTGTTCTGATAGGCATGCACGGATCCGTGAGATCCGTGCATGTTTATCAGTGGTAAGGGGTGGGAAAGTGTTAAATGTAAGAAAAAAAATGCGTGGGGTCCCCCCTCCTTAGCAAAACCAGCCTCGGGCTCTTTGAGCCGGTCCTGGTTGTCAAAATATGGGGGGGGAAATGACAGGGGTTCACCCATATTTCATTAACCAGCAGCGGGCTCTGCGCCTGGTGCAAAAAATACGGGGGACAAAAAGCGTAAGGGTCCCCCGTATTTTTTAAACCAGCACCGGGCTCCACTAGCCAGGTACATAATGCCACAGCCGGGGGACACTTTTATTGTGGTCCTGGCGGCCCTGGCATTACATCCCCAACTAGTCACCCCTGGCCGGGGTACCCTGGAGGTGTGGGAACCCCTTAAATCAAGGGGTCCCCCCCCTCCAGCCACCCAAGGGCCAGGGGTGAAGCCCGAGGCTGTCCCCCCCATCCAAGGGCGGCGGATGGGGGGCTGATAGCCAAGTGTAAAAAATCAGAATATTGTTTTTAGTAGCAGTACTATAAGTCCAAGCAAGCCTCCCCCGAAAGCTGGTACTTGGAGAACCACAAGTACCAGCATGCGGTGGAAAACCGTGACACACCGTGACAGTAAAAGTTTATTACATACATGCACACCTCCATACATACATACTTACCTATGTTCACACGAGGCTCGGTCCTCTTCTCCATGTAGAATCCTCGGGGTACCTGTGAAAAAAATTATACTCACATAATCCAGTGTATCTTCTGTTCTTTGTATAATCCACGTACTTGGCAAAAAAACAAACCGGAAACCCTGGCCCTTAGGTGGCTGGAGGGGGGACCCCTTGATTTAAGGGGATCCCACTCCTCCAGGGTACCCCGGCCAGGGGTGACTAGTTGGGGATGTAATGCCAGGGCCGCCAGGACCACAATAAAAGTGTCCCCCGGCTGTGGCATTATGTACCTGGCTAGTGGAGCCCGATGCTGGTTTAAAAAATACGGGGGACCCCTACGCTTTTTGTCCACCGTATTTTTTGCACCAGGACCAGGCGCAGAGCCCGGTGCTGGTTGATGAAATATGGGGGAACCCCTGTCATTTTCCCCCCATATTTTGACAACCAGGACAGGCTCAAAGAGCCCGAGGCTGGTTTTGCTTAGGAGTGGGGACCCCACACATTTTTTGAATACTTTATTTTTTTTTACGAAAGGTGCACAATGAAGCCCTGCACGGATCTGACAGATCCGGCCGAGATTCATTGTGTTAATGTCGGCAGTGTTTTACTATTCATTCCCGTAAAACACTGCCAAAAAATACGAATGACATCGACATCGGAAAACACGAAAATGCAGAATACGACAGCATAGTAAATTAGTCGTAATAAATTCAAAAAGTTGCAATTTCACACATTCAATGTCATTCGTGTTTGAACTTAAACCTCATTCTGAAAATTACGAATTTTAGTAAATATACCCCAAAGAGTGCATCTGTTCTTCTGATGTCACTGGTACGATCCAGGTAGATCCTTAGTGCACAGACTACGTCCAATGATGCATCTCCCATAGTGAGGTCCGGCAACTGGAAGGCAATTTCTTCATTAAGGTGAAATTTAGAAACCAGCTTAGGAAGATAACCAGACCAGGTTCTGAGAACTGCTCTGCCTGGGTGAAAGACCAGAAATAAGGGGACGACAGGAAAGTGCCCCTAAATCTGATACTCTCGTAGCTGAAGCTATTGCCAGTAGAAATAGAGTTTTAGCTGTCATCCACTTGAGATCCACCACGGGCAACTATTCAAATGGGGGAACGTGAAGAGCCTTCAGAACTAGTCCTGGGTCATAAGGAGCTGTTGGAGGTACTAAACATCCTGTAGAGTTGCAATTTTCCTCTGGAACCAATATGGATAAAGCCGAAACCTGTACCTTAAGGGGCGGAGACCTCTGCCAATTCCGGCTTGAAGGAATCTCAAGATTCTGGAAACTATAAAGGATCGAGGCTCATAACTTCTAGTAGCACACCACTGGAAATATGCCTGCCAGATCTGGTAACAGATGTGGGCTGAGGATGGTTTTCTTGCCTGAAGCATCATTTGAATTACCGCTTGGGAAAACCCTTTTGCCCTTAGGATGGATGACTCAAGCACCACGCCGTCAAAAACAGCCGATCCAGGTGTGAGTAGACAGAAGGTTCAAAAAGAGGCTGGATGTGAAGAACCCCCTGGAAGAAAGTGCGAACATCCTGTGGAGTTGCAATTTTCCTCTGGAACCATATTGATAAAGCCGAAACCTGTACCTTAAGGGAGGTTAGGCGGAGACCTCTGCCAATTCCGGCATGAAGGAATGTCAAGATTTTGGAAACTCTAAAGGATCGAGGCTCATAACTTCTAGTAGCACACCATTAGAAATATGCATGCCAGATCTGGTAACAGATGTGGGCTGAGGATGGTTTCCTTGCCTGAAGCATCGTTTGAATTACAGCTTGTGTAAACCCTTTTGCCTTTAGGATGGATGACTCAAGCGTCATGCCGTCAAAAACAGCTGATCCAGGTGTGAGTAGAGACAAGGACCTTGAATGAAGAGATTTGGTCGTTGAGGAAGCAGCAATGGTGTGTCCACTGATAGCCTCTGCAGATCTGTGTACCAATTGTGTCTGGGCCAAGCTGGAGCTTTCAATATCACGGAGCTGCCTTCCTGTTTGAATTTGCGAATCACCGTGGGCAACAGGGAAATTGTCAGGAATAGATTTGCCAGACTAAATTTCCATTTTGCTGACAGAGCATCCATGAAGATTGCTGCTCCAGGATCTCTTGTCCTGGATCCGTATACTGGAACCTTGTTGTTCTGACGTGAAGCCATAAGGTCCACTTCTGGCAACCTCCATTTGTTTAACAGAATCTGGAAAAACTTCTGGGAGCAGGGTACATTCGTCTGCATGAATGTCATGCCAGCTGAGGAAGTCTGCTTCACATTTTAGGACTCCTGTTATGAATACAGCGGACATTGCTGGATGATGGTGTTCGGGCCACCTGAGGATGCGGCCTACCTCCTTCACTGCCATCTGGCTGTGAGTGCCTTGGCGACTGAGGTAGGCTACTGCAGTGGCATTGTCTGACTGGATCTGAATCTGAAGTATTTCCTTTGCATGAGTGAGTGCCATGTAGATGGCCCGAAGCTCCAGATTTATTGAGAGACCACTCTCTTCCTTGTTCCAACAGCCCTGAAGAGAGTATTGACCTCTTACAGCTCCACAGCCTTGGAGAATGGCATCCGTTGCCAGGAGATCCCAGTCTGAGATCCAGAAGGGTCGACTTGTCCAGGTGGGACTCTTGTAGCCACCAGGGCAGTAATAGATGCACTTCCTGAGGAAGAATCATTGCCTGGGATTCTTTTGTCTTATGCTGTCCATTCCATCTGGAGAGAATCAGATGTTGAAGCGGCCTTGAATGCAACTGGGCATACCCTACCATGACGAATGCAGAAACCATTGACCCCAGTATCCGCACAGCTGCATGGATGGATATTCTCTGACTGTGCTCCAAGCTGCAGATACTCATCTGTATCATGGATATTTTGTCCAGTGGCAGAAAATATTTCTGTAAACTAAATCCAGTATCGCTCCAGAAGTGCATCATCCATTGGGATGGGACTAGGGAGGATTTTGCCCAATTTATGAGCAATCCGTGAGCATGCAGGAAGGTCATAGTTACTTGTAGATGGCAGAGGAGGGTTTCCTGGAATTGTGCCAGGATGAGCAGGTCATCCAGGTATGGAAACATCCATATCCCCTGGCGACGAAGCTGAGCTGCCACCATGATTTTGGCGAACACCTGAGGAGCTGTAGCAAGCCCGAAGCGAAGTGGCTGAAATTGGAAATGTTGCTGGAGAATCACAAACCTGAGATAGAGCTGATGGGAGAGTGCTATAGGTACATGCAGGTAGGCATCTTGAATGTCCAGATACCATAAAATCCCCCAAGCTCCATTGCCAGGGTAATAGCCCGTAAAGTTTCCATACAAAACCAGGGTACCCAAATTTATTTGTTCAGAGTGTTGAGATTGAGAATATGCCAATGGGACCCATTGGGCTTCTGAACCAGGAAAAAGGTAGAGTAGAAACCCAGTCCTCGTTGTGTTGAGGGAACTGATATTATCGCTCTTGATTGCAGTAAGGTCTGAATTGCTTTTCGTAAAGCCTTGGCCTTGACTGAATCTAAAGGCGGGCTGGTGCAAAAGAACTGCTGGGGGGATCGCTTCATGAAGGTAACCATGAGAAACCACTTCTTGCATCACTTGACACCACACCTGTGCAAACTGCAATAGTCGGCCTCCCACCCTGGGGTTCCCCAGGTGGAGGCCTGTGCCGTCAGGTGGAAGGTTTGTCTTCTGATTTGGAAATCGGATGTCGGGCTGCCCAGGTCTCTGTGGTTTTAGGCCTAACAGTTGATTGAAACTGTCTGGAATAAGCCTGTCCTTTTGCTTTACCCTAGGACCAAAAGGACTGGAAAGCAGAGGACTTTGGTTTTGTAGTTGATGCCAAGGGCAGAAATGCTGATTTAGAGGCTGCTGAGGTAGCCACTATTTTGTCCAATTCTGTTCCAAACAGAATCTCTTGTGGGGTCCACCAAGAGATAATCCTCTAATGTGTCCACCTAGCCTGCAACACCCCTGGCCACCCATGCTGAGGCCATAGCTGGCCTTGTAATTGCCCCTGTAAGGGAAAACACAGATTTTAAGACAGGTTTCAACTTTTCTGTCTGTCAGGTCTTTCAAAGAAGACATGTTGGTATTGACAATGTAAAAGTGCGCACTAGATGTGCCACAGGCGCATCAACTGTGGGAGGTACAGTACTTCCCATTTGGCATTCTACTGGTGGAAGAGGGTAAAAAGAAGCCATTTTCACCTCTTATTTGGAGTACCCCATGTTTCCCGCAACATTTCAGCAAGCTGATCTGATTGTGGGAATTCAGCTTTAACTATTTTCTGTCATTTAAAAATTGGAGCCTTAGGCTTTGGCTCATGTTCAACTATTGTCATTATGGACTTTACCGCACAAAACAGTGCAGGCACATATTATATCTGCCCCCCCCCCCCCCCCCCCCCCCTGCAGTGCACATGGTTTTGCCCAGCTGATAACAAATTTGCAGCTGTGATCAACTCCGATTTACCCCCAAAGTGCACTGCAGGGGGGGCAGATACAACATGTGCAGAGAGAGTTAGGGTGTGTTCAAACTGAAATCTAAATTGCAGTGTAAAAATAAAGCAGCCAGTATTTACACTGCACAGAAACAAAATAACCCACCCAAATCTCACTCTCTCTGCACATGTAACATCTGCCCCCCCCTGCAGTGCACATGGGCATGGTTTTGCCCATTAGAGAACAATTTTGCTGCTGCAATCAGGCCTGAATTGGGCCCTTAGCAAAGTGCAATCCAACCGCAAAAAGTACTTAGGCTGTGCAGGCGCATGCTCAGGGCCCGTCTTGCACATGTGCCCGCATTTACTGCGGGAGGGGGGCGGCAGCGCTCTATTTCCAAGGGGGAGACAGAGCGTTGTGGGGGCGGTGGGGAAACAGAGGCATGGTGGCCACACAGAGGCATGGTGGGGCGAGCGGGGGACGTGGCATGGGCATGATTGGGGCGGCTGGGCGTGACGTCAAAAGCAGCCGCTGCGATCACGAGGCGGCCTCCTACGATCTCAGCCAAGCTGCGACGGCAGGAGGCTTCCCTACTTTCAGTGACCGCAATTTCGGCATGGTCTCAGAGGGGCGGTTGCGGTTACCATGCTGGGGCGGACTTGCCCTGCGATGGCCGGCCCCCAGCATGCAAACAAAAGAATTGCAATTTCTGCTTTTAAGCAGAATTTGCAATCCTTACTGAATCGAGTACTTAATCAACTACCTACCACAGAGGTAGGTAGGAGTCAGTGCTGTGTAACCTGGCCCTTGAGAGAGGTATACAGGGAGGCTGAATCCAGTGGTCCTGAAGTCTTGCTGTAACAATTTCGCCCAGAGTATATTGTCGCCAAACGTATATTGCTGCACAGAGTGTATATTCCCACACAACGATTACAGCAGCAGACACATGTATAATGGGGGTCATTCAGAGTTGATCGCTCGCTAGCTACTTTTTGCAGCCATGCAAACGCACAGTCGCCGCCCACTGGGGAGTGTATTTTAGCTTTGCAAGTGTGCCAACGCATGTGCAGCCGAGCACTACAAAAATAGTTTGTGCAGTTTCTGAGCAGGTCTAAACCTACTCAGCTGAAGCGATCACTTCAGCCTGTCCAGTGACGGAATTGAGGTCAGACACCCGCCCTGCAAACGCTTGGACACGCCTGCGTTTTTCCAAGCACTCCCTGAAAACGGCCAGTTGACACCCACAAACGCCTTCTTCCTGTCAATTTTCTTGCGATAGGCTGTGCGAATGGATTTTTCGTTAAATTCATTGCCCAGCGATCCGCTTTGTACCCGTATGACGGGTGGTATTCATGTGACCGCCGGTCAGCTGACCGACAGTCAAATGACCTCCTCCACCATCCCGACGGCTCGCTATCCTGATGGTCGGCATGCCGACCAATAGGGACTATTTCCACTCGTGGGTGTCCACGACACCCATTGAGTGGGAACAGAAACCGTGGCGACCGCAGGTCGCCACCGAGCCCGCAGCGTGGCGAGCGCAGCGTGGCGAGCGCAGCGAGCCCGCAAGGGGCTTCCTGCACTCGCCCCTCCCTGCCGGGATCCCGGCGTCGGTATGCTGCCGGGATCCCGGCGTCGGTAAGCTGACCGGCGGTCTCCTGACCGCCGGTCAGCCGTACTACACCCCATATGACACGCCTGCACATTGCTGTGCATACGCATGCGTAGTAGTGACCTGATCGCTGTGCTGCGAAAAACGGCAGCGTGCCAGCAAGTCGGAATACCCCCCCCATGTCGCTTCTTTTAAACGTAAGTGGGCAAATCAGTTCAAGGCAGGAAAACCGCAGTTAATTCGCCACCTTAGCTGTGGGGAGGGGTGACCGGGGAAGGGCCTTCTCCCCACTGCTGATGTCCACCCCAGGGTTCTGTGGCTTCCAAATTTATCCCTGGAGCCTGTGAGCCCTGGTGGTCTAGCGGGGGTGCAGCCGAGGTGAACGCCCTACGTCAGCGCTGTTGCTTCCAATCGAGACAGCTAGGCTGTTTATAAAACCGCAACATCCCTCGAGCAGGAAAGTCACCTTACCTTTCTCCCTGTGCTCCAGCCGCAGCCTAGGATCGTCAGCGTGGGCCTGCTAGCTAACCCCTGCTGGCACCTGCCAAAATCATCAGCGTAGTTACTGATGTCGCAGCACCGGCGTGAAGTTGTTGGAGTGGTTGTCACAATACATCTAAGACACGCATACAGATGGAGCCACGCTAATTGTGGCTCGGTCTGTGCCTGGGCGCGCCGCCTAGGTGCGCCCATCGCAGTGTCCGTGATGCGCACGCGACCCATTCACTACAATGGGAGTGTCTCTGTGTACTCCTGTAGCGGGGCTAGGCACCGGATCGCATAGCCCGGCTGGGAGTGCACATCTGCGATGGAGCCCCATCGTTTTACCTGTGGTCCGGCTCCTTCCGCACCAAACAAAAAGCTGACTTCCCTTGGCCAGGAGGAAGGGTTATAGGGGAGATTGAACCAGTGCATCCTGGGAGCTCAAAAGCTTAACTGTTTGGTGCCCGATCCTTATCCAACCACCTACACCACGTGTCAATCCTGTTGATCAACTATGGACTCTGAAGAAGAAATCAACAATAACACAAAAAAAGGTGAAGGTGGGTCGGAAATCCTGAGGAAAAGAGGAAGTACACTAAGATAGGCTAATAGGTCTCTCTTAAAAAACGGTCAATAAACTATTTGAAATGTAACAAATATAAAACCACTTTTTGGCTCCACGATAAGCCACTTATGTAGCATTAGTGTAATGTAGCCTTCAGCAATCTTCAGCGTGCCTTGAAAACACGAGCGATGCCACAGTTTTCTCCAACACTGCTTGTCCCCACCCTTGCTCCATCACCAAATGGTCGTAGCAAGTCAATCATGCTGCAGCTTGCAATACATGAGATCTGCACATGTGCAGTGCGACATCTGAATGCGCAGATCCCTCACCATTGAAGTTGTACGTAAACCATCAGCCCTATAATATCCTGCTTTGTGAAGGCCTTATTGGACCACATTTTGAGGAAATTGGCTGTGCCAGAGATCGGAGAGACAAAGGGGGTATCCAATTACTTGCGATCCATTTTTGTCTGATAAAACGGCCTGATATCGGCGTTGGTCATTTTCGCGGTATCCAATTAGAAGCTATTGTTATCATGCAAAAACGGACACGCGATAAACATAGTATTTGAGGTTGAATAGAGGCAAATTGCCCATCGTGTTCAACCTGTTTTAAGTTGTTATGATTCTACATACTTGCTAAATAATGTTTTATGACTAGTTGGCTACTATAACTCATGTTACCCCCGGATTAACCATGTTGATATTTTAAGTATTATAACCTTGGATAGCTTTTTCATTCAGAAATGTATCCATTCCTATTCTAAATCCAATTACAGAGTCCGCCATTACCACCCTCCCTGGCAAGGAATTCCACATCCTGATTGCCCTAACAGTGAAGAACCCTTTCCTCCGTTGCGTTCGGAACTTTCTCTCCTCCAGTCGCAGCGAGTGCCCACGTGTCCTAAACTGTGTTCTTCTAATAAAAAATTCCTCTGATAACTCTTTGTGATGTCCCTTTACATATATGAAGATATTAATAATATCTCCTCTTAGGCGCCTCTTTTCTAGTGTATACATATTCAGCCTAGTAAGTCTTTCCTTATAGTCCAGTCCTTCTAGGCCTTTAATCAATTTAGGAGCTCGCCTTTGAACACTTTCGAGTTCACTGATGTCTTTTTTATACAATGGTGCCCAAAACTGAACACAATATTCCAGGTGCGGACGTACCAATGCCTTATACAGCGGCATGATTACATCCGAGTCCCTTGTCTCAATTCCCCTTTTTATGCACGCTAGCACCTTACTTGCCTTCTTTACTGCGTTTTGACATTGTGTACGGTTATTAAGCCTATTATCAATGAATACCCCCAAATCTTTTTCCAACTCTGCTTCCCCTAGGCGTTCCCCGTTTAATATGCAGGATGCAAGTTTGTTTTTAGTCCCAAAATGCATAACCTTGCATTTGTCTGTATTGAACCTCATTTTTCATTTAGACGCCCAGAGTTCAAGTTTAGATAGATCATTCTGCAAGGACTCCACATCCAATTCTGAATTTAATTACCTTACACAGTTTAGTATCTTCTGCAAAGATTGACACTGTGCTTTCCAGGCCTATTTCTAGGTCATTGATAAATATGTTGAACAGTAGTGGTCCGAGTACGGACCCTTGTGGTATTCCACTGGCTAATGGGGACCAGGTTGAGGACTTCCCGTTGACCACTACTCGCTGTACCCTGCTATCCAACCAGCTGCTTATCCATGTGCAAATAGTTTTTCCTAGGCCAATCTCCTTTAATTTGATCATCAGTCTCCTGTGAGGAACTGTATCGAAGCGATAGTGCGATAACACATGGGATCCGTGATAAGGGTCTGATTCAGGTTGGATTGCAAATTCTGTAAGTAGCATAATTCGCAACCAATAAGATTGTATGCTGGAGGCCGCCCATCACAGGGCAAGGCTGAACGCCGTTCCCCTCCCCCCTTGATAAAGCAGAAATTGCGATCGAATTGCAATTTCTGCTTATATCGTAGGAACTAGGGTAGCCTCCTGCCAGCACAGCTTTGCTGCGCCCACAGGAGACCCGCTGCCATCTTTCCGATCATGGTGGCTGCGTGTGATATCACATAGCTGCCACGATCATGCTCATGCTATGCTCCCATTTATTTAACACCGCCCTCGTTTCACCGCTTCCGCCCCTGCAACGCTCTGTCTCTGCCTAAGAAACGGAACATTGCCACTCCCCCGCCGCACGAACGTAAGCAGAGGCGATCAAATTTTCTGTGTCCCACCCCGCAGAAAATGCGGGCGCATGCGCAGGACAGGTGCTGCTCATGCATCTTTTTTGTAATTTTTGCGGTTGGATCGCTTTCTGCAATCCAACCTGAATCAGCCCCTAAATTCCCAATTCCATGTGTTATTACGGCACCGGCGGCCTCATATCGTGGATTATGCTTCAGATGAGGCACCTGAAGCATAATCCCCGGTAAGTACCAGCATCGGGGCGAGGAATGCACTGCACCGGGGCTAACTGGATAGACCCCGGCGAACCTATTAGCAGCTGTAAATTACTGCTGCTAAGAGGATACCCTCCAAAGAGATTACTTTGTGTATGAGACATTAAGTAATGTTAACTACTTACTAAAATTGTTACATCATAAGAAATACATTATAACATTTGTACTAGGGTGGTCATTCCGAGTTGTTCGCTTGATGCTATTTTTAGCAGAATTGCTAATAGGCTAAAATCCGGCAGTTCTGCGCATGCGTATGCACAGCAGGGCGCACGCGCTAAGCAATTTTACACAAAACTATGCTATTTTACTCACGGGCGAACAAAGCTTTTCAGTCGCTCTGTTGATCGGAGAATGATTGACAGGAAGCGGGTGTTTCTGGGTGGTAACCAGCAGAAAACGCAGGAGTGGCTGGAGAAACGGGGGGAGTGGCTGGCTGGGTGTGTTTGTGACGTCAAACCAGGAACTAAACGGACTGAGGCGATCGCAATCTAGGAGTAGGTCTGGAGCTACTCAGAAACTGCAAGGAAATACTTAATAGCAGAATTGCTAATCTTTCGTTAGCAATTCTGCTATGCTAAGATACACTCCCAGAGGGCGGCGGCTTTGCGTTTGCATTGCTGCTAAAAGTAGCTAGCGAGAGAACAACTCGGAATGACATGACCACCTAGGTAAAGTGGATTCTTGAAAAGAATTACACAGACATCTCTGCTAAAGACAGCTCCTGATGAGACTGATAGTACTATTATAATAATAATAATAATAATGATGATATTTTTTCTCCAAAAAGGACTCAAGCAGCTTAACAGAAAGTGAGACCATAATACAGCACCGTACACAATTGTAGTCCACGTGGATCGTTAAGTATGAAAAATAATTTTTAGCAGAATTGCTAATAGGCTAAAATCCGGCAGTTCTGCGCATGCGTATGCACAGCAGGGCGCACGCGCTAAGCAATTTTACACAGAACTATGCTATTTTACTCACGGGCGAACAAAGCTTTTCAGTCGCTCTGTTGATCGGAGAATGATTGACAGGAAGCGGGTGTTTCTGGGTGGTAACTGAGCGTTTTCCGGGAGTGTGCTAAAAAACACAGGCGTGCCAGCAGAAAACGCAGGAGTGGCTGGAGAAACGGGGGAGTGGCTGGCTGGGTGTGTTTGTGACGTCAAACCAGGAACTAAACGGACTGAGGTGATCGCAATCTAGGAGTAGGTCTGGAGCTACTCAGAAACTGCATGGAAATACTTAATAGCAGAATTGCTAATCTTTCGTTAGCAATTCTGCTATGCTAAGATACACTCCCAGAGGGCGGCGGCTTTGCGTTTGCATTGCTGCTAAAAGTAGCTAGCGAGAGAACAACTCGGAATGACCACCTAGGTAAAGTGGATTCTTGAAAAGAATTACACAGACATCTCTGCTAAAGACAGCTCCTGATGAGACTGACAGTACTATTATAATAATAATAATAATAATAATAATAATAATGATGATATTTTTTCTCCAAAAAGGACTCAAGCAGCTTAACAGAAAGTGAGACCATAATACAGCACCGTACACAATTGTAGTCCACGTGGATCGTTAAGTATGAAAAAGAAAAAAAAAGTGAAAAACCCATGTCGAGCTTTTTCCGTGTCGACCTAGTACATAGGTCTGCAAACTCGGTCCTCATTACCCCACACAGTGCATATTTTGCAAGTCTCCTCACAGAATCACAAGTGAAATAATTAACTCCACCTGTGGACCTTTTAAAATGTGTCTGTGAGTAATTAATACACCTGTGCACCTACTGGGTGATCTGCAAAACACGCACTGTGTGGGGTCCTGAGGACTGAATTTGCAGACCTATGACCTAGTACATGTCAACCTAATGACCATGTCGGCCTAATGCATGTTGACCTAACGACCGCCATCCTTCCATAGACAGACTCAGAGATTTAGCCATGCCTTATGATTTTTCTTAATTTTAATATGTTATTAATACTTGCCTACGTGACCCTCTCCATGAGGGAGAAAATGCTCTGTTCCTGGACTTTCCTGGTAATGTATGATTGCTATCACCTGTGGTGAAACACCTTTCTTATCAATTAACTAGCTCACCACAGGTGATGGCAATCATACATTACCAGGAAAGTCCAGGAACAGAGCATTTTCTCCCTCATGGAGAGGGTCAGGTAGGCAAGTATTATGTTACTTTACACATATTCTATTGTGGCAAACAAAAATGTTAAAATCCATCCACTGGCTACTCATGAAAACAGCTTAGCCGTGTTTTGCATGCTGTGTCAAATTGAGCAAAATAGCGAGGACACATCAGTATGACTCTAAGGGCCATATGCAATTGCGGTCAAATTGCCGCAAATGTCGAAAAACGGGGCATTTTCGACACAAAAAAATGATTCGACAATGCAATACAGTACTTTTCGACAAAAAAACGGACGTATCAGATTTGACTTTTTGGAATTCGACAGTTGTCAAATTAGACATGTCTGCAATGGTAAAAATGCGGCTTTTCGACAAAAGTATATTCAATTGAAGAATGTCGATTCGACAACAGTGCTTTTCGACAGTCATTTCGTCAATTTCAGTCCGCCTCATTTTGCTGGCGGGATCTAATAAAAAAATTTAAAAACATGTTTTTTTTTTGTGTGTTTTTTTTTTGTTGCTAATAGCATATCTATTTATATTAGAAGGGATTATCTACTTGGTTTGTCTATTAGGAGCCACAAGTATTATTTATATATTTTTTAAAAGAATATATATATTTTTTTTTACTGACTAAAATAATATGGAGAGATCAGAGCATGTTTTTCAGTGGGAAGGGGTGGGAATGGGTTAAAAACCCTGAAATAAATGTGTGGGGTCCCCCCCTCCTAAGCATAACCAGCCTCGGGCTCTTTGAGCCGGTCCTGGTTGTAAAAATACGGGGGGAGAAATGACAGGGGTTCCCCTGTATTTTAACAACCAGCACCGGGCTCTGCGTCCGGTCCTGGTGCAAAAAATACGGGGGACAAAATACGTAGCGGTCACCCGTATTTTTAACACCAGCACCGGGCTCCACTAGCTGGAGAGATAATGCCACAGCCGGGGGACAATTTTATACCGGTCCCTGCGTGATTCGACCTATTCTGTCCCCGCTATTTTTATTCGACAAGTCGGGGAATTCGACTTGTCTGATAGTACATGAATCGGCGGTATAGCTGCCGATTCACATACTATTGAGGGAAAAGGGGCCAAATTCGACAGGATTTGGTCCCGTTTCCGACCATCTCAGTCCGACATAAAAAAATGTCGGACTGAGATGAGGGACCTTACAGGAGAGGTGGGAGAGCCGCGGGGAGACGAGGGAGAGCCGCGGGCAGACAGGGGAGAGCGGCACTACAGCACAGCACTGCAGGAGGATGTGTCACAGTCGCACTGCTCACGTCCACCCGACTCCAGCAAGTGAGGTCACGCTTGCTGGAGCCGAGCGGACACTGCCGTGAGGTCTGGCAGCTGTGAGACATCCTTCTGCTCTCCTCCGTCTGCCCGCGGCTGTCCCCGCTGGTCTCCCCCCTATCCTCCGCTCACAGGTCTCATCTCAATTCGACTTTTTTAAAGTCGAATTGAGATGGGATTAAATAGGGGTTGTCGGATCCATTCCGACAAATGCATGTCGGAATGGATCCGACCCTAATTGAATATACCCCATAGAAGAATTCTATATATATTCTTTTAGTAAATGATACACACTAGATTTCAGTAGAAGACCTTACATTAGCACAGAGCTGAATAATATTTTCCCGACCTCTGACCTGCATGGAAACAGGAGGTCAAGCAGATGTACAGTATGCAAATCCGATCATAGGAACAGATAACGGTTTTATTCATAGGTCATAAAGTTTGTATGGTGACTCAATATTCACATGACATGTTAATCTACTCGAGTACTAAGCAGTAAAAAGAGTGGAGAAGTGAGCTAATGGAGAAGTTGCCCATGGCAACCAATTAGCTGCTCTTCAGAATTTTATAGTATGTCAATTATAAATGTTACTTCAGTGCTGATTGGTTGCCATGGACAACTTCTCCACTGGCTCGCCTCTCCACTACTTTCATTGATTGGTACATCTTCCCCTAAATGCCTTAAAGATAACATCACAGACCCCTCCATACCTCAGTGTAGTGGCGAATTTAAGGGTCAGGCCGCCCCTAGGCACAGAATTATTGTCTGCCACCCCCCCCTCACACACACAACCTATTTTAAAATGAGGGGGTACAAAGGGATTAGTAGTGGGTAGCAAGGGTTAAATGGGAGTTGTAGTGTGGTTCAGGGGGCAGGATGGGATTAGTAGTGGGAAGTGGGGGGCAAAGTGGGTGTAGTACGGATCAGGGGCAGGATGGGAGTAGTGATGGGAGCAGGATGGAAGTAGCAGCGGGTAGCAGGGGCAGGATAAGAGTAGTAGTGAGAAGCAGGGGGCAGGCTAAGAGTAGATGATGGGAAGCAGGAGGCAGGCTGGGAGTAGTAGTAGTGCAGATCAGGGAGCAGGGTGGCTGTATTAGTAGTGCAGAGCACGGGGTGTAGGGACCAGGATGGGAGTAGTAGTGGGAAGCAGGGGATAAGAAGGGAGTAGTGGTGGGAAGAAGTGGGCCTGGAATTCTGCACTGACACTGTCACAGGTAGCCAGCAATGCAGCCAGCTCACTTCCCCCAGTCACCCTCTGCACACCCTGCAACACTGCTGTCACTGACCTTACGCTGCTCCGGGTGTCTCCTCCTCCATGTTCGCAGCTGTCACACTTCCAGAGGCTGGCTGGCAAATTTTATTGTAGGTGATCTCCACAGTGACACGCTTCTTTCACACATTGCTAACACACTAACAGGAGGGGACACGCACAATTGACATACAAACACACACACACTACAAGGGACACACACGCATACCCTCCAACTGTACCTTTTTAATAGGTACAGTACCTTTTCTTTATGGTCTGTACCGATTTTTGGCTCTCCAAACTCCCATTGAAAGTATAGGAAAAGGGGTGTGGCCACGCCCCCTTTACCCGCGACCACGCCCCTTTTTCGGATTTGTACCGATTTTTCTGTGTAAAATGTTGGAGGGTATGCACACAGAGGGGACACACACAGGAGGGGAGATGGAGACGCACACAAGTGTTGGGTACATGGACACACACTGGAGGGGACAAACAGTCGCACAGGAGGAGAGGGTATACATTTACACTGGAGAGTGGGACACAGTCACACAGGAAGAGGGGACACAGTCACACAGGAAGAGGGGACACAGTCACACAGGAGGGGGGACATAGTCACACAGGAGGGGGAGGCACCGTCACACAGGAGGGGGAGGCACCGTCACACAGGAGGGGGGGGAGCACAGACACAGAGGAGGAGAGGGACACAGTCACAAATGAGGAGGAGACACACAGGAGGGGGGACACATTCACACAGGAGGGGCGCACAGTCACACTTGCACACTTGGGTAGGGATGGTAGTACACACTGTTAGGGCAGATAGAGGCACACACACACAAAACTGGTGATAAAGGGGTAAATCAAATGCAGAGATAGACAACAGGTGACAGCTACAAATACATGGGGGGCATGGAGAAGCAGACAGAGACAAGAATGTATGGGTAGAGTCAGGTGTGGGCAGGGGAAGGTGCAGTGCAGTTGGGACCATGTGTGTCTGGGCGCAGATCCTCAGTTGCTGCTGGTCACACCTCCTCCTGTACTGGTACAGTGATAGTCCCTATTAGGGATGGCCATCGGTGTGTTTGCCATCAATGGCGAAACTGTTAGTAGCCATCGATGGTCACTAACTATGCTATCGGAGACCATTGATGGTTTTACTCATTGATGGCCATCCCTGTTATGTCTGTGAATGACTCACAGGCCAATCACAGACTGGGGGTGGGGCTTCATGGGTGCTGGGGGCGGAACTATGCCCCGTGTCCCAGCATCTTTAAGAAAAAAATATGTAAATTTGTTTAGGCTAAGCCATCAATGGAGAGAAACCATCTGGTTCTCTCCCATCGATGGCAAAACTATTTGACATCGGCCGTAAACCCTCGATGATTAGGAATCATTGATGGTCGATGGCCATCCCTAGTCTCTATCAAAGACAGAGCAGCAAGCATTGTGCAGGGCAAGCAGGAGTTAGTCACATGCACTTCTGTGCATGTGTTATCCAGCACAGCCAATGGGAGAGAGCAGGGGTGGAGTCACTTGCCGGACAGCTGAAGTGAAGCCTCTGCTTAAGCCTTCAGGACACGGCAGCAGGTACCCTCTACCTCCTTAGTGCCATAATTAGCACCAACATAAGCTAGTGAGCCAGCAGAAGGCGGGCTGTATGACAACCCAGACAGGCATAAAATACCATGTAAAACTATGAAACTATGTACAATTCTTGGGAGCTAATATGACATGGATGGCTCAAACTTCTTGCATCTCCCCACGAACAGATTTATGTGAGACTGATCATTTTTTAACACTTAGGGTGGAATTCAAATGTCTGAAAAGTCGGTTGGGTGTCTGTTTTTTCCTGTCTATTAGATAGGAAAAAAACAGACTCCCAACTGACTTTTCAAACATTTGAATCTCCCCCTTTGTATTTATAAGAAAATTAGTTACCTAAGACCATCTTTGTATTTAATTTGTATATATTCTTTAAGTATTGTGAGCATCTTTTGCAAATTAAACTTCATTTAATAAGATTGTTAAGATTATTTTTTAAATTCATTATTTTTTTTTATTGATTTTTCATTTTGGTATACAATTAAAATTTAAACAGTACATTACAAGAAAAACAAAATAAATAATTTGGTTTACAAATATTATTCAGTTGTGGTCTCTGATTTGCATTTTGGAAATTCTGTATTTTGATTCATATGTATAAGTGAGTGGTGTAATAAGACATCAAAATAATACAATATTAGATATTGAAGCAGAACTAATATACACAGTCTGTATATTAGTTCTGCTTCAATATCCTTTATATTCATATTTGTGAAATATCAATTTGGGAATTGAGACCCATTAATTTATATTGTATTATCATTTAGGGCCCCCACGGCATTTCTAATAAGGAGACGTCAACCGTATATCCCATATTTTGAGGTATTTGGCTTCCGCCTTCCTGGACAAGTATGTAAACTTTTCATACCCAACAACCTCATTGACCAAAGATATCCATGCACCAGTGGTTTGGCCGATAGAGGTCACCCATAATATAGCCACACATACCTTTGACAAGCTACGCAGGTTAATAAAGTAACATTGAGTGCATCTATCTAAGAAATCCTTGTAAAAAGTCACTAAAATACACACTTGTGGGGTACAAACATCCATTGGCATCCCTGTCAGATGGATAATCTTAATGACCGCTTTCCAGAACAAGGCAACTACAGAACATGACCATAATAAATGCCAGAATGTACCATTTGGCGAGCTGCACTTCGGGCATGTCACCTAGTCTGCCCGCTATCCTTAGCAATCGCTCTGGTGTAATGTAAACCCTATGGAGTATAAACAGCTGAATTTGTTGAAATCGGACAGTAGTAGTAGTAGAAATACGAGGGCTACCCATTGTAACTTCCCATATTTCTTGAGGGAGAGGGCCAATACCTACTTCCCATTTTTACTTAAGATTTAACATATCTTTCCCATGATGGGATGCAAGTGGTGCTGAATAGACTACAGAGACCAAATGTCTATGACCTAGTGAAGTCCTGTATACATATAGGGGTAGTTATAAATTGAGCTGTACAGGCGTGCCTGAGCTGAAGGTAATGGAAAAAATAAGTATTTGGGATATTAAAATCTATCCATAACTGGTCGAAGGACTTGAAACCCCTACCTGATATACAGTATCTGTCCAATTGTAAATATACTCTACCTGCCCCAAACTTCACGCATTTGTAGATCAGACAGTTCCTCAAAAGCTTTAGTACCATCTAGAGGGGAATATCGGTCCCACCCCTCCCCTGTAAGACAACCAGCAGCTTGTTTCCAGACCAAAATTGTTTGCTTCACTATTGTTTTTTTAATTAAGGTGACATTGCCACTTAATAAATAATTCAGGAGCGATAGACCAGGCAAAAACTAAGTCACCAACAGGGTAGGTAGACATGTACCTGTCGTGTCTTTCACCCACTCCACAATATGAGCAAACTGAGTTGCAAGATAATATACCTTAAACAGAGGGACAGCTAATCCTCCAGAGTCTCGCGTCCGAGTTACGGTATTTAATTTAATCCTCACCCTCCGTTTAGACCAGATGATAGAGGACAGGAAGCTATCTATGCGCTTAAAAATCTTTTGGGGGATATATGTCGGGGAATGCTGCAGGGCATATAATAACTTAGGTTGGGCAGTCCTTTTTATGAGATTAACTCTACCAGTAATCGTGAGGGGTAGTTTCCCCCATACAGTTATCCAGGAGCGCAGGTAATCAAGTTGGGGCAAGATATTAAGAGCCATATAACAGGCCGAGTCATTAGTCACCCAGTCACCCAGATGACTAAGTACTTAAAGGAATTCAGCCAATGCAATGGTAGGGATATAAGAGGAGTTACAGGACAGGAACCTCTACAGGGTAGTATGCATGATTTGTCCCAGTTTATCAATAACCTAGAGTATCCACCAAACTTGGTAATAATATCCAGGACGTAGGTCGGAACTTAAAATTAACCCTTTTATTTCAGGACTAGCCCTTATAAGGCAGGCCAGGGTCTCTATTGCCAGGGTGAAAAGGGTAGGTGACAGAGGGCAACCTTGCCTGGTTTCTCTGGCAAGCTGGAAGGAGGACGATATATAACCATTGACTGACACCCTAGCAAAGGAAGAGTATAATAATTTAACCCAATGTACATAAGCACTCTATGGTCTTCCACAGGAACATCCATTCCACCGAGTCAAATGACTTAGCGGCATCCAAATATACTATAATAGAAGTGTGGACATCTCCATGGGATACCTGGAGGTGCATAACCAGACGTCTCAGATTTATTACCAAGAAAGAGGCCAAGCTCTTAAAGAAAAGTGCTTGAAAAGACTCTAAAGGTGGTAGAGCACTCTTATTGATTCAAGGGATCAAAAGGAAGAAAAATTCTAAAACTTAGCTTTTAATATTATAGACTTAAAATAAAACATACATCACAGAAATGGAACATGTGTTCCAAAAGAGGCGAAATATAAAGACAATACAACACATATAAGTAAAATACATGTAATTAAAAAGCACACAAGGACTTCCGGCGGGCGGACCAAGCTACTGGCCGTGTTTTACAGAGTCCACCAATCCCCAACATACAAACACCCTATTACAACAGGGATTAGTGCCCATGGACGGTACCACCGTCACAGGAGATAGTGGTGGGAAAGAGGCTGCTACGCCCGGCTCCCTGCCGCCATGCCATCTCCGGAATCGAAGCGTTTGAGGAGACGCTGATCAGTGGCCGCCATCTTCCCATACCCGCTCCGCCTCCTGCTCTGGTCTGGCTATGGCTGCGTTCCTGCACCCTTTCTGTGAGCGTACAGGAGACGGATGGGGAGCAGTCATCTTTCCAGCTTTGACCCGCCGCTCTCTCCCCCTACACGTAGCTGCCCTGCTCGTGCTGGTGCTGCAGCACCAGGGGAGGAAATATGTGGCGGACGATGTCCCTAGGGACCTGTGATTCCCCCCCTGCTCTGATACGGCCGTGTGAGTGGAATTACACTCTCTCTGTGTGTGGGCAAACAACCGGAGGTGAGTGGTCCAGTGTCTCACCCTCCCAGCATTACCCCGTCTCTCCCACCTGCTATTGACTGCCTCACTCCTGTTGGGGTTACAAAGCCTGGGGAATCTATACGTAATAGGCACCATCTTGATACCCCCCCCCCCCCTTCCAGCGATAGCACTGCACTTCTTTGAATCTATACAACCTGTGAAGTAATTTCTTGCTTCGCTTTCCGCTCACCCAAATACGTTGTCAGGTGACACGGATAAAAAACCAGGACTGGTTCGCAAGTATAACATCCTCTATATAAATTGTAATGTCTCTTTGGTTAAGTTTGTTGCTTAATTTTTGCTTACAATATATGACAAAGATATTACCACTGTTTTGCCATAAGCTTATGTTATTATGGTCTCACTGGTTCTCTTGGACCGCTTGTCTTTATCGCCTGACTGGCGATTGTATTATTTTCTGTCCCCAGCCCCCCTCCCCTCCTCTTCATTTCGATAGAGTTACTGATGTTTCTGATAGGCCCTTCTGGCCTATGGTTTGGGTTCAAAAAAATTAAGACATTAGTTAGAACTGTGACATGTATTTTTTGTTCTGCATTGCTTTTGTTAGTTGTGCTATGCAGGAGACATTTACTGGTGGCACCCCTGCTAGCTGGGACAAGGAGGGTCACCTTCATGCTGTTTGAATTATTTTTTTTCTTTACAAAACTAGGTATTGGTTAATATGACACACACACAGACTTCACTGATCATGAGACGAGAGCATATAAAGTTCTTGACCTGGAATGTAGAGGGCCTTAACACCCCACTTAAACGGAAAAAAGTGCTACAGCACCTAAAACGATTTAAACCGGATGTAGTGTTGTTACAGGAAAAACATTGGCGGGATGGAGACCCTAATACTCAGCGATACTTGGTTCTCTGACTATATTTCAGCTTCCTACACTACTAAGCAACGTGGGGTGGTTCTCTTTATTAACAAGTCTTTACAATACACAACAACGCATTCTTTACTGATGTTTATGTTAAGATGCAAGATTGGGCTACGGGACACATAATTCTAGGTGGAGATTTCAATGCCACTCTTAATCAATCATTAGACAAATCCAATAATGCCACCTGTAATATGCCACCAACTGCGCTTGCTTTGTTGATTGATTCTTGGATCTTACAGACCCATGGAGGTTTCAAAACCCGGTGGGTAGGGACTACACCTTTTACTCGCATACACACCATACCTCTTCCAGGACTGACCTTTGGCTTAGCCCCACTTCTTTGTTAGTTAGAGTCCATTGCTCCCGAATCGAAAATATTGCAGTGTCAGATCATGCTCCAACATGGTTCACCATGACACTGCCCTCCCCAAAACTATCCTCCTTAATTGGATTCCCTAGACTTTAAGTTATCTATGGAGCAACATTTTTTAAATTATGTTGATGATAACATCCAACATATAGAAGATATTAATTTGTTCTGGGCAGCATCTAAACCGGTGATGAGGGGCCATATAATTGCATATGTCGCAGCCAAATGCAAATTTCTAAATAAAAGGCTGCAGGACCTTAGTCTGGCGGTCTCCAACTCTTATGCTGCAATGTTGTCTAATAATAATCCAGAAACTAGTCAACTGTATACTGACACAAAATCGATGTATGACTCCCTATGCACTGAAAAGGCGCAATACTCTTTAGATTATAAGAAAAATCGCTATTTTAGATGGGGCAATAAAGCCGGCAAACTAATGGTATCTGTGATAAGAAGCCAGCGACAACCGACACACATACCAAAAATTGTCACAGACATAGGCTCCCTGCTGTCTGCACCTGATATTGCTGCTTCATTTCTAGACTACTATACACGCTTATATGCAGCTCACCCTGACAATCCTTTATTAGGTATGGACTTTATTAGAAACAAACTGAATAACCCCTTGCGCTATTTAATTAGAGGCAACATGACATGAATACACTCAATAAAATAATTATAAGATAATTTTAATATCTAAAAAATCAATCATGTATAGGTTACATAGACATAATCATAAAAAATTGAGTTAATTAGTATGCGCATACAAATAAAAAAGCTAAATGTTAAACCTACTAATTGAGCATAAGAGGTGGATCATATAGCTACTAGTGACCACATAGGGCTAATTTAATAATCATAAGTTGACAATGTCCTTAATTTTTGTTCTCAGAATATGACAGTCCCATTAGATGTGCTCATAAATATTTCATGATTGATTATCCTGTGGTGTGATAAAAATAAATATGGAGCTTTAGTTTAGGTATATAACAATATATGAGTTTAACCAATTGCTCATAAGGATGAATAATTCTTTACATGTGGAAAAGATATCCAGAATAAATGGAGGAAATTTGTATATCACCCGGGGCTTGGTGCACAGCAAGCACCTGTAGAAGCAAAGCTCCCGTCTTCCACAGTCCGTAAGTGGCGTCCTCCGTCTCCCACTGTGTCTGGCTCTCATACACACACCTTGGATCGCTTGGAGAGAGAGAGGGGGTTGGTCCGGCTCCCGTTTTTAATCGAGATGTTAATAAAAAATAATGAATATGATAAATAAATGAGAGAACCCATATATTTACTTTGTTCAAGAACAGTACACATCCATTATACAATCAAGGACAATCTATATGGCATAAATACTCAAAGTGCACATACATATACATACATACACACCTAATTATATATACATATACATACCCGCGCACAATAAAGATATGTCCATCTACATAGTCCCTCTATTCATTAGATATCATTAGGTATCACCAGGACAAGATCCTGTGACCTCAAATCTAAGAGAGCATTCCTATACCTCTACTCTATACGTTCGTATCTAAGAAACGAACCCAAGATGTATTTGAGTCTATTAGGGACTAGTCTCTCTATTTGTACAGTTTAAAAAGTGACTCCCAGAACGGAGATCTTTCAACAAATACATATGAGCTTGTTGGTACCCTCCTACACGTGAAACCAGGGAATGGCCGGTGACTGCTAGACCACCACTCCCTTCCCGTATCAAGGGGGGTTCCAACAACCCCTAATTGGCGAATGATTCGAAATCTATGCACTCATTCAACCCTGCAGGAGCCAGTGTTCTTAGTTGAAATATCCACAGGGCTTCTTTCTCACACAACTTGCAGTACCTGTCACCCCCTCGACTAGTGGTCTTAACATGTTGAACCCCTATCACAACTAATCCATCAATCTTACCTTGATGGACATTGGAGAAGTGTTGCGACACACTGTGATTGGGAAATTGTTTGAGAATGTTTAATCTATGCTCTCTAAATCTAGTTTTAAGTGAGTGGGATCTTGTCCTGGTGATACCTAATGATATCTAATGAATAGAGGGACTATGTAGATGGACATATCTTTATTGTGCGTGGGTATGTATATGTATATATAATTAGGTGTGTATGTATGTATATGTATGTGCACTTTGAGTATTTATGCCATATAGATTGTCCTTGATTGTATAATGGATGTGTACTGTTCTTGAACAAAGTAAATATATGGGTTCTCTCATTTATTTATCATATTCATTATTTTTTATTAACATCTCGATTAAAAACGTTGTAGTCTATCAGGAATACAAATAGCCTTGAGGTAGAGTATCAGTTTACCATAGCCAGAGCAATTAGCTCGATTCCCGGATGTTTTATACCCTAAATGTGATGTGAAAGGATTATACCATATTTTTACATATATATGTTTTGCAATTACCATTATTATGGTTTACGATGAATTACTGTATAAAAACAGGACGTTTCATCATTCGTAGATATATTATATTTATTCATGTATTTGTACATATTACCACTACGTCTTTATTTTAGTAAGATGTATGTATAGACAGGCGGGCATATGAAAGGTTAATGTGAACTTTCTAATTAAGAAATAGGTGAGCAAGGAGGTGGATCAGGAGGTGGATCTTAGACAGGTGTTACATTTCTAGGTGGATGATTACACCAATCGAGTATGAGGCTGTCATTTAAAAAGGGCTCTATTGTCATAAAGTTTTTACTCTATGAGGAAGCTTCAATTAGAAGCGAAACGCGTCAGAGAAGGTGCCCTAAGTGACCCAGTGGACATTGCATATAGGTCCACATTGATGTGCAGCACTGCTCGAGATTGACAAGCGGGAGACGGGAGGACGCTATATGCGGCGGCTTGAAGACGGGAGCAAAATCAACTGATCAGCGCCTGCGGTGCGCATTGCTCCGGGAGCCGGACCAACCCCCCTCTCTCTCTCCAAGCGATCCAAGGTGTGTGTATGAGAGCCAGACACAGTGGGAGACGGAGGACGCCACTTACGGACTGTGGAAGACGGGAGCTTTGCTTCTACAGGTGCTTGCTGTGCACCAAGCCCCGGGTGATATACAAATTTCCTCCATTTATTCTGGATATCTTTTCCACATGTAAAGAATTATTCATCCTTATGAGCAATTGGTTAAACTCATATATTGGTATATACCTAAACTAAAGCTCCATATTTATTTTTATCACACCACATGATAATCAATCATGAAATATTTATGAGCACATCTAATGGGACTGTCATATTCTGAGAACAAAAATTAAGGACATTGTCAACTTATGATTATTAAATTAGCCCTATGTGGTCACTATATGATCCACCTCTTATGCTCAATTAGTAGGTTTAACATTTAGCTTTTTTATTTGTATGCGCATACTAATTAACTCAATTTTTTATGATTATGTCTATGTAACCTATACATGATTGATTTTTTAGATATTAAAATTATCTTATAATTATTTTATTGAGTGTATTCATGTCATGTTGCCTCTAATTAAATAGCGCAAGGGGTTATTCAGTTTGTTTTTGGTACACCTGGTTTCAATCAGGTGAGATTGTGTTGGCCATATCCACAGGCCATTATACCCTGCTTGCGGCTATCTAGATTGCATGAGTTGCGAGAGCAAGTTTTGATTTTGTTGTGTGGAGTGGGTGTTATTACAGATATAGACACCCATCCGCAACTGTTCAAATTTAACCAATATTATTAGCGCCTGACATTAGTAATAGTATATTAAGTGTTTGTGGAAGACTTACCGGGAGTGTGCAATCCCGGGCAGTCTATTTTGTGTCCGGCTGCTGTAAAACATTTAATAGAAAATACCATTGTATACCTTACCTAATTGAGGCAAACATGGCTGAATTCACTTGTTTTAATGCCCGCCTGTCTAGAAGAGAGCTATATGTTCAGCTAGATGAAGAAACTGAACCCATGGTGAATATTAACCATACAGATGGGGAGGTGATAAAAGGTTTTTTCAAATTAGAGCAATTATTGAAAGATGAAATGAGACATTGGTGGGACAGTGTCTCACTAAAAAAGTATTTGTCCAGTAAACAGATCCCACAGGGATTAAGGATATTTAAAACATTAGGGATACAGGATGATCCAATATTACTCTCAAATTGGGATCGTAGCCTTGATGAATGTTCATTTAAATTGATTGAATTATTAGTTAATTATAGAGAGAAAAAAGTTATTGAGATTGGTAAGAAAATAGAAGAAATCAAGGGTACTTTGATTAAGTATAAGGATCTTCCCATCTTTTCAGAAAGAGATAAAAACACGAAGAAACGAGTAGAACAATTTGAAAAAGAGCTAGTGGAAACAAAAAACAAAAAACTGTTGAGAGATGATAACGATTATAAAGATGGGAAAGTTCGTACTTATAGAAAACATCAACCCTCCACTAACTTCAGAGGCCGACAGGGGACGTATGGACCACAGTCGGAATTTGAAAGGAGTGGAAAACAATATAATTATAAAGAACATCATTACAGGTCACCCGCCTCTAGGGGAGATCCTAGGGTGAAAGATACCCCTAGGAGTGACACTCCAGTATTTACTAGGACATTTAGCGGAAGGAGACCCCGCCGGTATAGTTCAGAATATCAGGACCATACAACTGACCATCATTTTTTAGGGGGGAATCCAAGACAGGGGCCAATTACAACACACAACAGGTTTACACCTCTAACAAGAGACACTTCCAAAAGACAAAGAGACCAAGAGGAAGAAGAGGTGGAAGGAGGTCACACAAGAAAGGCCAGATTATATTAGATAAACGCGGTATATTCAATTTGACAAACAGGGAGTTATCAGATGAACAGATTATTCTTCTAATAAAGGGCCTGAACTTTGCTCCAACGCAAGGCCCGAATCTGTTTGACTTGTTTGTCGAATTGAATCATTTCACACGTGATTTATGTCGAAAGAGGTATTTTGCCTCTAAAAAATTGAGAGATGATCAAATGTCACCTATAGTTTTAGATAAAATGGATGTGGAATGTCTAATACAGTTAGAAAGCTTATGGGACGAAAATCATGTTGAAAATATCAATACACCAGTGAAAGTGTTTGATATAAGAGATAATCAGAGTGATATCAGAAAAGGAACCCCCTTTAGGAAAAAATCATCCTTTAATCCAGTTAATCATAAATCGAGCACAATAATGTATTTTTATAAAAAAAAACATGGATGATTTTCAAAATATTTGTGCCAAAAAATCTAGATTCTCCAACCTAAGTAGGAAGGAGCGACTGGCACTAAAGGAACTAGAAAGCGACCAGTCAATAGTGATTAGAAGTGCTGATAAAGGGGGGGGGGGGTTGTTTTATTAGAACGGGAATATTACCTGGCTGAGGCTTACAACCAACTCTCTAATGCTGACTTTTATGAAAAAATTAAAAATGATCCTACACTGAACTTTCAAATACAATTTAGAAGATTGCTGGATGATGCCCTCGGGGAGGAAGTGATTTCTAAAGATGAATATAAATTTTTGTTTATAGAGCACCCTGTTATCCCGATTTTTTATCACATTCCTAAGATTCACAAGTCCCTCACTGCACCCCCTGGTCGTCCTATTATTTCTGGTATAGGGTCCCTCACTTCTAATTTATCACAATATATAGATTATTTTTTACAGTTTTGTTGTTTCTTTGAGATCCCACATCCGAGACACAACTGGATTATTGAACTCCATTAGTAGTCTCGAATGGAAACCTAATTATGCTTTTATATCATTGGATGTTCAAGCGTTATATACACACATACCACATAAAAAAGGAGTAAGATCTGTGGATCAGTGCCTCAGTAGAGATGTGGGTTTTCCGAGAAACCTCAAGGAATTTATACTTTCTTCCATCACATTTATTTTAGAGCACAATAATTTTTTATTTGAAGGTGAATATTTTCTTCAAATACTAGGGACGGCCATGGGTACTAGGTTCGCGCCTAGCTTTGCCAATATCTATATGGGCATGTTCGAGGAACAATTTATATGGGGGGGGGCCATATGGCGAGAACCTAGTATTCTATGGCCGTTATATCGATGATTTATTCTTTATTTGGGATGGGGATGAGATTTCTGCACTTAATTTTGTCACTCACCTTAATGATAATGATTATAATTTGAAGTTTACACACACATTTAGTAGAGACACTGTTAATTTTTTGGATCTCACTATCTCCTCTGAGGGTGGACAGATTATTACAAAAAATTATAAAAAACCTGTTGATACAAATAATTTTTTACATTACTCTAGTAATCATTATAAACCTTGGTTAAAAAATGTGCCGTTCAGTCAATTTAGTCGACTTCGCAGGAATTGTTCTACTTTAGGTGATTATAGAACTCAAGCAGACACTATGGCCAAGGACTTTATGGATAGAGGTTATCCTAAAGCCCTAGTGAAGACAGCTCATAAAAAAGTAGAGATTACCGATAGGAAACAGTTAATGAGAATAAAAGAGAAACCACAAAAATTTGATATTAATGATAAAGGTGATCTGATTAAAATGTGCTATGTGTCTAAGTATAACAGTCAATCGCATGAAATCAAGAAAGTACTAAAAAGTAACTTCAAAATCTTACAACAGGATGCCATATTACAATCAGCAATTACAGAGACCCCCAGAATTATATTTAAGAAAAATAAGAATTTGAAAAACTTATTAGCGCCAAGTATTTTGAAGAGAAAAAAGGAAAACAAAATAGTAGCTCCCTCTGGTAACTCATGGTAGACGACCCCCGTAGTAGGATGTTATAAATGTGGAAAAAATCGCTGTATCACATGTGGGTTTATAGCTAATAGGGTCCAGATTATCGAATCCAATACTACAAAAGAGAGATTCGAGATACGTGAATTTATTAATTGTGATACTACTTACTGCGTCTACGTGCTGCAGTGCCCTTGTGGCCTTCAGTACGTGGGTCGCACTACCCGCTCACTTAAAACTAGATTTAGAGAGCATAGATTAAACATTCTCAAACAATTTCCCAATCACAGTGTGTCCCAACACTTCTCCAATGTCCATCAAGGTAAGATTGATGGATTAGTTGTGATAGGGGTTCAACATGTTAAGACCACTAGTCGAGGGGGTGACAGGTACCGCAAGTTGTGTGAGAAAGAAGCCCTGTGGATATTTCAACTAAGAACACTGGCTCCTGCAGGGTTGAATGAGTGCATAGTGTTATGATTCCCGTACTCCAGACCAGAGGAGATCTTATGGCAGAGGTCTGAGTACTGGAAAGATATACTGGTTGTGGGAGCAGGAGAGCCTAGTAACCCCTGGCGCCCTAACTCCGTTGTCTCGCCCGTGTTATCAGAAATCCCCTGCGAGACTATGGTTGCTTGAGCCCATGGCAGCCGCGTTCGAAGGGCGGATTATGTCTGCCCAACCCCGATGCCCCCTCAGGTCTTAATGGGAGACAAAGGGAAATCCGAGACAGGGTGATAACAAGGGGCCCTCTGACTAAGCAACCAGGCCAGGGGTTACAAGCTAACTAACTAAACCAAAAAGTATGTGCGGACTAGCCGCCAGGGAAAAGGACAACCAAAGATCCACTGATCCGTAACTCCTATCCAGCACCGCTGGATACCAGAGTGGATCAGGGGGAGCGGAATCCTCCGCAAAAGCTCCAGAACACAAAGATACAAAATAATAAACAGTAAGCGGTCAAGCCGCAACACACGGCTACGCCGCGACTCACGAACACCACAGGATGTTAAAGGTGCTCGGTCAGACTCCAGGAACAGATGACAATTTCCGAGTACAGGATCACTGAGGACAGGAACAACCGGATTGAGCAGGACTGGAACCTCTCTGTAACCAACACAGGCAAACAGGAAGCTATCACCGGCGTCTGTGAGAAGTCCAAAGGGTGCTTATAACTGTGAGCTCCCCAATCAGGAGCCAGACTGGGTAATCACAAGTAATGCCGTGCAGCTTGCATGCTGCACGGCCAGCACACCATTATACAATTAGAAAAGACCCAGCAACGGGGAACGCGGCCCGAATGTGGCGTCCCCGTTGCTAGGGTCTGAGCGGCTCCGTGCGCCCGGCGTCTAGCGTTGCCAGGGAGCCGGCGGCTGTACGCGCACGGCGTCCCTGGTTGCTAGGCGCCGGGCCGCACCGACGAGCGGACCCCGGCGCCTAACAGTACCCCCCCCTTGAGGAGGGGTCAAGGAACCCCTAAAGCCCGGTTTCCGAGGAAATTCTCGAAAAAATGCCCTCTTGAGCCTCGGGGCATGGAGATCCTTATCCAGGACCCAAGACCTTTCTTCTGGACCATAACCTCTCCAATGCACCAAAAAATAAAGCCGACCCCGGGACAACTTGGAATCGAGAACCTTCTCCACCAAGAACTCCTGCTGACCCTGTACAACAATTGGTGATCTCCCCTGAGATATCTTACGAGGAAATCTACTGGACGAAACATATGGTTTCAGCAATGAGCAATGGAAAGTATTTCCGATCCGTAAAGTTTTTGGTAAACGTAACCGGAAGGCAACTGGATTGACTTTTTTGATAATGTGAAATGGTCCAATAAATTTAGGACCCAATCTGGCTGAGGTTTGTCGAAGTTTAATGTTGCGAGTCGACAACCACACCCTATCTCCTACTTTAAAAGTGCACGGCCGCCGGAGCCTGTCAGAAAATCTCTTTTCCTGAAATGCCGCTTTTCTGAGAGCCAGGTGCACTTTTCTCCAAATGAGCCTAAGATGAGAGGTCAAGGTCAGTGAGGAGACAGAGGAATGTTGAAAAAAGGAATTAGCTCTGGGGTGAAAACCAAAAACTGCAAAAAATGGAGACACATTGGTGGAGGAATGACAGGCATTATTGTAAGCGAACTCCGCCAATGGAAGAAACTCAGACCAGTCATTTTGGAGTTTGGCCGAGTACAACCGCAAATATTGTTTTAGTGATTGATTAACTCGCTCAGTCTGCCCGTTGGATTGGGGATGGTAGCCTGACGTTAAAGATAATTTCATCTTCAATGAGACACAAAAAGATTTCCAAAACTGTGCAATGAATTGTGGACCCCGATCGGAAACAATATCAGTGGGTAACCCATGGAGTCTGAAAACATGGCGGAGGAACAAGACTGCCAATCCCTGGGCAGATGGCAATCGGGGAAGAGCAATGAAATGGGCCATTTTACTAAACCGGTCCACTACCACCCATATGACTCGGCATCCGGCTGACAGAGGGAGGTCCACCACAAAATCCATGGAGATATGAGACCATGGCCTAAGAGGAACATTCAAGGGCATAAGCTGACCGATAGGCAAAGAACGGGGAACTTTATGCTGTGCACAGACCTGACACGAAAAAACAAACTCCTTAATGTCTTTGGAAAGACCAGGCCACCATACTGAGCGGGAGACTAATTCCAAAGTCTTAGCGATTCCCGGATGCCCGGCAACTTTGCTATCATGAAACTCCGTCAAAACAGTTGCTCTCAAAAACTCAGGGACAAAAAGACGACCAGCAGGAGTATTTCCAGGAGCCTGATGTTGAAGCAGCTTTAACTGGGTAAATAAATCCTGTGTGAGGCCTGCCCGAATGACTGAAGACGGAAGTATGGGAGTAACAGGACTGTTGTCTTGAACTGGAAGAAAACTGCGTGACAGGGCATCTGCCTTGGTATTCTTGGAACCTGGCCTGAAGGTGATAATGAATTTGAAACGAGTAAAAAATAAAGCCCAACGAGCCTGCCGGGCATTCAGTCGTTTAGCTGATTCAATGTATTGAAGATTTTTGTGATCAGTCAAAACTGAAATGATATGAGTCGCTCCCTCAAGCCAATGCCTCCACTCCTCGAAAGCCCATTTAATAGCCAGCAATTCCCGGTTACCAACATCGTAGTTGGATTCAGCAGAAGAGAATTTTCTGGACATAAAGGCACAAGGGTGTAATTCAAGGGAATCCGGATCCTTCTGAGATAGGATAGCCCCTACTCCAACCTCTGAGGCATCAACCTCAACAATGAAAGGCAATTCTGGGTTGGGGTGTCTGAGGACAGGGGCTGAGACAAAGGCTTGTTTCAAGGCCTGAAAAGATAGCTCGGCTTCACGTGACCAATTGGTAGGATCCGCTCCCTTCTTAGTCAGTGCCACAATGGGAGCAACTAGGTCAGAGAAAGAGTGAATAAATCTTCTATAGTAGTTCGCAAACCCTAAAAAGCGCTGAATTGCTTTTAAGTTGGTGGGTTGCGCCCAACTAAGGATGGCTTGGAGCTTCTTTGGTTCCATACGGAATCCCCGAGGGGAAATAATGTATCCTAAAAAGGATACCTCCATGACATGAAATTCACACTTCTCCAGCTTGGCATATAGGTGATTTTCACGTAATTTTTTTAGAACCTGACGCACCTGGGTAACATGTTGTTCTACAGAGTCAGAATAAATCAAAATATCGTCTAAGTAGACTACAACGAATTTTCCAAGAAATTCACGGAGCACATCGTTAATGAGATCCTGGAAAACTGCCGGAGCGTTAGACAGGCCGAATGGCATAACCAGATACTCATAGTGGCCTGACTGAGTACTGAATGCCGTTTTCCACTCATCCCCTGACTTGATTCTGATGAGGTTATATGCTCCTCTCAGGTCAATCTTAGAAAAAATCACAGCCGAACGTAGCTGATCAAAGAGGACAGAGATCAGTGGCAGAGGGTAAGTATTTTTTACTGAGATTTTATTCAAGGCTCTAAAGTCAATGCAGGGTCTGAGTGAACCATCCTTCTTCTCTACGAAGAAGAAGCCTGCACTTAAAGGGGATTTAGATGGCCTGATAAATCCTTTCCCTAGGCTTTCTTTAACATACTCATTCATGGCCACAGTTTCAGGTCCGGACAATGCATATAACCTTCCCTTAGGCAAAGTGGCACCAGGAATTAGCTCAATAGCACAATCATAAGGCCTATGGGGAGGCAGAATATCCGCATTGCCCTTGGAAAAAACATCAACAAAATCCTGGTATTCCACAGGAATGGGTGCGGGAATGGCAGCAGCTATTCTGATGGGAAGCGTAATACATTCCTTATTACAGATGGTACCCCATTGTGAGATCTCCCCCGACTGCCAATCAATGATGGGATTATGAAAGGCCAGCCAAGGGTGACCCAGAACCACTGGAACTGCTGGGCAATGGGTGAGGAAAAACTCAATTTTTTCAGAATGCAGAGCTCCTACCGAGAGTAGAACAGGAGGTGTACAGAGAGAAATAACCCCCTTGGACAAGGGACTCCCATCTAAACCATGCATGGTGATACACCTACCCAAGGCTAACTGAGGAATACCTAAGGTCTTGGCCCATGTCAAATCCATAAAGTTCCCTGCAGCTCCACTGTCCACAAAAACAGAGACCGAGGAACAGAGGCTGCCAAAGGAAACTTTAGCTGGGACTAACAGTGAATTATTTGAGGAGATAAGCTGCAGACCAAAGTGAACCCCCTCACAATTCACTTGGTCGAGACGTTTCCCGACTTGTTCGGACAACTACGGGCAAAATGTCCCTTACCTCCACAGTATAAACAAAGACCAGAATTTTGCCTTCTGGTTCTTTCTTCAGAAGACAGTTTGGAGAGACCTATCTGCATAGGCTCCTCTATGTCCACAGGGATGGAAAAAACACAAGGAGTTGACCCGACAGATGCTCCTTTTTCAGCCCTCCGCTCTCTGAGCCGACGATCAATCTTAATAGAGAGCTCCATGAGTTTATCGAGAGTCTCAGGAGCGGGATACTGAAGGAGACTGTCTTTTATAGACTCAGATAAGCCGAGGCGAAACTGACTGCGCAGGGCTGGGTCATTCCATCCACAGTCGTTCGACCAACGGCGAAACTCCGTACAATAAATCTCTGCGGGATTCCTACCCTGTCTGAGAGCACGCAACTGACTCTCGGCGGATGCCTCTCTATCAGGGTCGTCATACAATAGCCCTAAAGACTTTAGAAAGGCGTCTACAGAAAATAAAGCCGGATCGTCTGTCTTTAAACCAAAAGCCCAGGTCTGAGGATCCCCCTGAAGCAGAGAAATAATAATTCCAACCCGCTGAGCCTCCGTACCTGAGGAGACTGGTCTCAAACGAAAATAAAGTTTACAAGACTCTTTAAAATTAAAAAACTGTTTTCTATCCCCAGAAAAACGGTCAGGCAGATGCATTTTTGGTTCAGGAATGACCCTCGGGGAAGTCCGTAATAGATCTTCCTGTGACCTCACCCGAAGAGACAGATCCTGAACCATCTGAGTAAGCTCTTGAATCTGGCTAACTAGAAGCTGGCCAGGATTTGGCCCGACACCGGTGGGATTCATGAGGCCGACAAATCTCCCAACTGAACAAGGGAAAAAATTAACTAATGTTTAATTTTAAATTTAGTCTGGCCGGTGATAATGTTATGATTCCCGTACTCCAGACCAGAGGAGATCTTATGGCAGAGGTCTGAGTACTGGAAAGATATACTGGTTGTGGGAGCAGGAGAGCCTAGTAACCCCTGGCGCCCTAACTCCGTTGTCTCGCCCGTGTTATCAGAAATCCCCTGCGAGACTATGGTTGCTTGAGCCCATGGCAGCCGCGTTCAAAGGGCGGATTATGTCTGCCCAACCCCGATGCCCCCTCAGGTCTTAATGGGAGACAAAGGGAAATCCGAGACAGGGTGATAACAAGGGGCCCTCTGACTAAGCAACCAGGCCAGGGGTTACAAGCTAACTAACTAAACCAAAAAGTATGTGCGGACTAGCCGCCAGGGAAAAGGACAACCAAAGATCCACTGATCCGTAACTCCTATCCAGCACCGCTGGATACCAGAGTGGATCAGGGGGAGCGGAATCCTCCGCAAAAGCTCCAGAACACAAAGATACAAAATAATAAACAGTAAGCGGTCAAGCCGCAACACACGGCTACGCCGCGACTCACGAACACCACAGGATGTTAAAGGTGCTCGGTCAGACTCCAGGAACAGATGACAATTTCCGAGTACAGGATCACTGAGGACAGGAACAACCGGATTGAGCAGGACTGGAAACTCTCTGTAACCAACACAGGCAAACAGGAAGCTATCACCGGCGTCTGTGAGAAGTCCAAAGGGTGCTTATAACTGTGAGCTCCCCAATCAGGAGCCAGACTGGGTAATCACAAGTAATGCCGTGCAGCTAGCATGCTGCACGGCCAGCACACCATTATACAATTAGAAAAGACCCAGCAACGGGGAACGCGGCCCGAACGTGGCGTCCCCGTTGCTAGGGTCTGAGCGGCTCCGTGCGCCCGGCGTCTAGCGTTGCCAGGGAGCCGGCGGCTGTACGCGCACGGCGTCCCTGGTTGCTAGGCGCCGGGCCGCACCGACGAGCGGACCCCGGCGCCTAACACATAGATTTCGAATCATTCGCCAATTAGGGGTTGTTGGAACCCCCCTTGATACGGGAAGGGAGTGATGGTCTAGCAGTCACCGGCCATTCCCTGGTTTCACGTGTAGGAGGGTACCAACAAGCTCATATGTATTTGTTGAAAGATCTCCGTTCTGGGAGTCACTTTTTAAACTGTACAAATAGAGAGACTAGTCCCTAATAGACTCAAATACATCTTGGGTTCGTTTCTTAGATACGAACGTATAGAGTAGAGGTATAGGAATGCTTTCTTAGATTTGAGGTCACAGGATCTTGTCCTGGTGATACCTGATATCTAATGAATAGAGGGACTATGTAGATGGACATATCTTTATTGTGCGCGGGTATGTATATGTATATATAATTAGGTGTGTATGTATGTATATGTATGTGCACTTTGAGTATTTATGCCATATAGATTGTCCTTGATTGTATAATGGATGTGTACTGTTCTTGAACAAAGTAAATATATGGGTTCTCTCATTTATTTATCATATTCATTATTTTTTATTAACATCTCGATTAAAAACGTTGTAGTCTATCAGGAATACAAATAGCCTTGAGGTAGAGTATCAGTTTACCATAGCCAGAGCAATTAGCTCGATTCCCGGATGTTTTATACCCTAAATGTGATGTGAAAGGATTATACCATATTTTTACATATATATGTTTTGCAATTACCATTATTATGGTTTACGATGAATTACTGGATAAAAACAGGACGTTTCATCATTCGTAGATATATTATATTTATTCATGTATTTGTACATATTACCACTACGTCTTTATTTTAGTAAGATGTATGTATAGACAGGCGGGCATATGAAAGGTTAATGTGAACTTTCTAATTAAGAAATAGGTGAGCAAGGAGGTGGATCAGGAGGTGGATCTTAGACAGGTGTTACATTTCTAGGTGGATGATTACACCAATCGAGTATGAGGCTGTCATTTAAAAAGGGCTCTATTGTCATAAAGTTTTTACTCTATGAGGAAGCTTCAATTAGAAGCGAAACGCGTCAGTGAAGGTGCCCTAAGTGACCCAGTGGACATTGCACATAGGTCCACATTGATGTGCAGCACTGCTCGAGATTGACAAGCGGGAGACGGGAGGACGCTATATGCGGCGGCTTGAAGACGGGAGCAAAATCAACTGATCAGTGCCTGCGGTGCGCAGAGCTCCGGGAGCCGGACCAACCCCCCTCTCTCTCTCTCCAAGCGATCCAAGGTGTGTGTATGAGAGCCAGACATAGTGGGAGATGGAGGACGCCACTTACGGACTGTGGAAGACGGGAGCTTTGCTTCTACAGGTGCTTGCTGTGCACCAAGCCCCGGGTGATATACAAATTTCCTCCATTTATTCTGGATATCTTTTCCACATGTAAAGAATTATTCATCCTTATGAGCAATTGGTTAAACCCATATATTGGTATATACCTAAACCAAAGCTCCATATTTATTTTTATCACACCACATGATAATCAATCATGAAATATTTATGAGCACATCTAATGGGACTGTCATATTCTGAGAACAAAAATTAAGGACATTGTCAACTTATGATTATTAAATTGGCCCTATGTGGTCACTAGTAGCTATATGATCCACCTCTTATGCTCAATTAGTAGGTTTAACATTTAGCTTTTTTATTTGTATGCGCATACTAATTAACTCAATTTTTTATGATTATGTCTATGTAACCTATACATGATTGATTTTTTAGATATTAAAATTATCTTATAATTATTTTATTGAGTGTATTCATGTCATGTTGCCTCTAATTAAATAGCGCAAGGGGTTATTCAGTTTGTTTTTGGTACACCTGGTTTCAATCAGGTGAGATTGTGTTGGCCATATCCACAGGCCATTATACCCTGCTTGCGGCTATCTAGATTGCATGAGTTGCGAGAGCAAGTTTTGATTTTGTTGTGTGGAGTGGGTGTTATTACAGATATAGACACCCATCCGCAACTGTTCAAATTTAACCAATATTATTAGCGCCTGACATTAGTAATAGTATATTAAATGGACTTTATTAGAAAAGCTGGAGCCCCGTCCTTGACAGATGAGGAGGGTGAGGCGTTAGTAGACACTATTTCAGAAGAGGAACTTCGATTGGCTATTGGTCACCTGTCCAAAGGTAAAACCCCGGGTCCTGATGGCCTTAGTGCTGATTACTATAAATTACTGTCCCCACATTTATTACCATATTTACAAAATTTGTTTAATTCAATCCTCTCAGGAGGGGAGCCCCCACATGATTTCACACAAGCCCGGATAATTCTATTGCCTAAACCGGATAAAGACCCCACATTGGTCATGTCTTATCACCCCATATCTCTCCTGAATCAAGACCTTAAACTATTGACAACTATAATAGCACAGAGATTACAGGCTGTGTCGCCAAAAATACTCCATCCCTCCCAAAATGGCTTTGTCAGTGCATAATATTCGACAGGTAGTTGCCGCACTGACCCGATCCTTGACTGGTTCAAGAAACAATTCTTTATTGGTCAGTTGTGATGCCAACAAAGCCTTCGATAGGGTGTCCTGGGCACATCTGCTTCGTGTACTACATCTCCAAAATTTTGGGGTGGGATTTATTAGTTTATTCCGTAAATTGTATGCTTCCCCTACCACTTTTCTGACTAATAACGGCCCGAACACTTCAAATTTTCCTTTATCACGTGGTACTCGGCAGGGCTGCCCGATATCCCCTTTATTATTTAATTTAGCGTTAGATCCCTTGATTAGATTGTTTCATCTGTACACTCCTTGGCGTGGGATTGAGGTGGGCCAACAGATACTGAAAGTCTCAGCCTATGCAGATGATCTCCTCCTGTATTTTACGAACCCCCAGGAGGCATTCCCGGGCTTCTTACAAATATTGGATGATTTCGAGCAAATTTCAGGTTTTATAATAAATAAAACAAAAACCCATGCACTAGCCTTACGACCAGGCGCAAAAGAACATTGGACAGAGGACTTCCCATTTCTATGGGCAGATACCTTCATTAAATACCTTGGCTTAAATATAATGATGAAACCAGCTGATTTATACATGGCGAACTTCCCTGAGTTGATAGCGCGTCATTTACCACTATCTTATATAGGCAGCTGTTACTTAATTAAGATGGTATCATTTCCTAGGCTGTTATACTCCATACAAATGCTTCCCATTTTACTAAAAGACTCAGATTTAAAAATGATAAACAAGGCTATTAGTACATTTATCTGGGTGGGGAAGAAGCCTAGAATATCATTGTTTAAATTGAGTCAGTCCCCCTCTTTGGGGGGTATAAATCTTCCCAGAATACGTAGTTACACCTTGCGGTAGATTGGCTTCACAACACCAGTAACTATGCATGTACTATCCTGGAGCAAGCCTTTTGTCCGGATATGGCTTTACCTAGTCTGTTATGGGCCCTACAGACATGGCGATACGCCGCCGAGTTGCCTGACCGCAGATACGGCAGACGGGCCGGCGGAGGGCAAGTGACGGGGGGAGTGAAGTTACTTCACTCCCCCGTCACATGGCTCCATACAAGTGTAGGCAAATATGGACGAGATCGTCCATATTGGCCTACATGCACAGCCGATGGGGCACCAGCGATGAATGAGCGTGGGGCCGCGCATCGTTCATCGCTGGTGCCTCCACACTGAAAGATATGAACGGTATCTCCACACTGAAAGATATGAACGGTATCTCCACACTGAAAGATATGAACGGTTCATATCTTTCAGTTACACCGACAAGTGTGTAGGGCCTATTACACATGAGACCCTCAGATCACCCCTCTAATGTATCTGGTAATCTTTTACTTGCTACTACTTGTGCCACCTGGCGATTAGCTAGATCTGGTTTAAGACTCTCAGCCTGCAATATGATTTTTCGCTCCCTTTACCCCACTGATACTGTGGGTACTCCTTTGATGTGGGGGTTCTACATTATCACTGTCTTGGCACAAGAGAGGCCATTGTTTAATTTTCCATACTTTACAAGGAAATAGTTTGACATTACTACCACTTCCCCTACTACGTGATAAATACCCAGACTTGTCTATACCATTGTTTGTCTATTACCAACTCCACAGCTTCGCCTGCAGTGTGCTTACTAAGCTGACAGACAAAGACACCTCTAATGGGTTAGAATTGTTATGGTCAAAAATGCTACTAATAACGGGTGCTCAACTTCCTTGTTATATATGCATATTAAAAGATGTATTAATTTGGAAGGTCTGCAGACTGGAATGGCAAAATGGGTTGTTGATTTACCTGATGTTCCCATTGTGACACTTCTTGAAGCTTTTACACGTCTCAATAAGACCTTAATATCTGCATCTTACATGGAAATGCAGTACAAACTATTACACCGAGCGTATTACACCCCAAAACTACGTTTATTAATGGGCGCCTCTACCGATTCAAACTGCTTCAAATGTGCGGCACCAGATGCAGATTTATTTCACTGCATGTGGAGCTGGCCAGAAGTGCATACATTTTGGGTGTTGGTAGGCCATTATATCAAGGACACATATGACATTGTTATTACGCAAACTCCTGAATGGGCATTGTGGGACATATATACATCCTATGTTAGGAATAGACCAACTTTGGGACAAAGGTTGTTTCTAGCCAAATTGGCAGCGGCTGTAAGGAAAACAATATTATCTCAATGGATTTCACCAGACCCACTGGTGTTATCTCTACTCCTGCCTTTTATCTATGGATTGGCTCGAAATGTCTCTCAATAAAGAGAAGCGAGCTGAACATTTTTTAGTATCTGGTTGCCTCATATCCGTTCCCTGCCCCTGCCTGTCAGGGATCCATTGAGAAAAGCAATCTCATTAACATCTTGGTATAACTTGGAAATACTTACCTCTGGTAGCCCTCCTTTCTAACTGTATATCCACTATGCAATTGCTTACTGCTTCCCATGTTTGTTTAATTTTTATTTTTATTTCTCTGCATGTATAGGTTCCCGGTCTTGTGCTATGTGAAGTGAATGTTGTTATTTGCAATACATCTTACCTTAACCTCATGCTCTGTCTCACTACTGTTACTGTTTTCTGTATGGCATATGTTTTCTGTTGTATCACATGTACAGTTCTCTAATAAAATATTTTTTTTTTTTAAAAGCACACAGGTTTGATATTGTAGAAATAAACAATCCAAAAATTTCTCATATGAGTCTGGTAAGCATATAGCGTGGTTGTTTTGAAAAGAGAATAGACAGAATCATTCATACACTTTCGGAATTCTACTGTCCCCCATGTGCTTCGTAGTGAATGAGGGATGAGAGATTCCTACTGGTGTCAATCCTTAGAAATAAAATTATCAAAGATTTGGAGAGCTTTTCTCTTCTGCTTTTGGCTGTTATGTCTATGACACAGTGCAGCCAATGAGAGAAAATAGGATTTTAATTACCCAGAACTAAGCAGTACTGAACTAAATAACCACTGCAGGATAACAAAGCGCTGGGAGGGTGCCCAGCATCCTCTACGGACTACGAGAAAAGGATTTACCGGTAGGTAATTAAAATCTTATTTTCTCTTACGTCCTAGAGGATGCTGGGGTCCACTTTAGTACCATGGGGATGTACCAAAGCTCCCAGAACGGGAGGGAGAGTGCGGAGGCTCCTGCAGAACCAATTGACCAAACTTAAGATTCTCAGAGGCCAAAGTATCGAACTTGTAGAACTTTGTGAACGTGTTCGACCCCGACCAAGTAGCTGCTCGGCAGAGTTGTAACGCCGAAACACCCCGGGCAGCCACCCAGGAAGAACCCACCTTACGAGTAGAGTGGGCCTTAACAGACGTAGGACACGGCAAACCTGCCGTAGAATACGCATGCTGGATAGTGAACCTGATCCAGCGAGAGATTGTCTGCTTAGAATCAGGACACCCAATTTTCTTGGGATCATTTAGGACAAACAGAGAGTCCGATTTTCTGTGACGAGCAGTCCTCCTCACATAGATTTTTAGAGCCCTTACAACATCTAAGGACTTTGATGAAATTGAGGAGTCAGTCGCAACTCGCACCACAATAGGTTGGTTGATATGAAATACCGACACAACATTCAGAAGAAAAAAAAAATCTGACCGGAGAAATACAAGGTCACCCATCATCCTCTTTTTTGGAGAAAGGTTTATATCCAATCTGGAAAAATCAGAACAGGTATTCAATACTAAATCCAGAGTCTCCAAAAAGAAAAGCGTTAGAATTAGAAGAAAAAGAGGGTGAACAAAAAACGCATCCAAAATTGCAAGAAAAGAATGAGGAATAGGGGTCTTTTCAACTTGTCATCTCGGATTTTGAGTGAAAGTGAAAAGGCGATAATTGCAAAGAGCCTTAATTATGCACCTACACAAGGACCAGATCTTTTTGAGCTTTATATAGAACTAAACAGATTTACTAGAGATCTGTGCAGGAAAAGATATTTTGCCCAAAAAAACTCTCAAGAAAGAAGGTCCCCATATTTATCCTATAATATTGGATAAAACGGATCAACAGAGTCTTAATGTCTTGATGGAATTAGAACAGAAAAGTAATGATGTTTCTGGTACCAAAATCATTCTACTTTGTGATGTTAATCAGACTGATAGAATCCCTTTTAGGAAGAAGTCTGAATTTTACCCCATGCAGTTCAAGAGTGCTATGATTGAGACCTTTTATACACTTAATCTAGATGGATTTAGAGAGATCTGTGCAAAAAATGGTCGCCCTAAAGATAATTTACATGTAAATGAGAGAAGGGCCCTAAAAAGCCTAATGTGCGACAAATCAGTCATTATTAAGAACGCAGATAAAGACCGTGGCACAGTCATTCAAGACAAGGCCACGTATGAAGCTGAGGCATATAAACAATTGAATGATAATAAATTCTATAAAAGATTGACCTATAATCCAACATTGAAGTTTGTATATGAATTTAAATTCATTTTGGAACAGGGGCATGCTGATGGGGCAATATCCAAACAGGGATATACTTCTCTTTTTAATTCACATCCTGTAATAGCTACTTATTATCATTTGCCTAAAATACATAAATCCATCACCGCACCTCCTGGGAGTCCTATAATTTCTGGTATTGGGTCCCTCACCACTAATCTCTCGCCCTTTATTGATTATTTTTTTTACAGTCACACGTCATCTCGCTCAGATCTTACATCAGTGATTCCATGCACTTTTTATATTTACTAATATCCAATTGCAGGACAATTATATCTTTATGACCTGTGATGTGGAATCACTCTATGCCAACATTCCTCATGAAGGTGATGTGGAGGCAGTGGCATATTATCTAGCTTCTGATGATGATCTGAGTGAGATTAGGCGTCAATTTAATTTGGATTCTATCACTTTCACTCTCACTCATAATTATTTTATTTTAAATGCACAATTTTATTTAAAGGTTCTCGGTACTGCCATGGGCACCAGGTTCGTCCTGAGTTTTGCCAACCTTTATATGGGGTGTCTTGAGGAGAATATGGTCTGGGGTGGCCCCTTTGGAGCGAACATGGTGCTCTATGGCAGATATATCGATGTTTTTTATTTGGGAGGGGGATGTCAATTCTGCTACCACATTTATAGACTACTTGAATCACAATCAATTTGGTTTAAAGTTCACGAGCACTATTTATGCCACATATATATTTGTGGATATTGCCCTTGAAATCAGAAATGACAAGATAGTGACATCTACCTTCAAAAAAAGAGATCGATTGTAACAAGTTTTTGAATTATCATAGTTGTCACCATCAACCATGGCTTAGAAATATTCCTAAGAGCCAATTTATGAGACATAGACGCAACTGTTCCAGTATAACTGATTTTGACAAACATGCCACAGATCTCACCTCGGCACTCCTCGTACAGAATTATCCAAAAGAAATCTTGGATGAGGCCTGTGCAAAAGCCAGAGAGATGGATAGGGAATGCCTTTTAACAATCAAACAAACAAACAAACATATACCAAATAAGCCAATTAGGAAAATACAGTACAGGCGCTATAGATATAGAATAACCACACTAATATATTTAACTTATTTTTGCAGCTCTCACACAGTGATCTGAAACAACTGAAAAGATAAATAAAATGAATATATAGACTTGACTATATAAGAGAGCGCGAAAATAATATAATATAAAAACTATTTATTATGATTAAAAAGTCCAATTGGTAAATAGATCAAAATTTGTTATAATAATAAAACCACATCACATCACTTGAACCATTATAAACCAGTAGACTTATATCCATGACCAGTCCCAATTTAAACGTATTTATAGATGTCCAAAGATTCTTACATGGACAAAGATAAATGTCACGGACCAATGAATGGCTTCCTGTATTGAAGAATAAATGTGGATGTATACCTTATTAAGGGTACTGGCCTTTTAGATATAGTGGAGATATATGCCGAAGTAGAGCTTGACACTCTGCTGGATATAATTTAACGATCCTCCTCATCCATGTAGTGCAGTCACAGCCCCCGTGATTGGTACATAAATTATCTCACCGCTAGCATTTTTGTGCCTCCCGTCCTTTGAACTCCAAACGGTGCACTTGTAGCCGTGGAATGCAGGGAGACGCTGCCAGACCCTATAGCACAAGGGCTGAGGCAGCGATGTAGAAGACGGTGAATCCTGGACTGGGGCAGCGCAGCCGAAAGCAGCACGGGCGGTCTGCAGATGATTCGTCCCTGACTGGGACAGAGGGGCCTGGCAACAAAAAAGGTGATCTGCAAGGAGGTGGACCCCAAAGATGGGATGAAGCAGCTGTCCGCGGCACAGGTAATCACCACAGTGGCAATGCCGGTATTGAAAGCTGGTAACAAGGTGGGTGAAGTGGCTATCACCTTTACGCGTTTCTCCGACATAGCTGGCTGTCTGTTTCCTCAGAAGTTTAAATTGGGACTGGTCATGGACATAAGTCTACTGGTTTATAATGGTTCAAGTGATGTGATGTGGTTTTATTATTATAACAAATTTTGATCTATTTACCAATTGTACTTTTTAATCATAATAAATAGTTTTTATATTATATTATTTTCGCGCTCTCTTATATAGTCAAGTCTATATATTCAATTTTTTTTTTTTTTAACAATCAACAAGACTGTACCAATAGGTGTAGAACAGGAACAAAATCTTAGGTTTATTACTAAATTTAATTCTTAGTCCAAAGAGATAAAACATTTGATAAAAAAGAACTTTTCTATGCTGAAGGCAGACAAAATGTTGGCTCCTATGCTAGAACAGGGCTGTTTCTAGCCAATTTGGCTCACAGTGCGAGATTTAAAAATGCGCCCCCCCCCCTGGACATAACAAAAAAATGCGCCCCCCCCCTTGACATAACAAAAAAATGCGCCCCCCCATAGATATAAAAGGTATGCGCGCGCCGAAGGCAAAGGGGTGTGGCCTCACTAAAATGGGTGTGGCCTCTGTGAAATCGTCGTGACCTCATCTGAAAAGACTACCTTACAACCCAGTTTTTGACCTTGCACAGACAGATCACGGCAAGCACAGGAAAAAAAATAAAAAAAATAAGAATTTACTTACCGATAATTCTATTTCTCGTAGTCCGTAGTGGATGCTGGGAACTCCGTAAGGACCATGGGGAATAGCGGCTCCGCAGGAGACTGGGCACATCTAAAGAAAGCTTTAGGATCACCTGGTGTGCACTGGCTCCTCCCCCTATGACCCTCCTCCAAGCCTCAGTTAGGATACTGTGCCCGGACGAGCGTACACAATAAGGAAGGATTTTGAATCCCGGGTAAGACTCATACCAGCCACACCAATCACACTGTACAACTTGTGATCTGAACCCAGTTAACAGCATGATAATAGAGGAGCCTCTAGAAAAGATGGCTCACTACAACAATAACCCGAATTTTTTTGTAACAATAATTATGTACCAGTATTGCAGACAATCCGCACTTGGGATGGGCGCCCAGCATCCACTACGGACTACGAGAAATAGAATTATCGGTAAGTAAATTCTTATTTTCTCTGACGTCCTAGTGGATGCTGGGAACTCCGTAAGGACCATGGGGATTATACCAAAGCTCCCAAACGGGCGGGAGAGTGCGGATGACTCTGCAGCACCGAATGAGAGAACTCCAGGTCCTCCTCAGCCAAGATATCAAATTTGTAGAATTTTACAAACGTATTTGCTCCTGACCAAGTAACTGCTCGGCAAAGTTGTAAAGCCGAGACCCCTCGGGCAGCTGCCCAAGATGAGCCCACCTTCCTTGTGGAGTGGGCATTTTAAGATTTTTGGCTGTGGCAGGCCTGTCACAGAATGTGCAAGCTGAATTGTACTACAAATCCAACGAGCAATCGTCTGCTTAGAAGCAGGAGCACCCAGTTTGTTGGGTGCATACAGGATAAACAGCGAGTCAGATTTTCTGACTCCAGCCGTCCTGGAAACATATATTTTCAGGGTCCTGACCACGTCAAGCAACTTGGAATCCTCCAAGTCCTTAGTAGCCGCAGGTACCACAATAGGTTGGTTCATGTGAAATGCAGAAACCACCTTAGGTAGAAAATTTGAGGACGAGTCCTCAATTCTGCCCTTTCAGAATGAAATATTAAGTAAGGGCTTTTATATGATAAAGCCGCCAATTCTGACACCCGCCTGGCTGAAACCAGGGCTAACTCGTCACTTCCATGTGAGATATTTTAAGTCCACAGTGGTGAGTGGTTCAAACCAATGTGACTTTAGGAAACTCAACACAACATTGAGATCCCCAAGGTGCCACTGGAGGCACAAAAGGAGACTGTATATGCAGTACCCCTTTTACAAATGTCTGAACTTCAGGCACTGAAGCCAGTTCTTTTTGGAAGAAAATCGACAGGGCCGAAATTTGAACCTTAATGGACCCTAATTTTAGGCCCATAGACAGTCCTGTTTGCAGGAAATGGAGGAAACGACCCAGTTGAAATTCCTCTGTAGGGGCCTTCTTGGCCTCACCCCACGCAACATATTTTCGCCAAATGCGGTGATAATGTTTTGCGGTTACGTCTTTCCTGGCCTTGACCAGGGTAGGGATCTTCAGGATCCGGCGTTCAACCGCCATGCCGTCAAACGCAGCCGCGGTAAGTCTTGGAACAGACAAGGCCCTTGCTGGAGCAGGTCCTTTCTTAGAGGTAGAGGCCACGGTTCGTCCGTGAGCATCTCTTGAAGTTCCGGATACCAAGTCCTTCTTGGCCAATCCGGAACCACGAGTATAGTTCTTACTCCTCTCCTTCTTATGATTCTCAGTACTTTTGGTATGAGGGGCAGAGGAGGGAACACATACACTGACTGGTACACCCACGGTGTTACCAGAGCGTCCACCGCTATTGCCCGAGGGTCCCTTGACCTGGCGCAATATCTGTCTAGTTTTTTTCCAACGGTTTACAATCAGGTGGAAGACTTCTGGGTGAAGTCCCCACTCTCCCGGGTGAAGGTCGTGTCTGCTGAGGAAGTCTGCTTCCCAGTTGTCCACTCCCGGAATGAACACTGCTGACAGTGCTATCACATGATTTTCCGCCCAGCGAAAATCCTTGCAGCTTCTGCCATTGCCCTCCTGCTTCTCGTGCCGCCCTGTCTGTTTACGTGGGCGACTGACGTGATGTTGTCCGATTGGATCAATACCGCCTGACCCTGAAGCAGGGGTTTCGCTTGACTTAGGGCATTGTAAATGGCCCTTAGTTCCAGAATGTTTATATGAAGAGATGTCTCCAGGCTTGACCATAAGCCCTGGAAATTCCTTCCCTGTGTGACTGCTCCCCAGCCTCGCAGGCTGGCATCCGTGGCCACCAGGACCCAGTCCCGAATGCCGAATCTGCGGCCCTCTAGAAGATGAGCACTCTGCAACCACCACAGGAGGGATACCCTTGTCCCTGGTGACAGGGTTATCCGCTGAAGCATCTGAAGATGCGACCCGGACCATTTGTCCAGAAGGTTCCACTGTGCGTGGAATCTGCCGAATGGGATTGCTTCGTAGGAAGCCACCATTTTTACCCAGAACCCTTGTGCATTGATGCACTGAGACTTGGTTCGGTTTTAGGAGGTTCCTGACTAGCTCGGATAACTCCCTGGCTTTCTCCTCCGGGAGAAGCACCTTCTTTCTGGACTATGTCCAGAATCATCCCTAGGAACAGAAGACAAGTCGTCGGAACCAGCTGCGATTTTGGAATATTGAAAATCCAATCGTGCTGCCGCAACACTACCTGATATAGTGCTACACCGATCTCCAACTGTTCCCTGGATCTTACCCTTATCAGGGAATCGTCCAAGTAAAGGATAACTAAAATTCCCTTCCTTCGAAGGAATATCATCATTTCGGTCATTACTTCAGTAAAGACCCGGGGTGCCGTGGACCATCCCTACGGCAGCGTCCGAACTGATACAGTTCTGTACCATAACCTGAAATACCCTTGGTGAGAAGGGTAAATTTTGACATGAAGGTAAGCCTCCTTGATGTCCCGAGACATCATGTAGTCCCCTTCTTCCAGGTTTACAATCACTGCTCTGAGTGACTCAATTTTGAATTTGAACCTCTGTATGCAAGTGTTCAAAGATTTTAGATTTTAGATTTTAAAATTGGTCTCACCGAGCCGTCTGGCTTCGGTACCACAATAGTGTGGAATAATACCCCGTTCCCTGTTGCAGGAGGGGTACCTTGATTATCACCTGCTGGGAATACAGCTTGTGAATGGCTTCCAAAACTGCCTCCCTGTCAGCGGGAGACGTCGGTAAAACAGACTTTTGGAAACGGCGAGGGGAATACGTCTCGAATTCCAATTTGTACCCCTGAAATATTATCTGAAGGATCCAGGGGTCTACTTGCGAGTGAGCCCACTGCGCACTGAAATTCATTGAGAACGGGACCCCACCGTGCCTGAACTTGTAAAGCCCTAGCGTCATACTGAGGGCTTGGCAGCGGCGGAAAAGGGTTTCTGTTCCTTGGAACTGGCTGATCTCTGCAGCCATTTTCCTCTCCCTCTGTCACGAGCAGAAAAGAGGAACCTTTTTGTTCGCTTGCCAACCAGGACTGCGCCTGATAATACGGCGTCTTATTTTGAGAGGCGACCTGGGGTACATCCCCTCTTTTAAGGCAATACTTCCAATGCCGTTTGGAATCCGCATCACCTGACCACTTTACTGGAATAATTGGACAACGCACTTATACTTGATGCCAGTCGGCAAATATTCCGCTGTGCATCATGCATATATAGAAATGCATCTTTTAATTGCTCTATAGGCAATAATATACTGTCCTTATCTAGGATATCATATTTCCAGTCAGGGAATCCGACCACGCCAACCCAGCACTGCACATCCAGGCTGAGGCGATTGCTGGTCGCAGTATAACACCAGTATGTGTGTAAATACATTTTAGGATACGCTCCTGCTTTCTATCAGCAGGATCCTTAAGGGCAGCCATCTCAGGAGAGGGTAGAGCCCTTGTTTTTACAAGCGTGTGAGCGCTTTATCCACCCTAGGGGGTGTTTCCCAACGCACCCTAACCTCTGGCGGGAAAAGGTATACTGCCAATAACTTTTTAGAAATTATCAATTGTTATCGGGGGGAAACCCACGCATCATCACACACCTCATTTTATTTCTCAGATTCAGGAAAACTACAGGAAGTTTTTCCTCACCAAACATAATACCCCTTTTTTTTGGTGGTATTCATAGTATCAGAAAAGTGTAAACTTTTTCCATTGCCTCAATCATGCAATGTGTGGCCCTATTGGAAATCACGGTTGTCTCTTCACCGTCGACACAGGAGTCAGTACCCTTGTCGGCGTCTGTATCTGAGGTAACGGGCGCTTTAGGGCCCCTGTATGAGACGTCTGGACATGCACAAGCTGAGTAGCCGGCTGTCTCATGTCAACCACTGTCTTTTATACAAAGCTGACACTGTCACGCAATTTCAACAGTACATCCACTCAGGTGTCGACCCCCTAGGGGGTGACAACACTATTTCAGACACTCTACTCCGTCTCCTCATCATTTTTCTCCTCATACATGTCGACACCAACGTACCGACACACAGCACACACACAGGGAATGCTCTGATAGAGGACAGGACCCCACTAGCCCTTTGGGGAGACAGAGGGAGAGTTTGCCAGCACACACCAGAGCGCTATATATATATACAGGGATAACCTTATATAAGTGTTTTTCCCTTTATAGCTGCTGTATTGTTATATACTGCGCCTAATTTGTGCCCCCCTCTCTTTTTTAACCCCTTTCTGTAGTGTAGTGACTGCAGGGGAGAGCCAGGGAGCTTCCCTCCAACTGAGCTGTGAGGGAAAATGGCACCAGTGTGCTGAGGAGATAGGCTCCGCCCCTTTCTCGGCGTCCTTATCATCCTTTTTCTGTATGTTTTGGCAGGGGTTAAATGCATCCATATAGCCCAGGAGTTATATGTGATGCATTTATTTTAGCCATATAAGGTTTTTTATCGCTTTATTGCGTCTCAGGGCGCTGCCCCCCCCAGCGCCCTGCACCCTCAGTGACCGGAGTGTGAAGTGTGCTGAGAGCAATGGCGCACAGCTGCGGTGCTGTGCGCTACCTTATCTGAAGACAGGATCGTCTTCTGCCGCCGATTTTTCCGGACCTCTTCGCTCTTCTGGCTCTGTAAGGGGGACGGCGGCGCGGCTCCGGTGACCCATCCAGGCTGAACCTGTGATCGTCCCTCTGGAGCTAATGTCCAGTAGCCTAAGAAGCCCAATCCACTCTGCACGCAGGTGAGTTCGCTTCTTCTCCCCTTAGTCCCTCGATGCAGTGAGCCTGTTGCCAGCAGGTCTCACTGAAAATATAAACCTAAACTAAAACTTTCACAAAGAGCTCAGGAGAGCCCCTAGTGTGCACCCTTCTCGTCGGGCACAGAAATCTAACTGGGGCTTGGAGGAGGGTCATAGGGGGAGGAGCCAGTGCACACCAGGTGATCCTAAAGCTTTCTTTAGATGTGCCCAGTCTCCTGCGGAGCCGCTATTCCCCATGGTCCTTACGGAGTTCCCAGCATCCACTAGGACGTCAGAGAAATATATATTACGCCATACACCGCAATGCCCTTGATACATTAAATCCCCATTTTACACGTTACGGCAGGCAAGAGTCCCCATTTTACACAATACGGCAGGCAACAGCCCCCATTTTACACAATACGGCAGACACGTGTCCCCATTTTACACAATACGGCAGGCAGGTGGCCCCATGTTACACAATACGGCAGGCAGGTGGCCCCATGTTACACAATACGGCAGACACGTGTCCCTATTTTACACAATACGGCAGGCAGGTGGCCCCATTTTACACAGTACGGCAGACACGTGTCCCCATTTTGCACAGTACAGCAGGCAGGTGTCCCCATTTTACACAGTACGGCAGGCAGGTGTCCCCATTTTACACAGTACGGCAGACACGTGTCCCCATTTTACACAGTACGGCAGACACGTGTCCCCATTTTCCACAGTACGGCAGGCACGCGTCCCCATTTTACACAGTACGCAGGCACGCGTCCCCATTTTAAACAGTACGCAGGCACGCGTCCCCATTTTACACAGTACGCAGGCAAGTGTCCCCATTTAACATATTATGGCAGGCAGGTGTCCCCTTTGTATACATGATGGCAGGTGTCAGAGGGAGGGGAGAGAGAGAGAGGGAGAGGCTGACTTACAGTTGAAGTGGTTCTTCCCGCTCTTCGCCGCCTATCCCTCCTCTTCGCGGCGCCGCCGGCTTAGCTCCCCCTCCTCCGTCCTCCCGAGTACCCAGCTCGGGGGGCGGAGTTTCGTGGAATGACGCGATTGCGTTGTGACGTCACGACGCACCGCGTCATTCCATGAAACTCCGCCCCCCGAGCTGGGTACTCGGGAGGACGGAGGAAGGGGGATTTTAAAGTGTTCATGAAGTGCCGCGGCGGGCGCCCCGTGCGGTTGCACGGCTCGCCCGCCGCAAGAAACGGCACTGTGCTAGAAGATGAACCGCAAGTGATCTTCAAAAGAGCTAGAAACTTGCAGAACTATTTGACACCTAGTCACTATAGAGGTTCAGGTTTGAAGACAGATAGGCAAAGTACCTGGCTCCAACGGTATCCATTGAAGAATGGTTGCTTTAGATGTGGACGTACAAATTGTAATACCTGCAAATACCTGGCACACAAAAGTTCTCATTTCCAGTCTACTATATACGGTACTAGCTTTGAGATAATGAATTACATTGATTGCAATACTACATATGGTGGTTTATTGATAACCTGCATGTGTGATATGCAATATGTGGGTCGCACGATCAGAAAACTATACCAAAGGATTATGGAACATAGATGAAACATCATGAAAGGCCTCAAAAAACGCAGTTTGTCTACACATATTTATCACAAATATGGGGGGCAATTTGAAGGAATAATCATACAAGGGATTGAACATATTCCTGCTATCAGACGGGGGGGTGATAGATTCAATGTGTTATGCAAAAGGTAAGCCTTTTGGATTTTTTCAATGGGCTCTCTGTTCCCTTTGGGGTTGAAGGATAACATAGAGATGAATAATATTTAACCTCTAAGCCTCATTATTTCCTTTTTGTAATATGCATGCTCTATCTATTCACGATTATAGCTCTGTGTAGGAGCAATATTATTGTTACATAGTATTTACATAGTATACTATAGTGATATAAAATGTTTGAATCAATAATATGATAGATACAGTATGAGATGATTAGGGGTGATTTATGCAAAGTGTATCTACCTCTATTGCCAATATGGTTATCCTCTGTATAGTTATATAATATTTAAAAGATACAATGGGTGCTTTATCTAACTGTATTTGGGTACACTGTAGTATTGAATAAGGTTTATAGTTTAATTTTGCTAAATGCATAACAATGCACTGTGGAAGTGTTTCTTTCTCAGGTGTAGATATAAGATATACTATAAATACGAAATAAATATATATATATATATATATATACACACTATTTTCTTGGAGGTAGGGGGACTTGAACCAGTGATGTTGAGTTGCTGAACAGGAGCCCTAGCCACTGTGCTTTAGGAGCTCCACTCTTTCTATGTGGGTTTTAGAATATACTTGCGTTGAACCTGAGTGATATTGATAGTCACGCGATGCCATGTTTTCTTTTTATTTATTTCTTTAAAGTATATATGAAAGGATTATAATGAGAAATTAGGATTTTCTATAATACCTTATGTAAATGAATGAATGATATATATATATATATATATATATATATATATATATATATATATATATATAGAAACATTGGCCAATTCACTAACTAAACCCCCATCGTATATTCATTTAATCATTGATGTTGTGAGGATAAGTGAGCTCATTTTGGTGAGTGCTGAACTTTTTGTTTCTATATTTTTGAGTAGGTGGCCATGGGCTACATGCACCCCACCCTATTAGTGGCGAGTGCGGATACTGCACCCCGCTTCTGGGGTGGCGAGTGCTGTGGTTTTCTATTTGTTGGTATCTATATATATATATATATATATATATATATATATATATTTACCATTTTATTGAATTGCGCTGACCACTTTAGTGCTTGCATTTGTTTTTAATATGTGTTGTATACACCTGTGAGATAAAAGACACCTGAACTGCATCATTGAAAGGCCACTTCTATCAGTGGATGATATGGTTAAATAGAAGGATGGTGTGCCACTGTTTTAAAACACCTTCTGAAGAAACTGTCATATCCATAGGATGTAGAAACACGTTAAGGGAATACTACCCTACATCTGCACCAGTTTATCCCTGTTATTGCTGCCCGTCACTGGACAACGCTCTCCCTATACAGTGCCTACTTTGCAGCGTGCCGCTGCATGCTCTTGTCCTCCACGAGACACCGCTCTCAATACCAAACGGTTTCCACAATGCACTGTGATCAGTGCCTGCTCTGTATCGTGCCACTGCCCGGCTGAACTGCACATTATTGTTCTCCAAGTGACACTGCTCTCGACACTAAACGGACTCTGCACCACACTGGGACCAGGTAGTTCTCATCTGAGATTTGTTTTATTATATTCCAGAGAACAAGCTATATGACCTGGCAGTTAATCACTTTTACATGATATATGTGATGGACAGAGTATAGAGAACTGTGGATAACATAAAAATCTCTATTTAGAGACGTTGGGGACTTATATGTGCAGCAGTACAAAAAGTATAATAAGAGGTGGAGCACGGCATTGTCCTATACACCTGTTGGGAATTAATAGCAGCAATATATAATCCTTTCTAGGATAAATTTATTCTGATATATACCTAATTTTTAATACTGGTGCAATATATAGGGTATTTTATTTATAAATGCAAATGTGATACTTTTTAAATTGTTATTATGTATAATAAATGTTCCAGTTGTTAAGCGCTCTCTTCATATATTTTTATTGCCTGTGTAAACTTTTCAGATTTCTTCTTTGGGAGCAGCTTACAATTGGTAATAAGTGGTCAGCACATTTATATTAAATAATGATAGAATTTTTACATGAGAATTGCGCCCAAATTAATTCAGGTTCATACAGGTGTGGACGTGTCGGCAGTATAATCTGTTTCTGCTGCATATGCATACATCCGTGTGCTTATGAATATTTGTATAACTTCGGAAAAAACTGCTGACATGTCCGAAGCTCAGCTCTATCTTCATGGAAGATCAAGTATGGGCTTTTACATGACAAATCCCGCAACTCCGACACAAGTCTAGAAGAAGCTAAGGCCAACAAAGTGACAGCCTTCCATGTGAGAAACTTGACCTCAACCTCATGTAGAGGTTCAAACCAGTCCGACTGGAGGAACTGCAACACCACTGTGAGGATATTGGGTTCAAAATCACTCAGTCACGGTGGTAGATGAAAAACCAACAGTGGTTTATTAACAGAATAGGTTATAACACAGTTCAGCACACTTCTGTGATCCAATTCTACACGACAATTCCCTCCTGGAGCTCCTGACAGAACATTACTTCTTAGTCAGTCTCCTGCCTCTCTCTACCCGTCAGAGCTCACACCTCTTGTTATACCCTCCTGTCTATTCATCACACAAGCTGGTCAGTCAGGAATGGAGACGAGGTGTCTGGACTCTTGTACACAATGGAGTGCACAGGATCAGATTACCTGAATCTCCATACAGATTCTGTTTACTACATAACCTACTCATCCTAATCACATCTGAGTGTACAGGTAGGGGACTTACATTACAATGACCTGATTTATCTATGTTACTAACACTCTGGCCTAGACTTATTCAGTTAACAATTACATTGAATATATAATAACCAAATAAACTACATATACCAAATATAACAGATAAAATATAACTGTACAATATAATAACCACACAATACAATACAATATTGCCTAACATAGAACTAATAACATATTGGCAATTGGTGAAGTCCATGTATAGGACCAGGGCTAGGAAAGTAACCACGTGTCTTTTACCACTGTGCGACACGACACGCTGGCTGTGTCATCACATGTCGTCACATTACCTTCCCCTACTTTCTCGCCCTGTGTCCTAAGTAGCTGAAGCTTGCTGAGCGCAGTGATGCTCTTCTACATCAGACAGTCTGTGCCCCATCATAACAATGACAGGCTGGTTTCTCTTGTGGGTCTGGTGGGTTTTGTGAATAGCATTTTACAGTTTGTACGGAGCCCACCAGCGTCCCAGGTCCAAAGTCTGTGGTAATTGTCATGAGGCTTGTGTGGGAATTTCTTTCCCCGGTCTGGTGGGTGTGTGGTCCACAGTACATAAATCAATACACTCTTACCAGGGTCCGGTGGAAACGTGATCAGCAGTCCATAGTTCTTGTATTTCCCCCCGGTGTCCAATCCAAACACATTAATCAAAGTCCCCTTTGTAGACAGCCGCTGGGTTGGGGTAACAGCATGTGCAACAGTGTAATTCAGTAAGTCCAATAACTGCACCTGGGGACCTAATAATTCCCCTACACCCAACTGGGTAACCTCATAGTTCAGATAGTCACAATTTTCCTCCATAACCAAAATCTGATCTCTGGGGCCCTCACTCTCCCTCCCCAACACTGTATTCTCTGGGAACCCAACTTCCATCACCTCTGGTGCATCAGGACAGTGGCTTCCCTCCCCCAAACATGAATCACGGGTATGGTAATTGTCAGGGCACAATGGGGATTCCTTCATGCCAGAAGTTTCTTCTGTGCTATCCTGGGTAAATGCTTCCTCCAGCCTGGCTGGCTGGGTAACTTGTGGGATCCTACTCTGAGTCTTGTATGCTTGGGCCTGGAGTACAATCTGCTCAGCTTCCTTGTGTGTAGCCACCAACTCGACCATGGTTGTACTGGAACATGGATGTAGGTACACAGGGACAGTGGCATTACCTTCTCCATTCACTGCTACATGTCCTGGCTGAACACCATTGTCCTGGTTAGAGTCAGTCATTTCACCTTGCACACACTGCCAGTCCAAGACACATTCAGGTGCCCTAGAGTAGAGCAACATGTTCCCTTCCAGTTCCTGAGCTGATGCTATTTTCACCAGGGCTGATACCTGGATTTTCTCTGAGTCACAGGGAAGATTCTGGCATTCAGGCTGCAGCTCCTTACCATCAAGTTCACTGAATGAGAACAGACCTCCAGAATCTTCTGGGAGAGATACAATTGCTGGAGATACACTGGGCCCTTCCTGAACATCCTTTTCTGATAAAATAACTGGGGCAGCCATGAACATAGCTTCACAATAGGCCTCCCTCAGCCGAATATGCTGATCAGCCTGAAGTGAGACACTGTCTGCACTAGCCATGCTTATAGTTGGGACATTACCACCTACTGCTGCCCTCGCAGAGATCTCCTCTTCCACCTCTGCCAATGGGAAGGCATAGTGCATCTTCTCCTGGGGTGTTTGGATGACAGACCCCACTCCCTTCTCATTTTCAGTAGCCTCCCCCAAACACAACACTGTAAATGGTTCAGTAGCCAGGACTGGTTGGTGCTCACCTGAAGGATTCCCTTGGAGGCTCTGTTGCTGAAGTGGTGGTCGGGTGATAGTGGCAACTTCTTCCTCAATGTCTCGCTGGCACTCTGGGATGGTTTCTATATCCTCCAAGCCTGCAAATGGCCAGTTGTAACCCAGCTCAGGCCGGTCACTGAGTGTTTCACTGTGACATTCCCCCAGGGAGAAGAGAACGGGTTGCAGACAGCGCTTCCTTGCATCCACCTGGTCAAGGTCATCCTTTTCCAGTGTAACATACTGGGCAGACAGTTCTTGACACTCTCTCACCAAGTCCTCATCCTCCATCTCAGCAAAAGGGAAGTTGTAGTGCAGTTCCTCCTGGGGTGCCTGGATTGTGCTCACTGCTGTCTTCACTTCGTGTGCTTCCTTCCGTATAGACCACTGGGCAACTTCTTCCCTTGGGTATGGGAGAAGCTGTTGCAGGTGGTGCCTTTCCACATCCACCCTGTAACACTGGCCTCGCCATGCTGGGGTATCCAGGGGCCCCCGATCCAATGCCACTTCTTCTGGCTCTGTCCGGGAAGGCAATTTACTCTGCACTTGCTCTTCCGTCTCTGTATATTGTATTCTTTGTGTCATTTGGGCCACTGTGGCGATCACTTCCTCCCTGAATTCCTCAAACTCTGGCTCCCCCAGCAGATTCCATGTGGCTGCTTCACTTCTGCAGTGCATGAACGCATTCCCAAGATGACACAACTTGTCCTGTATGCTGGATACTCTCCACCTGCTGATTTCCCACTGAGCTTCATTCCAGTACTCCCAAATGTACTGCATTTTGGAAACTATAAATAAAAGATCCGGCTTCTCAGCCTGCCGATATGCTGACAAACTTCCAACCACAAGCTCCACTGCCCTGGTTCCATTACTGGTCTCCTCCGCTGAGGCCTCGACCATATCCTCCTCTTCCTCCTTATCACAAGGGTGCTCAACGTCCCATTGAGCCAGTTTTCCAATTAGGGATTCCTTGGTATCCACTGTATTAAACTCAATCCGTCTTGCTCGACAGAGGTCCTGTAGTTGATCCTTCTTGCTGTAACGGTAGCATAGCGGGGCGGAATCCATTGCCTGCTGTGGTTTATACCTTTCTGCTGGTGTCTTGAGTGATCCCACTGCTGCCACCAAATGTGAGGATATTGGGTTCAAAATCACTCAGTCACGGTGGTAGATGAAAAACCAACAGTGGTTTATTAACAGAATAGGTTATAACACAGTTCAGCACACTTCTGTGATCCAATTCTACACGACAATTCCCTCCTGGAGCTCCTGACAGAACATTACTTCTTAGTCAGTCTCCTGCCTCTCTCTCCCCGTCAGAGCTCACACCTCTTGTTATACCCTCCTGTCTATTCATCACACAAGCTGGTCAGTCAGGAGTGGAGCCTAGGTGTCTGGACTCTTGTACACAATGGAGTGCACAGGATCAGATTACCTGAATCTCCATACAGATTCTGTTTACTACATAACCTACTCATCCTAATCACATCTGAGTGTACAGGTAGGGGACTTACATTACAATGACCTGATTTATCTATGTTACTAACACTCTGGCCTAGACTTATTCAGTTAACAATTACATTGAATATATAATAACCAAATAAACTACATATACCAAATATAACAGATAAAATATAACTGTACAATATAATAACCACACAATACAATACAATATTGCCTAACATAGAACTAATAACATATTGGCAATTGGTGAAGTCCATGTATAGGACCAGGGCTAGGAAAGTAACCACGTGTCTTTTACCACTGTGCGACACGACACGCTGGCTGTGTCATCACATGTCGTCACAACCACGTTAAGATCCCAGGTCTGAACCTCATGGGAGGCAGCCAACTGTTTCTGGAAGAAAATGGATAGGGCCGAAATCTGGACCTTTATGGATCCTAACCTCAGGCCCATATCCACACCTGCTTGCAGGAAGAGGAGAAAATGTCCCAGTTGAAACTCCACCATAGGAAACGTCTTGGACTCACACCAAGACACATATTTTTTCCAAATACGATGGTAATGTTTAGATGTTACTCCTTTCCTATCCTGTATCAGGGTAGGAATAACCTTGTTCGGAATGTCCTTCCGAGCTGGTATCTGGCGTTCAACCTCCATGCCGTCAAACGTAGCCGTGGTAAGTCTTGATAGATGAACGGCCCCTGCTGCAGAAGGTCCTCCCAAAGAGGAAGAGGCCTCGTCTCTTCTAAAAGTAGATCCAGATGATCGGCGTACCAAGCCCTTCTTGGCCAGTCCGGAGCAATGAAGATTGCCTGAACTCCTGTTCTCATTATGAGTTTGAGAAGCCTTGGAATGAGTGGAAGTGGAGGAAACACGTACACCGACTGGAACACCCATGGAGTCACTAGGGCGTCCACCACCACTGCTTGTGGGTCCCTCGGCCTGGAACAATACCAACGAAGCTTCTTGTTGAGATGAGATGCCATCATGTCGATTTGAGGTACGCCCCAAAGATCTGTTACCTCCTTGAACACCTCCAGGTGGAGACCCCACTCCCCTGGATGGAGATCGTGTCTGCTGAGGAAGTCCGCTTCCCAGTTGTCTACTCCCGGAATGAAGATTGCTGACAGCGCCAACGCATGTTTTTCTGCCCAGAGAATGATTCTTGATACCTCTGACATTGCAGCTCTGCTCTTCATTCCGCCTTGTCGGTTGATGTAAGCCACTGTCGTCACGTTGTCCAACTGTACTTAAACGGCCCGATTTCTCAGAAGATGGGCCGCTTGGAGAAGACCTTTGTATACGGCTCTTAGTTCCAGAATGTTTATCGGCAGGCCAGCTTCCAGACTTGACCACCTTCCTTGGAAGGTTTCTCCTTGAGTGACTGCGCCCCAGCCCCGGAGACTTGCATCCATGGTTAGAAGGATCCAGTCCTGAATCCCAAACCTGCGGCACTCCAGAAGGTAAGTAAATTGCAGCACCAGAGGAGAGAAATCCTGGCCATTGGCGACAGGCGTAATCTCTGGTGCATGAGTAGATGGGATCCCGACCACTTGTCCAGGAGATCCAGTTGGAAGGTCCGAGTGTGAAACCTCCCATACTGCAGAGCCTCGTAAGAGGCCACCATCTTCCCTAAAAGACGAATGCACTGATGAACAGACACCCGGGCTGGCTTCAGGACATCCCAGACCATTGATTGTATCACCTACGCTTTTTCCAACGCTTTTTCCACTGGAAGAAACACCCTCTGCACCTCCGTGTCGAGGATCATTCCCAGAACGGACAACCTCCTGGTTGGTTCTAAATGTGATTTTGAGATATTCAGGATCCAACCATGTTCCTTGAGAAGCTGGGTCGTGAGAGCTATTGACTGAAACAGCTTCTCCTTGGATGATGCATTTATCAGCAGATCGTCCAGATATGGAATTATGTTCACCCCCTGTCTGCGGAGGAGAACAATCATTTCCGCCATCACCTTGGTGAAAACCCTTGGTGCTGTGGAGAGGCCGAATGGTAGGGCCTGGAACTGAAAATGACAGTACAACAGAGCGAATCGGAGATAAGCTTGATGCGGCAGCCAAATCGGAATGTGGAGGTACGCATCCTTGATATCCAGGGATACCAGGAATTCCCCCTCTTCCAGACCTGATAGCACTGCCCTTAGAGACTCCATTTTGAACTTGAACTCCCTCAGAAAGGGGTTTAGTGATGAGGAGGGAGATCTTGAAATTCCAGCCAGTACCCCTGGGACACAATATTTAGTACCCAGGGGTCCAGGCCGGACGACACCCAGACGTGATTGAAATGTCTGAGTCTTGCCCCCACCGGCCCTACCTCCAGGTTGCGCTGTCCACCGTCATGCGGAGGACTTTGGCGCACCTGAAGCAGGCTTCTGTTCTTGGGAACCTGCCGCAGCAGGTGTCTTGGATTTTGGTCGGCCCCCTCTAAAGAAGGTGTTGGCCGGTTTGGTCTTTCTTGGTTTAGAGACCCGAAAGGACTGAAATGCAGGCGAAGAAAAAAGTTTCTTTGTAGCATGAGCTGCTGAGGAAAGAAAAGGGGACTTACCCGTTGTAGTCGTGGAGATCAACGCATCCAATGCTTCCCCGAAGAGAGTCTGACCTGTGTAGGGTAGGGTCTCCACACCTCTCCTGGATTCCGCGTCGGCAGACCACTGGCGCAGCCACAGTCCTCAACGAGCTGAGACGGACATGGAAGAAATTCTTGCAGCCATTGAACCCAGGTCTTTCATGGTTTCCACCATAAAACCTGCAGAATCCTGAATGTTACGGAGAAACAATTCAATGGCACTCTTATCTAACGTATCCAAATCCTCAAGTAACGTGCCTGACTACTTTACTATAGCTTTGGAAATCCATGCACAGGCAATAGAAGGACGGAGTATCGCCCCTGAAGCCGTGTATATGGATTTGAGCGTAGTATCAATCTTGCGATCAGCCGGCTCCTTTAAGGCAGTTGATCCTGGGACAGGTAAAACCACCTATTTTGAGAGTCTGGATACAGATGCGTCCACTATGGGTGGGTTTTCCCATTTCTTTCTATCCTCCTCTGGGAAGGGAAAGCAACTAGAACCCTCCTAGGGATCTGGAAATTTTTCTCTGAATTTTCCCATGCTTTTAATTCTTTGGATGAATGGAAGGTTAGCGAGGCTTTCTTATTGTCAGTGAAGTAAGCCTCCTCAACCTGCTCAGGTGTTGTGTCAGTAATATTCAACACATCTCTAATAGCCTCTATCATCAACTGCACCACTTTTGCAAGAGATGTGCCCCTCCTGAGCACGTCCCCATTACTGTCTGCCGTGTCAGAGTCGGTATCCGTGTCGTCTTGCATGATCTGGGCAAGAGCACGTTTGTGGGAACTCAGAGAGGGGCTTGAGGTAACAGAACTAGACCACACAGCCATAAAGTTCTGTAAAACCGGAGTTGCAGACTCATTCGGAGCAACCCTAGCAGAAATCGGAGAAATCATAGTTTTGATAGAGGATAACCACTCCGGTTCCCTTGCTGGTATCTGCGCTACAACAGTGCAATCCTGATTACATGGAATGAGATCATCCTGAGAGGACATGTCCTCAGCTGCATATGACACACAGTCCCTGGACATAGCTGACTGGAGACCCCAAACACTCCACACACACACAGGGTAGGTTAGACAGAGTTTCCCCCCTGAGAATGGCAAGAGAGACACAGAGATCAGAGCCAATCCACTCACAGCGCTGGTATATATAAAGGACACCCCTTATCAGCACCCACTGTGTACTGTAATAGTTGCACAAATCTAATTCACCGACTCCCCCCCTTCTACAACCCCCTGGTACCGCACAGGATAGCTGGAGTTGCTTGGAGGGACAGCTCTGTCAGCGTCTGTGTACAGGAACTGCAGGCAGGAAAATGACACTGAACGCTGCTGGGTCCGCTCTAAGGAGAAGCTCCACCCTATGAAGATGGCGCGTCTTCCTGCACAAATTCTTTATTCTGGCCTGAGGACTCCGTCGCAAGGTGGGGGATTCTGTCCCCTGTTGAGCATCTGAGTACGGAGGATTGTGACGCTAGCCAGGGGATTCAGTCTCCGGTTAGCGTCTGTGACCAGTGTAAGGTATTATGTCGATGGCTCAGGACGCCCCTCAAAGCGCCAATACTGTGTGCCGCTGAGCCTTCCCAGAGCGCATCTGCTCAGAGCTGCGCTCCTACCCTTGTGCTGCCATATCTCGCCTCTTCTGATCTGCTGGCTCTGTAAGGGGGTGGCGGCATGCTGCCGGTGTAAGCAATCCCCTGTGGCGGGGAACGTTCAATCCCCTCAGGAGCTCAGTGTCCTGTCAGCGGAGATAGTGGCTCAGACCCCACAGGGCGGACACTATTCCCCCCCTTAGTCCCTCGAAGCAGGGAGGCTGTTGCCAGCAGCCTCCCTGTAAAATAAAAAACTCTAAAATAAACTTTTACTAAATAAGCTCTGTAGAGCTCCCCTAGCTGTGACCGGCTCCTCCGGGCACATTTTCTAAACTGTGTCTGGTAGGAGGGGAATAGAGGGAGGAGCCAGCCCACACTCTCAAACTCTTAAAGCGCCAATGGCTCCTAGTGGACCCATCTATACCCCATGGTACTAATGTGGACCCCAGCATCCTCTAGGACATAAGAGAAATACTCCACTGTCCTTATCAGTGATAGAAATAAGGTGAAATAAGGTTTGTATCCAGTATGTTTAGAATAACAGAATACATATTGCTGTAAATAGAAACAATTGTTACACTTGAAAATAAAGTGAAATAAAGCAACATTCACTACCTCTGAGTTTTTTGTCAGTCTCTCAATCGGCAGTTGAAACAAAGTATCTTGTTACACAGCGCTTGAGTTGTAATCATAAATCATATAGGTACAAGTATATTAATTACCTCCACAAAGACAGTGATTAAACTTATATACAATGTATTTGTGCAGCATAACAGTCAAACTTAACAGATGCCACTTCCAAGATGTAATTTGACTGACAGATCAAAAATATATAGAGAATCGCATGAAATCGATTAATCAATGTATTATAATAGGATTTTGGTACTTACCGATAAATCCTTTTCTCCTAGTCCGTAGAGGATGCTGGGGACTCCAAAAGGACCATGGGGTATAGACGGGATCCGCAGGAGCTTGGGCACACTGAAAAGACTTAAAGTGGGTGTGAACTGGCTCCTCCCTCTATGCCCCTCCTCCAGACCTCAGTTATAGGAACTGTGGCCCTCATTCCGAGTTGATCGGTCGGTATTTTTCATCGCATCGCAATGAAAATCCGCTTAGTACGCATGCGCAATATTCGCACTGCGACTGCGCCAAGTAATTTAACAATGAAGATAGTATTTTTACTCACGGCTTTTTCATCGCTCCGGCGATCGTAATGTGATTGACAGGAAATGGGTGTTACTGGGCGGAAACACGGCGTTTTAGGGGCGTGTGGATGAAAACGCTACCGTTTCCGGAAAAAACGCAGGAGTGGCTGGAGAAACGGAGGAGTGTCTGGGCGAACGCTGGGTGTGTTTGTGACGTCAAACCAGGAACGACAAGCACTGAACTGATCGCACAGGCAGAGTAAGTCTGAAGCTACTCTGAAACTGCTAAGTAGTTTGTAATCGCAATATTGCGAATACATCGGTCGCAATTTTAAGAAGCTAAGATACACTCCCAGTAGGCGTAGGGTTAGCGTGTGTAACTCTGCTAAATTCGCCTTGCGACCGATCAACTCGGAATGAGGGCCTGTGCCCAGGAGAGACGGGCATTTATAGGAAAGGATTTTTGTGTAAACTAAGGGCTACAAACATACCAGCCCACAACACAAACATACCGTATCACCGGAGTAATAATAAACAAGATAACAGTATGAAATAACAACAGCAACAAGCTGAAAGCCAGAAAATACACTATCCGTGCATAAACCAAGTAAACCAACAAGAATACAGTGCCAGCAACAGTCCGCACTGGGATGGGCGCCCAGCATCCTCTACGGACTAGGAGAAAAGGATTTATCGGTAAGTACTAAAATCCTATTTTGTCTTACGTCCTAGAGGATGCTGGGGACTCCAAAAGGACCATGGGGTTTATACCAAAGCTCCAGACCGGGCGGAAGAGTGCGGACGATTCTGCAGCACCGACTGAGCAAACGCAAGGTCCTCATCAGCCAGGGTATCAAACTTATAGAACTTAGCAAAAGTGTTTGCCCCTGACCAGGTGGCCGCACGGCAAAGCTGTAAAGCCGATACGCCTCGGGCAGCCGCCCAAGACGAGGCCACTTTTCTGGTAGAATGGGCTTTTACTGACTTCGGCACGGGTAGTCCGGCCGAAGAATGAGCCTGCTGAATCGTACTACAAATCCAGCTTGCAATAGTCTGTTTTGAAGAATGATGACCAATCTTGTTAGCAGCATACAGGACAAACAGCACCTCCGTTTTCCTGGCAACAGCCGTACGGGCGACGTAGATCTTCAAAGCTCTCACCACATCCAGAGACCTCGGAACCGCCCCAGCATCCGTAGCCACCGGCACCACAATAGGTTGGTTAATGTGAAACGAAGACACCACCTTCGGCAAAAATTGTTGACGAGTCCGCAATTCTGCCCTATCTGAATGAAAAATCAAGTACGGCTCTTATGAGATAAAGCCGCCAACTCAGACACCCGCCTGGCAGACGCCAGCGCCAACAGCATGACAACCTTCCAAGTGAGAAACTTCAACTCAACCTTACGCAAAGGTTCAAACCAGGAAGACATGAGAAACTGTAAAACCACGTCAAGATCCCATGGAGCCACCGGAGGCACAAACGGAGGATTGATATACATTACTCCTTTCACAAAAGTCTGAACCTCTGGGAGGACAGCTAATTCCTTTTGAAAGAAAATAGACAAAGCCGAAATCTGCACTTTGATGGAGCCTAATTTCAGGCCTGCATCTACACCTGCCTGCAAAAAATGGAGAAAACGACCCAAGTGAAAATCTTCTGCAGGAGCCATTTTAGTCTCACACCAGGAAACATACTTTCTCCAAATACGGTGATAATGTTTCGCCGTAACCTCCTTCCTAGCCTTAATGAGAGTGGGAATGACCTCCCCGGGAATACCCTTACGAGCTAAGATCTGGCGCTCAACTTCCATGCCGTCAAACGCAGCCGCGGTAAGTCTGGAAACACGCATGGACCCTGCAACAACAGGTCCTTTCTTAGAGGAAGCGGCCAAGGATCTTCCACCAGTAACTCCTGAAGATCCGGGTACCAGGCCCTTCTTGGCCAATCTGGAACGACGAGAATCGCCTGAACCCTTGCTCGTCGAATGATCCCCAGTACCTTTGGAATGAGAGGAAGTGGAGGGAACACATACACCGAGCGGAACACCCACGGAGACACCAGGGCGTCCACTGCACTGGCTTGGGGGTCTCTTGACCTGGAACAATACCTCGGAAGCTTCTTGTTGAGACGAGACGCCATCATGTCGATTAACGGAATTCCCCAACGCTTTGTCACCTCTGCAAATACCTCTTGGTGAAGAGCACACTCTCCCGGATGGAGATCGTGTCTGCTGAGAAATTCTGCTTCTCAGTTGTCCACACCCGGTAGGAAGACTGCTGACAGTGCGCTCACGTGTTGTTCCGCCCAGAGAAGGATTTTTGTGGCATCCGCCATTGCCGCTCTGCTCCTTGTTCCGCCTTTACGGTTTATATGTGCCACCGCTGTGATGTTGTCTGACTGTACCAGCACAGGTCGACCCTGAAGAAAGCTTCTTGCATGTAGCAGGCCGTTGTAAATGGCTCTTAACTCGAGAACATTTATGTGGGGCCACGCTTCCTGGAACGACCATCTCCCCTGGAAGTTTCTCCCTTGGGTGACCGCACCACAGCCCCGGAGACTGGCATCTGTTGTCAGAAGCACCCAGTCCAGGATACCGAACCGGCGACCTTCCAGGAGGTGAGAACTTTGCATCCACCACAGGAGAGAAATTCTGGCTCTGGGAGATCGACTCATCTTCCGGTGCATGTGCAGGTGAGACCCGGACCATTTGCTCAGCAAATCCCACTGAAACACCCGGGCATGAAACCTGCCAAACGGAATGGCTTCGTACGCCGCAACCATTTTCCCCAGAACCCGAGTACATTGATGGATGGACACACTCTTCGGCAGCAGACGTTTCCTGACCATCGACTGCAGTTCTAGAGCTTTTTCTTCTGGAAGAAATACTCTTCGTAACTCCGTGTCCAGAATCATGCCCAGAAACAACAGCCGAGTGGCCGGAATCAACTGAGATTTCTGCAAATTTAGCACCCAACCGTGCTGCCGGAGTACCAACAGTACCAAACTCACACTCCTCAGCAAGCGATCCTTGGACCTCGCCTTTATCAGGAGATCGTCCAAGTACGGGATAATTGTAACCCCTTGCCTGCGAAGGAGAACCATCATTTCCGCCATGACCTTGGTGAAAATCCTCGGGGCCGTGGAAAGCCCAAACGGCAACGTCTGAAATTGGTAATGAGAATCCTGTACCGCAAACCGTAGGAAAGCCTGATGCGGAGGATAAATCGGGACGTGTAAGTAGGAATCCTTTATGTCCACTGACGCCATAAAATCCCCCCCTTCTAGGCTGGCAATCACCGCTCGAAGAGATTCCATCTTGAATTTGAAAACTTTTAAGTATGGATTGAGGGATTTTAGGTTCAGAATCGGTCTGACCAAACCGTCCGGTTTCGGCACCACAAAGAGGCTCGAGTGGAACCCCTCCCCCCGTTGAGACGGGGGAACGGGAACAATGACCCTCTGGAGACACAACTTTTGTATTGCTGCCAGCACGACCTCCCTGTCCGGAAGAGACACTGGCAGGGTCGACATGAAAAACCGGTGAGGGGGCGTCTCCTGAAACTCCAGCCTGTAGCCCTGAGATACAATCTCTAGAACCCATGGATCCAAGTCCGATTGGACCCAGACCTGACTGAAGAACTGCAGACGGCCCCCCACCGGCACGGACTCCCCTAGGGAAGCCCCAGCGTCATGCAGTGGACTTGGTAGCGGTAGGGGCGGACTTCTGGTCCTGGGCGCCTGACACTGCAGGCGACTTCTTTCCCCTACCTCTACCTTTTGAAGCGAGAAAGGACGAACCTTTTCCTCGCCTGTATTTATTTGGACAAAAGGACTGCATCTGCTGATGTTGTGGCTTTTTGTGTTGTGTGGGAACATAGGGAAGAAACGAGGACTTACCCGCCGTTGCGGTAGAAACCAGGTCCGCCAAGCCTTCCCCAAACAGCACATTACCTTTGAAGGGTTATGCCTCCATAGCTCTTTTGGAATCGGCATCAGCATTCCATTGATGGATCCACAGCGCCCTCCTGGCCGAAATCGACATGGCATTGGCTCTTGACCCCATGAGACCAACATCCCTCGCCGCATCCTTCAGGTAATCTGCAGCGTCCTTGATATAACCAAGAGTTAAAAGAACAGTATCTTTATCAAGGGTATCCATATCATTAGCTAAATTCTCAGCCCATTTAGCAATAGCACTACTCACCCATACCGACGCCACAGCAGGTCTGAGCAATGCACCCGTATTAGTGAAAATGGACTTCAGAGATGGCTCCAGCTTGCGATCCGCCGGATCCTTGAGAGCTGCCGTGTCAGGAGACGGAAGCGCCACCTTCTTAGACAAACGAGATAAAGCTTTATCAACATTAGGCGACGCCTCCCATTATCCCCTATCAACAGATGGAAAAGGATACGCCATGTAAATCCTCTTGGGAATCTGCCACCTCTTGTCCGGCGACTCCCAAGCCTTTTCACAAAGAGTATTCATCTCATGAGAGGGGGGAAACTGCACCTCAGGTTTCTTTTCCTTAAACAAGCAAATCCTTGTTTCCTGTACGGCAGGTTCCTCAGAAATGCGGAACACATCTTTTATAGCCACAATCATGTACTGAATACTCTTAACCAATCTAGGATGCAAAGGAGCCTCAGTGAAGTCGACATCGGACTCAGAATCCGTGTCGGTATCAGTATCTACCACTTGAAGAAATGTCCTCTTTACGGACCCCGACGGGGTCTGTACCTGCGATAAAGCATCCTCCATGGATTTTTTTCCACACCTGCATCTGTGATTCAGATTTATCTAATCTCTTTGATAAAGAAGTCACATTAGAATTAATTGTATTCAACAGTGCAAGTAAGTCAGGTGTCGGCTGCGTCGACAGAGCCAACTCCAGACCCGCATCTGCCCCCCCCCATAACCTCCTCCGGTGCGTAACATTCAGCCTCAGACATGTCGACACCTAGTATCGACCCACCGACACACACATACAAAGCCTCAGCCAGGGGACAGGCCCACAAGGAAGCCCGGACAGAGAAACACAGAGGGAGTATGCCAGCTCACACCCCAGCGCCCATATATCCCACCAAGGAAAATATATGTCACAGCGCTACCCAATATAACAATTATGCACCAGCTACTGTGTCCCCCCCCTCCCGATAAGCTCCCCGTTACGTTGATGGAGCTCGTGGAGGTCCCGGACCAGCGTCTCCCGCCTGCACGTGAGGAGAAAATGGCGCCTGTGAGCCGCGCGGCTAAGCTCCGCCCCCTACTGGCGCGCTTCAGCCCGCCAAATTCAAAAACTCGAAAATGCCGGCGGGGTTCCCGAAAACGGTGCCAATGCACCGATCAAGCATCTGCCGGCCGAAGAAGACCCAGTAACATGCTGCCCAGGGCACCCCCCCAGCGCCCTGCACCCTGTGAGTGCTGGAGGAAATGTGTGTATGGGAGCATGGAGCGCAGCGTTGCCACTGCGCTGTACCTTTACTGAAGTCTTCTGCTGTCCTGAAGTCTTCTGGTCTTCCAGTAGCCGAGAAGCATAGCCCTTAAACTAAGAAGTAGTAGGTCTACTTCTCTCCCCTCAGTCCCACGATGCAGGGAGCCTGTAGCCAGCAGGTCTCCCTGAAAATAAGAAACCTAACAAAGTATTTTCCAGAGAAACTCAGGAGAGCTCCCCTAGTGAGTGTCCAGTCAGTCCTGGGCACAAAGTCTAACTGAGGTCTGGAGGAGAGGCATAGAGGGAGGAGCCAGTTCACACCCACTTTGTCTTTTCAGTGTGCCCAAGCTCCTGCGGATCCCGTCTATACCCCATGGTCCTTTTGGAGTCCCCAGCATCCTCTAGGACGTAAGAGAAAACATGTTAGTTCCTCTTTAAATATGAGAGCATTCACGTGGTCGTCTTACATATATAACCAGATATAAAAAAAAATTAAACTAGTTCAGTTCCGATGAGACAATCTGATATAGATAAGTCCCCATTTTTAGCTATTGCACAGACTCGTCTATTTGCTGAATACAAAGCTATACCATAAACTCAATTAACAGTATTTGTAAGATACGTGACCTGTGTGCTGGGGTTGTCCGCTATGCGCAGTTAGCAGACATACCCTAAACAGCTCCTGACGTATGTTTCGCCAGGTGGGCGGCCTTTGTCACTAGAAAAAAGCTCACACAGAAAGATCTACGGACAGCACTATTTAAACCTGGCGCTTCCGGTCAATCAACCAATCAGTGAAATAGCACTGCATTGTCGCATAGCCAGGCTCCAACACATCTGAGGAATAATGCTCAACTTAAGTTTCAAATGTTGGAAAATACAAAAAATGAAAGCAAAACAAATAACAAAAAAAACGGAGGCATCTAAGAGGACACGCTCTTGCACAGAGGGCATATATGAATTATATTTAGTAAATGAGTTCTACCATGATCCCATATTTTTCTATGTATGTTTTCTGCAGCACATGACAGAATTTCTGATGGGCAGGCAGATAGATCCATTTTCTAGCTTTAGATGAAATAAATAGGTAAACGGATCATATATTTTATCAGTAATGCTTAGTTGTCACGTGAGGGAATTTCTATCTATCTATCTATCTATCTATCTATCTATCATCTATCTATCTATCCGTAGATGCCGCTGAATCATATTAAACAATAGATCCATGTTTATGCTTCAAAATTAGGGTACAGTAAACTGGAAAAAATACATTAAAATTATAAAAGAAATAAGAAGTAAAATATATGTCTTATAAATAAAATACATTTAACCCCAAGATGCCACAGCTATGCGTTGAAGTATTTTCAAACCGTAAATTGCCATGTGATCAAAGTATTGCGCTTCCTTGTCGAGGGTATAAGATATACTCTCGAGAGATAATACTTATAGGTGGCATTATAGAGGGAGCCATTTAAGCACACGGATCAAAATTTCAATAGCGCTACAAATGGTTGAAATGTATTTGAAAAGTATTTAAAAGACATTTTGTATATAGAAGTGCCAATTTGGGCCAAAAAACACACACAATTATTTAAAAAAAATGTCACTAATTGTAATATTTGGAGAAGATAAGTAAGGTGAGTAACCATAAGTAATATAGGGTTGTCCATAATATTGAGTAAAGAGGTGAAAAAGATTTAAAAAAAGGATTATCTGACTCAAATGTGATTCCTACCTCTTAAATAAATACTATCATATGATAAGCTGCTTACAGGGTTGAGTGTCTATAAAAGTCTAAATCAGGCATTCCCAACCACGGTCCTCGAGGCACACTAACAGTGCAGGTTTTAGTGATATCCAGGCTTCAGCACAGGTGACTTAATTAGTAGCTCAGTTATTTTGATTTAACCATCTGTGCTGCAGCCTGGATATCACTAAAACCTGCACTGTTAGTGTGCCTTGAGGACCGTGGTTGGGAATGACTGGTCTAAATTATACAAACACAGTGAGAAGGGGGAGACCCTCACCAGACAATGGAAAAAATGTGCTGAGAATTTGATGAAAATTTACAATGTCATGTCAACGTGGTGAAGGAAAATTGAATGCCGTATATTTATTAATATTAATTGAAAAATGCCTATGCAGTTGTATGAAGATAGTGAATATGTATTGATAAAAAAGATGAACAAAGGGGAAAAAAAAGGAGGGGTTGGAGGAGGTGGGGGGAGGGGGAAAAAAGTGCCTATGTAAAATTGTTGAAGGAATAGTCTCTTGTAAGTAAATTGTAGAGTCAGGATATTGAATATAACATTTTTTGAAAATAAAATAATAAGGGGATTAAAATTAAAAGGTTTGAGGGTTATTATATTTGATCACATGGTTTGAAGAATTTTTAGTATTTTTAGTAGTCTAGAAAAGAAATGAAGCTGTTGAATTCATGAAGACCTCCTGGAGTGACTGTTCCCAAATTGAAAATCCAATCAGTTTCTTTTCTGAGAAGGGCCTTTTCAAAGTAGACTCCTCTAATTCTCAGATGTATTCTTTCTAGTCCAAAGGCCTTGAGGTGTTTAGGATCATTGTTGTGCTTATAATACTAATAAGTGTTTGGTCACGGATGTAAAAAATAAATGTATGCTTTTGAAGATCTGTGGAAGCATTTCGGAAATTGCTGACATGTTTTAATATTCTCACTTTCATGGCTCTTTTCGTCATGCCTACATATCTCATGTTACAAGAGCACTGGAGGTAGTAGATAACTCCGATAGTCTTACAGTTAATAAAATTTTGTAGCCGTATCCGTTTGCCAAATCTATCATATATCTCGTTTCTCTTGAGAATATGTTCACAAGCCTTACACTCTCCACAAGGGAAAGTGCCCGGTAATCTGGGAGGTTTTTCTTAGTTCTCTCATAATGGCTCCAACTCATTGAGACCTGTGTTCCAACTGAGTCCTTGAGATCTGTATCCAGTTGAAGTATAGACCAATGTTTGTTTGTTATTTTCTTAATCTCTCTCCATTCTGTGCAGAATTTGCCTATAAACCTGATGTTACCGGATTCCTCTATCTTTTTAGCTTTGTGAAAAACAAGAGCATCCCTGTTTGTTGTTTGTATTGCAAGGTACTTTGCTCTCTTTATGGAGCAATTGCTATAACCTCTATTCTGAAGTCTCTTGATTACTTCCCATGATTGCTCACAAAATGTGTCATCTGAACAATTTCTTCTGAGTTTTAGAAATTCTCCTTTTGGTATATTGTTCACCGTAGGAGGAAAATGGCAACTTGTCTCATGCAGTAAGCTACTAGTAGCCGTTTTCTTTCTGAACAGGGCAGTTGTTATTTCCCCTGCTTTGTTCTTGGCAATTTTCAAATCCAGGAAGAAGATTTCTGTTTTACTGATTTCATATGTGAATTTTAAATTTAAATAGTTACTGTTGAGTAGATTGATGAATTCCAGAAATTTATTTTCATCACTGTCCCATATTATGAATATGTCGTCAATAAATCTGAGCCATTGGATGACATATGTGGTATATCGATCGTACTTTTCTGAAGAAACTTCCTCTCGTTCCCATCTGCCGAGCAAGAGATTTGCATAAGTAGGGGCTCATGCGGAACCCATTGCTATGCCCCTTACTTGTAAAAATAATTTATTGTCAAAAGTAAAATAATTTCTATGGAGAATGAACCTGAGATCTGTCAAAAAATCATTTAATTCACTGTTTCCCTCCATATTCATTAATTACTAGGCTGGGTAGATTCCATCCTCATGATCTATTGATGTATACAATGATTCCACATTAAGGGAGATGAGAAGATGTCCCTCCTCTAATTTTATGCCATGTAATTTATGTAACACATCAGTTGTGTCCCTTAAATAGGATGGTAAACTCAGTACATGTTTTCGGAAATGAGTGTCTATGAAACTACTTCCTTGTTCCATTAAACTTCCAATCTCCGAGCCTATTGGTCGTCCCGGGGGTCAGAGGCATTCTTATGAATCTTTGGTAAGATATAGAATGTGGGAGTTTTGGGGTTATTGTCCGTAAGAAAAACAACTTCTTGTTTAGTTAATATGCCTCTTTGGGAGTTATCTTTAATTAATCTGTTGTATGCAAGTAAATAATTATCCGCAGGATTAAACAGAAGTGGTCTGTAACAAGTTTCATCTCCTAATTGTCTCATAATCTATCTCTGATACATCTCCTGGGGCCATAATACAAAATTGCCTCCCTTATCGGAGGGCTTGATTATTAAGTGGTCCCAGTTTTTTATTTCATTAAAAGCCTTTTTCTCCTCCTTCGAGAGATTCGTGTGAACTTTCTACGGTTTCCTTTTGGCATGAATGTCCTGTAAGATGTCAAGATCCCTTGAAACCATTTGCATGAAGGTTCTGACCGGTGGGTTGATAATATCTTGGGGAAAGAATTTTGATTTCCTTTTACAAATTCGTCTAGTATTATCTGTCCAGAAAGTGTCAGAGACATTGCCTTCTTCAAGTAATATTGCTAAATTTGACAGTGCCGCAATAGTAGGGGTATAAGAGGAGTTACAGGACAGGATCCTCTACAGGGGAGTATGCATGATTTGTCCCAGTTTATCAATAACCCAGAGTATCCACCAAACTTGGTAATAATATCCAGGATGTAGGCCATAGTCACATTATACTGAGATATAAAAAGTAGGCTATCGTTCGCATAAAGGGCAATTTTGTCGGATTTGGAACCTAAAGTGAACCCTTTTATTTCGGGACTAGCCCTTATAAGGCAGGCCAGAGGTTCTAATGCCAGGATGAACAGGGTAGGTGACAGAGAGCAACCTTGCCTGGTTTCTCTGGCAAGCGGGAAGGAGGACGATATATAAACATTGACTGACACCCTAGCAAAGGAAGCAGAGTATAATAATTTAACCCTAATGTACATATCCCGGGCCAATCCCAAAGCACTCCATGGTCTTCAACAGGAACATCCATTCCACCGAGTAAAATGCCTTAGCGGCATCCAAAGATACTATAATAGAAGTGTGACATCTCCATGGGAGACCTGCAGGTGCATAACCGGACGTCTCAGATTTATTGCCCGGCGTGAAGCCCATCTGATCTCCATGAATCAGTTGAGAAATGACCAAATTAAGTCTAATTGGCAGAACTTTAGTTAATATAGTGTCAAAGTCAGAAAAATGTCTCAATGCACGTTGCCATATTTGCACCGCACACTGGTCCGTGCTGCGCATGCGTACGCTCTCCCGTGGAAGCGCATACCCGCAATAGCGTGCACTCGCACGCGCAGTATGCGCATTTACGGTAGAGTTTATGTGATCGTAGCGTGCGACTCATTCGTTACAAAAGTTCACAATTAATGTAGTTTATAGATCATGTTCCCCTCAATAGTTTCTGTAAGTTTGGTTTAGATAGAATGTCCCTGAGCGGAGGAATCCCTCTTTGTATTGCACGAAGGGTCTAACAGGAGTCATACAGCAGTGTTTGATACCCATCGGAAGAGTATTTAATTAGCAATATTCCGGTGTTGGTTTGGAGCGTATTAATCGCTCGCGCGAATAGTTATGGACATAAGAAGTTTATGTCCATTTCTATGATTTGCACATACTCAGGTATGCGGCGGGAAACCCAGTTCCCCACCCACCTGAGCTGTTGGAAATCAGCACAGCCCACCTGTATGAATCAACCTATGACCTTTGGTTACAGTACAGGGCCGAATTCCTGTGTCCAATAAACTGTAGGATTGTAGGGACTAGGAGATTGCATTGTGTGTGGGGCATAAATAGGCAGACCGACCACATCCAGCTCTCACTCTCTCATCAACGGTTATCTGCTGATAACCGGGAGCTGGATATCGAGGCGCAGGCGATCATACCCTTTGTGCGTAAGTTCTCTCCGTAATCATTGTCTTTCTGTGAGCAAATCTCTCTCTCTCTCTCTCTCTCTCTGTGTCTATTTCTCTCTCTCTATTCTCTCTTTTCTCTCATATCTCCCCTAGACTAAACTTTATAGTATTGTATTGTATTGTGTTAGACCAGGATAGCATTGTAGTTTATCCCTTAGTTAGGTGTTTGGTTAGGAAGTCTTTGTTATATTGTAGTGTATCATTTGTACTGTGTTACTCTTTTACAAGTATACTAGATATAATACAGATAATAGGCTTTGGAACCCTAAACCAGTATCAGTGTATTTTCTATAGTGATAAGTGTTCATTTGAGCGTCGGTGACGCTCATGCAGCTTTGTAGATAGTCAGGTTACACAAGGTTGCACTTACACCCTGTACTCACGTTAAGGTATTCTGTGTGTTTCATCGGTATAAGGTTTAATATCAAGGTATAGTGTTGTGAGCGTCTGCACCGCTGGTGACCTCCTCGTGGTCTCTAGCGTATGCTACGTTACAGCGAATCTTTCCCCTAGACATAACCAATAACGTGTCCTGTGATCACTGGGCCGTGAGCGAACGTGACGCTTGAGCGTCTCGCCTACGGCTGAGCGATCGTTACGCAAATAGCGTATCATTACGGTATTTCTTAAGTAAGCAGCGTACAGTGTTCTTAGCTTCATAAGGGTTGTTTATACGACAAAGGAATTTAGCATTGTCAATTGCGGGCTCGTCCGGTCCTTTTCACATCTGCACTAGGTAGATCAGCAGACATTATCCCCCAGCAAAAGGGTGGGAAGTTGTCTCGCAGTTGCTGACGGGATAAGCGTCTGCTTCGCTTAGGTAAAGAGTGCTGAAGGAATCCGGTAACCGGAAGTAAGAACAAAACGCTTGTGTCTTTTAAAACTGTTTTTTTTTTTCTTTTGTCTTGCGTACGTACGCATATATCTGCATTTCTGTTTCATTTTCGTATATCACTATTCCTGTTTGCCAAATTTTATAGTTGATAGAAAGGGCTAAAAGGAGATTTGCTGTTATTTAATAGTAGAGGTAATAGTTAAAGTATAGAACAACACACGGGTTGTCTGGAAAACAAGGCAGTCAGTGTGGATTGCGGTAGATGATCAGGGATCATCTACATTGATAAATAAATATATTGTGTTACGGTGGATCCTTTGCATTGCGTACACGTGTCGCTAACAAAGACTAGCGTACGCAATCCAAAAGGCAGACGCACGCAGCGTTCATTACGCAACGTAGCGTCTGGTTACGCCCACGTAGCCCAAGTCACGAAAAGTTGAATTAGCGCAAAGCGATAATTAGCGCAAAAGCGATAAAGTAACGCACAGCGGTAGATAACGCGACGCGGTAAATAACGCAAATCTATTTTTTGGAAAATCTGAAAATTTAGTTTAACAGATCCTGCTCCTAATTGGTAACACTCTTGGCCTGAAGACAATTTCTGCGCAGAAATAGATATAGAAACAAAGTGTACATGTGTTGAGTGAGTGTGTTTTGTATACAAAAGTTTATATAACTTTAAGGTGGAACCAAAAGGAAAGTCGGGTACTCGTTAAGGAACATACGTGTAAGTGACATATACGGTGGCCAGGGAGGCATCTCTGGTTAAATAATATTTGAGCATTAGAGTATAGCGGACCATAAGGTATCAAGACCAGGAGGTCATAAGGTAACAAGACCAGGAGGTCATAAGGTAAACAGACCAGGAGGTCGTAAGGTAACAGGTAAATAGACAAAGAGGTCCGCTATAAAAGTCCAGTGGCACAACGCCTGGGGTGTTGGTGCAGAACCCATATAGGCCATACAAGCTCTGGTTGAAGGAATCGCAGCCGAAAACATCGATTCCATTGATCTTTCAGTACATGACAAGTAGTGCTCGTATACTGAACGATTGGACCGCACGTTATTGTGTGCAGTAGTTAGTAACCTGACCTAATACCATAAGAGTAAAGTGGTCACAAACGCTATCTGTACATTCTGACGTGATTTGTGTAATTTTTTATTTTTGGAAGGGAAGTTCGCTGGTCACTCAGGAACTATCTAACAACCCCAACTTTACTGGAAAGAGTAAGTGTCCTGCGGGTAACCCTCATATGTTCCAGTAAACTAAAGGTTCACAGGGGCCCTGGGTTGGGTACCACAGCTCTGGTTTACAGTGATTGCGGCATAGGCCAACGTGGGCGAGAAGTAAGTGGGGTACTTGATAAACCACCACCGCCGGCCTGCCCAAGGACATCTTGGTTTGTTTGTAAGGGTGCGCTGAAAGCCTTGATATTCAAGGAGGAATAAGCAACGCCTGCAGATTATGGGGGCCATTTGTTCAGGTAGGGGGCGATCAACCCAGGTTCAGGTTGATTCAGAGAACCGATCCATCGGGTCGGCACGAGATGTGATGTGTAAGAAATATGGAAATCACGCTGAAGTTTTTTGTGATGAATGGGAGAGAATGACTGTACAAGACAGGGACAAGTTCCCAAGAATAGGTAGCTTCAGTCCAGAGGTGTTACAAAATTTAAGGAGGAGGATAAGTCTCGTTGAACTAACGAAGAGACAAAATAAACATTATGAATATTTACAGTTATGGCAACAGGAAAGTGAATTACAAAGAGAGTCTATTGACTTTTCTGACTCTTATCTTGAGAGGAGAGACATGGCATCGGGAGAGGAGTTGATTGCGGAGAGAAAAGCACAAGGGTGGAACAATAAAAACGCTCTTAGCAACTGTAATATAGATTATAAGAATAAGTGTAATAAATGTAACAATGATTATTGTAATACTGTTGAATGTACAACTATTAACCTGTGCCAGTTGCACCCCATGTCAAACCTCCCTCAGGAATACAAACAAGACAGTGAGCCCAGAACGATGTCAGCACCTCTTCCAACAACCATCACAGAAGCCATCCAGGTGGACACGGCCAAATGGGTAAAGGCAATAATCGAACCCCCTAACGGAGGGTCAGGTGAGGTCGTGTCCACAGGTACGTACAATGTTTCATATCACGCACAAACAGATGTACCCCATATTGTAAGGCCAACACAAGATGATGGAACTGAGCTCAATCTGGCCAGGGTGATCTCAGTCCCCAATGGGAAGACTGACGATCAGGGAATCATTCCCGTCAAGGACAGTGCAATGCGCTGTCTCTTGTCCCGGACCGAATTGAGATCAATTGTGTCTGAATTTCCTGATCCTAGGAAAAATCTAGCCAAATGTCAAAGGTTTATAAAAGAACTAGGAAACGCCACAGAACCCACCAACAAAGAGTGGCGGACAGTGCTGAGGGCATGTTTGCCCTCCAGGGTTGACCCTGAAAAGTTCATTGCTGATTGTAAATTAAACACAGAGGTACCTTGTACGGAGGAACACAATCAGGAATGTATTAGGCAGATTAACCGACAGTTAGGAATATATTTCCCAGCTGCTGTCAAGTGGAATGAAATTTTCTCCATAAGACAAAACGAAAGGGAAAATGTTTCTAATTATTTCAATCGAGCACTGCAAATAATGGCTGGAAACACTGGGATCACGGACATCAAGACAAATGCACAACATAGAAGAATAGCGGTTAAGATATTAATGAATGGTTTAAAAGATGAATTAAAAACAAGGGTACAGACCACCAACCCAAACTGGAGAGATATCTCGGTGACTGCACTAAGAGAGGCCGTCATCAATCAGGATCAGAATATCACCAGATACAGAGAGTCACAAAGAGATAAGTTAATGGCAGCAAAAATACAGGCCCAAACCACAAGACCACCCCAACAAAAGCCCCACACCCCTGCGAGAAATCCAGATATGGTAGTCTGTTACCATTGTCATAGAAAGGGACACATTGCAAGAGATTGTAGATCACGAGAAAGACCACACCATAATCATAAAAAAACCAAGGAACCAGGGAAGCACAGGGGAAACGATTGATGATGATGAGCATCCGAGCGTTTGAGGAGGCATCAAATCAGCCAAGACCCCATTTCACTGACACTTGGAGGAAGCCCAGGATTTGTTACCATTGTAGGAGAGAAGGGCATTATGCCCACAACTGCAACAGCCCACATAAAGTTAGACCCCCTAGACCAAGAAATGAGCAAAATTACAACACACACCATTATAATCAAGAATCACATAGGCAGGAAAGGTGATTGTTAGGAATGGAGGCAAGCCTGAGGTAACGGTTAATGAAGTGGGAGGTCATTCACTGAAGACACGGGAATGACCAGGTTAAACGTTGTAAATGTATTTGTGAAAAATGTTTTTCTCTTTTCTCACTCTCTATCCCCATCTCTGACGATTATTGGTAAGAATTCAAACATTGCATATTCGCTTGGTCCTTGCAGAAGTCTACCAAACCCCAGCATGACCTATCCACCACAATGTATTCTGGCCAGATACAGACAGTGGAATAATGCAAGTGCTGGTGGGGAGGGACTGCTCAAGGAGACCATTAGACACGTAGATACGACAGCCTAATAAGTCTGACAATGTTTTTCTAATACTAACAATGTTTTCTTACAATGTTTAAAAATGCTTTGTTTCTCTTTTCTTATTGATGGTTATTGTCGAGTTATGTAATGTATATATGCACATGAATTGTTCTCTATCTCTTTTGTTTTTTTTATTTTCTCTCTCTTCTCACTCATGTTTCCATGATTTAAAGATGCTATGTCACCCCTCAGTTGGACCAATGATAATGCCAGATTTTTGCTCCTTACAGAAAGATCGTCGGTTAGGAGGGAATATTGCGTCACCAGAATGATCGTTTTTGAAGACTGAGAGACAGCACCTTTTGAGAGGACAGCAGAACAAAAAGAACAACAAAACGAGAGAACTTATTATCGTAACGAGTTCTCTCCCCCTCAAACTGATTTTCTTATACCCCCTTTACAAATTTCTTCTTTTCTCCTCCTGTAAGATGGACTTGCCCCAAGAGACTGTGACATGGATTTTCCCGCTAACCATGATGTTGACCAGAGCAGTCTGTTTCGGTGAGAGTACCAGTGAGGTCGAGAAAGGATCCAGAAAGGTCCTGATGACTGAGACGGAGGTGTAAATTTCCAATAGCAACCCAATCACCAAGCAAAGGCGAGTACCGGGCACGATCTAACAACCATGTTATTTGTAAACAACTGTGAAGGAATGTTAGTTCAAAAAGAAAGTTGTATCTGTAGGCTCTGTAACAAAGTAATGCCAATCCAGTTTTAATATCCATATGGACCGGCATCCATTGAGTGACTATCACTCTCTAGTGGGTAGCGTGTTAAACCAAACAGATTGTTGGGTATGCTCTCAAGTACCTCAGGGTCACAGTAAATCAGGGCTAGTACCATTTCCTTTAACGTTAGGGGAGGTACTTGAGCTAAGTGGTGGGAGACCGGTGGACCGGAGGTTTAACATCTCCAGCCCTCCTAGTTTGAAGCTCCACCAATACCATGTGGATAGGTCCCTCATATGTTTTAACATCTCCAATCCCAGAAAACCGGGAAATTGGGAAGTGTCATGGAGCAACCTTACCATGACCTTTTCACACAGAGCAGATAGAATGCCTACAGATACAGAGCTCGTACGCCACATAGCCAGTAGAGGAAAATCTTTCCGGTATCGATATACCTTAGGAAATAGGATTACTAAAGTTGGAGAGGTATCACCAGGATACTGTGCACATATCGTACAAACCGATACGTGCATTAGGCAGATGGAAGAATTAGGGTCAGGAGATTTCACCTGGAAGGTTTGTAACATGGTCATGTCCTTCTCCGTCCCATATGTTCTCCCCGATGATGCATATTTCATATGCGGGAGAAAGGCGTACAAGTGGCTTGCCCCAAACTCTGAAGGATTGTGTTATATTGGAAAAGTATTGCCTGAAGTAATGACTGTTACACATGACAAAATGAAGGACATACACCGTGGTGCCCAAACTCCTTATACTCACACTCACTACGAGCACCTTGTTAAAAGACAACTGTCAGAAAGGTTAGAGCATCCGGCCTCTGATCTTATCCATGAATCCACCGGGATTCAGGTTCTGGTAGCGTTAGATTTCACTCGCACCGCTCGAGGTGTGATGAATTATAGATACATTTCCGCACTCGCCAATTTGTTAGATAATATCACTGAAATGTATGATGACACGTTTAGATACACTGGAAGAGAACTTCAAGCTTACAAAACAGAACTAGTTCAGCATAGGATGATTCTTAATTATCTTACAGCAGTAACAGGCGGATATTGTGTTACATTGGCAACACAGTACGGCATAAAGTGTTGCACGTATATCACAAATAGCACCGAGGATCCGGTAGAGGTCATAGACCAAAAGATGGACGATATTCTGCAATTAAAGTGGGAATTTCGTCGAAAACACAATCTCACCCTTGCTGCTGTAGGTAATGAGCTGACTGGTTGGGTGTCATGGTTGAACCCGCGAAATTGGTTCTCCGGTTTAGGAGAGTGGGCTCAAGGAGTCATAATGGATGTTGGAAAGTTTCTACTATGTATTTTGGGTGTCGTTATATCTATTGGATTGATATTTAGATGCGGGCAGGCTTTGATGAGGGGCAAGCAAAGTACGAAAGTGATGAGCTTAAGGAGTGAGGAAACTGTAATTAACCTGGATTTGATTTATGACCCAATGCTAGAAACCATGACGTAATGATGTAATGAGTATACGGTCCGCCTTTCACCCATTTCTATGTTTTCCTCCGAGGTACAAAGACCCACGTAGACGAAGGATTTGATGAGCCAAGGGGCCGACAACGGAAAGATGGAAAGAAGAAGAGCAGACGACCTGATAAACAAGATTTTGATGGACAATGCCATGGGTACCCCAGTTTCCCTAGGAACTTTAAAATCACGCTAGCCCAACATTTTTTGTAAATCCATGGACATTGTTTGCTTTACTCACGATTTATGAGCAAAAACACAAAGAAGAAGACTCCAATCAACCGACACCAATCAAGACCCCAATCGACGAACGTACATTAACCTGACATAGAATATCATTGCATTTTTCGTAAGTGTTCTTTATCTTCATCTCTGCAACCCTCAGGTAATAACACACATAGTCGATAGGGAATACAGGCACAGATAGCAGCAACCACATACCCCCCCATTCATGTATCATCAACTAAAATGTGCATCCCCATTTTGTTACAACTACAGCCGAAATGAGCTCGGTAAAGTTTGACAGCCCATCCACAGACCTGTACCACAGGATAAGAAGGAATTCAAATGTATACTTCGCAATACCTCGAAGCTTGATCTACCACACGTACGGCACGATGATACATGACCCTCCAAACATGGACTCATACACACATGCTCCTGCTTTCTCACTAGGTCATACCCTCTTCACACCTTCTCCTCTCTCCTCCCCTACCCAACCATGGAAATCAATTAACCCCTGACTTACATTTTTCTCCTTAAATGTTATCACTGACCTGGTTTGGGAGTGTTGTGGACTCGGGGCTTCTTCCGATGACCGGGAAGAGGAACCGCCACTGGGTCGCAGTAGGGATGGCCGGATGTAGGTCTTCCTCATGCAGGACTACGTCGGCAGGCGGGAGGCACAGAGGAGTTCTTGACGGTCTCCTGTAAGACAAGACTCGTAGAAATACTGAAGGCTGGGGTACTGAGATATTAGAGGTACCGTGATGTCGGAGGCTCCGCGGTATTGGGGTTCTGAGGTGCTGGAAGTACAGGGCGTGCTAGGAGGCCCCTGGAGGTACGGAGATGCTTGGAGGCACGAGGTGCTTGGAGGCACGGAGGTGCTTGGAGGCACGGAGGTGCTTGGAGGCACGAGGTGCTTGGAGGCACGGAGGTGCTTGAAGGCACGAGGGTACTTGGAGGCACGGAGGTACTTGGAGGCACGGAGGTGCTTGGAGGCACGAGGTGCTTGGAGGCACGGAGGTGCTTGGAGGCACGGAGGTGCTTGGAGGCACGGAGGTGCTTGGAGGCACGAGGTGCTTGGAGGCACGGAGGTGCTTGGAGGCACGGAGGTGCTTGGAGGCACGGAGGTGCTTGGAGGCACGGGATGCTTGGAGGTACAGGATGCTTGGAGGCACAGGACGAGGGAGCTCTGGAATCACAGCTTCCGAAGGAGAAACGAAGATACTCAGGCACCGGATCTCTGCCTGGTATCCGCTTTTAAACTCCCCGCCCCAGCCTGATTGACGGAGCAGGCAGGTGACGTCAGACCTGCTCCGCCTGCTTGCCCTCACTTGCGATGGCGGCGTCCCTGCTTCCGGGAAGCCGCCGGGGAGCAGCGCCGACCCGCCACTGAATCCGGAGACCGCCAGGGGGAACGAGGCGCCGGGCAGACCAGACCACCCGTAGGGACAAGCGCGGCCGCCGCGGCCGCTGCAGGTTTGTAACAGTACCCCCTCCTCCAGGAGTGGCCCCTGGACACTTCCCGGGCTTAGTCGGATGTTTGGAGTGGAAGATCCGAATCAGACGAGGAGCCATTACTTCAGTAGCTCCAATCCAACTTCTTTCCTCAGGACCGTAACCCTTCCAGTCCACCAAGTACTGTAATTTTTTATGAAGATAACGGGAGTCAAGAATAGCTTTGATTTCAAACTCTGCTCCGGCTTCTGCCACTACTGACGTTGACCTAGGGAGTGCTGAGTGGAACCGATTCAGAACGAGGGGACGGAGTAGAGAAACATGAAAGGCGTTAGGTACTCGAAGATGGGCAGGCAAACCCAGTTTACAGACCACAGGATTTAAGACTTTTAGCACAGGGTAGGGCCCGATGAACCTTGGAGCGAATTTCATGGTAGGCACCTTCAGCCGGAGGTTCCGTGTGGACAGCCATACCCTGTCCCCAACTTTATATTGAGGTGCAGCTCGCCGTTTCTTATCTGCGAAGAACTTGTACCGAGCCGAAACCTGCTTAAGATTGGCATGAACCTTCCTCCAAATTTGTCCAAAGTGTCGTAGAGTGGATACTACAGCAGGAACCTCTACTAACGGAAGGCTTGGAAATTCCGGAACACGGGGATGGAACCCGTAATTGACGAAAAATGGTGATTCCCCAGTGGAAGAATGAAACAAATGGTTGTGGGCAAACTCCGCCCAAGGCAGCAACTCCACCCAATTGTCCTGTGAAGGAGAGAGGTACAGACGAAGAAAAGTCTCTAGATCCTGATTGACACGTTCCGTTTGTCCATTTGTTTGGGGATGATAAGCAGACGAAAACTTAAGTTTGATTTGCAGAGTCGAACAAAGGGCTTTCCAAAACCTGGCGGTGAACTGTACTCCTCGGTCAGAAACAATCTCTTGTGGCAACCCATGCAAACGAAAATGTTCTCGGATAAACAGTAGTGCCAGTTTCGGTGCTGTTGGAAGACCAGTCAAGGGCACAAAGTGTGCCATCTTCGAAAAACGGTCAACGATAACCCAAACGGTGTTGAAACCTTTGGAACAGGGCAGGTCAGTGACGAAGTCCATGGAAATGTGAGTCCAGGGTCTCACAGGGATAGGCAGAGGACGAAGTAACCCTGCAGGAGGCAAACGAGGAGATTTGTGTTGTGTACATTGGGGACAGGAATTAACGCAATCTTGTACATCCTTCCTCATGGTGTTCCACCAGTAAGATCTTTGCAGAAACTTGTACATCTTCTGAGCGCCGGGATGACCGGAAAACTTGGAGTTATGGACCCACAGTAGTATCCTTGAGCGGAATCTAGCTGGTACGGACATTCTTCCAGGAGGAGGAGCTGGAGTAGTTAAAGCAACAGAGACAGAAACTGGATTCAGAATTAAACCCCGCTCCGGAGGTTCATCCTCGTCAGAGGAAACTTGTGAACGAGAAAGTGCATCTGCTTTAATATTGAGACTCCCGGCCCGGTACTTGATAATGAACGAGAATCGGGAAAAGAAAAGTGCCCATCTTGCCTGGCGAGGATTCAAGCACTGTGCGGATTTGATGTACAGCAAATTCTTGTGATCTGTGTAGATAGTAAACACGTGTTTAGCCCCTTCCAGAAGATATCTCCATTCTTCCAAGGCAGACTTGATTGCCAAGAGTTCCTGGTCTCCAATAGTGTAGTTCCGTTCGGCCGGAGAGAACTTACGAGAATGGAAGCCACACGGATGTAGTTTCTTATCAGAGGAATACTGGGAGAGAACAGCCCCAACTCCGACTGAAGACGCATCAACTTCTAAGAAGAAGGGTTCATCGAAATCTGGTTGTTTGAGAACTGGTGCCGTCATGAAGGCTAATTTTAAACGAGAAAAAGCTAAAATGGCTTCCGGGGACCACAGACTAGGATTGGAACTCTTCCTCGTCAGGGCAGTAATGGGCGCAACAATGGTGGAGAAACCCTTAATGAATTTCCTGTAGTAGTTCGCAAAGCCCAGGAATCTTTGTATTGCTTTCAGGGAAAGAGGTTGAGTCCAGTCACGAATGGCAGATAACTTTTCCGGATCCATGCGAAGCTCCGTCCCCGAGATGACATAACCGAGGAACGGAATAGATGTTACTTCAAATGTACACTTGGAGAGCTTGGCGTAGAGATGATTCTCTCGTAAACGGTGTAGTACTTCTTTGACTTGTAACCTGTGTTCGACAAGATTCTTGGAAAAAATCAATATGTCGTCCAAATATACCACAACGCTCTGATACAGCATATCACGAAAGATTTCATTGACGAATCCCTGGAAAACCGCGGGAGCATTACTAAGACCAAATGGCATCACCAAGTATTCGTAATGCCCATCTCGGGTATTAAAGGCAGTCTTCCATTCATCCCCCTCTCGGATGCGTATAAGATTATAAGCTCCTCTCAAGTCGAGTTTGGAAAAAATGCGGGCCCCACGAACCCTATCAAATAACTCTGTGATTAGTGGCAAAGGGTACTTATTCTTAATAGTAATGTCATTTAGGCCGCGGTAGTCGATGCATGGTCTCAACCCTCCGTCTTTTTTCTTCACAAAAAAGAAGCCTGCACCAGCAGGGGAGGAAGAGGGGCGAATGAATCCTTTGAGCAGATTGGACTTAATATACTCCGACATGGCTTGGGTCTCAGGAAGAGACAGAGGATATGTGCGACCACGGGGTGGCGTCTTCCCTGGGACAAGGTCAATAGAGCAGTCCCAAGGCCTGTGAGGTGGTAATAGGTCCGCAGCTTGTTCCGAAAACACGTCCTTGTACCCTTGATATGCCTCCGGAATGTGCTCTTCATCCGTCTTGGAAGTGACACGGAGCGGACAGACAGGAGTAAGACAATTAGTGTGACAAAAGGAACTCCAGGACAGAATTTGTGACGACTTCCAGTCGATGTGGGGATTATGACTTTTTAGCCAAGGTATTCCAAGAACCAGATCATGGGACATTTCTGGGATTACCAAGAGTTCCAAATCTTCCTGATGTAGAGCCCCGACCTGCAGCTTAACTGGCCCCGTGCGCCACCTTATAAGACCTTTGGCAATTCTAGTCCCATTGATAGCCGTCAGTGAGATTGGCCGCTCGATAGGCCGTAACTTCAAACCCAAACTTTGGGCACAGATGGAAGAAACGAAGTTCCCCGCAGCTCCGGAGTCCAATAGGGCTTCACAAGACTTGGAGACTGAGTTGGAGACTAGAGTTACTGGAAGCAAACAGTCCGAAGTTGGAGAAGCTTTTGTCGCAACTCCCAGCTTGACTCCTCCGGAACAAGCTAGGACTGCCCGTTTCCCGGACGGACTTTACAAGATTTAAGAAAATGATCTGCGGCTCCACAGTAAAGGCAGAGTTTACCCTCACGACGACGCTGTCGTTCTTCTGGAGACAGTCGGGAGCGGTTAATTTGCATGGGCTCATCTGAGCTAGGTGAGGCCACCGGCCTAGGAGTAGGATTCCGGAGCCTGGGACGATCTGAATGGCTACGTTCTCTTCCACGCTCTTGCATCCGAAGATCCACCTTGACGCACAGAGAAATCAAATCTTCTAATGGATCCGGCAGATCTCTAGTAACCAGCTCATCTTTCAGCCGGTCGGAAAGACCGTTCCAGAAGGCAGCTCTCAGGGCGTCATTATTCCAGCGTAGTTCGGAAGCAATGGTCTGGAAATGAACCACATACTGGCCCACGGAACGGGCGCCTTGCCGAACATGGAGCAAATCGGAAGAAGCCGTGGTCATTCTGCCGGGTTCGTCGAAAATCCTTCGAAAGGACGAGATGAAGTTGGTATAGTTGGAAACCATGGGATCGGACCGTTCCCATAGTGGAGACACCCAATCCAGAGCAGAACCTTCCAATAAAGAAATGATATATGCTACCTTGGACCGGTCTGTAGGAAAGTTGTGTGCAAGTAGCTCGAAATGTACCTCGCATTGGTTCAAGAAACCGCGGCAATTTTTGGGATTCCCATTATAGCGGGACGGAGTAGGCAACTGAAGACGTGGAGTGATACCAGCCGATGGTTGAACATTACTGGCAACGACAACTGGTGCGACCACTGGAGCAGGAGCCGGAATTACTGAGGCCAGAGACGCCTGGATCTGATCCAGACGTCCGGACAACTGCTGGAGGTACTGCATCACCTGGCCTTGCGCCGCCTCCTGACTTTGTACTCGGGAAGCCAGGTTCTGGATGGCACTCGAGTCCGTGTTCCGAATCCCCGAGTCCATTAGGCCTGAGTATACTATCACTGACCTGGTTTGGGAGTGTTGTGGACTCGGGGCTTCTTCCGATGACCGGGAAGAGGAACCGCCACTGGGTCGCAGTAGGGATGGCCGGATGTAGGTCTTCCTCATGCAGGACTACGTCGGCAGGCGGGAGGCACAGAGGAGTTCTTGACGGTCTCCTGTAAGACAAGACTCGTAGAAATACTGAAGGCTGGGGTACTGAGATATTAGAGGTACCGTGATGTCGGAGGCTCCGCGGTATTGGGGTTCTGAGGTGCTGGAAGTACAGGGCGTGCTAGGAGGCCCCTGGAGGTACGGAGATGCTTGGAGGCACGAGGTGCTTGGAGGCACGGAGGTGCTTGGAGGCACGGAGGTGCTTGGAGGCACGGAGGTGCTTGGAGGCACGGAGGTGCTTGGAGGCACGAGGTGCTTGGAGGCACGGAGGTGCTTGAAGGCACGAGGGTACTTGGAGGCACGGAGGTACTTGGAGGCACGGAGGTGCTTGGAGGCACGAGGTGCTTGGAGGCACGGAGGTGCTTGGAGGCACGGAGGTGCTTGGAGGCACGGAGGTGCTTGGAGGCACGAGGTGCTTGGAGGCACGGGGTGCTTGGAGGCACGGAGGTGCTTGGAGGCACGGAGGTGCTTGGAGGCACGGAGGTGCTTGGAGGCACGGGATGCTTGGAGGTACAGGATGCTTGGAGGCACAGGACGAGGGAGCTCTGGAATCACAGCTTCCGAAGGAGAAACGAAGATACTCAGGCACCGGATGTCTGCCTGGTATCCGCTTTTAAACTCCCCGCCCCAGCCTGATTGACGGAGCAGGCAGGTGACGTCAGACCTGCTCCGCCTGCTTGCCCTCACTTGCGATGGCGGCGTCCCTGCTTCCGGGAAGCCGCCGGGGAGCAGCGCCGACCCGCCACTGAATCCGGAGACCGCCAGGGGGAACGAGGCGCCGGGCAGACCAGACCACCCGTAGGGACAAGCGCGGCCGCCGCGGCCGCTGCAGGTTTGTAACAAATGTTTTGTGGCAGTTATTATTGACTGCCAAAGGGTGGACTGTCAAAGTCAGAAAAATGTCTCAATGCACGTTGCCATATTTGCACCGCACACTGGTCCGTGCTGCGCATGCGTACGCTCTCCCGTGGAAGCGCATACCCGCAATAGCGTGCACTCGCACGCGCAGTATGCGCATTTACGGTAGAGTTTATGTGATCGTAGCGTGCGACTCATTCGTTACAAAAGTTCACAATTAATGTAGTTTATAGATCATGTTCCCCTCAATAGTTTCTGTAAGTTTGGTTTAGATAGAATGTCCCTGAGCGGAGGAATCCCTCTTTGTATTGCACGAAGGGTCTAACAGGAGTCATACAGCAGTGTTTGATACCCATCGGAAGAGTATTTAATTAGCAATATTCCGGTGTTGGTTTGGAGCGTATTAATCGCTCGCGCGAATAGTTATGGACATAAGAAGTTTATGTCCATTTCTATGATTTGCACATACTCAGGTATGCGGCGGGAAACCCAGTTCCCCACCCACCTGAGCTGTTGGAAATCAGCACAGCCCACCTGTATGAATCAACCTATGACCTTTGGTTACAGTACAGGGCCGAATTCCTGTGTCCAATAAACTGTAGGATTGTAGGGACTAGGAGATTGCATTGTGTGTGGGGCATAAATAGGCAGACCGACCACATCCAGCTCTCACTCTCTCATCAACGGTTATCTGCTGATAACCGGGAGCTGGATATCGAGGCGCAGGCGATCATACCCTTTGTGCGTAAGTTCTCTCCGTAATCATTGTCTTTCTGTGAGCAAATCTCTCTCTCTCTCTCTCTCTCTCTGTGTCTATTTCTCTCTCTCTATTCTCTCTTTTCTCTCATATCTCCCCTAGACTAAACTTTATAGTATTGTATTGTATTGTGTTAGACCAGGATAGCATTGTAGTTTATCCCTTAGTTAGGTGTTTGGTTAGGAAGTCTTTGTTATATTGTAGTGTATCATTTGTACTGTGTTACTCTTTTACAAGTATACTAGATATAATACAGATAATAGGCTTTGGAACCCTAAACCAGTATCAGTGTATTTTCTATAGTGATAAGTGTTCATTTGAGCGTCGGTGACGCTCATGCAGCTTTGTAGATAGTCAGGTTACACAAGGTTGCACTTACACCCTGTACTCACGTTAAGGTATTCTGTGTGTTTCATCGGTATAAGGTTTAATATCAAGGTATAGTGTTGTGAGCGTCTGCACCGCTGGTGACCTCCTCGTGGTCTCTAGCGTATGCTACGTTACAGCGAATCTTTCCCCTAGACATAACCAATAACGTGTCCTGTGATCACTGGGCCGTGAGCGAACGTGACGCTTGAGCGTCTCGCCTACGGCTGAGCGATCGTTACGCAAATAGCGTATCATTACGGTATTTCTTAAGTAAGCAGCGTACAGTGTTCTTAGCTTCATAAGGGTTGTTTATACGACAAAGGAATTTAGCATTGTCAATAGTTATACATATATAGAGAAAGAGAAGATAAAATAATTCCTTTTTGGGAGCACTCTTATTTGAAAATAACAATGAATCAATACAATAAAGTAAGTAATGAGATGGTGAGTAATCTAAAACATAACATTTATTCTGTTCTTTTAAAATATCGACCAGTATGGTACAAAACAATTAAAATCTCTATCTTAAGTTCTAAATGAGAGATAGAAAGGTGAAATATAGGTTACAATAATAAGAGTGAGCAGCATAGAGCTGCTCCACCAGTGTTATCAGGTGAAAATGCAGGTGATCATCTTAATGATATCCACAGTGCCTGGTATTCCTAAGTGGTCTCCCCTCAAAGTACTAGCCGGGTCTATCCTATCAGCTTCCGAGATTGAAGATCGGGCTACTTTCAGGATAGTACGACCTTGAACAGTGAAGATGATAAATGAAGAAAGAGAGAACCCACTTCTGCTGTCTGTACTCTGCCTGCTACACGTCACTGGATGAATTGGCCCCAGGCTTTTCCAGATGAGAGAGTGTTGGAAGAGAGAGCCATAACTAGTCTAAGGATGGAATACTTGATTTAATATCTGTCACAACTGAGGGCCTGAGCTGACGGGAGGCAGCCTCAGTTGTAGGGGCTGAGATGTAACGGAACCTGGGAGGTTGTATCAGACCCCTAGACATGTAAGTAACATGTAGAATAACTGCCCGAAGGCGTGACCACGACAACCAGGATAAAAGTCAATGATGTTTATTATGACAAACTCCGTAACACAGCAGCAGTAAAAGGAAACATAAAAGTCAACAGAGGATAAATACAATTCCTGGGTACTACAGGGTGGCAAGGGCCACAGGCACTGGTAGTGTGAGACAGTTCTTATAATCTTCTAGTTGGAAAGTCCTTACCAGGCCTGACTGTAGCAATGGAGAGAACCCAGGATCGTACCAGCCGGTGTTCCAGGAAAGGCTGGGCTGTTGAAGATAAAACGGCTGCTGAGGATACTGGCTGGAACCAGACTGTTGTTGGTACGGAGTGGATACTGGCTGGGACCAGTTAAATAATAAACGAACTTGAGAGCGATGAAATAATAATGAAGTTTGGAGTTTGAGAGCGGTGAAATAATAATACCGGTGGAGAGTGGTAAACTGCAGAAAGGACACCGGCCCTTTAAGAGAAGCTGTACACTGCTGGAAGCTGGGCTGGAAGCAGGTGATTGTTTGCTGGAAACAGGTGAGTCCAGAATGGATCGGAGAGTCAGGCTACACCGCAGATGGAATGCTGGTGCGGGTCTCTATAGCAGAAGTCTGGAGACAGGAGCTGGAACCTGGAAGACAACCACAGGAGAGAGACAAACTGGAACTAGGTTAGACAACCAAAGCACTGACGCCTTCCTTGCTCAGGCACAGCTTACTTATACCTGTAGCAAGGAAGGGGTTGGCTAGGCAATTATGCAAATCAACAATACAGACAGCAGATTGGTGGAAATGATCAGATGACAAAATCCAAGATGGCTGCGCCCATGCAGACACTTGGAGGGAAGTTTGGTTTGTAATCCATGTGAGAATTGAAACAGTAATGGCGACGCCGGCCACAGGAGACAGGAGACGCCAGACTGACAAGCGCACATTTAACCACGCGGGCACAGCGGAGGCCGCGGCTGATGAAATCACCACTCTGACATTCTGCATGTGGAAACTCAGGAACAGCGGGATCCGGTCCTGGAACGCTGAGCCAGCCTTAGGAGGCATCTGAAGGGTAAGTAATGGCGTCCAGATACCCGGATCGTGACAGCACCCCCCCCCTTTAGGAGTGGCCCCAGGACACTTCTTAGGCTTTAAAGGAACTTTCGGACCAAGGCAGGAGCATGGACGTCTGAGGCATTGGTCCAAGAGCGTTCTTCAGGACCATAGCCCTTCCAGTCAATGAGGTATTGTAACTGACCGTAACGGAAACGTGAGTCCAAAATCTTGGTCACCTCGTACTCGACTCCCCGTTGAGTCTGAACTTTGGGAGCTGGAGGAAGTGCGGAATGAAACCGATTCAGGATCAGCGGTTTCAACAAAGAAACATGAAATGTCCTGGGTATTTTCAAGAAGGATGGTAACTGTAACCTGTAGGCAACAGGATTGATGACTTGTTCAATCTTGAAGGGTCCGATGTAGCGAGGTGCAAATTTCATGCTGGGAACTCTCAACCTCAAATTCTTCGTGGACAGCCACACACGATCACCCACCTTGAGAGCAGGAACCGCTCTACGCTTCCTATCGGCAAACTTCTTATACCTGAATGAGGCTTTAAGCAGGGCTGCGCGGACGTTCCTCCAGTTATTTGAAAACTGACGCAAGGTGACATCCACTGCTGGAACAGAAGTTGCGGGAAGCGGTTGGAATTCTGGGACTTTAGGGTGGAATCCATAATTAATGAAGAATGGTGTAGAAGAAGATGAGGAATGGTATTGATTGTTGTGGCTGAACTCGGCCCAAGGAAGGAGTTGAATCCAGTCATCTTGAGAGGAAGACACATATATACGGAGGAAGGCCTCCAAGTCCTGATTCACCCTCTCGGTTTGACCATTGGTCTGAGGATGGTAAGCCGTGGAAAACTTTAACTTGACTTGGAGGGCTTGACACAAACTTCGCCAAAATTTGGCTACAAATTGTACTCCACGATCCGAGATGATCTCTTCAGGAAGACCGTGAAGTCGGAAGATCTCTTGTATAAACACTTGAGCCAACTTGGAAGCTGACGGAAGACCGGTGAGAGGGATGAAATGTGCCATCTTGGTGAACCGGTCAACTACCACCCAGATGGTATTAAACTTGTTGCAGATAGGTAGATCGGAAACAAAGTCCATCGACAAATGGGTCCAAGGTCGACGGGGAACAGATAATGGAACCAGTTGCCCCGCAGGCGACTGGCGGGAGACTTTGTGTTGGGCACACTTTGGGCAGGAGGCAATAAATTCCATAACGTCCTTCTTCAGAGTTGGCCACCAGTAGGACCTAGAAATAAATTCAAGGGTTTTCTGAATGCCTGTATGTCCAGCAAAACGGGAAGCATGGGCCCAATGCATGAGCTTCTTCCTTAGAACTGGCTTAACAAAACTTTTCCCTGGTGGAGGCGTAGAGTCCATCCCTACCGTGGAGAATGCCAACGGATTAATAATAGGATGCTTGTCTGCAGACTCGGACTCATTTTCTTGCTCCCATGAGCGGGAAAGGGCATCGGCCTTACGATTCTGAGAACCCGGACAGAACTGGAGTTTAAAGTCAAACCTAGAGAAGAAAAGTGCCCATCTGGACTGACGAGGATTCAGACATTGTGCGCCTTTGAGATATAAAAGATTTTTGTGGTCGGTAAGTATGGTGATTGAGTGGGAAGCTCCCTCCAACAGGTATCTCCACTCCTCCAGAGCGAGCTTGATGGCTAGCAACTCCTGATCGCCAATGGCATAGTTGCGCTCAGCTGGGGAGAACTTCCGGGAGAAGAAACTGCAAGGATGTAGATGTCCATCTTTGGCCCTCTGGGATAACACTGCTCCTACTCCAACGGAGGAGGCATCTACCTCTAAGATAAAAGGAGAGTCGGTGTCGGGCTGTTTCAGAACTGGTGCAGAGATGAACCGTTGCTTCAGAAGGTGAAAGGCCTGTGTAGCTTCCTCGGACCACTTGGACGGATTAGCACCTTTCTTGGTTAATGCAGTGATAGGCGCCACAATGGTGGAAAAGTCTCGTATAAATTTTCTATAATAATTGGCGAACCCTAAGAACCTCTGGACCCCTTTGAGGCTTAAGGGTATAGGCCAATTCTGGATTGCTTGGAGTTTCTCAGGATCCATCTCTAGTCCGGAACCGGACACAATGTAACCTAGAAACGGAATGGTTTTAACTTCAAACACACACTTCTCCAATTTACAATAGAGGTGATTGACACGGAGACGGGAAAGAACCTCTTTTACCCAGAAACGATGATCTTCGAGATTATTAGCAAAGATGAGGATGTCGTCTAGATAAACCACGACATGGCGGTACAAGATGTCCCTGAAAATCTCATTCACGAAGTGCTGGAAGACTGCTGGAGCGTTGCTCAATCCGAAGGGCATGACGAGGTACTCATAATGTCCGTCACGGGTGTTAAAGGCGGTCTTCCACTCGTCACCCTCACGGATTCGGATGAGATTGTAGGCACCCCTCAAGTCCAGCTTTGTGAAAATAGTTGCACCACTAACTCTATCAAAGAGCTCGGTAATCAGGGGTAAAGGGTATCGGTTCTTGACGGTAATGTCGTTCAGACCTCTGTAGTCGATGCACGGACGCAGACCACCGTCTTTCTTCTTAACGAAGAAGAAGCCTGCGCCGGCTGGAGAAGAAGATGGTCGGATGAAACCCTTCGCCAGGTTCTCTTTGATGTACTCTTCCATGGAGTGTGTCTCAGGCAGAGACAACGGATAAGTTCGGCCTCGCGGTGGAACCTTCCCTGGAATGAGGTCGATTGGGCAGTCCCATTCTCTATGAGGAGGAAGGATATCAGCAGAGGCTTTACTGAACACGTCCGTGAAGTCTTGATATGGAGGAGGCGGAACATCAGATGACCTGGGGAAGGAAGAACAAACAGGAAGAACTTTGGCTAAACAAGTCTCAGCACAGGAGGGACCCCATGCCAGTATTTGCGTAGTCGTCCAGTCAATTGATGGGTTGTGGAGACGGAGCCATGGAAGGCCTAAAACCACTGGATGTGTGGCTCTTGGAATCACTAAAAAAGACATGTACTCAGAATGAAGAACTCCCACTCTCAGACGAACTGGAAGAGTCCTTAAGGAAATGACTGCGTCAAAAATCTTGCTGCCATCCACGGCAGTCAAAGAGATGGACGAGGACAGTCTCTCGGTGGGTAGGGACCACCGTTTAACATAAGCTTCGGTTATGAAATTCCCAGCTGCTCCGGAATCAAGGAGGGCAATGACGTTCCTGTAACGTTGAGCAATTTGGAGCGACACTGGGAGGTTACAGTCATGAGGAGATGGAGAGGAGATCATTACTCCTAGCCGGCCCTCTCCTTGGCGAGCTAGGATCTGGAGTTTCCCGGACGTTTGGGACAGGCATTGATAGTGTGCGACGGAGCTGCACAGTAGAGACAGAGAGACTCAGAGAGACGTCTTCGGCGCTCAGCGGGAGATAGACGGGAACGACTAATTTGCATAGGCTCATCCTTGGATGGAGATGGTTGACGAGGAGGAGCAGAAGATTTAGGAGTAGATGATCTTCCTCGCTCGGTTGCTCTCTCTCTGAAACGTAGATCAACCTTCGTGCAAAGAGAAATTAGCTCATCCAACTTAGAGGGCAAGTCTCTGGTAGCTAACTCATCCTTGATGCGTTCTGATAAGCCATGCCAGAATGCAGCATACAGGGCCTCGTCGTTCCATGCCAGTTCGGATGCCAGGATTTTAAACTGTATAAGATACTGTCCCACAGTACGTGTTCCCTGGCGTAAAGGGAGAATCTCAGATGAAGCAGATGTTATCCGGCCTGGCTCGTCGAAGATGCGCCTGAATGTAGCTACAAAGTCAGTATAGGAGGATAGCAGGGGATCAGACTTCTCCCATAAAGGTGATGCCCAGTCAAGGGCTGAGCCACTGAGAAGGGAGATGATATAGGCAATTTTGGTACGGTCACTGAAGAAATTGCCAGGTAGAAGCTCAAAGTGGATTTCACATTGATTGAGAAATCCCCTGCAGAACCTTGGAGATCCATCAAATTTTGCTGGCGTTGGAAGATGAAGATGTGGACTGGAAATGGGTAAGGAGGGTGGGGTTACAGCTGGTGTCACTGTAGTGGACGCACCGGACGTGCCAGGTCCACGGAGGGTCGTTTGAATCCCATCCAGCCGTGTAGAGAGATCCTGGAGACAGCGGATGATGTGGCCCTGTGCAGCCTCCTGATGTTCAAGTCGGGCTGCCAGTTCTTGCATCGGCCTGGTCGCTTGATCCTGGTCTCCGGCTGGATTCATTAGGTCAGTGCTTACTGTCCCAACTGAGGGCCTGAGCTGACGGGAGGCAGCCTCAGTTGTAGGGGCTGAGATGTAACGGAACCTGGGAGGTTGTATCAGACCCCTAGACATATAAGTAACATGTAGAATAACTGCCCGAAGGCGTGACCACGACAACCAGGATAAAAGTCAATGATGTTTATTATGACAAACTCCGTAACACAGCAGCAGTAAAAGGAAACATAAAAGTCAACAGAGGATAAATACAATTCCTGGGTACTACAGGGTGGCAAGGGCCACAGGCACTGGTAGTGTGAGACAGTTCTTATAATCTTCTAGTTGGAAAGTCCTTACCAGGCCTGACTGTAGCAATGGAGAGAACCCAGGATCGTACCAGCCGGTGTTCCAGGAAAGGCTGGGCTGTTGAAGATAAAACGGCTGCTGAGGATACTGGCTGGAACCAGACTGTTGTTGGTACGGAGTGGATACTGGCTGGGACCAGTTAAATAATAAATGAACTTGAGAGCGATGAAATAATAATGAAGTTTGGAGTTTGAGAGCGGTGAAATAATAATATCGGTGGAGAGTGGTAAACTGCAGAAAGGACACCGGCCCTTTAAGAGAAGCTGTACACTGCTGGAAGCTGGGCTGGAAGCAGGTGATTGTTTGCTGGAAACAGGTGAGTCCAGAATGGATCGGAGAGTCAGGCTACACCGCAGATGGAATGCTGGTGCGGGTCTCTATAGCAGAAGTCTGGAGACAGGAGCTGGAACCTGGAAGACAACCACAGGAGAGAGACAAACTGGAACTAGGTTAGACAACCAAAGCACTGACGCCTTCCTTGCTCAGGCACAGCTTACTTATACCTGCAGCAAGGAAGGGGTTGGCTAGGCAATTATGCAAATCAACAATACAGACAGCAGATTGGTGGAAATGATCAGATGACAAAATCCAAGATGGCTGCGCCCATGCAGACACTTGGAGGGAAGTTTGGTTTGTAATCCATGTGAGAATTGAAACAGTAATGGCGACGCCGGCCACAGGAGACAGGAGACGCCAGACTGACAAGCGCACATTTAACCACGCGGGCACAGCGGAGGCCGCGGCTGATGAAATCACCACTCTGACATTCTGCATGTGGAAACTCAGGAACAGCGGGATCCGGTCCTGGAACGCTGAGCCAGCCTTAGGAGGCATCTGAAGGGTAAGTAATGGCGTCCAGATACCCGGATCGTGACAATATCAAGGTGATGTTCCACTTTCAAAATAAGAAAGAAGAAAGGAAGAGGACACTTCTGCTTTCTGTTGTGACGGCAATGTGTAAGCTGAAAAGGACAAAGCCCTTGCCAGCACTGCTGTCAACCAGATGAGAGAGTGATAGAAGGAAGCAGGAAGAGGTACAGTTCAATTGAATTGAGTATTCAAGATGATAAATATTAATTTATTTATTTGAAAACATGAAAAAGAACATCCAAATTGCATGTGTAGTTGATCACCTCTAAATTTGAAGAACAAATATACACCTCGACATAAGTGAATAGGCTAATGGTTCTAAATAGCACATGAGACGGAATTCTAACACATTAATTTCATTAGGTATATTATATCCTAGGTATTGGGCATTAAACATGCCATAGCAGTTCCAAATGAATGATCAAAATACCAGAGTAACAGTGTCTGTGGAAGGAAACAAAATCATATTCACCTGAAACACATTTAAATGATGAGTCATGAATAACACAATGACCCTGGTTTGTCACATGAAAGTGTTAAAATGAAACAATGTTGCTATCGAGATCATCCACCATTAAATCTGCAGTATAAAAATTCATAAGTTTTCAATCAACAAGTCAGTACACTTTAGATATATGGAAATTTTGACACATTAGATTACTAATATAAAGCAATCGTAAAGTGGAACTTGTTATAGAAAATAAGAATTTACTTACCGATAATTCTATTTCTCATAGTCCGTAGTGGATGCTGGGGACTCCGTAAGGACCATGAGGCTCCGCAGGAGACTGGGCACATCTAAAGAAAGCTTTAGGACTATCTGGTGTGCACTGGCTCCTCCCCATATGACCCTCCTCCAAGCCTCAGTTAGGATACTGTGCCCGGACGAGCGTACACAATAAGGAAGGATTTTGAATCCCGGGTAAGACTCATACCAGCCACACCAATCACACCGTATAACCTGTGATCTGAACCCAGTTAACAGCATGATAACAGAGGAGCCTCTGAAAGATGGCTCACAACAATAATAACCCGATTTTTGTAACAATAACTATGTACAAGTATTGCAGACAATCCGCACTTGGGATGGGCGCCCAACATCCACTACGGACTATGAGAAATAGAATTATCGGTAAGTAAATTCTTATTTTCTCTAACGTCCTAAGTGGATGCTGGGGACTCCGTAAGGACCATGGGGATTATACCAAAGCTCCCAAACGGGCGGGAGAGTGCGGATGACTCTGCAGCACCAAATGAGAGAACTCCAGGTCCTCCTCAGCCAGGATATCAATTTTGTAGAATTTTACAAACGTATTTGCTCCTGACCAAGTAGCTGCTCGGCAAAGTTGTAAAGCTGAGACCCCTCGGGCAGCCGCCCAAGATGAGCCCACCTTCCTTGTGGAGTGGGCATTTACAGATTTTTGGCTGTGGCAGGCCTGCCACAGAATGTGCAAGCTGAATTGTACTACAAATCCAACGAGCAATAGTCTGCTTAGAAGCAGGAGCACCCAGCTTGTTGGGTGCATACAGGATAAACAGCGAGTCAGATTTCCTGACTCCAGCCCTCCTGGAAACATATATTTTCAGGGCCCTGACAACGTCTAGCAACTTGGAGTCCTCCAAGTCCCTAGTAGCCGCAGGCACCACAAATAGGTTGGTTCAGGTGAAACGCTGAAACCACCTTAGGGAGAAACTGAGGACGAGTCCTCAATTCCGCCCTGTCCGAATGGAACATCAGATAAGGGCTTTTTCAGGATAAAGCCGCCAATTCTGACACGCGCCTGGCCCAGGCCAGGGCCAACAGCATGACCACTTTCCATGTGAGATATTTTAACTCCACAGATTTAAGTGGTTCAAACCAATGTGACTTTTGGAACCCAAAACTACATTGAGATCCCAAAGTGCCACTGGAGGCACAAAAGGAGGCTGTATATGCAGTACCCCTTTTACAAACGTCTGAACTTCAGGGACTGAAGCTAGTTCTTTTTGGAAGAAAATTGACAGGGCCGAAATTTGAACCTTAATGGACCCCAATTTCAGGCCCATAGACACTCCTGTTTGCAGGAAATGTAGGAATCGACCCAGTTGAATTTCCACCGTCGGGCCTTACTGGCCTCGCACCACGCAACATATTTTCGCCAATTGCGGTGATAATGTTTTTTGCGGTTACATCCTTCCTGGCTTTGATCAGGATAGGGATGACTTCATCCGGAATGCCTTTTTTCCTTCAGGATCCGGCGTTCAACCGCCATGCCGTCAAACGCAGCCGCGGTAAGTCTTGGAACAGACAGGGTCCTTGCTGGAGCAGGTCCCTTCTTAGAGGTAGAGGCCACGGATCCTCCGTGAGCATCTCTTGAAGTTCCGGTTACCAAATCCTTCTTGGCCAATCCGGAGCCACGAATATAGTGCTTACTCCTCTCCATCTTATCAATCTCAGTACCTTGGGTATGAGAGGCAGAGGAGGGAACACATACCCTGACTGGTACACCCACGGTGTTACCAGAGCGTCTACAGCTATTGCCTGAGGGTCCCTGGACCTGGCGTAATACCTGTCAAGTTTTTCCCAATGGTTTATAATCATGTGGAAGACTTCTGGGTGAAGTCCCCACTCTCCCGGGTGGAGGTCGTGCTGAGGAAGTCTGCTTCCCAGTTGTCCACTCCCGGAATGAATACTGCTGACAGTGCTATCACATGATTTTCCGCCCAGCGAAGAATCCTTGCAGCTTCTGCCATTGCCCTCCTGCTTCTTGTGCCACCCTGTCTGTTTACGTGGGTGACTGCCGTGATGTTGTCCGACTGGATCAACACCGGCTGACCTTGAAGCAGAGGTCTTGCTAAGCTTAGAGCATTGTAAATGTCCCTTAGCTTCAGGATATTTATGTGAAGTGATGTCTCCAGGCTTGACCATAAGTCCTGGATATTCCTTCCCTGTGTGACTGCTCCCCAGCCTCGCAGGCTGGCATCCGTGGTCACCAGGACCCAGTCCTGAATGCCGAATCTGCGGCCCTCTAGAAGATGAGCACTCTGCAACCACCACAGGAGGGACACCCTTGTCCTTGGTGACAGGGTTATCCGCTGATGCATCTGAAGATGCGACCCGGACCATTTGTCCAGCAGGTCCCACTGGAAAGTTCTTGCGTGGAATCTGCCGAATGGGATTGCTTCGTAGGAAGCCACCATTTTACCCAGAACCCTTGTGCATTGATGCACTGAGACTTGGCTCGGTTTTAGGAGGTTCCTGACTAGCTCGGATAACTCCCTGGCTTTCTCCTCCGGGAGAAACACCTTTTTCTGGACTGTGTCCAGGATCATCCCTAGGAACAGAAGACAAGTCGTCGGAACCAGCTGCGATTTTGGAATATTGAGAATCCAACCGTGCTGCAGCAACACTACCTGAGATAGTGCTACACCGACCTCCAACTGTTCCCTGGATCTTACCCTTATCAGGGAATTGTCCAAGTAAGGGATAACTAAAATTCCCTTCCTTTGAAGGAATATCATCATTTCGGCCATTACCTTGGTAAAGACCCGGGGTGCCGTGGACCATCCATACGGCAGCGTCTGAACTGATAGTGACAGTTCTGTACCATAAACCTGAGGTACCCTTGGTGAGAAGGGTAAATTTTGACATGAAGGTAAGCATCCTTGATGTCCCGAGACATCATGTAGTCCCCTTCTTCCAGGTTCGCAATCACTGCTCTGAGTGACTCAATCTTGAATTTGAACCTCTGTATGTAAGTGTTCAAAGATTTTAGATTTAGAATCGGTCTCACCGAGCCGTCCGGCTTCGGTACCACAACAGTGTGGAATAATACCCCGTTCCCTGTTGCAGGAGGGGTATCTTGATTATCACCTGCTGGGAATACAGCTTGTGAATGGCTTCCAAAACTGTCTCCCTGTCAGAAGGAGACATCGGTAAAGCCGACTTTAGGATACGTCGAGGGGGAGACGTCTCAAATTCTAATTTGTACCCCTAAGATATCACCTGAAGGATCCAGGGGTCTACTGCGCGCTGAAATTCATTGAGACGGGCCCCCCACCGTGCCTGATTCTGCTTGTAAAGCCCCAGCGTATACTGAGGGCTTGGCAGAGGCGGGAAAGGGTTTCTGTTCCTGGAAACTGGCTGATTTCTGCAGCCTTTTTCCTCTCCCTCTGTCACGGGGCAGAAATGAGGAACCTTTTGCCCGCTTATCCACGAAAAGACTGCGCCTGATAATACGGCGTCTTCTCATGTTGAGAGGCGACCTGGGGTACAAACGTGGATTTCCCAGCTGTTGCCGTGGCCACCAGGTCTGAAAGACCGATCCCAAATAACTCCTCCCTTAATAAGGCAATACTTCCAAATGCCGTTTGGAATACGCATCACCTGACCACTGACGTGTCCATAACCCTCTACTGGTAGAAATGGACAACGCACTTAGACTTGATGCCAGTCGGCAAATATTCCGCTGTGCATCACGCATATATAGAAATGCATCTTTCAAATGCTCTATAGGCAAAAATATACTGTCCCTATCTAGGGTATCAATATTTTCAGTCAGGGAATCCGACCACGCCAACCCAGCACTGCACATCCAGGCTGAGGCGATTGCTGGTCGCAGTATAACACCAGTATGTGTGTAAATACATTTTAGGATACCCTCCTGCTTTCTATCAGCAGGATCCTTAAGGGCGGCCATCTCAGGAGAGGATAGAGCCCTTACAAGCGTGTGAGCGCTTTATCCACCGTAGGGGGTGTTTCCCAACGCACCCTAACCTCTGGCGGGAAAGGATATAATGCCAATAACATTTTAGAAATTATCAGTTGTTATCGGGGGAAACCCACGCATCATGACACACCTCATTTAATTTCTCAGATTCAGGAAAACTACAGGTAGTTTTTCCTCACCGAACATAATACCCCTCTTTGGTGGTACTCGTATTATCAGAAATGTGTAAAACATTTTTCATTTCCTCAATCATGTAACGTGTGGCCCTACTGGAAGTCACATTTGTCTCTTCACCGTCGACACTGGAGTCAGTATCCATGTCGGCGTCTATATCTGCCATCTGAGGTAACGGGCGCTTTAGAGCCCTTGACAGCCTATGAGACGTCTGGACAGGCACAAGCTGAGTAGCCGGCTGTCTCATGTCAACCACTGTCTTTTATACAGAGCTGACACTGTCACGTAATTTCTTCCAACAGTTCATCCACTCAGGTGTCGACCCCCTAGGGGGTGACATCACTATTACAGGCAATCTGCTCCGTCTCCACATCATTTTTCTCCTCATACATGTCGACACAAAAGTACCGACATACAGCACACACACAGGGAATGCTCTGATAGAGGACAGGACCCCACTAGCCCTTTGGGGAGACAGAGGGAGAGTTTGCCAGCACACACCAGAGCGCTATATATATACAGGGATAACCTTATATAAGTGTTTTTCCCCTTATAGCTGCTGTATAGTTAATACTGCGCCTAATTTGTGCCCCCCTCTCTTTTTTAACCCTTTCTGTAGTGTAGTGACTGCAGGGGAGAGCCAGGGAGCTTCCCTCCAACGGAGCTGTGAGGGAAAATGGCGTCAGTGTGCTGAGGAGATAGGCTCCGCCCCCTTATCGGCGGCCTTATCTCCCGTTTTTTTATGTATTTTGGCAGGGGTTAAATGCATCCATATAGCCCAGGAGCTATATGTGATGCATTTTTTTGCCATCCAAGGTGTTTATTATTGCGTCTCAGGGCGCCCCCCCCAGCGCCCTGCACCCTCAGTGACCGGAGTGTGAAGTGTGCTGAGAGCAATGGCGCACAGCTGCAGTGCTGTGCGCTACCTTGTTGAAGACAGGACGTCTTCTGCCGCCGATTTTCCGGACCTCTTCTGCCTTCTGGCTCTGTAAGGGGGCCGGCGGCGCGGCTCTGGGACCCATCCAAGCTGGGCCTGTGATCGTCCCTCTGGAGCTAATGTCCAGTAGCCTAAGAAGCCCAATCCACTCTGCACGCAGGTGAGTTCGCTTCTTCTCCCCTTAGTCCCTCGATGCAGTGAGCCTGTTGCCAGCAGGTCTCACTGAAAATAAAAAACCTAAACTAAAACTTTCACTAAGAAGCTCAGGAGAGCCCCTAGTGTGCACCCTTCTCGTTCGGGCACAGAGATCTAACTGAGGCTTGGAGGAGGGTCATAGGGGGAGGAGCCAGTGCACACCAGATAGTCCTAAAGCTTTCTTTAGATGTGCCCAGTCTCCTGCGGAGCCTCATGGTCCTTACGGAGTCCCCAGCATCCACTTAGGACGTTAGAGAAAGGAGGATTGCAACATATGTAACAAATATAACAGAGCACCTCCAGGATAATTTAAATGGACCAACAGGAAGGTATTCTTTTCTAGCATAAGTATTAGGTATATGTACTGATTAATTCGAGTATTAATCCTGCAGTCGGATACATATATGTATTTAAATCCCTGATAAATAATCCTCAAGTATTGGCGTGAGACGTGAGGGGAAGGAGGGGAAGACAAGCCATATATAATCGAGGGTGAGCATTAGCAGGTGACGGACATTACATTACCAAGCGCCGCTCCAAACTAATTTGGATACCGGCGTAGTCAGTCTTCTCTGCCGCGCTACCACTCTAAGCCAGCCTGCTTCCACTGTCCACAAACACCTCACTCGCGCCGAGGTGCATCGGCTGCCCGGACCGAAAAAAGGGGGGGGGCGTGGCCGCAAGACGCTCCCGTGAACAAGCCACACGCCAATACTTGAGGATTATTTATCAGGGATTTAAATACATATATGTATCCGACTGCAGGATTAATACTCGAATTAATCAGTACATATACCCAATACTTACGTTAGAAAAAAATACTTCCCTGTTGGTCCATTTAAATTATCCTGGAGGTGCTCTGTTATATTTGTTACATATGTTGCAATCCTCCTTTCTGTAACAAGTTCCACTTTACGATTGCTTTATATTAGTAATCTAATGTGTCAGAATTTCCATATATCTAAAGTGTACTGACTTGTTGATTGAAAACTTATGAATTTTTATACTGCAGATTTAATGGTGGATGATCTCGATAGCAACATTGTTTCATTTTAACACTTTCATGTGACAAACCAGGGTCATTGTGTTATTCATGACTCATCATTTAAATGTGTTTCAGGTGAATATGATTTTGTTTCCTTCCACAGACACTGTTACTCTGGTATTTTGATCATTCATTTGGAACTGCTATGGCATGTTTAATGCCCAATACCTAGGATATAATATACCTAATGAAATTAATGTGTTAGAATTCCATCTCATGTGCTATTTAGAACCATTAGCCTATTCACTTATGTCGAGGTGTATATTTGTTCTTCAAATTTAGAAGTGATCAACTACACATGCAATTTGGATGTTCTTTTTCATGTTTTCAAATAAATTAATTAATATTTATCATCTTGAATACTCAATTCAATTGAACTGTACCTCTTCCTGCTTCCTTCTATCACTCTCTCATCTGGTTGACAGCAGTGCTGGCAACGGCTTTGTCCTTTTCAGCTTACACATTGCCGTCACAACAGAAAGCAGAAGTGTCCTCTTCCTTTCTTCTTTCTTATTTTGAAAGTGGAACATCACCTTGATATTAAATCAAGTATTCCATCCTTAGACTGGTTATGGCTCTCTCTTCCAACACTCTCTCATCTGGAAAAGCCTGGGGCCAATTCATCCAGTGACGTGTAGCAGGCAGAGTACAGACAGCAGCAGTGGGTTCTCTCTTTCTTCATTTATCATCTTCACTGTTCAAGGTCGTACTATCCTGAAAGTAGCCCGATCTTCAATCTCGGAAGCTGATAGGATAGACCTGGCTAGTACTTTGAGGGGAGACCACTTAGGAATACCAGGCACTGTGGATATCATTAAGATGATCACCTGCATTTTCACCTGATAACACTGGTGGAGCAGCTCTATGCTGCTCACTCTTATTATTGTAACCTATATTTCACCTTTCTATCTCTCATTTAGAACTTAAGATAGAGATTTTAATTGTTTTGGACCATACTGGTCGATATTTTAAAAGAACAGAATAAATGTTATGTTTTAGATTACTCACCATCTCATTACTTACTTTATTGCATTGATTCATTGTTATTTTCAAATAAGAGTGCTCCCAAAAAGGAATTATTTTGTCTTCTCTTTCTCTATATATGTGTAGTTAATCTACAAAAGTGTTTTGGGAGCACCACCAATAGTAAAGTGCTATGTATAGATTTGGCTATTAGCACTGTATATATTGGTTATTTACATACATATTTATTCATATTTCAGTGTGGCCTTATAGCACACTGCTAGTGCGGAACCAACAAACCATATTACAAACGTTAATATATTTATATCTACAGGTAAGAAGGAAATGGTCCTATATGAGTCAACCCATTTAGGATTCTTATCTGGCTTCAACAGCACCACAATCAGAGCTTCCGGCATAGACTGTGGTAGGGAGCCATGGTCAAAAAGGTTGTTAAACAGTGTCAGAAGCCTGGGTACATAAAAGTCAATATGTTTTTGGTACAACCCGAGAGGTATGCCATCTAATCCTGATGCCTATCATCCCAGGAAGGATTTAATAGTTTCTCTCTCAACAGCCAACAATGGGGAATAAAGCAATTCCTTTGCCTCTTGTGACAATGGTGGCATGGGTATAGTCTGCAGAAACTCTCGTATCTCAGGAGTGTTGTATGTCAACTCGGAATCATAAAGGCGTGAATAATAGCCAAGAAATTACGCTGCTTTGTCAGGGGTTTGAGTGTGCACTACATCCTGCCGACCCATTAATTCTACCACAGTATTAGAGGCGCCCTCTATACTTGTAAGTCTGGCTAAGTAGCTACCCGGCCCATTGTCCATAGCATATTGCGAATGTTTAGTAATTAATAAACGGTATTCAGTCTTTTTAGTTAGACATTCTCTCCATGATCTCTGGTCCTCCAGCCAGGCAGGGCCGGTTCGGGGCCGTTTTGCGCCCCGAGCAGGAAATAGGGGCGTGGCTTCATACAGGGGGCGTGGTCAGTTACGCCCCCTGTACTGTAGTAGCGCCGCTGAAATGCTGTGCGGTGCACGATGACGTCATCGCGCACCGCACAGTGAAGGTTCTCTCCACGAAGGGAAACTAGACGCTACGCATCTAGTTCCCTCCACAGCGGGCAGCGGCAGCGGGACACAGCGGGCAGCAGGGGGCACAGCAGTAGCGGATCTTGCCATGGTGCGGCGCCCTCCAGATGGCGCCGGCGCCCTCCGGAAGGCGGCACCCCGGGCAAAAGTCCTGCTTGCCCGTGGCAAGATCAGCTACTGTAGCCAGGTCATTTTGGAGGTATAAAGGCCATCTTTCAAATACTGAATTTCAGAAGATCTACACAGGGCCTCCAATTCTAACTCCCTTTTCTTGTAGGAGGACTTTAGGCTGGCAACTAGCTGAATTAGCGTACCCCACAAAAAGGATTTGAAAGCATCCCAAGGTATTGGGATGGTAGCCGATCCTGCATTTATCTCCAAAAACTCCCGCCATGCAGATTCCAATTCTGGGCCCAAACCCATTTGCGTGAGCCACAATGGCCTAAGTTTCCAGAAAGTTTGTCCCCCTAAGTCTATTTGTAGCACCAATGGGGAATGATCTGAGATACCCCTAGTTTCATAGGATACAACCCGGACCCTTGGCAGTAAGGTGCGTGACAGCAGGGACAGGTCTATCCTGGAAAAGGCAGAGTGGGTAGGAGAAAAATAAGATTTTACTTACCGATAAATCTATTTCTCGTAGTCCGTAGTGGATGCTGGGGACTCCATCAGGACCATGGGGATTAGCGGCTCCGCAGGAGACAGGGCACAAAAATAAAGCTTTAGGATCAGGTGGTGTGCACTGGCTCCTCCCCCTATGACCCTCCTCCAAGCCTCAGTTAGGATACTGTGCCCGGACGAGCGTATACAATAAGGAAGGATTTTGAATCCCGGGTAAGACTCATACCAGCCACACCAATCACACCGTACAACTTGTGATCTGAACCCAGTTAACAGTATGACAACGTAGGAGCCTCTGAACAGACGGCTCACAACAATAACAACCCGATTTCTTTGTAACAATAACTATGTACAAGTATTGCAGACAATCCGCACTTGGGATGGGCGCCCAGCATCCACTACGGACTACGAGAAATAGATTTATCGGTAAGTAAAATCTTATTTTCTCTAACGTCCTAGTGGATGCTGGGGACTCCGTCAGAACCATGGGGATTATACCAAAGCTCCCAAACGGGCGGGAGAGTGCGGATGACTCTGCAGCACCGAATGAGAGAACTCCAGGTCCTCTTTAGCCAGGGTATCAAATTTGTAGAATTTTACAAACGTGTTCTCCCCCGACCACGTAGCTGCTCGGCAGAGTTGTAATGCCGAGACCCCTCGGGCAGCCGCCCAGGATGAGCCCACCTTCCTTGTGGAATGGGCCTTGACAGATTTAGGCTGTGGCAGGCCTGCCACAGAATGTGCAAGTTGAATTGTGTTACAAATCCAACGAGCAATCGTCTGCTTAGAAGCAGGAGCACCCAGCTTGTTGGGTGCATACAGTATAAACAGCGAGTCAGATTTTCTGACTCCAGCCGTCCTTGAAATATATATTTTCAATGCCCTGACAACGTCCAGCAACTTGGAATCCTCCAAATCGCTAGTAGCCGCAGGCACCACAATAGGCTGGTTCAGGTGAAACGCTGACACCACCTCAGGCAGAAAATGAGGACGCGTCCGCAGTTCTGCCCTGTCCGAATGGAAAATCAGATATGGGCTTTTATACGATAAAGCCGCCAATTCTGACACTCTCCTGGCTGAAGCCAGGGCCAGTAGCATGGTTACTTTCCATGTAAGATATTTCAAATCCGCCGATTTGAGTGGCTCAAACCAATGGGATTTGAGAAAATCCAAAACTACATTAAGGTCCCACGGAGCCACTGGGGGCACAACCGGGGGCTGTATATGTAGTACTCCTTTTACAAAAGTCTGGACTTCAGGAACTGAAGCCAATTCTTTCTGGAAGAAAATCGACAGGGCCGAAATTTGAACCTTAATGGACCCCAACTTGAGGCCCATAGACAATCCTGTTTGCAGGAAATGTAGGAATCGACCCAATTGAAATTCCTCCGTGGGGGCCTTCCTGGCCTCACACCACGCAACATATTTTCTCCAAATGCGGTGATAATGTTGTGCAGTCACCTCCTTCCTGGCTTTTACCAGTGTAGGAATGACCTCTTCCGGAATGCCTTTTTCCCTTAGAATTCGGCGTTCAACCGCCATGCCGTCAAACGCAGCCGCGGTAAGTCTTGGAATAGACACGGTCCCTGCTGAAGCAGGTCCCGTCTTAGAGGTAGAGGCCACGGATCTTCCGTGAGCATCTCCTGAAGTTCCGGGTACCAAGTTCTTCTTGGCCAATCCGGAGCCACGAGTATCGTTCTTACTCCCCTTTGCCGTATAATTCTCAGTACTTTTGGTATGAGAGGCAGAGGAGGAAACACATACACTGACTGGAACACCCACGGCGTTACCAGAGCGTCCACAGCTATTGCCTGAGGGTCTCTTGACCTGGCGCAATACCTGTCCAGTTTTTTGTTGAGGCGAGACGCCATCATGTCCACCTTTGGTTTTTCCCAACGGTTCACAATCATGTGGAAAACTTCTGGATGAAGTCCCCACTCTCCCGGGTGTAGATCGTGTCTGCTGAGGAAGTCTGCTTCCCAGTTGTCCACTCCCGGAATGAACACTGCTGACAGCGCTATCACATGATCTTCCGCCCAGCGAAGAATCCTTGCAGCTTCTGCCATTGCTCTCCTGCTTCTTGTGCCGCCCTGTCTGTTTACGTGGGCGACTGCCGTGATGTTGTCCGACTGGATCAACACCGGCTGACCCTGAAGCAGGGGTTTTGCCAGGCTTAGAGCATTGTAAATCGCTCTTAGCTCCAGTATATTTATGTGAAGAGACATCTCCAGGTTTGACCATACTCCCTGGAAGTTTCTTCCCTGTGTGACCGCTCCCCAGCCTCTCAGACTGGCATCCGTGGTCACCACGACCCAGTCCTGTATGCCGAATCTGCGGCTCTCTAACAGATGAGCACTCTGCAACCACCACAGAAGAGACACCCTTGTCCGTGGCGACAAGGTTATCCGCTGATGCATCTGCAGATGCGATCCGGACCATTTGTCCAGCAGATCCCACTGAAAAGTTCGTGCGTGGAATCTGCCGAATGGAATCGCTTCGTAAGAAGCCACCATCTTTCCCAGGACTCTTGTGCATTGATGCACAGACACTTTCCCTGGTTTTAGGAGGTTCCTGACAAGTTCGGATAACTCCTTGGCTTTCTCCTCCGGAAGAAACACCTTTTTCTGAACCGTGTCCAGAATCATTCCCAGGAACAGCAGACGTGTCGTCGGGGTCAATTGAGATTTTGGAAAATTCAGAATCCACCCGTGCTGTTGCAGCACTATTTGGGTTAGTGCTACTACGTCCCCCAGCTGTTCCCTGGATCTTGCCCTTATCAGGATATCGTCCAAGTAAGGGATAATTAATACGCCTTTTCTTCGTAGAAGAAACATCATTTCGGCCATTACCTTGGTAAAGACCCGAGGTGCCGTGGACAATCCAAACGGCAGCGTCTGAAACTGATAATGACAGTTTTGCACCACGAACCTGAGGTACCCTTGATGTGAAGGGCAAATTGGGACATGCAGGTAAGCATCCTTATGTCCAGGGACACCATAAAGTCCCCTTCTTCCAGATTCGCTATCACTGCTCTGAGTGACTCCATCTTGAACTTGAATTTTTGTATGTACAGGTTCAAAGATTTCAGATTTAGAATAGGTTTTACCGAGCCGTCCGGCTTCGGTACCACAAATAGTGTGGAATAATACCCCTTTCCCTGTTGTAGGAGGGGTACCTTGACTATCACCTGCTGAGAATACAGCTTGTGAATGGCTTCCAATACCGTCGCCCTGTCTGAGGGAGACGTTGGCAGAGCAGACTTTAGGAACCGGCGAGGGGGAGACTTCTCGAATTCCAACCTGTAACCCTGAGATATTATCTGCAGGATCCAGGGGTCCACCTGTGAGTGAGCCCACTGTGCGCTGAAATTCTTGAGTCGACCCCCCACCGCCCCTGAGTCCGCTTGTAAAGCCCCAACGTCATGCTGAGGGCTTTGCAGAAGCCGGGGGGGGGGCTTCTGCTCCTGGGAAGAAGCTGCTTGGTGCACTTTCTTACCCTTTCCTTTGCCTCGGGGCAAATATGACTGTCCTTTCGCCCGCTTGTTCCTATAGGAACGAAAGGACTGCGGCTGAAAAGACGGTGTCTTTTTCTGTTGGGAGGGGACCTGAGGTAAAAAGGTGGATTTCCCGGCTGTTGCCGTGGCCACCAAATCCGATAGACCGACCCCAAATAATTCCTCCCCCTTATACGGCAATACTTCCATATGCCGTTTGGAATCCGCATCACCTGACCATTGTCGCGTCCATAAACTTCTTCTGGCAGATATGGACATCGCACTTACTCTCGATGCCAGAGTGCAAATATCCCTCTGTGCATCTCGCATATATAGAAATGCATCCTTTAAATGCTCTATAGTCAGTAAAATACTGTCCCTATTCAGGGTATCAATATTTTCAGTCAGGGAATCCGACCAAACCACCCCAGCACTGCACATCCATGCAGAGGCGATGGCTGGTCGCAGTAGAACACCAGTATGAGTGTATATACTTTTCAGGGTAGTTTCCAGCCTCCTATCTGCTGGATCCTTGAGGGCGGCCGTTTCAGGAGACGGTAACGCCACTTGTTTTGATAAGCGTGTGAGCGCCTTATCCACCCTAGGGGGTGTTTCCCAGCGCGCCCTAACCTCTGGCGGGAAAGGATATAATGCCAATAACTTCTTTGAAATTAGCAGTTTTCTATCGGGGTTAACCCACGCTTCATCACACACTTCATTCAATTCGTCTGATTCAGGAAAAACTACAGGTAGTTTTTTCAGACCCCACATAATACCCCTTTTTGTGGTACATGCAGTATCAGAGATATGTAAAGCCTCCTTCATTGCCGTGATCATATAACGTGTGGCCCTACTGGAAAATACGTTTGTTTCTTCACCGTCGACACTAGATTCGGTGTCCGTGTCTGGGTCTGTGTCGACCGACTGAGGTAAAGGGCGTTTTACAGCCCCTGACGGTGTCTGAGACGCCTGTACAGGTACTAACTGGTTTTCCGGCCGTCTCATGTCGTCAACTGATTTTTGTAATGTGCTGACATTATCACGTAATTCCATAAATAAAGCCATCCATTCCGGTGTCGACTCCCTAGGGGGTGACATCACCATTACCGGCAATTGCTCCGCCTCCACACCAACATCGTCCTCATACATGTCGACACACAGGTACCGACACACAGCAGACACACAGGGAATGCTCTTATCGAAGACAGGACCCCACTAACCCTTTGGGGAGACAGAGGGAGAGTTTGCCAGCACACACCCAAGCGCTATAAATATATAGGAACAACCCTATAGAAGTGTTGTCTCCCTTATAGCAGCTTAATATATATCAAAAACGCCAAAAAAAGTGCCCCCCCCTCTCTTTTTTACCCTGTTTCTGTAGTGCAGTGCAGGGGAGAGTCCTGGGAGCCTTCCTCGCAGCGGAGCTGAGCAGGAAAATGGCGCTGTGTGCTGAGGAGATAGGCCCCGCCCCCTATTTCGGCGGGCTCTTCTCCGGAGTTTGTGAGACCTGGCAGGGGTTAAATACATCCATATAGCCCCAAGGGCTATATGTGATGTATTTTTTAGCCAGAACAAGGTATTCTCATTGCTGCCCAGGGCGCCCCCTGCAGCGCCCTGCACCCTCCGTGACCGCTGGTGTGAAGTGTGTGACAACAATGGCGCACAGCTGCAGTGCTGTGCGCTACCTCATGAAGACTGAAAAGTCTTCTGCCGCCGGTTTCTGGACCTCTTCACTTTTCGGCATCTGTAAGGGGGTCGGCGGCGCGGCTCCGGGACCGGACTCCATGGCTGGGCCTGTGTTCGATCCCTCTGGAGCTAATGGTGTCCAGTAGCCTAAGAAGCCAATCCATCCTGCACGCAGGTGAGTTCACTTCTTCTCCCCTAAGTCCCTCGTTGCAGTGAGCCTGTTGCCAGCAGGACTCACTGAAAATAAAAAACCTAAAAACTTTTTCTAAGCAGCTCTTTAGGAGAGCCACCTAGATTGCACCCTGCTCGGACGGGCACAAAAACCTAACTGAGGCTTGGAGGAGGGTCATAGGGGGAGGAGCCAGTGCACACCACCTGATCCTAAAGCTTTATTTTTGTGCCCTGTCTCCTGCGGAGCCGCTAATCCCCATGGTCCTGACGGAGTCCCCAGCATCCACTAGGACGTTAGAGAAAACATGAGAATTGCTTAATATGATGTCTATCCCTTCATGCATTCACTCAGTGGCGTAACTACTGCCCCCGCGGTGGCTTGGGGGTGAGGGGCTGCGGGGCGCCACTGACTTTGCACAGATTGACATGCGGACGAGCGTCCGCATGTCAATCTGCGGTCTCCTTCCCTCCGCTGCTGTAAGGAGGGACACGGAGCGGTCTAATAAAGGAAGTGCCGTTCGTGAGCTCTGATTGGCTCACGAACCGGCACTTCCTTTATTAGACCGGCAGGAGAGCCAGGAGGGACACAGGAGAGGCGCGCTATGCGCTCCGTGTCCCTCCAACACAAAGGAGCGGGGGGGGGGGGGGGGGGCAGGCACTGTGGGGGAATATCTGGCACTGGGGGCATATACCTGGCACTGTGGGGGAATATCTGGCACTGGGGGCATATACCTGGCACTGTGGGGGAATGTCTGGCACTGGGGGGAGCAGGCACTGAGGGGGCATATGTGGCACTGTGGGGGAATATTTGGCACTGGGGGGAGCAGGCACTGAGGGGGCATATGTGGCACTGGGGGGGGGTATATGTGGCACTGGGGGCATGTACCTGGCACTGTGGGGGAATATCTGGCACTGGGGGCATATACGTGGCACTGTAGGGGAATATCTGGCACTGGGGGCATATGTGGCACTGGGAGCATGGCCCTAGCAACAAGCACTACCCCCTAGCAACTAGCATGACACCCAGTGCATGAAACCCCTGGCAACAAGCATGACACCCAGTGCATGAAACCCATGGCAACGAGCATGACACCCAGTGCATGAAACCCCTGGCAACGAGCATGACACCCTGAGCATGAAAACCCCTGGCACCGTGCATGGAACCAAGAGCATGAAACCGCTGGCAACGAGCATGACACCCAGTGCATGAAACCCCTGGCAACGAGCATGACACCCTGAGCATGAAAACCCCTGGCACCGTGCATGGAACCAAGAGCATGAAACCCCTGGCAACGAGCAGGTAATTGAAAAGTAATTAGAAGCCTTACTGTAGAACTTAATGTGTAATGGGCATTACGGTGTGTGGCATAATGTATCACGGACATTTCGGTGTGTGTCATAATGTGTCAGGCATTACGGTGTGTTGTATACTATATCACGGGCATTGTGGTATGTGGTATAATGTCTCAGGATCATTGTGGTGTGTGTCATACTGTGTCACAGACATTGTATGTGCTATAATGTATCAGGGGCATTGCAGTGTGTAGCATAATGTATAACGGGCATTGCGATTCCTGTCATAATGTGTCACAGGCATTACGGTGTGTGGCATAATGTGTCGGGGGCATTACAGTGTGTGCATATTGTGTCATGTGCATTATTGTGTGTGGCATAATGGCTAAGGCCATTGCAGTATGTGGAATAATGTATACTGGGCATTACTATAAGGAGGAAAAATGACAAATAATGTAAGGGGCATGAATCAGGATTATTTTTCTTTCCTGTGGTGGCTAACGTCTGGGCGTGCAGGTTGCAAAACTGGGGTATAAGGTAGTCTTTTCCTGCAATGCCACGCCCCTTTATGTGAAGCCACGCCCATTTCAACGAAACCACACCCCCTTTTTGGCGATGTCCCTTTACTAGTGCCAATTATGGGGGTTATGGGGGGAAGGGGGGCGCCGGAGGATTTTTTTGGCTTGGGGGAGAAAAATTTCTAGTTACGCCACTGCATTCACTAATCCTATTTCTTCTGCTAGTGTAGCAAATTGCCCTGGACCATGATTCAGGCCTGACAAGGAATTAATATGCCTATCCTAGACAGGTTTAATAACGTTATTAAAATCGCCATTGCATATCGCAGGGGTATCATGGGAATAAGGGGGTAGTATGTACACTGCAATAAATAACAAGGATACAGAATGCATTTTAAATTTTAAAAATACATATTTGCCCCATGGATCAATCTGATCCTGATCCACAGAGAACGGGACCGATTTACGGATAAGCACTGACACCCCTCTAGAAGTAGATGTGTGTGTAGAGTGGTATGCCCACCCCACCAATGGTTTCTTTTCAGATAATCTCTTTGCTCCGACTAAATGGGTCTCCACTATATAAATAATATCTGAACCATAATGCTTAATTTGTCTAAGTACCTCTTAATTGTATCGTTAATACCCCTGACATTCCAGAAGAGAAAGTTAATGGTAGTAGGCGCCATAAATCATATAAGTAGACAGGTAAATACATATATCGCTAAATGCGCATGCACCCAATATACAGTACATGTATCCAATGATGTATTAGAGACCCAACTAATCACATAGTACTATACACATAAATGCAATGACACAATCAAGAAAAACAACAAAGTATCCCATCCTTCCGTACAGACACTCCCCACCCTCTATACCAACCCAAACTGCGGCATACCTATTCCCAAAAACCAGTTGCCACACCCCTTATTCCCAACTACACTTTAACCAGTAATACCAAAATTTGGCAAAAAATACAGTGACAAAATTACAAGGTGCCAAACTCCCCGGCTCATCCCACTGCAGATAAATAATTAGCCAAGGCCATATTTACTAGCAACAGTGCAGAAGTAGTAAAAAATACTTATAGCACAGTATATTTACGTCCGTGAAATAGTCAGTTCATCTATATTCCGCTTGAGGAGAGCAAAAGGGAACAGTTGAGATATGGCATGTGTCAACAGCAAAATATAACATATGAAAAGGAAGCATATTCACTATGGCCCATCTTTCCGGATGTCTAGCGTCAAGCCACACAATCACCTCCCTAGGAGTAGAAAAAAATGTTTCCAAATCAGCAACTACTCTTAATTTGGACGGAAATAGCATGGCACAAAAGATATTTAATTGTCGCAGGCGAAGCTTAATTAGGAGAAACGGAGTATGGTCCTTTTGTATCTCCATTGGCCCATTCCACATCAAAGGACCTTTAGTATGGGCCAGTCTCAGGATAGCATCTCTGTCTCGGTAATGAAGTAACTTTGCATTGAAGGTACGAGGTGGTGCACCAGGAGGAGGAGCCCTGGAGGAGACACGATGAGCCCTTTCCATAGTAAAGAAGGAGGAAAAGGATGCATCACCCTATGTGTCCAGGAGCCACTTCTCTGTAATTTTTTTCTGGATCTGAACCTTCCTTGCATTCAGGTAATCCAAAAATATGGATATTGTCCTGTCTCAAACAGCACTCAATGTCCAGCAGCTTACCTTGAACAGTTGTCAGCTTTGCTTCCATGTTATTTACTTTAACAGATAGCATGGAAATACGATCCCCCAACGTGATGTACAGGTTTCAACCTCACCAACTCTCTCCCTGACTCGCTGTAGGTCATGGTGAATTACCGATAGGTAGGATTGCACTTTTTCTGATCTGATCCATGAGACTTTTTTCAGATGCCGTTATGGCTTCCAGCACCTTCTGTAACATAGTATCAGGAGGAGCAGTAGCAGATGTGTCCTCTGGAGACGAAGAAGGTCAAGACACAGTGTCTTGTTTAAATGCCACAGCTTTAGGGTTAGGTACCCTTGAAAATTTCTCCAGCCTAGCAGCTGCTGAGGTATGATTGGTTCTCAGCTTAATGATGGCCTGTTTGTTCATGCTGCTAATTGGATGATTGGGGGGTGTGGCTGCACCAAGGGTATATATGGTTTCACTATTCAGAGAGTGCTAGGGAGATGGCAACCTAGTAATCTGGTCTTGACAAAGGCTCTGCTGTGAGCCGAAACGTTGACCTTCTGTTTGTGAGTATGTGCTGTCTGGATTAAAATCTATCAATTTCACCCTGGAAAAGTCTGGTGAGTGCATCCTTATTTGTGCACATGTATCGTGGAACTTTGTTCTGATAGGACCTGTTCCTGGATTTTGCACCCCAGCAACTGTGATTATTAACGACATGTGAGTGCGGCTCTTCTACAATGGATATGCTTTGGGACATTTGACCATGTCCTTGGGTCGGCACCCAGCTACATTAAGGTTTCGTATGTGACACATGACATGTTGAATATTTAATCTTTTTATTTTTGACTTTCAATTTGTTAGCAATTTGCAGTGAATCTTCTATTTTTAGCAATGTCTTTTTTCTTTTCTTTTTTAATGTGATGATTTTTTATTGTTTTGGATCAGAGGACGTGGGCATAGATCAGGTTTGCAGATATATTGTAGCTACCAGTTTTCTGTAGGATGTCACATGCCCTAGGCATATTGGATGAGCAGTCACTGAGTGATGCAGAACATTTGCTGGTCAGCCTTACTGATGACGAGGCTGAGCGTGTATTATTAAATCAGGTAGATTTTGATGAACTGCCTTCGCAGACACCAATTGATTTATACCATAAATTACACAGGTTGCGCAGGAGGGAGGTTGACCTCAATTTACACGGTCAGTTCCTCTCTGAGTATTTTCGAAAAAAGAGGATACCTCGTGGTTTCAGGATTGTCAACACACCCACCATTGGAAGTTAAAATCCTTCTTTCTGTGTCAAATGGTGTGGTGTGTTTAACAAATGTTCTTTAGACTTGCTTGTGCTAGTGATTGAAGAGGTTGGTGTTGAGCTCAAGAAAGTAAGATCTGAGATTGAAATCTTTGAAAAGGAACAGGTGGCTCCACTTAAAGTTGATAAAACAGAGAATTGGTTGGAGAAAATACAAGATCAGATTGAGAAATAGAAGCAGGAGCTGATATCGTTTAAAAGAAAGAAATGGGAGACAGTAGAACTGGATTACCAAAAACATTCAGTCTATCGGTGGCTCTCTGGTGAGGGTAGAGATAGCTCCTTTCGACACAATCGCCCCTATAGGTTTAGAGGGCGGGGAGGCCGCTCTTTTGGTGCACATTCCCATAATTCATATTCTTCCTCAGACTCTGATTACACTGATAATTTGCCTCCGTCTGGGGCATCATCCTCCTCTACTTTTTTAGGCCCTGGCACCCTCTCCAAACGGGAACTAGCTACGGGAGGCCCCACCTGCAGCAGGGGGGGGGGGGGGGGTTACAAAAGATCGTGGAAAAAACAAGAAGGGGCCCAAAACCAAAACCTAATCTTTAATTTATCTGATCATCAGTTTACTGAGGCTGAGACGTCTCTATTGAGTAAGGGTTTATCTTTTGTGCCCACTAACGGTTTTAAATCTTTTCAGTGGTCTATCGAGCACTACAAGATGGGTCGGCAGCTAAGACTGCGTGAATATTTTGATAATCAACATAAAAAATCTAATTCTTTAGAGACGGTCTCTACTTCATCCAAGGCATTCCGCAATCCTAGTACTTTCGATCCCGTCTCCAATAATGCAAGCCTGCGAACCTTTATGAGATTAACCAACTCTGATGTGACTAGGGCCGCTAGCAGCAATAAGAAACACTATTCCAATCTCACTAGCGACGAATGGAAAGCGCTGAGAGGTTTGAGGGACGACACCGCTCTTGTCATCAGAAATGCTGACAAGGGCGGTGCTGTTGTACTACAAAACTTTTCTGACTATGATGAGGAGATTAGATCCCAGTTGGCCAATAAAGAGATCTATACTCAGGTTGAGTTTAATCCAATCCCACGAATTAAGAAGGAAGTTGACTCCATATTATGTACTGCTTTCCAGCATGGCTGGATTACTGAGGATGTTTATGATTTTTTGACTGTTGAATTTCCGGTGTGTCCAGTAATTTATACCCTCCCAAAATTCCACAAGTCCTTGAGCAAACCTCCTGGGCGTCCCATCATCTCCGCACGTTGCTCACTTTTGCAACCGTTGGCGGTGTTTGTAGACTATTTTTTACAACCTTGTGTTAAGAGTATGAAGAGCTATTTACGGGGCACAGGTGACTTTCTGGAGGGTCTAAATTCATTGGACTGTATTTCAGCTGGGTACCAACTAGCGACTCTTGATGTTAACTCGTTGTATACCGTCATTCCCCATGATGAAGGATTAATGGCAGTACGTGAAGCACTTCTAGCAGGCCCTTATGAAGGACCTCCCATTGAATTCATATTGGAACTTATTAGACTAGTATTGTCACATAACCACTTCCAATATCAGGGGGAGTATTTTATCCAGCGCACTGGTACAGCGATGGGGTGGAATTTGGCCCCGGGGTTCACTAACCTGTACATGGCTAAATATGAGAATTAATATATTCTTCCTAGGTATGGGGAACAGATGGTTTACTATAGAAGATATATTGACGATCTCTTTATGATATGGAGTGGCACCACTGAGTCATTTTATGCCATGGTGGATGCACTCAATGATCTGAACACCCCGATTAGATTTACTGCAAACATTAATAATTCTACAATTGATTTTTTGGATGTGACGGTTTTGAGTCGACCACCTGCTTTAGAATACACCTTATACCGAAAGCCAACTGACCGAAACATGCTATTGTGGGCCACAAGTCATCATCCAGACAAGCTCAAATCGAACTTACCTGTTTCGCAGTTACTTAGAGTCCTTAGGAACAACTCTGATGCAGGTCGACCAGAGATACAGTTACAGGATTGTGTTGACCGGTTTGTGAGTCGTGGATACAAAAGAAGTAATGTGCTGAAATGCCTTGCTAAGGCACGTGCTATCCACGCCAAAGGTGGTAATTCATCTAAACAACCAAGAGAGTCTAACCGTCTGATCTTTAAGACCAGTTGCAGCACCAACCTAAAGTCTATACAGAAAACTGTCACGGACAATTGGCCAATTGTTTGCTCTGACCCCAGGTTTAAGTCCATTGGTCCAAAGCATCCCTTATTCAGTATACAACGTGGCCAGAATTTGAAGGATATTCTTCTCAGACCAACCATGAGTGCCGTTAGCTCAAGCGGTGGACAATGGCTTGGTAAAAGACCAGGGTGCTACAAATGTTTGCAGTGCACCACATGCCGGTCCATGGTTACTGGACAGTTCTTCAATCATCCACTGTATGGGACCAAAATCAAGCTGAGACATCATCTGGTCTGTACTATGGACCATGTTGTATACTACCTGACGTGTCCCTGTGGCAAGATGTATGTTGGTAAGACGATACGTACCTTTCGTGAAAGGATGAACCAGCATCGGTCCTCGATTCATTTGGCTTACTCGACCGGTAAGACTGACAAACCGGTGGCAGCACATTTCTTGCAATTCAAGCACCAACTTTCCACCATGCGGTCCATGATAATTGACTGGGTGCCTCCTCTTGCCAGGGGAGGGGACAGGAACAAGTTGTTACTAAAATGCGAGGCATATTGGATCCATTTCTTGGGGACAATGTCACCGAAAGGACTCAATGAACAGAACCCATTGCACATGTTTTTGTGATTTGGCATCGTCTGAGGCCAGTCTGATTTTTGCTAATTTTTCATGATATTTTTATGTTTCATTATTTTTTGTGACCGTGCAGGGGTGTTCAGCTCTTTGAGTGATCTATCAGTCATGTCCTCTGATCCTTTTGTGTTTTTTGTTTGTTTGATTGAGTTTATATGTACTCCACTAGGTTTATGTGCATCTTGTGATGCGATTTTTCCTTGTGGTTTTTTATAGGTTTTGGGGATCTATGTTTAGCACTATGTTTAGTCATTTTTAAATGTATATACTTGCAATGCACTGATGACTATTCTGATGGGTGCCTGTGTGCTATTGGTGCAGCCCGCCTGTTAATCATACTATCGATTGTGACATTCCTGTTTACTTTGGTAGTAAGGGAATAGGGTTGGTTCTTGCTGACCCTTACGTATGTTTGCTATATATTGGGGGAGTTCAACAGCCGTGTACATTTATGCACAATGTTTTTTCAATCTGAGGTTAACGTAATTTGTGTTAGCAACTGGGTATTTGTTGCCTGGCTACAAGCGACCGGAAGTGATGCGGTATAGAAATCCCTGTGGCAGCTCAAATACCACAGGTTGCTAGGTAATCGATTGATTTATCCTGATTATGTATCTGGCCTATATGAGGATCTGTAGTGGATACTTTGGTTGTTCACTCCGATGAGGTTCACATAAGCTAATGTGGTCTGCTTTACTCACGGCGTCGTTACTTGGCAACGCCGGACGGGAAGTGATGCGCGGGTCACAGGAAGTGCCGTGCGTGTCACTGTACCGACGTGCGTTCCACACACGATGTTAGACTCCTTGTGTGGCCACAATGAGTTGTTTTAAAATCAATTTATGTGTGTGTCTGGTTTGTGCTGTGTATATGTATTTGGCCTTATCCTGTGACAGCTGGCTGATATTAGCTTAATGATGGCCTGTTTGTTCATGCTGCTAATTGGATGATTGGGGGGTGTGGCTGCACCAAGGGTATATATGGTTTCACTATTCAGAGCAGTGCTAGGGAGACGGCAACCTGGTAATCTGGTCTTGACAAAGGCTCTGCTGTGAGCCGAAACGTTGACCTTCTGTTTGTGAGTATGTGCTGTCTGGATTAAAGTCTATCAATTTCACCCTGGAGAAGTCTGGTGAGTGCATCCTTATTTGTGCACATGTATCGTGGAACTTTGTTCTGATAGGACCTGTTCTTGGATTTTGCACCCCAGCAACTGTGATTATTAACGACATGTGAGTGCGGCTCTTCTACGATGGATAGATATATATATATATATATATATATACACATAAAATCATAGATCATGCCTGACAAACTGGCATGCATGTGAATAAGTCAGTAGGTGATATGTACACTTCCCAGGCAAGTAATCTATTGAGAACGTCGGTCTTGTGCAGGTAGCAGGTGCAGGAGCAGGGTAATATGAAATGGCACCCCCCTCAGCAGTGCGCCACCCGTCCAGTATGCACAAGCAGCCATTTATATGGGAGCAACCTTCAGTAGTCATATGCTGGGATGCGCTGACACAGCAGTCATCCCCCTCCCTTGTGCTGCGGCTCCTGAGCTCCATACAGTTATAGCCGTCGGCAATGCTGTAATGTCATCTCATGTGTCACCATGCTGGCCAGAGCAGTCACACAAAGCCGCTTCCCCACCAGCCACATGCAAACCCAGAGAGGCCACCACTTTCCCAATGCCTTCCACAGGATGTGTGCTGATTATGTGTCCGGTGAGTAGCCTCAGGATGTGAAATCAGGATAGTGTGGATGGAGAGCTCAGATTCAGCGCTGCTACTCCATGGGCCTAATTCAGGCCTGATCGCTCGCTAGCAGTTTTTTGCAATGCTGCGATCAGATAGTCGCCGCCTACAGGGGAGTGTATTTTTTGGCTGTGCAAGTGTGCGAACGCATGTGCAGCCGAGTGGTACAAAAAGATCTTTTGCAGTTTCTGAGTAGCCCAGGACTTATTCAGACGCTGCGATCACTTCAGCCTGTCCAGGACCGGTATTGACGTCAGACACCCGTCCTGCAAATGCTTGGAAACGCCTGCGTTTTTCCAACCACTCCCAGAAAACGGTCAGTTGACACCCACAAACGCCTTCTTTCTGTCAATCTCCTTGCAATCGGCTGTGAGAATGGATCCTTCGTAAAACCCATCGCACAGCAACGATCCGCTTTGTACCCGAGCAACGCGCCTGTGCATTGCGGTGCATACACATGCGCAGTTCTGACCTAATCGCAGCGTAGCGAAAAATGCTAGCGTGCGATCAGGTCTGAATCACCCCCCTTATGTCCACCAAAGCCACGCCCCTCAAGATTGTTAGGATTCTTAGCATATCCACTTTGCTTGTAGTTTTTGCTACAACACAAATCAAAGTCTACTCCTTTTTGTCAGTCCTACACTAGTTATAAATACAGTGCCTTGCTAAAGTATTCACCCCCTTTGCATTTTTCATGTTTTGTTGCCTCACAACCTGGAATTAAAATGGATTGCTTGAAGGTTTGCATCATTTCATTCACAGAACATGCCTACAACTTTGCAGATATTATTATATATTTTTTTTATAGTGAAGCAAACAACAAATAGGACAAAATAACAGAAAACTTCAACGTGCATAATTATTCACCCCCCTAAAGTCAGTACTTTGTAGAGCCACTTTTTGCAGAAATTACAGCTGCAAGTCACTTTGGATAAGTCTCTATAAACTTGCCACATCTTGCAACTAAGATTTTTGCCCATTCCTCAAGGCAAAACTGCTCCAGCTCCTTCATGTTGGATGGTTTCCGCTTGTGAACAGCAATCTTCAAGTCTGACCACAGATTCTCAATTGGATGGAGATCTGGGCTTTGACTAGGCCATTCCAACACGTTTAAATGTTTCCCCTTAAACCACTTGAGTGTTGCTTTAGCAGTATGCTTCGGGTCATTGTCCTACTGGAAGGTGAACCTCCATCCCAGTCTCAAATCACAGGCAGACTGAAACAGGTTTTGCTCAAGAATATCCCTGTATTTAGCATCATCCATCTTTCCCTTGGCTCAAAACAGTTTCCCAGTCCCTGCTGCTCAAAAACTTTCCCACAGCATGATGACGCTGCCACCACCATGATTCACTGTGGGAATGGTGTTCTTGAGGTGATGGGATGTGTTGGGTTTGCGCCAGACATAGCGTTTTTCTTGGTGCCTGAAAAGTTAAATTTTGGTCTCATCTGGCCAGAGCACCTTCCTCTATACATTTGGGGATTCGTCCACATGCCTTCTGGCAAACTCAAAACGTGCCTTCTTATTTTTAACACTAAGTAATGACTTTTTTCTGGCCATTCTTCCATAAAGCCCAGCTCTATGGAATGTATGGCTTATTGTGGTCACATGCGCAGATACACCAGTCACTGCTGTGGAACTCTGCAGCTCCTTCGGGGTTACTTTTGGTCTATGTACTGCCTCTCTGATTTATGTCCTCCTTGCCCGGTCTGTGAGTTTTGGTGGCCGGCCCTCTCTTGGCAGGTTTGTTGTAGTACCATGTACTTTCCATTTGCAGATGATGGATTTGATGGTGCTCGGGGGATCATCAAAGATTTGGATATTTTTTTTAAACCCAACACTGACTTGTACTTCTCAACAACTTTGTACCTGATTTGTTTGGAGAGCTCCTTGGTCTTCATTGTGTGATGCCTCTTGCTTAGTGGTGTTGCAGCCTCTGGGGCCTTTCAGAAAAGGTGTGTTTATAATGACAGATCATGTGACACTTAGATTGCACACAGGTGGACTTCATTTCACTAATTTTGTGACTTCTGAGGGTAATTGGTTGTAACCAGAACTTTTGAGAGGCTTCATAGCAAAGGAGGTGAATACATATGCACATGCCAATTTTCAGATTTTTATATCTAAAAATTCTTTTTATAAAAAATGTTCTCATTTCACTTCACCAACTTAGACTATTTTGTGCAGATCCCTCACATAAAATTAAGATTAAAAAAAACAATACTGGTTGTAATGTAACAAAATAGGTAAAAAGCCACCGGGGGTGAATACTTTAGCAAGGCACTGTATGAATCTCAATATTTTAACATAATCATTACTATGCTTTTTAATTGGATTTAACCTTATCTGCACTCAGCTTTTAAAGGTAAATGCTCCTTAGGCATGTAGAGAATCACTTGACAAAGGATAAATAGGAGCCTCAATAAACAACTGCTCACATAACCCATTTGTAACTTTTAAAAAGTTAAACATAAACATAAATTACAACTGCTTACATAACACGAGTGACCTGCCTTAAAGTTTTTATTTCAGTATGCTTAGTGTCCCTTATTTACACAGGTATTTTCATTTGTTGATCACTATGTGTAGCTTACACAAGCAAAATCATGAAAAATGCTACTAGAGCCAACTAAGTAACTCCTTGCACAGTATTACCTTTGAAAAACATAATTTATCACCTTTGGGGGTTAAAGTATCGAGTCTAAAAGTCCGTTGACTCTCTTTTTGTAGCAACTCCTTTCTGAGGTCTCCACCTTTTATCCCCAGTTTGATATGTTCCTGACCATATGTTTTTTAAGTCTCTGAGCATCCTCTATGAAATTTGAGAAAATTAATTTTGAGAAACTGTGGTTATTTTCTTACATTTTGAAAGATCAGACGCAGCATTACATATGTTGCCAGCATGTTCCAGTAGTTTGTTTAAAAGCACGTTTTTCAAACTGCAACTGCATTCTAAGCAATATATTATGCACATTGTATCACAGTTGATATACTGGCAGATTGTTTTGCCAAATCGATCAGTAATTTCTTCTTTCTTGAGAATGAATGTGCAAGCTTTACATAGACCACACGGGTAAGTATCCCTGGTTTTAGGTTTTATCTTTTCGGTAAAGTGACTCTGTACTAATTTATCATGCAAGCTGGGTGCCTTCCACCAACTGAACATAGCTTCTAACATAGATTTGAGACTGTTATCATTCATAAGTATATTCCAATGTTGCTGAATGATGTCTTGGAGATCTCTCCATTCATTGCAAAAGTTACTGACAAAGTGAATTTGATGAGGGTTGTCTTCTGGTCTCTTCTTTTGTGGGAAGACTAATGATTCACTCTCAATTTTAATAGCATGATATGTGGCATTCTTAATGATTCTTCTACTGTAGCCTCTGTTAAGAAGTCTAATAGTTTTTTACTTTTAGGATACCATAAGTCATCTGTCTGTGCAATTCCTGTGCAGTCTCAGAAATTCCCCTTTGGATAGATTCCTTATGGTGGGTGGGAAGCGTGAGCTCTTCCAATGTAGTAAGCGGTTACTTGTGGTATCTTGTCAGTAGAGCTTAGTCATGAGTGTTCCATTTTCCCATCTGTAAAGTTGTAAATCCAGAAATGTGATTTAATTTTTACTGTAATCAGAGGTGAGTTTTATATTAAGGTTGTTGGTATTTAAAGTATGAAAAAATCCTAGAGATCTCTCAAATTTCCATGCCATATCATTAGTATGTCATCTATGTACACCAGCATGTGATATGGTTGATATAGATATCATCAATGTCACTGAAGACATATTCCCTCTCGCACCCTGCGCCCATCGCTGATCCTCAGATTATTAGGAAGAATTTGTCATCAAAGTAAAATAGCTTTTATCTAGGACATATTCAAGTAGTTGTATGAGGAAATCATGGAAATCACTTTTTCCCTCAGAATCCAGGAAGTTTCTGACAGCCATCGGTCCATCTTGGTGTCTAATAAAAGTGTAGAGAGTCTCTACATCCATAGTAACAAGGTAGTGATCATCATCTGAGACAATCTAATCTCTGTAGGACATTAGCAGTGTCTTGATGGTAAAATGGTAAACTGTACACATGGTGTCTCAGATGTTGATCTATAAATGTACTGGCAGATTCTGATATGCCCCCAATGCCAGATACGATTGTTGATGTTTTCATGTATTTTGGGGAGCATATAGAAAGTAGGAACCCATGGGTTATGGACTTGTAGGAAAGATAATTCTTTACTATTGATAATACAATTTTTGTAGAATTGTTGTAGAGTCCTGTTGTATAATGTTAACAAATTATCAGTTGGATTGAACATCAGTCTCTTGTAACACGTATGGTCATTCGTGAGCCTATTGGCTTTTTCCAGGTACTTTTCTGTTGGCCAGACAACAATAATGCCACAATTGTCAGATGGCTTAATGATTACATTATCCCATTGATGAAAATCATTGAGAGCAGACCATTCTTCCTTAGTGAGATAACCATTGAAGACTATGTTTTTTTGGTCTTATTCTCTTTACGGTTTATCCATACTCTTAGCCACCATTTCCAGAAATACTTTCACATTAGCACTGTTGGTTTCTGATGTCATAAAGGTGGATATTTTCTTACATAGGGTTCTGTGTATTGGGGTGGTGGTGCATGCAGTGGATGTGCTTCATGGGCATCCCAGAGTTTGTTCAATGCTTCTAAGGCTTTTCTATCATCCTCGGGTTCTGGGCATATTTCAGGTTGATTATGAGATGATCTGGGATTTATGAGCGGTGAGATCTTCTTATCAATATCCTTATTTTTATTGCATAGTTTATGAAGTAATAGATTATGTCCAAACATTTTTAAGTCCTTTTCCTACTGAAATCTATTAAAGTTGATGTGGGAGAGGAGAGGCCTTTACCAAGTACCTTAGTGTGGGTATTAGTAAGAATATGATCAGAGAGATAATGATCTTTAGATTGTCATTTATTGTTTGTTGTTGAACCTTGTAGATTGGCAAAGAGTTGTTTGGGATACCATGACCTTGGATTTCTTCCCTTCTGTTTACTCCTCCTTGTCAATCTCCTTGTGTGCTTCCTTCCCCCTATCTCTAATAAAGAGGGCAGATCTTGTAGGTGAGGTGGTTATATCTTCTGTACCAGATGATTCAGCCTCTGAGGAACTATATTGTGAAATGTATTTCCTTGTTTCAGGTCTCTCTGGTTGCTTCCATCTGAATATAATCCCGATAGAGACATCACATTTGTCTCTGATAAACTTGTTGCATTTCCTACCAATTATGTTATTTTATATATGATCAATTCTTTTTAGGGGTTTTTCAAACGCCTTTTGAAAATGATTATCTTTTTCCCACTGTTCTAGGTTTTTTCCCAATGCCTCAATCTCTTTCTCGCAATCATCAGGACTAGGAAGTTATGTTTTACTAAGACATTCATCAGTTCCTGAGAGCATCTTAACAGACATGTCTTGCCTTCTGTTTTTAGATTAGCATTTGCTAGGTCGATCGTGGAGAAAATATTAGGGCGTAGGCATTGTCAAAGTCAGAAAAATATCACTATGCACACTGCCATATTTGCACCTCATGCGAGCTCCCGCTGCGCGTGCAAGAGCTCTCCCGTGCGTGCGCATACTCGCCTTCGCGGGCACCCGCAGGCGCACGATATGCGGATTTACGATAGAGTTTGTATGCGTCTAGCGGGCGACTCAATCGATATATATTTTAACCATATAATGTATTTTGTAGATCATGGTCCCTTTGATAGATTCTGAAAGTTTAGTTAATGTAGCATGTTCATGGACAGAGAGATCCCTCTTTTTCTGATACAAGGGGTCAGACAAGGATTATACAGTGGTGTTTAATATCCATCGGAAGAGTATTTAATTAGCAATATTCCGGTGTTGGTTTGGAGCAGATTAATCGCTCGTGCGAATAGTTATGGACATAAGAAGTTTATGTCCATTTACTATTATTTGCACTTACTTATCCATGCGGCGGGAAACCTAGTTTCCCACCCACCTGAGCAGTTGGAAGTAGACACAGCCCACCTGTATGAATCAACCTATGACCTTTTGTTTTAGTGCGAAGACGAATTCCTGTGTCCAATGAACAATGAGATTGTAGGGACCATTGAATTGTATTGTGTGTGGGGCATAAATAGACAAGCCGATCACATCCAGCTCACTCTTCAACGGTTCTCATTGCTGATAATCGGGAGCTGGATGTCCAGAGGCGCATGCGATCGTTCCCCTTTGTGCGTAAGTTTTTCTCCGCAATCATATTGTCTTTTTTGTTATTCTGAGCCATATCTCTCTCTCTCTCTATCTTCTCTTTCTCTCTCGTTTCTCTTATATAGTTATTGTACTGATATTGTATTTCATGTGTAGTTATCTGGCTAGGTAGTCTATGTTATATTGGTAGTGTATGACTTGTATTGTAATATTCTTTTTGAACGTTCATTCATTTCCTTAAAAGGCGTTAGACCCTTAGACCGGTATTGTGTGTTCATTGTATTGCAGTGGGTAATAGGAGCGTCTCTATCGCTCAAATAGCTTTAGCGTAATCCCGCTTACAAAGTGTTGCATTCTCATCTTATCACTACACCAAGGGTTACTGCATAATACACTGTTTTATGGTATAGTTATAAAGGTTTAACATTGTTAGCGTCTGCGCCGCTGGTGATCTCCTCGTGGTCCCGAGCGTCCGCTACGCTATAGCGAATCATTACGTTAGTCGGCAGCCAATAGCGGGCCTGCTTGTGATCCCTTGGCCGTGAGCGAACGTGGCGCTTGAGCGTCTCGACTACGGCTAAGCGATTGTTACGCAACGTGCGTACCCTTACGGTACTCCATACGTTAATAGCGTACAGTGTTCTTAGGCCTCTTAAAGGGTTTTAAGTAAGATAAATATTTAGCTTTATCAATTGGCGGCTCGTCCGTCCTTCACATATCTATACTAGGTAATTCCAGCAGACATTATCCATCAGCAAAGGGCGGGAGATCATATTCCTCGTAGTGCTGTCTGGATAAGCGTCTGCTTCGCTTAGTAAAGGGTGCTGAGGGAATCCGGAACCGGAGGTAAGAACAACACGCTAGTGTCTTTTAAAACTGTTTATTTCTGTCTTGCGTACGCACGCACGCACATATCTGCATTTCTTTTCATTCGTGTATTTTCATATATCACTCTTCTGTTTGCCATTCTATAATTGATAAACGTGCTAAGAGAGATTTGCCGCTATTTCATAGTTAAAGTATAAAAGTAATACATTAAGAGATAAATTGCAAAGCACACACGCAGCTCTGCCTAAAGATACAAGGAGAGATTGGTGCGGTGTTCGGTAGATGATCGAGGATCATCTACATTGATAAACGTGTACATTGTGTTACGGTGGATATTTGCTTTGTGTACACGTGTCTCTAACAAAGGGTGAGACTCGCGTACGCAACTCAAAGGCCGACGCACGCAGCGTATATTACGTAACGGAGCGTCCGGGTACGCCCACGTAACTCAAATCACACGCTAGTGTTATTGTAACAGGCGAAAAGGTGGCAACGCGATAAATAGCGCAAATCTATTTTAGTGTCCGAAACTTAGATTAACCGATCCTTCTCCAAATTTACAACACATCTGGTCTAAAGGAAAGAAAATTTCTGCGCAGAAATAGAAATAGAAACAAAAGTGTACATGTGGTGAGTGACTGTTTGCATATATAAGTTTATACAATTTTTGAGGTTGAACCACAGGAAGTCGAGTTCTCGCAGGGTACATACATGTAAGTGACGTGCATGGTGGCAAGGGAGGCATCCTTTGTTAAACATAAAATCTGAGCATTAGAGTACAGCAGACCAGGAGGTCTATTGTAGCACAGACCAGGAGGTCCGGAATTGACCAGGAGGTCCAGGTACAGCAGACTAGGAAGTCCGCTATAAATAGAGAAAAGAGCACAACCCAGGGGGTTGGTGCAGAACCCATATAGGCCAATAAAGCTCATGCTGAAGGAATTCGCAGCCGCAATTTTCGATTCCACTGGTCGCTCCGCACATAAGATTAGTTGCTTATGTGCTGAACGATTGTACCGCACGTAATTGTGTGCATTAGTAAATCTGACCAGTACCATTTGTGTACGAAACGGGTCACAAACACTATTTGTACATTCTGACGTGATTTGTGTAATTTTTTATTTTCTGAAGGGAAGTTCGCTGGTCACTCAGGAATTATCCAACAACCAACAGTTACTGGAAAGGGTCAATGCTCTGCGGAACACACTCACATGTTCCAGTAAACGAAGGTTCATAGGGGCCCTGGGTCGAGTACGCCAGCACTAGGGCAGTGTGTAGGTCGTATTGGTCGGCGTGGGCGAGTGAGTGGGGTACTCGGTAAACCGCCACCGTCAGCCTATCGTGAACATTTTGGTTTTTGTAAGGGTTTGCTGAAGACCCTGAATGAAGGTCAGAGGTGGTGAAAGCAACACCTGCAAGTCATGGGGGCCAATTGTTCAGGTAGGGGGCGATCAACCTCGGTTCGGGTTGATTCAGTAAACCGACCAATCGGGTCGGCAAGGTACGTAATGTGTGAAAAATACGGTTCACACACAGAGGTTTTATGTGATGAATGGGAGAGAATGACTGTGCATGACGGGGAGAAGTTCCCAAGAATAGGCAGCTTTAGCCCAGAAGTGTTACAAAATCTAAGGAGGAGGATATGTCTCATTAAATCAACAAAGAGACGAATCAAACATTATGATTATTTGCAGTTATGGCAACAGGAGGGTGAAATACAGAGAGGATTGGCTCAGGCGGCGGGATCTAATCCTATCAGGAAACTGGTAGCCATGGCCCCGCCGCCACCATACATATCAGGAGAGAAATTGGTTGCGGAGAATGACGCATTAGGGTGTAACAAACAAACACTTAGCAACTGTGTAAATGTTAATAAGTTAACCAATGCAAGTATTAACCCGTGCAAGTTGTACCCTGTTTTGAACTTTCCCCAGGAGTGTGATCAAGAGGACGAATCGGCAACCATATCGGCGCTCTCTCTAGCAGCCACCATATCAGAAACAACAGTAGGCACGGCCCAACCCATAAGATTAGTAACAAAGCCCCCTAGCGGAGGGACAGGTGAGGTCGTATCAACGGGTAAGTACGGCACCATACACTATGCTGAAACCATTTCACCACAGGCTGTAGAATCTACACAGAATGATGTTATTAAACTTGCTCCCGTGAGGGTAATAGCAGTTCCAAATGGGAAAACGGACACTACAGGAGTCACTCCTATCAGGAACATTGCCATGTACAGCCCGTTTTCCCGAATGGAATTAAGAACCATAGTGACTGAATTCCCTGATCCTAGAAAAGATCTAGTTGCTAGCCAGAAATACATCAGAGACCTAGGGAACACTTTAGAGCCCAATAACAAAGACTGGCAGGTATTGCTGAGGGATTGTTTACCCTCCATTGTCGACTCGGCTCAATTTTTAGCTGACTGTGGATTGGATCAGGATGTACCTCTTACAGATGTGTACAACAAAGACAATGTAAAAAGGATAAGTTTACAGTTAAAGGAGTATTTTCCAGCTGTAGTTAAATGGAACAAGATTTTCTCCATTAAACAAAACGAGTCAGAAACTGCTGCAGAATATTTTCACAGGGCATTGCTAGATATGGCAAAATACACAGGCATAGAGGACATTAAAACAAACATAAACCATCGAGAAGTAGCAGTATCTGTACTAATGGATGGTTTAAAAGAGGCATTAAAAGACAAGGGTACAGACCACGCAACCATGTTGGCGAGGTCTGTCGGTGGCTACTTTGAGAGAGGCAGCTGTGGATCACGATCGGAATATCACCAGACACAGGGAATTACAAGGTGATAAGTTAATGGCCGTAAGTATACAGGCCCTGACCACAAGGCAGCCTTTGTATAGATCACCAAACCCTGTGGGTAAGTCAAATGTGGTAACCTGTTATTTTTGTCATAGAGAGGGACATTTTGCACGAGACTGTAAATCGAGAAACATACAAAAGCCTTATCAACCCCCTAGACAACGACACGACACACGACATTGGGAGCAGGGTCCGCAGAAACGGAGTTATGAGCCACATGCAGGGGAAACAAAAAGATACCCCCCGAACAGAGACTGGCAAGCCTCTGATAGTTCCCATTTAACCCCTTCACAAGTAGTTGCTGCCAGCGGGATCCAGGGAGGTCACCATACCCAATAGGGGTGTGGCCATACCTGTAATCTGCAGCCAGTAAAATTGATTGCAAGTCTTGGTAGTGAACCCGAAATTGCAATTAATGTAGATGGTAAATCATTAAACTTTCTTGTAGATACGGGGGCGGCCAAATCAGTGATAAATTCGACAGTGGGCATGAGAACCACTGGTAAGACAGTTCCAGCCATAGGAGTAACGGGAGTAGTCCAGCATTACCCTGTTAGCAAACAAGCCGAGATTACAGTAGGGCCTTTACATACCAAGCATTCCTTTTTGCTGGCTGCATCGGCACCGACTAATCTCCTGGGAAGAGACTTATTGTGTAAAATGGGGTGCGTCATTTATTGTACTCCTGAAGGTGTATTCTTGGACATACCTGAGAATCACGCTCAGGAAGTGCGAGACATGTTAGACTCCCCATCAAAATTAATGTCACATACCATTATGACAAATAGGACTCCATCCCAAGTAGAAGAAATGACATCCCAGATACCAGAGTCACTGTGGACTAAAGACGGACAAGACACTGGATTGATGGCAAACGTAGCTCCAGTAGCTGTGCAAGTAAAAGATGGTAGGATAGCTCCAAAAATCCCACAATACCCTCTGAAGCCAGAGGTGGAGTTAGGAGTATACCCAGTAATAGAGCGCTTGCTACAACAGGGCATTCTGGTAAGAACGTCCAGCACTGCCAATAGTCCCATCTTCCCTGTGAAAAAGAGTGGGGGGAGGGGTTACCGGCTAGTGCAGGATCTAAGGGGGATTAACAAAATAGTTGAGAGTCAGTTCCCCGTAGTGCCAAATCCAGCTGTCATCCTTATGCAAATCCCTCCCACTGCGAAATTTTTCACTGTTATTGACCTCTGCTCCGCTTTCTTTTCGGTACCTCTGCACCCTGACAGCCAATATTTGTTTGCATTTACATACAGAGGAGTCCAATACACATGGACTCGATTACCACAAGGTTTCATAGACAGTCCAAGTATATTTTCCCAGGCTTTGCATGATTGTTTACAGTCTTTCCAACCAGAGAGTGGATCAGTATTGATACAGTACGTGGATGATCTACTACTGTGTTCTGATTCAGTGGAAGCATCCCTGAAGGATACGAAACAGCTCCTGTTTCATCTTTCAGACACAGGACACAAGGTTTCCAAAGACAAGTTGCAATTATGCCAAACTAAAGTAAAGTATTTGGGACACTGTCTAACACAAGGACTGAGACACCTGACCGCTGATAGAATTCAAGCAATTAGAGACATGACTCTGCCACAAACCCAGCAACAGATCAGAACATTTTTAGGAATGTGTGGGTATTGCCGTAACTGGATCCCAGGGTTTTCCATTCTAGCATTACCTTTGCAGGAGATGGTTTCCTCAAACAAGCCTGATCGGATTTCGCATACAGACGAGTCCGAGATGGCATTTGAGAGACTTAAACAGTGCCTAACGCAGGCACCAGCATTAGGTATGCCAGACTATGGGAAACCCTTTGAGCTGTACGGAACAGAAAGTGCTGGTTGCGCGGCAGGCGTCCTAACCCAAAAGCACGGTGATGCCAGCAGGCCAGTAGCATACTACAGCGCTCAGCTAGATACGGTAGCGCGATCCCTCCCCACATGCTTGCGAAGCGTTGCTGCGATAGCATTGCTAGTAACGAAAAGCGAAGATGTAGTGCTAGGTCACAACCTCACAATTCATACACCACATGCAGTGTCAGCCTTGCTAAATTCTGCCCAAACCAGGCACGTCTCATCAGCACGGTTTACAAGATGGGAATTGGCACTAATGGCCCCCGTAAACATCACCATAAGGAGATGCAGTGCATTAAATCCTGCAACATATCTCCCAGGTGTGCCTGGACAGGCACAAAGGGTGGAAGATGAGAGTGGTGGGGAAGGAGAATTTAATACAAAGGAGGACACACATGATTGTATGGAATATTTTACCCAAAATTTTACCGCAAGGCCTGACATCAGTGACAACCCACTGGAAGATGTAGATCTGACCTTCTACACGGATGGTAGTTGTCACAGACAGTCGGACTCGGGAGACTTGTGTACTGGATACGCAGTCGTAGATGACCAAGGCACCATAGAAGCAGAACCGCTAGGCCCACCTCACTCAGCCCAGGTTGCTGAACTGGTCGCCCTAACCAGAGCATGTGAATTGGCTAAGGGCAAATCAGCCAATATCTACACCGACTCTAGATACGCATTCGGGGTAGTCCATGATTTCGGAGCCCTATGGCGCCTCAAAAATTTCATGACGGCAGCTGGTACACCGGTAGCGCATGCGGCTCACATCAAAAGGCTTCTAACAGCGATACAGGAACCCGACAGAGTGGCTGTTATCAAGTGTAAAGCACACACATATAGCCAAGACCCAGTATCACTTGGTAACAGCCGAGCAGATGAAGCTGCTAAGCTAGCAGCTGGTACCCCCAGACAGACAGACACCACACAACTGATGGTATTCAATACCATCAACACACAGAAGTTGTGTGAGATGCAAAATTTGTGTTCCACACAGGAAAAGTCAGTCTGGAAGGCAAAGGGATATGGCCAGGAGTCCTCAGGACTCTGGACGGATGGACAAGGTAAACCAGTGGCCCCCAGAGCATATCTTCCATGTTTAGCTGAGGCAGCACACGGGCTGACTCATCTGGGCAAGGAAGGAATGTGTAAGTTGGTAAGAGCATATTGGTGCGCCCCAGGATTTTCATCTCATGCAGGTAATAGAGCAATGTCATGCCTTACCTGTTTGAGAAAGAATATCGGAAAGGCAATACCAACAGAACCATCTCATATCCCTCCTACAGGCGGACCTTTTCAGGTAATACAGATTGACTTTATCCAATTACCCCCTTGTCGAAATTTGAAATATGTACTTGTTTGTATAGATGTGTTCTCAAATTGGGTCGAAGCATTTCCGGCGGCCACAAATACCGCTATGTTTACTGCTAAGAAAATTGTGCAGGAATTTGTATGTAGATATGGTATCCCTAGAATAATTGAAAGTGATAGGGGTACCCATTTTACAGGTGATGTCTTTCAAGGAATGTGTAAGTTGATGGGAATTGATAGCAAGCTGCACACTCCATACCGTCCACAGGCGAGTGCGAAGGTGGAAAGAGTGAACAGCACTATTAAAAATAAACTGAGCAAAGTCATGGCAGAAACAGGATTGACATGGCCAAAAGCTTTACCCATTGTACTATACAGCATCAGAACCACTCCCAGGTCCCCTCTTAATCTGTCTCCCTTTGAAATCTTGTTTGGCCGACAACCGCATGTTATGATTAACCCTCAGGATGATTTGAAGTGTAACAATGAAGTGACTGTAAAGTACCTGATTAACATGAGTAAACAGCTAAGGAATCAAAATGATAATTTGAAGTTGGTGATTCCTGATTTACCAGATAGTAATTGTCATGACATTGAACCTGGGGATTATGTAATGATACAGAATTTTCTACGCTCAGGTTGCCTTATTGACAGATGGGAAGGACCATACCAAGTCTTATTGACTAGCACTACAGCATTGAAGGTTGCCGAGAGAGAGACTTGGGTTCATTCGTCCCATTGTAAGAAGGTTGCTGATCCAGAGAGGTCCCGTGATAAGGAACAGACGGTAGAGGAAGTTGTATCACTGGAGTGTCTGTTCCAGGAGGACTGAGGCGGCACCTGAGCATTGAGAATCACAAGATCAAAAGCAGTTGTCGATTCCCTGTTTCCCTTTTATTGTTTTTCTCCACTTCCCATCCCCTCTCCCTCAAATTATTTTTCCCCATTCTCATTCTTCTTCATTTCCTCCTAAGATGGACTTGCCTCAAGAGACTGTGATCCGGATTTTCCTGTTGACCATGATGTTGACCAGAGCAGTCTGTTCCGGCGAGAGTACCATGGAGGTCGAGAGAGGTTCTGGAATGGGTTCTGATGACAAAGATGGAGGCGTAGTTTTCCGAGAACAACATAATCAACAAGCAAAGGCGAGTATCAGAAAACGATCCGATAACAAAGACCATAGAAGGAATTGTGAAGGATTGTTAGCTGAAGAAAACTGTATCTGTAGGCTCTGTTACAATGTAGTTGAGGATGGGTGCATCAAGAAATGCCAATCCAGTTTTAATATCCACATGGACCGGCATCCCTTGAGTGACTATCACTCCTTAGTGGGTAGTGTGTTAAATCAAACAGATTGTTGGGTATGCTCTCAAGTACCTCAAGGTCATAGCAAATCAGGACTAGTACCATTTCCTTTAACGATAGGGGAGGTACTTGAGCTAAGTGGTGGGAGGCCGGTGGACAGGAGGTTTAATATCTCCAGTCCTCCTAGTTTGAAGCTCCACCAATATCATGTGGATAGATCCCTAATATGTTTTAACATTTCCAATCCCCGAAAGCCGGGAAATTGGGAAGTGTCATGGAGTAACCAAACCATGACCTTTTCATATAGAGCAGATAGAATGCCGACAGATACAGAGCTTATACGCCACATAGCCAGTAGAGGAAAATCTTTCCGATATAGGTATACCCTAGGAAGTAGGATTACGAGAGTTGGAGAGGTATCACCAGGATACTGTGCACATATCGTACAAGCTGATACGTGTACTAGACAGATGGGAGAATTAGGGTTAGGAGATTTCACATGGAAGATGTGTAATATGGTTATGTCCTACTCCGTCCCATATGTTCTCCCCGATGATGCATATTTCATATGCGGGAGGAAGGCGTATAAGTGGCTTGCCCCAAACTCTGAAGGATTGTGTTATATTGGAAAAGTACTGCCTGAAGTAATGACTGTATCACATGCCAAAATGAAAGATATACACCGTGTTGCCCAAGCTCCTTATACTCACACCCACTACGAGCACGTAGTTAAACGGCACCTGATAGAAAGAACAGAGCATCCGGCCTCTGACATGATCCATGAATCCACCGGGATTCAGTTTCTACTTGCGTTAGACATCACTCGCACCGCCAGAGGAGTGTTGAATTATAAATACATATCTGCGCTCGCAAATTTGTTAGACAATATCACAGAAATGTATGATGACACGTTTAGGTATACTGGAAGAGAACTTCAAGCTTATAAAACAGAACTGGTTCAGCATAGAATGGTTCTCAATTATCTCACGGCAGTGACAGGTGGATATTGTGTCACACTGGCAACGCAGTACGGCGTGAAATGCTGCACATATATAACGAATAGTACCGAGGACCCGGTCGAGGTCATAGACCAAAAGATGGACGACATTCTTCAATTAAACTGGGAATTTCGCAGGAGACACAATCTCACCCTTGCTGCTGTGGGTAATGAGCTGACTGGTTGGGTGTCATGGTTGAACCCGCGAAATTGGTTCTCTGGTTTAGGAGAATGGGCTCAAGGAGTCATAATGAATGTAGGGAAGTTTCTTCTATGTATCTTAGGTGTTGTCATAACGATTGGCTTGATATTTAGATGCGGTCAGGCTTTAATGAAGTGCAAACGAAGTACTAGGGTGATGAGTTTAAGGAGTGAGGAAATTGTAATCCCAATGGATTTGATTTATGACCCAACGGTAGAAACAATGATGTGATGAAAATGCGATTATACGGTCCGTTTCTTTCACCTGTTTTTCCGTTTTATCCAAGGTAAAAAGACCCACCTGGACGAGGAATTTGACGAGCCTGTATACAGACAACTGATGGATTAAAGAAGAAGTTTTGACAACCTTATACACAGATATTTGATGAACTATGCCATAGACCCCCAGTTTCCCTAGAAATTTTAAACTTACGCTAGCCCAACACTTTTTGTAAGTCTATGGACATTGACAAAGCTTTTGCACACACCTATTGGCAAAAGCCCAAAGAAGACTGCATTCAACAGACACCGAACAAGACTTCAACCGACAAATGTTCATTAACCTGACATAGAATACCACTGCATTTACCATAATTGTGTCTTATCTTCATCTCTACAACCTTCAGGTAAAGCACACACATAGGCGATAGGGAATACCGGCACAGATATCAGCATTCACATATTCCCCCATTCATGTATCATCAACTAAAATGTGCTCCCCCATTTTGTTGCAACCAAAAGTCGAAGAGAGCTCGGTAAAGTTTGACAGCCCATCCACAGACCCGTACCACGGGATAAGAAGGAATTCGAATGTATACTTCGCAATACCTCGAAGCTTGATTTAAAACACGTACGGCACGATGATACATGACCCCCCAAACATGGATTCATACACACATGCTTCTGCTATCTCACTAGGTCATACCCTTTTCCTACCTCCTCCTCTCCTCCCCTACCCAATCATGGAAATGTATTTACACTTGACATATATTTTTCTCGTTTTGAAATGTTTTAGGAAGTGGCAGTTATTGTTGACTGCCAAAGGGTGGACTGTCAAAGTCAGAAAAATATCACTATGCACACTGCCATATTTGCACCTCATGCGAGCTCCCGCTGCGCGTGCAAGAGCTCTCCCGTGCGTGCGCATACTCGCCTTCGCGGGCACCCGCAGGCGCACGATATGCGGATTTACGGTAGAGTTTGTATGCGTCTAGCGGGCGACTCAATCGATATATATTTTAACCATATAATGTATTTTGTAGATCATGGTCCCTTTGATAGATTCTGAAAGTTTAGTTAATGTAGCATGTTCATGGACAGAGAGATCCCTCTTTTTCTGATACAAAGGGTCAGACAAGGATTATACAGTGGTGTTTAGTATCCATCGGAAGAGTATTTAATTAGCAATATTCCGGTGTTGGTTTGGAGCAGATTAATCGCTCGTGCGAATAGTTATGGACATAAGAAGTTTATGTCCATTTACTATTATTTGCACTTACTTATCCATGCGGCGGGAAACCTAGTTTCCCACCCACCTGAGCAGTTGGAAGTAGACACAGCCCACCTGTATGAATCAACCTATGACCTTTTGTTTTAGTGCGAAGACGAATTCCTGTGTCCAATGAACAATGAGATTGTAGGGACCATTGAATTGTATTGTGTGTGGGGCATAAATAGACAAGCCGATCACATCCAGCTCACTCTTCAACGGTTCTCATTGCTGATAATCGGGAGCTGGATGTCCAGAGGCGCATGCGATCGTTCCCCTTTGAGCGTAAGTTTTTCTCCGCAATCATATTGTCTTTTTTGTTATTCTGAGCCATATCTCTCTCTCTCTCTCTATCTTCTCTTTCTCTCTCGTTTCTCTTATATAGTTATTGTACTGATATTGTATTTCATGTGTAGTTATCTGGCTAGGTAGTCTATGTTATATTGGTAGTGTATGACTTGTATTGTAATATTCTTTTTGAACGTTCATTAATTTCCTTAAAAGGCGTTAGACCCTTAGACCGGTATTGTGTGTTCATTATATTTCAGTGGGTAATAGGAGCGTCTCTATCGCTCAAACAGCTTTAGTGTAAACCCGCTTACACAGTGTTGCATTCTCATCTTATCACTACACCAAGGGTTACTGCATAATACACTGTTTTATGGTATAGTTATAAAGGTTTAACATTGTTAGCGTCTGCGCCGCTGGTGATCTCCTCGTGGTCCCGAGCGTCCGCTACGCTATAGCGAATCATTACGTTAGTCGGCAGCCAATAGCGGGCCTGCCTGTGATCCCTTGGCCGTGAGCGAACGTGGCGCTTGAGCGTCTCGACTACGGCTAAGCGATTGTTACGCAACGTGCGTACCCTTACGGTACTCCATACGTTAATAGCGTACAGTGTTCTTAGGCCTCTTAAAGGGTTTTAAGTAAGATAAATATTTAGCTTTATCAGCATCTTGGTACTATTTTTTTATTTATATAGTTCTCAATGGTAGTAAAATCTCAATTTAATCTAATTTGTTTTTGTAAATTGGTTTTCAGTTTTTTTTAAAATCCTCCTCCCAGATGGTGTTGTGTGTAAGGTCTTCTAAAGTATTGTAAATATACTATATCCTCTGCAGTTTTCTTTTTAGACAGTAGTTCATTCTTTAAACCGAATGCCATACCCTTATTTTTTCGGATTGTAAATAACAGATACATTCTAAATGTGTCCCACAGAAATGATAGTAATCAAAAGGAAATTAATCCATGCTGCCTGAGCAATAAACCTGGGATAACCCAGTGTAGTATAATTGTGTGGGCTGGGGCGGTGGGGAAATGGGATTCCGTCACAGGGCACTGGGATCTCTTAACTAGAGATAGAGCTCAAAACTATAGGCTTATTGACATACAGTTGTAGCCACGCTCATTGTTGCTGCTGCCCCATAAAGGCTTCCTAGTTGCACCATACAAATACCGCAGGTTAGCAAAGTAAGTGCTAGAAAATCCAATGCATGCTATACACAGCTTCAATACTGGGTGGTGATTGCTCCACTAAATAAAACTACAGTACAGTGCCAAATAGCAGCGAATGGATATGGAACTACAGAATTTGTACAATGTAGCAAGCCTTACAAGCGGACTACGAAATCACCAGAATGGCAGGCACCCAATGACAATATGCCGAACAACTACACGCTTCCCGGGTGCGCTGCATAAAATTATTCTTACATTAAGTAGAACTGTAAACACAGAAAAACATTTGCTCATCGTTTTCGACTCACACAAAGAAAAGCACAGTTAAAAGTTCTACACAGCTCTCTAAAAGAGAAAAACAACATTACAATCAGCAATAGAGTTGGGACATACAGCACTACAAAAAAAAATAATGACATCACTTTGTCACTGCAGGTGTCAGTCACCTATCTCCGTGGCTCTCTTGGCATAGTAGTATCGCCGATGGTTACCATGCTGTGAGCTAGGCTTCAATTCCCACAAAGGACAAGATGTTTTCAAAAACCATTTAGAATACTTTTCTGTTATCAATTTTATGCTGGATATACTGTATGTTATACATTGCAAGTCTCATTTTATTACACGCTGCGACTTGTGCAGTACACATTGTTAAACAAGCGCCGATCAATAATTTCTGCAGTGCACCTACACAATGGTAACAAATGCCACACAAATAAAGTGATCACACGCTGTAACTAAGAATGACAACACAGAAAAAGATCTGCTTGCTTTGAATCTCCAACATACACAACCAGCAATAACTTATATGCATTGCTATGCTAATAGGATGCACAAGCAGCTTTCTACTCATTAAAATTATATGTGGCATATCTATGTTCTGTGTGCAAGTGCGGCAGTATCTGCATATGAAATGCTAGGTTACAGTGATGTCCAGGAAAACACTGTAACGTAGCATTTCCTATGCAGATGCATGCACAGTCTCACAATGAAAATAGGCATGACACATATCATTTTAATCATCAGAGTCTGCTTGTGCATCCTATTTGCATAGTGATGTGCATAAGATGCATTTATGGCAAAAAAGACACCCCGGCATTAGCAGAGCTGCCGGGGAACTGACGGCTCACTCATGCCAAGTATCTCACAGTGCATGCACAATGCTAACATGCCTTACAAATGAACGTGCCTTCTGGGTTCCCTTCCAACTAAAGCCAGCATGAGCCACTTATTTACATAATGTACCGTCCTTGTTGTGTATGACATTTTCTAAGCAGTACACCCAGTCCATGAAATCACTAGGCTCACAGGGGGTAGAATTGGGGTTGGTGAAGGCTGCCTTTTAAAGAAATGGTGAGGCCCAGGAAGAAGTACTGTGAAATCAGTCTCCTAAAGATAATACTCTGGTAATTTGAAAAGCCATACTTGTATTGTATATCTGTGAAAAAGTAGCAATCACAGCTTTTCTCGCAACTGATTGGTATATCTACAGTATATGCATGTATGAGTCTGTATACGAAGCATGATAGAACTTGTTTTGGGAAAATTATAAAACAGCTGTGCTTGATACTTTTTAGACATACAAGTGTGGCTTTTCAAATTACGAGAGTGACTATTAAAGCAATGGGGAGGCCCAGGAAGAAGTACAGTGTCATAAAGATAATACTCTGGTCATTTAAAAAGCCACACTTGTATTGCATACCTGTGTAAAAAGTAGAAACCACTGCTTTTTTCTCAACTGATTGGTATATCTGTGTCACTGGAAACAGTGGGGCTAATTCAGTAAGGATCACAAAAGCGATCCTTACTGCATTTCCCCGATGTTTGCGGAATGCGCTTAATATGCGACTAGATATGCGAACGCCTCTGCGTTCATGCGGAGGGATGGGGGCAGGGATGGCAGTTTCCTTAGACTTGCAAGTAGCATTGCTGAAGCTTACTCAGCCCGCCTTCACAATTGAACATCGCGACCGATGGTCGCGATGTTCTTCTGATATGCGATCGCATCGTAAATGCAGAAAGAAAGATGGTATGCACCTCCTCCTGCAGTTGCATTGCTAAGGACTGCAAGCAGCTTTGCATTTGCAATCCTTAATTAATCAGGCCCAGAGTCACTTCAATTTCTGTTGAAAAGCAACTGTTACAATTTATTTACATTTTGAAGCTTGGCTGCACAGCAACTGAGAAAATATTCATTAATCTGGGCTATATAATACCTGGTCAATGATGGGGTTTTTTTATCATGTCATAGTACTGTTATTGTTGTGTCATAATTACCTCATATTTCACAAACTTTCCAGCTATTTTATAAAGATAATTGTGTATTCTGATAAGACTATGTATTTTATACATAGAAGTTTATACATAAAAGTTATGTTTTAACTTGTAATTATATAATAGGCTGAGTTTCTTCCTCTTCCCTACCTTAGGAAATTTTGATTTGTCTATACCATACCCTCAGGGACCCTCACAGAGATATTTTCAAGCATACTGGCCTTAGGAAGTACATGAATAAGCCTACTTTATTCACCGCTATCTCTAGTTAAGAGATACCAGTGCCAAGTGATCACATCCCATTCCCCACCTCCCCAACCCACACAACAGTATCAACTTTACCCATTTTCACAAATAAAGAGGCATTCTGTCTAGATGATTAGAGTAATTTACCTTCTATTTGCCTTTGTAAGCAACTTCCTCTTCTAAACATACAATAGGATTTAACAAATTATAAGTAACACAGTTTGCATAACTATCTTATAATTCCTGACTTCATACATACTGAGGCTTTGCTGTATGAAGAGCACATTGTCAAACATGTAAAACATGTAAATATTCTATACACCTGCCTGCTAATATTAATGTGTAACCATTTTAATGAGAAACATGTACAATTGAATCACCTAAATGTAGGTAAATATTCTTTATGACAGACGTGGTACAAAACAAAGTATACAAACGCAACAAACAAAAAGGTGCGCAGGGAGAGATTGAGGGGGTAATTCAGAGTTGATCGCAGCAGGAAATCTTTTAGCAGTTGAGCAAAACCATGTGCACTGCAAGGGGGGCAGATATAACATTTGCAGAGAGAGTTAGATTTGGGTGGGTTATTTTGTTTCTGTGCAGGGTAAATACTGGCTGCTTTATTTTTACACTGCAATTTAAATTTCAGTTTGAACACACCCCACCCAAATCTAACTCTCTCTGCACATGTTATATCTGTCCCCCCTGCAGTGCACATGGGTTTGCCCAACTGCTAACAAATTTGCTGCTGCAATCAACTCTGAATTAGGCCCTGAATCATAACAAAGAATAATGAGTATTAAAGCACGGATATAGAACAATTGGAGGTAGCAACTGATAACATATATTCTCTAGGAGAAATAGTATTGGAATATGCTACTTTTCTTTATACTGCAAGAGGAAAATGCACACAGTACTTCAGTACTTAGACTTACAAATATCACCTCAAAATTGAATTAATATAGGGGTAGAAAATAAACTGTAATTTGTTAAGAGGGTTAAAAATAAGAATTTACTCACCGGTAATTCTATTTCTCGTAGTCCGTAGTGGATGCTGGGGACTCCGTAAGGACCATGGGGAATAGACGGGCTCCACAGGAGACTGGGCACACTAAAAGAAAGATTTGGTACTACCCGGTGTGCACTGGCTCCTCCCTCTATGCCCCTCCTCCAGACCTCAGTTAGGATACTGTGCCCGGAAGAGCTGACACAATAAGGAAGGATTTTGAATCCCGGGTAAGACTCATACCAGCCACACCAATCACACCGTATAACTCGTGATATTAAACCCAGTTAACAGTATGAAATACAACTGAGCCTCTCAACAGATGGCTCAACAATAACCCTTTAGTTAGGCAATAACTATATACAAGTATTGCAGACAATCCGCACTTGGGATGGGCGCCCAGCATCCACTACGGACTACGAGAAATAGAATTACCGGTGAGTAAATTCTTATTTTCTCTGACGTCCTAGTGGATGCTGGGGACTCCGTAAGGACCATGGGGATTATACCAAAGCTCCCAAACGGGCGGGAGAGTGCGGATGACTCTGCAGCACCGAATGAGAGAACTCAAGGTCCTCCTCAGCCAGGGTATCAAATTTGTAGAATTTAGCAAACGTGTTTGCCCCTGACCAAGTAGCAGCTCGGCAAAGTTGTAAAGCCGAGACCCCTCGGGCAGCCGCTCAAGATGAGCCCACCTTCCTCGTGGAATGGGCTTTCACTGATTTAGGATGCGGCAATCCAGCCGCAGAATGCGCCAGCTGAATTGTGCTACAAATCCAGCGAGCAATAATCTGCTTAGAAGCAGGAGCACCTATTTTGTTGGGTGCATACAGGATAAAAAGCGAGTCAGTTTTCCTGACTCCAGCCGTCCTGGAAACATAAATTTTTAAGGCCCTGACTACGTCCAGTAACTTGGAATCCTCCAAGTCCTTAGTAGCCGCAGGCACCACAATAGGTTGGTTCAAGTGAAAAGCTGATACCACTTTAGGGAGAAACTGGGGACGAGTCCTCAATTCTGCCCTATCCATATGGAAAATCAGATAAGGGCTTTTACATGACAAAGCCGCCAATTCTGACACACGCCTGGCCGAAGCCAAGGCCAATAACATGACCACTTTCCACGTGAGATATTTGAGATCCACGGTTTTAAGTGGTTCAAACCAATGTGATTTTAGGAAACTCAACACCACATTGAGATCCCAAGGTGCCACAGGAGGCACAAAAGGGGGCTGAATATGAAGCACTCCCTTTACAAAAGTCTGAACTTCAGGCAGTGAAGCCAGTTCTTTCTGGAAGAAAATCGACAGAGCCGAAATCTGGACCTTAATGGAACCCAATTTTAGGCCCATAGTCACTCCTGACTGTAGGAAGTGCAGAAAACGACCCAGCTGAAATTCCTCTGTAGGGGCCTTCCTGGCCTCACACCACGCAACATATTTTCGCCAAATGCGGTGATAATGGTTTGCGGTTACTTTTTTCCTGGCTTTTATCAGCGTAGGAATGACTTCCTCCGGAATGCCCTTTTCCTTTAGGATCCGGAATTCAGCCGCCATGCCGTCAAACGCAGCCGCGGTAAGTCTTGGAACAGACAGGGCCCCTGCTGCAGCAGATCCTGTCTGAGCGGTAGAGGTCATGGGTCCTCTGATAACATTTCTTGAAGTTCCGGGTACCAAGCTCTTCTTGGCCAATCCGGAACCACGAGTATCGTTCTTACTCCTCGCCTTCTTATTATTCTCAGCACCTTTGGTATGAGGGGCAGAGGAGGGAACACATAGACCGACTGGTACACCCACGGTGTCACTAGAGCGTCCACAGCTATCGCCTGAGGGTCCCTTGACCTGGTGCAATTTCTCTTTAGCTTCTTGTTGAGGCGGGACGCCATCATGTCCACCTGTGGCCTTTCCCAGCGGTTTACCAACAGTAGGAAGACTTCTGGATGAAGTCCCCACTCTCCCGGGTGTAGGTCGTGTCTGCTGAGGAAGTCGGCTTCCCAGTTGTCCACTCCCGGAATGAACACTGCTGACAGTGCTAGTACGTGAATTTCCGCCCATCGGAGAATCCTTGTGGCTTCTGCCATGGCCACCCTGCTTCTTGTGCCGCCCTGTCGGTTTACATGGGCGACTGCCGTGATGTTGTCTGATTGGATCAGAACCGGCTGGTTTTGAAGCAGGGGCCTTGCCTGACTTAGGGCATTGTAAATGGCCCTCAGTTCCAGAATGTATATGTGTAGGGACGACTCCTGACTTGACCAAAGTCCCTGGAAATTTCTTCCCTGTGTGACTGCGCCCCAGCCCCGAAGGCTGGCATCCGTGGTCACCAGGACCCAGTCCTGTATGCCGAATCTGCGGCCCACTAGAAGATGAGCACTCTGCAGCCACCACAGTAGAGACACCCTGGTCCTTGGAGACAGGGTTATCAGTTGATGCATCTGAAGATGCGATCCCGACCACTTGTCCAAGAGGTCCCACTGGAAGGTCCTTGCATGGAACCTGCCGAATGGAATTGCTTCGTACGAAGCCACCATTTTTCCCAGGACTCGTGTGCAGTGATGCACCGATACCCGTTTTGGTTTTAGGAGGTCTCTGACTAGAGATGACAGCTCCTTGGCTTTCTCCTGCGGGAGAAACACTTTTTTCTGTTCTGTGTCCAGAATCATCCCCAGGAACAGTAAGCGTGTGGAAGGAACCAGTTGTGACTTTGGAATGTTTAGAATCCAGCCATGCTGTTGTAGCACTTCCCGAGATAGTGCTACTCCGACCAGTAACTGCTCCCTGGACCTCGCCTTTATTAGGAGATCGTCCAAGTACGGGATAATTAAAACTCCCTTTTTTCGAAGGAGTATCATCATTTCTGCCATTACCTTGGTAAACACCCTCGGTGCCGTGGACAGTCCAAACGGTAGTGTCTGGAATTGGTAATGGCAATCCTGTACCACAAATCTGAGGTACTCCTGGTGAGGAAGGTAAATTGGGACATGCAGGTAAGCATCCTTGATGTCCAGGGATACTATGTAATCCCCCTCGTCCAGGCTTGCAATAACCGCCCTGAGCGATTCCATCTTGAACTTGAATCTTTTTATGTATGTGTTCAAGGATTTCAAATTTAAAATGGGTCTCACCGAACCGTCCGGTTTCGGTACCACAAACAGTGTGGAATAGTAACCCCGTCCTTGTTGAAGTAGGGGTACTTTGACTATCACCTGCTGGGAATACAGCTTGTGAATTGCCTCTAGTACAGCCTCCCTGCCCGAGGGAGTTGTCGGTAAGGCCGATTTGAGGAAACGGCGGGGGGGAGGCGCCTCAAATTCCAGCTTGTACCCCTGAGATACTACTTGAAGGATCCAGGGATCCACCCGTGAGCGAACCCACTGATCGCTGAAATTTTTGAGGCGGCCCCCCACCGTACCTGGCTCCGCCTGTGGAGCCCCACCGTCATGCGGCGGACTTGGAAGAAGCGGGGGAGGACTTTTGTTCCTGGGAACCTGCTGCATGGTGCAGCTTTTTTCCCCTTCCTCTGCCTCTAGACAGAAAGGACCCGCCTTTTCCCCGCCTGTTTTTCTGGGGTCGAAAGGACTGTACCTGATAATACGGCGCTTTCTTAGGCTGTGAGGGGACGTGGGGTAAAAATGCTGACTTCCCAGCTGTTGCTGTGGAAACAAGGTCTGAGAGACCATCCCCGAATAACTCCTCACCCTTATAAGGCAAAACTTCCATGTGCCTTTTAGAATCTGCATCCCCTGTCCACTGCCGAGTCCATAAGCCTCTCCTAGCAGAAATGGACAATGCACTTATTCTAGATGCCAGCCGGCAGATCTCCCTCTGTGCATCTCTCATGTACAAGACTGAGTCTTTTATATGCTCTACGGTTAGCAATATAGTGTCCCTGTCCAGGGTATCAATATTTTCTGACAGGGAATCTGACCAAGCTGCAGCAGCACTGCACATCCATGCTGAAGCAATAGCTGGTCTCAGTATAACACCAGTGTGTGTATATATAGACTTTAGGATAGCCTCCTGCTTTCTATCAGCAGGCTCCTTTAGGGCGGCCGTATCCGGAGACGGTAGTGCCACCTTTTTAGACAAACGTGTGAGCGCTTTATCCACCCTAGGGGGAGTTTCCCAACGTGACCTATCCTCTGGCGAGAAAGGGAACGCCATTAGTAATTTTTTTGAAATCACCAATTTCTTATCAGGGAAAGCCCACGCTTCTTCACACACTTCATTTAATTCTTCAGATGGGGGAAAAACTATTGGAAGTTTTTTCTCCCCAAACATAATACCCTTTTTTGAGGTACCTGGGTTTATATCAGAAAGGTGTAAAACCTCTTTCATTGCCTCAATCATGCCACGAATGGCCCTAGTGGACATTAAATTTGACTCATCGTCGTCGACACTGGTATCAGTATCCGTGTCGACATCTGTGTCTGCCATCTGAGGTAGTGGGCGTTTTAGAGCCCCTGATGGTCTTTGAATTGCCTGGGCAGGCACGAGCTGAGAAGCCGGCTGTCCCGCATTTGGCATGTCGTCAAATTTTTTATGTAAGGAGTCGACACTTGCACGTAATTCCTTCCATAAGTCCATCCACTCAGGTGTCTGCCCCGCAGGGGGTCACATCACATTTATAGGCATCTGCTCCGCCTCCACATAAGTCTCCTCATCAAACATGTCGACACAGCCGTACCGACACACCGCACACACACACAGGGAATGCTCTTAAAGGAGACAGGACCCCACAAAAGCCCTTTGGGGAGACAGAGAGAGAGTATGCCAGCACACACCAGAGCGCTATATAATGCAGGGACTAACTGAATTATGTCCCCTATAGCTGCTATAATATTTACTGCGCCTCAAATCTGTGCCCCCCCTCTCTTTTTTACCCTTTTCTGTAGTGTAGACTGCAGGGGAGAGTCAGGGAGCTTCCTTCCAGCGGAACTGTGAGGGAGAAATGGCGCCAGTGTGCTGAGGGAGATGGCTCCGCCCCTTTTTCGGCTGACTTTTCTCCCGCTTTTTTCTGTATTCTGGCAGGGGTAATTACCACATATATAGCCTCTGGGGTTATATATTGTGGTTATTTTGCCAGCCAAAGTGATATTATTGCTGCTCAGGGCGCCCCCCCCCCCCCAGCGCCCTGCACCCTCAGTGACCGGAGTGTGAAGTGTGTATGAGGAGCAATGGCGCACAGCTGCAGTGCTGTGCGCTACCTTGGTGAAGACTGAAGTCTTCTGCCGCCGATTTTCCGGACCATCTTCTTGCTTCTGGCTCTGTAAGGGGGACGGCGGCGCGGCTCCGGGAACGAACACCAAGGACGGGTCCTGCGGTCGATCCCTCTGGAGCTAATGGTGTCCAGTAGCCTAAGAAGCCCAAGCTAGCTGCAAGCAGGTAGGTTCGCTTCTTCTCCCCTTAGTCCCTCGTTGCAGTGAGCCTGTTGCCAGCAGGTCTCACTGTAAAATAAAAAACCTAATATATACTTTCTTTCTAGGAGCTCAGGAGAGCCCCTAGTGTGCATCCAGCTCGGCCGGGCACAGAAATCTAACTGAGGTCTGGAGGAGGGGCATAGAGGGAGGAACCAGTGCACACCAGGTAGTACCAAATCTTTCTTTTAGTGTGCCCAGTCTCCTGCGGAGCCCGTCTATTCCCCATGGTCCTTACGGAGTCCCCAGCATCCACTAGGACGTCAGAGAAAAGTATATTCCTGCAACATTAATCTGAAAATCCATACTTTCACATAATGTCCAAATCCCTGCATATTTAAAAGAGTACCCTATAGTTCAACATGGAGATTAGTACATTAACATATATATATATATATATATATATTTATTATCCTTTATTTATATGGCGCCACAAGGGTTCCGCAGCGCCCAATTACATAAATAATCAAACATAAATAATCATATGTATGTACTCTTCTTATATTTATATAGTATATACATACATACATATATAAATATATAAAATATAGCGCAAATATAGTGGCACTCCAAGCAGAAATATAGACACTGAGCAGCATGTAGTGGCAATGTTTCAATGCCTTTACCAAACACTGTAACAGCATTTTCATCAGGACAAAAAAACAATGAACATCTCACCTTATAAGAGATATTGCACACAGTGATCACACACGGCATTCCTGGGACGTGACCTCTCACCTGCAGGCGGCGCTTGCAGAATTACATCATCAAGCCGGTCATGTCGACACTGACTGATATTGCACCCCATCACCATAGTAACAGAATGCTGGAACACTAAATTCACATATAAAAAACACCAGCTTATGGCTTTGTTAGAAAGATCTATAAGTACCAAAAACTATCTTGAGACACATCAGATATAAACACCAAGGGACATAAAGAAGTTAAAACAATAATCAGAAAATATCCAGATTTAGTTGTCTATTTCTCTTACGTCCTAGAGGATGCTGGGGTCCACATTAGTACCATGAGGTATAGACGGGTCCACCAGGAGCCATTGGCACTTTAAGAGTTTAAAATGTTATTTGAGAGTTTTTTATTTTACAGGTAGGCTGCTGGCAACTGTTCCGGTATGAAAGATAGATAGTGTCTAGTTAGACAGTCAATAGATAGACACCATGGGGTAAATTTACTAAGATTCGTATTTTCCCGTTTCAGGTCAAAGTTCAATCACGAATGACATTGACAGTGTAAAATTGCAACTTTTTGAATTGATTACGTCTAATTTACTAAGCTGCCGTATTTAGCCTTTTCGGGTTTTCCGATGTCGATGTCATTCGTTTTTTTTTTCTGTTTTTTACGGCAGTGATTAGCAAAACACTGCCGACTTTTTTACAATGAATCTCGGCCGGATCTGTGTGATCCGTGCTGGGGTTCATTTTTTTTTTTTTTTTTAAATTAAACACTGTAAAATCCAAAAAAAAAATTGCGTGGGGTCCCCCCTCCTAAGCATAACCAGCCTCGGGCTCTTTGAGCCGATCCTGGTTGCAGAAATATGGGGAAAAAATTGACAGGGGTTCCCCCATATTTAAGCAACCAGCATCGGGCTCTGCGCCTGGTCCTGGTTCCAAAAATACGGGGGACAAAAAGAGTAGGGGTCCCCCGTATTTTTAAAACCAGCACCGGGCTCCACTAGCTGGACAGATAATGCCACAGCCGGGGGTCACTTTTATATAGTGCCCTGCGGCCGTGGCATCAAATATCCAACTAGTCACCCCTGGCCGGGGTACCCTGGGGGAGTGGGGACCCCTTCAATCAAGGGGTCCCCCCCCCCAGCCACCCAAGGGCCAGGGGTGAAGCCCGAGGCTGTCCCCCCCCCATCCAATGGGCTGCGGATGGGGGGGCTGATAGCCTTTTGTGATAATGAAAATATATTGTTTTTAGTAGCAGTACTACAAGGCCCAGCAAGCCTCCCCCGCATGCTGGTACTTGGAGAACCACAAGTACCAGCATGCGGCGGAAAAACGGGCCCGCTGGTACCTGTAGTACTACTACTAAAAAAATACCCAAAAAAAGACAAGACACACACACCGTGAAAGTAAAGATTTATTACATACATGCACACAAACATACATACATACTTACCTTATGTTCACACGAGGGTCTGTCCTCTTCTCCAGTAGAATCCAAGGGGTACCTGTTGAATAAATTCTACTCACCAGATCCCGTGTCCCAGGGTCCTCGGGGCAACCATTTGTAATCCATGTACTTGAATAAAATAACAAAACGGAAAGCCGAGCCACGAACTGAAAGGGGCCCCATGTTTTCACATGGGACTCCTTTCCCCGAATGCCAGAAACCCACTCTGACTGATGTCTAAGTGGGTTTCTTCAGCCAATCAGGGAGCGCTACGTTGTAGCACCCTCCTGATCGGCTGTGTGCTCCTGTACTGTCTGACAGGCGGCACACGGCAGTGTTACAATGTAGCGCCTATGCGCTCCATTGTAACCAATGGTGGGAACTTTCTGCCCTGCGGTTGACCTAAAGTGACGTCACCGCTGAGCAGAAAGTTCCCACCATTGGTTACAATGGAGCGCATAGGCGCTACATTGTAACACTGCCGTGTGCCGCCTGTCACTCAGTACAGGAGCACACAGCCGATCAGGAGGGTGCTACAATGTAGCGCTCCCTGATTGGCTGAAGAAACCCACTTAGACATCAGTCAGAGTGGGTTTCTGGCATTCGGGGAAAGGAGTCCCATGTGAAAACATGGGGCCCCTTTCAGTTCGTGGCTCGGCTTTCCGTTTTGTTATTTTATTCAAGTACCTGGATTACAAATGGTTGCCCCGAGGACCCTGGGACCCGGGATCTGGTGAGTAGAATTTATTCAACAGGTACCCCTTGGATTCTACTGGAGAAGAGGACAGACCCTCGTGTGAACATAAGGTAAGTATGTATGTATGTTTGTGTGGATGTATGTAATAAATCTTTACTTTCACGGTGTGTGTGTCTTGTCTTTTTTTGGGTATTTTTTTAGTAGTAGTACTACAGGTACCAGCGGGCCCGTTTTTCCGCCGCATGCTGGTACTTGTGGTTCTCCAAGTACCAGCATGCGGGGGAGGCTTGCTGGGCCTTGTAGTACTGCTACTAAAAACAATATCTTTTCATTATCACAAAAGGCTATCAGCCTCCCCATCCGCAGCCCATTGGATGGGGGGGGACAGCCTCGGGCTTCACCCCTGGCCCTTGGGTGGCTGGGGGGGGGGACCCCTTGATTGAAGGGGTCCCCACTCCCCCAGGGTACCCCGGCCAGGGGTGACTAGTTGGATTTTTTATGCCACGGCCGCAGGGCACTATATCAAAGTGACCCCCGGCTGTGGCATTATCTGTCCAGCTAGTGGAGCCCGGTGCTGGTTTTAAAAATACGGGGGACCCCTACTCTTTTTGTCCCCCGTATTTTTGGAATTAGGACCAGGCGCAGAGCCCGATGCTGGTTGCTTAAATATGGGGGAACCCCTGTCAATTTTTTCCCCATATTTCTGCAACCAGGATCGGCTCAAAGAGCCCAAGGCTGGTTATGCTTAGGAGGGGGGACCCCACGCAATTTTTTTTAATAAAATAACCACTTTCCCACCCCTTCCCACTGATATACATGCACGGATCTCATGGATCCCTGCATGCCTATACAATCACGGATTAAAAAAGCAGGTCTGTTTTTTTTTAGCACTTTTTTACGAGTTGTAATTTTTCACGGCAGTGTTTGTTTGTTTTTTGCTTTGCACTTCTTAGTAAATTACCGAGATTCATACTTAAACAGCCGCGTTTTGACCGATGGTGTATTCATTTGTATTTTTTTTGTTGGACTTCCAAAAAATTACGAATGCCCTCATCACTGCCGTGATTATTGCTTAGTAAATTACCGAGATGACACTTTGATGAAAAAACGGCATCTCGGTCAAAATCGGGACCTTAGTAAATTTACCCCCATATGTTAGACAGACATTAGGTCGACATGGTCAAATGGTCGACAGGGTCAAAAGGTCGACATGAAAAATGTCGACAGGTCAAAAAGGTAGACACCGTGTTTTTTGCATTTTTGTGGTTTGTGTGGATAGTTTTGTCATGTGGAACCCCCAATTGTAGAAAGGCATACCCTCGCGGGGCTCGCTTCGCTCACAACGCTTCGGGCATGGTGGCTCGCTGCACTCACCACAAGGTTTATAACCAACTCTATGCCGACATGGATAAAGTATGAAATAGTCCAAAAACACGTTACATTAAAAAAAAAACATTTGTGTATCTTTTTTATGTCGACCATTTTCATGTCGACCTTATGACAATGTCGACATTTTGACCTGTCGACCTTTTATACTGTCTACCTTTTTCATGTCGACCTTTTGACCCTTTCGACCTTTTGACCATGTCGACCTAATGTCTGTCTAACATATGGTCTCTATCTATTGACTGTCTAACTAGACACTGTCCATCAAACGGATACCCTGGCAACAGCCTTCCTGCAGCGTGGTACTAAGGTAGGCGGAGTAGTGTCCACCCTGAGGGGTCTGAGCCACTTACTCTGCTGACAGGACACTGAGCTCCTGAGGGGATAGATCGTTCCCCGCCACAGGGGATTGCTCACTCCAGCAGCATGCCGCCACCCCCTTACAGAGCTGAAGATTGTGGCGAGTAAGACACCGACCTCCCTAGCAAGCGGGGGGCCGGTGTGAAGATGGCGGCAGCAGGGTAGGAGCGCAGTATTAACTGCGCTCCGGGATGGCTCAGCGGTACATAGTGCGGCGCGGTGAGGGGTGCCCTGGGCCAACGCTTACACCCTACACTGGTCACAAAGCCTGTCGGGGTCCCAGGATCTCAGTCAGCATCAATCCTCAGGCCAGTATAATCAGATGAAGAGCGGGAAGACAGTGCCATTTTGGGGGCGGAGCTTCTCCTCAGAGCAGACCCAGCAGCGTTCAGCGCCATTTTCCTCCTGCACAGAACTGATCAGGAGAAAGAAGGTCCCTCCACAGCAACTCCAGCTATCTCTCACGGTACCAGAGGGTTGTAGAAGGGGGGAGGCTGCAATACGACTGTGTATCCTATGAAAGGTGCACAGTCAGCGCTGACAAGGGGTCTCCCTTTGATTAAAAGCGCTGTGTGTGGGTTGGCTCCAATATCTGTGTCTCTCTTGCCATTCTTGGTGGTGAAACTCTGTATGCCCTCCCGTGTGTGTGGAGTGTTTTGTGGTTTCCTTTAGCTATGTCCAGGGACACTGTGTCATATGCGGCGGAGGATATGTCCTCCCAGGATGATCCCAATTCCATGTAATCAGGATAGCACTGGTTTAACACAGATTCCAGCAAGGGAACCTGAGTGGTTTTCCTCTATGAAATCTTGGATTTCTCAGATTTCAGATAGGGTTGCAAGTAATGAATCCGCAACCCAGGTATTACAGAACTCTAACGCAGTATGGCCCGATTCTGGTACCTCAGGACGCTCCGCTATATACCCCCACAAACGTGCGCTTGTTCAGGTCATGCAAGATGATACGGATACCGATTCTGATATCACAGACGGTACTGGGGATGTGTTGCGGGGGTCTGCCTCCCTTGCAAAGGGGGTGCAATTGTTGATAGAGGCTATCAGGGATGTGTTAAATGTTAATGATACCACACCTGAGCAGGTTGAGGAGGCTTTTTTCACTGAAAATAAGAAAGCCTCGCTAACCTTCCCTGCGTCAAAGAAATTAAATGCAATATTTGAAAAAGCATGGGAAAACCCTGAGAAAAAACTCCAGATCCCTAAAAGGGTCAAGGTGGCGTTTCCTTTCCCTGAGGATAGGAAAAAATGGGAAAGACCGCCAATTGTTGACGCATCTGTGTCTAGACTCTCCAAAAAGCTGGTTTTGCCTGTTTTGGGATCTACTGCCTTAAAGGAGCCGGCTGATCGAAAGATTGATACAGGTTGAGTATCCCATATCCAAATATTCCGACATACGGAATATTCCGAAATACGGAATTTTTTGAGTGAGAGTGAGATAGTGAAACCTTTGTTTTCTGATGGCTCAATGTACACAAACTTTATTTAATACACAAAGTTATTAAAAATATTGTTTTAAATGACCTTCAGGCTGTGTGTATAAGGTGTATATGAAACATAAATGAATTGTGTTAATGTACACACACTTTGCTTAATGCACAAATGTATTAAAAATATTAGCTAAAATGACCTTCAGGCTGTGTGTATAATGTGTGTATAAAACATAAATGCATTCTGTGCTTAGACTTGGGTCCCATTGCCATGATATCTCATTATGGTATGCAATTATTCCAAAATACGGAAAAATCCGATATCCAAAATATTTCTGGTCCCAAGCATTTTGGATGAGGGATACTCAACCTGTAATACACTTAAATCAATGTACACAGCTTCGGGGGCCATATTACGTCCCACTATTGCTAGTGCATGGAGTGCAAAAGCTATAGTAAAATGGTCCGGCAACTTACTTGAAGATTTGGATACAATGGATAAGGGAGATGTTGAATTGTTTTTGCGTAACATTCACGATTCAGCAGGTTTTATAGTAGAATCCATGAAAGACCTGGGTTCCATGGCTGCGGGGATCTCTTCCATGTCTGTTTCAGTTCGTCGGGGACTGTGGCTGCACCAGTGGTCGGCCGACGCAGAATCCAGGAAAAGTGTGGAGTCCCTACCCTACACAGATCAGGCTCTCTTTGGGGAAGCTTTGGATGCGTTGATATCCCTGGCTACGGCGGGTAAGTCTCAGTTCCTTCCCTCAGCTGCACCTGCTCCGAAGAAATACATCTCTTCATCAGCATCGCAGTCCTTTCGGCCTAACAAGCCTAGAAAGGCCAAGCCGTCCAATACCTTCTTTAGGGGAGGTCGAGCTAAATCCAAGAAACCTGCTGCGGCAAGATCCCAGGAAACGAAGCCTACTTCCAGTACGCTGAAGTCCTCCGCATGACGGTGGACCACGCAGCCTGGGGGTGGGGCCAGTGGGAGCGAGGCTCAGACAGCTCAGTCACGTCTGGGTATCGTCCGGCCTGGATCCCTGGGTGATAGATATTGTGTCCCAGGGATACAGGTTGGAATTTCAAATTCTCCTTCCTCACCGATTTTTCAAATCAGGCTTGCCAGCTCTGCTGGCGGACAGGACTGTCCTACAAGCAGCGGTTCAGAAGTTGGTGGAGGCACAGGTCATTGTGCCAGTGCCTCCTCATTCGCAAGCCACGGGTTACTATTCAAACCTTTTCGTGGTACCAAAACCGAATGGTTCGGTCAGGCCCATTCTGATCCTAAAATCACTGAACCCTTTTCTGAAGGAGTTCAGGTTCAAAATGGAGTCTCTCAGGGTGATGATATCAAGTCTGGAAGAGGGGGAATTCCTAGTATCCATGGATATCAAGGATGCGTACCTCCACATTCCGATTTGGCTACCGCATCAGGCTTATCTCCGTTTTGCATTACTGGACTGTCATTTCCAGTTCCAGGCCCTGCCATTCGGCCTTTTTACAGCACCAAGGGTGTTCACCAAGGTGATGGCGGAGATGATGGTTCTACTCCGAAAACGGGGTGAACATCATTCTGTATCTAGACGATCTACTGTTAAAAGCATCGTCCAAGGAGGAGCTGTTGCAGTCCATTGTACTCATGACCCGCCTACTCAGAGTCCACGGCTGGATTCTGAGCCTTCCAAAATCTCATTTGGAACCAACCAGGAGGTTGTCTTTTCTGGGGATGATCCTCGACACGGAAGTGCAGAGGGTGTTTCATCCACAGGAAAAGGTGTTGGTGATACAGACAATGGTCCGGGATGTCCTGAAGCCAGCCCGGGTGTCGGTTCATCAATGCATTCGCCTTTTGGGAAAGATGGTGGCCTCTTACAAGGCTCTCCAGTATGGGAGGTTCCATGCTCGGGCCTTCCAACTGGATCTCCTGGACAAGTGGTCAGGATCTCATCTACACATGCACCAGAGAATTTGTCTGTCGCTAAGGGACAGGATTTCACTCCTCTGGTGGCTCCAATTGTCTCACCTTCTGCAGGGCCGCAGGTTCGGGATTTAGTACTGGGTCCTTCTAACCACGGATGCGAGCCTCCGGGGCTGGGGCGCAGTCACTCAAGGGGAAACCTTCCAAGGAAGGTGGTCAAGTCTGGAAGCCGACCTGCTGATCAACATCCTGGAACTAAGAGCCATCTACAATGGTCTTCTTCAGGTGGCCCATTTTCTAAGAAATTGGGCTATTCAAGTACAGTCGACAAAGAAACAACGGTGGCTTACATAAACCAACAGGGCAGAACAAAGAGCAGAGCTGCGATGTCACAGGTGATAAGAATCATCCTCTGGGCAGAAAAACACGCGTTGGCGCTCTCTGCAATCTTCATTCCTGGGGTGGACAACTGGGAAGCAGACTTCCTCAGCAGACACGATCTCCATCCGGGGAAGTGGGGTCTCCATCCGGAGGTGTTCAAGGAAATAACAGACCTTTGGGGGTTACTCAAAATAGACATGATGGCCTCTTGTCTCAACAAGAAGCTTCAACGCTATTGTTAAAGGTCGAGGGACCCACAAGCAGTAGCAGTGGAATGAGTGGGAGTGTTTCCACCACTCCCACTCATTCCAAGAGTTCTAAAGCTCGTAAGGAGAACAAGAGTTGAAGCGATCCTCATTGCTCCAGACTGGCCAAGGTGGGCTTGGTACGCGGACCTTCTGAATTTCTTGCAGGAAGAGCCGAGGCCTCTTCCTCTTTGGGAGGACCTGCTGCAGGAGGGGCCGTTCGCCTATCAAGACTTACCGCGGCTACGTTTGACAGCATGGAGGTTGAACGCCTGATACTAGCTCGGAAGGGAAATCCGAAGAAGGTCATTCATACCCTGATACAGGCTAAGAAAGGGGTAACGTCTAAACATTACCATCGTATTTGGAAGAAATAGGTCTCTTGGTGTGAGTCCAAGAAGTTTCCTGCGGTGGAGTTTCAACTGAGACGTTTTCTCCTCTTCCTGCAAGCAGGTGTGGATATGGGCCTGAGGTTGGGATCTGTAAAGGTCCAGATTTCGTCCCTATCCATTTTCTTCCAGAAACAATTGGCTGCCCTCCCTGAGGTTCAGACCTTTTTGAAGGGAGTTCTGCCCATTCAACCTCCCTTTGTGCCGCCTACGGCGCCTTGGGACCTTAACGTGGTGTTGCAGTTCCACCAGTTGGACTGGTTTGAGCCTCTACATGAGGTTGAGGTCAAATTTCTTACATGGAAGGCTGTCACGTTGTTGGCCTTAGCTTCTGCTAGACGTGTCAGAATTCGGGGCTTTGTCTTGTAAAAGCCCTTACTTGATCTTCCACGAAGATAGAGCTGAGCTCCGGACGTCAGCAGTTTCTTCCAAAGGTTGTGTGAGTATTTCATATCAACCAACCTATTGTGGTGCCAGTGGCTACTGACTCCTCAATTTTGTCAAAGTCCTTGGATGTTGTGAGGGCTTTGAGAATCTATGTGAAGAGGACTGCTCGTCACTGGAAATCGGACTCTTTGTTTGTCCTGTATGATCCCAAGAAAATTGGGTGTCCTGCTTCAAAGCAGACTATATCTCGCTGGATTAGATTCACTATCCAGCATGCTTACTCTATGGCAGGATTTCGGTGTCCAAAATCTGTTAAGGCCCACTCTACTCGTAAGGTGGGGTCTTCCTGGGCGGCTGCCTGGGGTGTTTCAGCGTTACAACTTTGCCGAGCGGCAACTTGGTCTGGGTCAAACACATTTGCTAAGTTCTACAAGTTCGATACTTTGGCCTCTGATGATCTAAAGTTCAGTCAATCAGTTCTGCAGGAGCCTCTGCGCTCTCCCTCCCGTTCTGGGAGCTTTGGTACATCCCCATGGTACTAATGTGGACCCCAGCATCCTCTAGGACGTAAGAGAAAATAGGATTTTGGTTACCTACCGGTAAATCCTTTTCTCGTAGTCCGTAGAGGATGCTGGGCGCCCACCCAGCGCTTCGTTTTCCTGCAACCGTTATCTGGTTCAGTACAACTTTGTTTAGTTATGTACTGCATTGTTACTTGGTAAGTAATGTTTCAGCAGTTGCTGAGTTTTTCAAGTTAGTTAGCTTGATGTGCCTTGTATGTGTGAGCTGGTATGAATCTCGCCATCTGTGTTAAATCCTTCTCTCGAAGATGTCTGTCTCCTCGGGTACAGTTTCTAGACTGATTCTAGTAGGAGGGGCATAGATGGAGGAGCCAGCCTACACTCTCAAACTCTTTGAGTGCCAATGGCTCCTGGTGGACCCTTCTATACCCCATGGTACTAATGTGGACCCCAGCATCCTCTACGGACTACGAGAAAAGGATTTACTGGTAGGTAACCAAAATCCTATTTTAACCTCCTAGGTACCAAAGAGCCCAACCGGTAAATCCACCTGGATTCACATTGCAATAATTTCAATGCTATATTGACCCCACACAGTGTATCAGGGATATGGTCATTCATCCGATATTTAAATGAGCATAACCAATGTGTTTTAAGAGTACAATGACTTGCAAACGGGTTGTTTGGTAGTACCCGTATTGAAGACTGCTCTGATGGCAGAGTGATGTGCTGTCATTCTTGTTTTAAAAGCAGTCTCAGTTTTCTCAATGTAGGAGGGCCATAGGGGTAAATTATCAGGTAATTACAAACCTTGAATTACAGATAAGATTATGTTGAGTTTCATATTGTTTCCCAGGCAATGGATGAAAAAATTCCACTCCTGGGATCAGGTATCTACACGTAGTGCAAGTGCACCTATGGCAACCCAATTAACCATAATTTGGTCAGGAACCACTAGATTGAATACTCGATACATCAGCCTTGACCAAAATGTCCCGCTGGTTTCTATCACTGGTATAGCAAGACATAAGTCTAGTGTTTTGCAATTACAGGCCTGATCACTTTGAATAATGGACCACAATTTTTTACTATCCCGATTGATTTGTCCACTAACTTGGTTGTACCTATTAACCCAGGGTATAAACGGGGGTTTGTCTTTGGGTGACTGTTGACTAAGTAGTTGTCCCTATCAAGTTTAATTACTCACTGCATGACATTGTCAAGATGTGCAGCATCATATCCCTTATCAATACATTTTTGTTTCATCTGATGCAGTTGAACCACTGCTAGTTGGGGATCAGATGTAATACACTTCACTCTCAAAAATTGAGCGTAAGGTAGCCCCTGAATTGATGATTTGGGATAACAACTAACATGCCTGAGCGAGTTGTTTCAATCTGTTTTCTTAGAAAACGGGCTAGTACGAACTTTTCCATAATGTAAAGAAATACATACATCAAGAAAATTGACACCAGCTCCTCCCTGGGCCACCTCCAGAAAAGCAGGAGATCATCAATATAGCGAGTATACATTACGATCCTGTCAACAATGTTGGGGTCACCAAAGAAGATTTATTCCTCCACATCAAACATGTATATATTTGATTACGATGAGGCCACATTCAACCCCATCGCACACCCCATTAGCTGAAGGTAAAATTTACTGTCATGGAGAAAAAAGTTTTTTGTAATTATCAACTGTAGCATTTTGAGAATAAAATCCAAACTGAGCCCCTCATATAGTGGATGACTGTGAAGAAATTCTGCACTGTAGCTAATCCTTGTTGGTGGGGAATGACAGTATATAAGCTCTGTAAGTCCATACTGCTCATCCAGATCTCCCCCTCCATGAGTGAAATTTTCAAAGTAGTGTAGAGGTATCGACCCTAATTTCTCTTTCATCCATCTGGGGGACGCTGCGCCGTTACTTGTGGGTTAGAGGTGTGTGGTAGTGGAGTTTGGCACAGAACCTATTAAAAACTGACCCCTCCCCCCTCTAACCCCTCCAATCTCCTTGCTGCCTAGCCAGCAACTCAGTTTCAATTTTGTGCCTGTGGAGTACAGACACAGTTGTTTTTTTTCTCCTTAGATTTTAAAGAGGTTTTTTTGTTGTTTTATTGAGCTTTTCTGGAGTACCTAGTCCCTGTATACAGGTGACAGGTACTGCTAGAGTGGGGTTAGTTAGATGTAGAGGTTTTTCCCACTCTATGATAAACAAAGAAAATTGCAGCGCCTGTGTTTAACCAATATTCAGCAGACAAATTTATACCCCTTTTCCACTAGCTCAAAAAACACGGGTAAATGCACGGGGGCGCGCATTTACCCGTGTTTTTTGCAAGTGGAAAAGGGTAAACCCGGATCAAGTGACCCGTGAATCCTACCCGGCTATTTACCTGGGTAGGACACGGGACTGATCCGGGTAGGGTTGTAGTGTAAACGGGAACCGTGTCGATGCGACACGGCTCCCATTTACACTGTATGGAAGGGCGGCGCTGGGAGATCATGTGATCTCCCTGCGCCGCCCCTGCCGCGTCACTAGAAGCGTCACCAACCCGGCATATGCCGGGTTGTGACTGCTGATGGGAAAGGGGCCGAGCACGGGTCGCAGCAGGGGGCAGCTCCCGTGTCAGGCTCCCAGCTGCGACCCGTGCTCGTAAGTGGAAAAGGGGTATAAGTGTCCTAAACCTGGGATTTAACAGTGTTAGGTGCCCGTGCGCCTCTATAAGGAGTTGTGTGATACTCCTGTGTATATTAAACTAAAAAAGGGTATAATAGAAGCGCTCATGACACCATAACATTATAATACCGTGAAAAAAAATTCCAACCAAACGAGTCAATAGGCAATTTGAAATATATTTATTTAAAAAAGAAAAAAATTAATAAATAACACTTTCTTTAAAAATTGCTCATATATAAAACACTATGGTGGTCATTCCGAGTTGTTCACTCGTTGCCGATTTTAGCTATATTGCGATTAGTCGCTTACTGCGCATGCGCAAGGTTCGCAGAGCGCATGCGCTTAGTTATTTTACACAAAAGTTAGGTATTTTACTCACGACATAACGAGCATTTTTCATCGTTCAGGTGATCGTACTGTGATTGACAGGAAGTGGGTGTTTCTGGGCGGAAACTGGCCGTTTTATGGGCGTGTGCGAAAAAACGCGGGAGTGTCTGAAGAAACGGGGGAGTGTCTGGGCGAACGCTGGGTGTATGACTTTTTCAAAGGTCAAAAGTTACATGTTGCGTGACAAAATGCGTCAGGACTCCTCCCCTTTATTCACTGGACTGATCACACATCTTTGGACGCATCCACAATTGCCCCTTTCCGTCTGATACAGCAGCGGGCGATACACGTCCTAAGAAAGGAGACGCACTCATAACGGGATGCGTGCGGCTGTAACAAGCCGGCCATTCATTTCCAGCCTCTCTCCCTCTGATCATCAGCGGACGACGCACGTCCAGGGAGAGCAGGAGGAGACCCATACATAGTGGGACCCTCGCGGCTGTACCTAGCTGGCTAACCACACACCTGCCTCTCTCCCTTTGATTCTGCAGCAGGCAGTGCACGCCCAGGGAAAGTGAGGAGACCTTCAGCAGCGGGATCCTTGTGGCCACTTAGCTGGCACACAAGCCACACTCTCCAGCATCACATTAAATTGGGCACACGGTGGACTTACCCGAGGACACTTGGGTTTACCAGTCCCTTTGGAGAGGTAAATAACCACTTTAACTGTTGTTTGCACACCGGCTCTTTGAACACTAAGGTTCTCTCATAACGGTTAACATCCTATATTAGAGCCTGCTCACTTGCCATCAGCAACTTTCATATACAAAGTAACTGTGTTCATTATAACTGGAAACATTATTTCACAGCAGCTTATAAGCATTTTGCCACAGTGATCCATGATTGTTGCAACCAGCCCGGTACATTTGGACTGTCATCAGTCATTCAGTCAACTTTACAGCCTTAATTGGTTATTTGATTATTATAAATTGCATTCATGTGAATTTCTTATACTTATATATTGTGGCTTTTTCAGTGAAAATAGGGATAGCGCTTAGTGTTTTATATATGAGCAATTTTTAAAGAAAGTGTTATTTATTGATTTTTTCTTTTTTAAATAAATATATTTCAAATTGCCTATTAACTCCTTTGGTTAGAAAAAAATTTCAGGGTATTACAATGTTATGGTGTCATGAGCGCTTCTATTATCCCCTTTTTTAGTATTCCCACTCTACTCTGCCACTGGAGGGCCACCACACTTCGGTCACTTGGGCTCTCTCCCTGTCTCTCTACTTGAACAGGATGCCGGCAGTGATGAGGTACAGGACAGTCACAATCCGTCCCCGACAGTATTGGGCTGTTCCTCCTATTTCTATGCATATTCTGTGCTGTGTGCTTTCCATGAGTCAGCTTCCACCCCTTTTCCCCGCCCCCCCGGCCTCTCTCCGGAGATGAGCTGTGGCGCTAGGTAGCGAGGGTTTCTTTGTTATTGCTACCGTTTAGCTGAGCATTCAGGTGGACCGGGAGAGTAGTGAGATACTCCCCGGGGGCCGCCATACACATTTACCTCTGCCCACAGAGCCGCTGTGTGTAGCGGCGCGCGGGAGCCGCAGACTTCTGGCTGCAGCACTTCTACTGAGGGCAGCCGCGGCGGTGACGTTAAGCAAGAAGGGACGGACTTCCCGCCCTGCTCTGCCCGCGCGAGCTTCCTCCCAGCCCCTATAGTGAGCTCCGGCCGCCATCTTCTGCAGCTTCAGTAAGGGAGACGCTGTGCAGCACACGCACTCTCAGACACGGAGGAATAGCAGTAGCAGCCTCACTCTGTTTAGAGGAATAGCAGCAGCACTTCTCACTCTGTTTATTCAGTTGGGGGATCAGATAACAGCAAGTGTATGTGTGGCACCGTGTTATTTCTCTAGTTCTAGTGAGAGGTAACAGACATCTTTTTAGTGTCACTCTTAATTGTGGGTTCACTGCTAGGTATATCACTATTATCCGGAGGCTGTTTATAGTACATTTGTAGAGCACCTGACTATTACTACTAAAAAAAAATATATATATATATATATATATATATATATATATATATATATATATATGTATGGCCAATAAGCCAGACAAATCTACAAAGGGGAAAACAGCCTCGGCTGTTTATCTTGCCTGTTCACAGTGTGGGTCAAAGCTGGCCAGGGGTAGCGCGGACGCGGGTACCCTCTGTACTTCATGCTCTGGTACGTCAGTAGCGGACCAGCAGGGAGGTTCCACAGATCAGTCTATGCCTCCATGGGCCAAGAACATGGTGGATGCCATTTCAGATTTACGTCAGTCCAGATCGGGGGCTGACTCCAGTCAAACTCCGGTGGAGCCTCTGTGGGCTCAGAATATGGGCAGGTGTATTGCTGATTTAACTCAATCTTTTAACAAATTTGTAAACTCTGCCAGCAGCTCTACTGCTACGAAACAGCCGCAACCGTTACCTCCTATAACTTTTCCGGGGGAGGAGTTGGGTTCTATGACATCCTCCATTGGAGGAGGGTGAAGTAGACCCAGAGTGGGACGAGGTTTCAGATTGGGAAGATGAGGAGCTATCTACTAGCTTAGGTGTTAGATTGCTGATAGAAGCCATCCGTCAGACTCTTAATATTCAGGATACGGCAGTGGTGGAGACTTCTTCTGCTTTCTTCAAAAGACAGGTTACTGTCTTTCCTTCTTACTCAAACTTTGCGGATATTTTAAAGGAGCCTTGGCTTAAACCGGATTCTCGTTTCCAGGCCCCTAAGAAATTGAGATTTCGGTATCCTTTTACAGTGGAGGACACAAACTTTTGGGAAACAGCACCAAAGGTAGACGCTCCTGTTTCACAATTAGCGAAAGCTACGGTTATTCCCTCTGTACAGTCTGTGACTTTGAAAGAGCCTACAGATAGGAAGATAAAAGCAATACTTAAATCTATGTTTACTTTATCAGGTATTTCTCTACGCCCAATTCTCGCTGGCGCTTGGGTCCTTAAGGCCGTGAATGACTGGCTAGCACAGGTAGTGTCTGGAATGCAATCTGACGATCTGTCAGAAGCCATTCAATTAGCAGAACAGATCTCGGAGGCTCTTATGTAGGTGAGGCCTTGTTAGACTCGGCTGCGCTACAGTCCCGTGTTTCTGCCTTGACCGTGACAGCAAGAAGGTCTCTTTGGCTTCGGGTTCGGAATGCTGATTCTGATTCAAAACAGACCTTGACGGCTGTACCCTTTGAAGGGGAGTTTCTTTTTGGGTCAGAATTAACGAAAATTATTTCAGATAATACTGGAGGCAAGAGCCCTTTTCTCCCAGTTGCTCCTCAGAAACCGAAACCCACGAAGTTTCAATCTTTTCGTACGAAGGGCAGAGGTAGGTTCCATTCCTTTTGTGCTTTCTCCAGATTTCCACGAAGAGGGGCATTCAGAGGTAGAGGAACACAGGCGACTCGTAGACCAGCCAGTAAATCTACCGACAAGCCTACTGCATGACGCTTCGAGATCTTTGGAGGGATCAATGATGGTTGGAGCTCGGTTACTACAGTTCAAGGAGGTGTGGCTCCTGTCGAAACCAGATCGGTGGGTGACGGGGGTCATATCCAGAGGATATATGTTGGATCTCGAAGAACCAGTCCCATATCGTGTGTTCGTCACTCCTCTCCCAAACAATCCCTCCAGACGTCAAGGTCTTCTTCATGCAACAGCCACTCTCTTACGCAATGGAGTAATTCTTCCGGTTCCGACTCAGCAGAAAGGTCAGGGATTTTACTCAAGTCTTTTTCTCATAAACAAACCGGACTGTTCATTTTGACCCATTTTAAATTTCAAAGACCTGAACCCGTATCTCTCAACCCAGAAATTCAAAATGGAATCCATCCGATTATCGCCGCCAAGAAGCCAGAGGAATATTTGGCTTCTATAGACATAAAGGATGCATACCTACATGTTCCTAATTGGACGGGTCATCAATCTCTTCTGAGATTGCAGTCGGCCCTTGGAATTTCAGTTTCAGGCTCTTCCTTTTGGTCTTGTTAGGATCTCCTGCTCTGTGCTGCCACGTCGCCATGGCAACCGGGAGGCAAGTGTTAGCGAAGTAACCTGAGCGCAGCTGATACTCCGGTCCGGGTTTTTACTGTGTAGTGGTTACAGGCTCTGTGCACGGCAGGGAATCCGGCGCTGGTTTTGTGCTCACAGTCTGTGAGGTCTGAGTGGTGCGTGGACAGCACCTGCTATATAAACCATCCTCTCAGGCTAGGCAAATGCTGCTGAATCTTTGTTTGTTAGTCAGTTCCAGAGAGTTAGCTAGTACTGTGTGACTTTGTATTTACTTGTTGCTTACTGCGAATAGGCCTTGGGATTCGGTACTTCATTTTGCCAATCCGGACCTAGCAGTAAGACTGGAGTCAGTTGTTTGACCTGCTGGGGTTCTTTTGCTATTCTGTGAACCCAGCAGGTTTGCGGCTGTACTCTCAGACCTGCTTGCTTAATTCTCCCTCACTGTGCAGGGCGTCCAGGTGTCAGTTTAGTGGCAGTAAGCTGAACCTGTGCCCTGCAAGTGGGGGTTAGGATTGTGGATACTCTCCTTGTGTCTATATTTCTATCTCTGACCAAGGAGTTTATTCCCACACCCGTTGGTAACCCTTTGGGGGTTTTTCTGTTGCTCTTAGCAACATCATTTCAGGTGCTCCACATGTTAAATCACTACACCTCGCTTCATTGTCCGCTCTATTCCATCTGAGCATTCCTGACACTAGGGAGACACCCAATTCCTGAGCCTTTGGGCTTCTCCGTTCACTTTGTGTTTATTAGTTATTCCATCACCTCCTGTGTATGTTATGTTATACTGTCTGTGAGTTCGTTTGCTTCGCTTCCCTCTCTGTTCATACACCGGTATACTCCTGTTAGCACTGGTGTGCGTAACAGGTCTATCCACGGCTCCTTGTGTGTTTACAAAGGTCATGGGCCATATAGGTCATGGGCAGTTCTGTGGTGTCTGGGAGTCAACATTACTCCGTACTTGGATGATCTGTTAACCAAGGTCCCGTCAGAGTCGATCCTCCACCAGAACTTGCATCTCACGATAGAGACTCTGCAGTCATTCGGATGGATAATACATTTTCCAAAATCGTCTTTGCTTCCTTCCCAGAGAATGATATTTCTGGGACTCTTATTCGACACAAACAGCCAGAGGGTGTTTCTTCCTCAGGACAAGATTCAGGATCTACAGTCCAGGATTCGAACACTGTTACACTTACCGGTAGTTTCGGTTCTCAGATGCATGCAGGTGTTAGGCAAGATGGTTGCAACCTTCGAGGCAGTCCCATATGCCAGATTTCATGCCCAACCCCTTCAGACTCAGGTTCTCAGCTGTAGAACTCGGATGGGACCTCATCTCGAATTACAGTTGATCTGCTTGTCGGTACAGGCTCATCAATCGGTCCACTGGTGGCTTCACAGCCACAATTTGCCAAGAGAGCTCCTTTCATGATTTGGTCTTGGATGATGGTCACAACGGACGCAAGCCTCAGGGGTTGGCGAGCGGTGTTTCAAACTCATCACTTTCAGGGGGTCTGGAGCAGTCAGGAGTCAAAATTACAGATCAACATCTTGGAGTTGAGGGCAATACGGTATGCACTCCTTCAAATTCAAACAATGGTACAGGGTCATCCAGTTCGGGTTCAGTCCGACAACGCCACGGCAGTGGCTTACATAAAAAAGCAGGGAGGAACTCAAAGCTGGAACGCCATGAAAGAAGTCAATCAGATTCTCACGTGGGCGGAACGTTGGGTTCCGGCCATATCCTCGATTCACATTCCAGGAGTCGAGTACTGGGAAGCAGATTTCTTAAGCCGTCACACGGTTCATCCGGTAGAGTGGGCACTTCACCAGGAGGTGTTTCTGGCTCTAGTGTCTCGGTGGGGAATGCCCGACGTAGATCTCATGGCGTCTCATCTCAACAAGAAGCTCTCTCAATATGGGTCGCGTACTCAGGACCCTCAAGCGATTCTAATCGATGCCCAGACAGCCCCGTGGCAGTTTCAACTGGGATATGTGTTTCCGCAAATTCCACTGATTCCACGTCTACTTCAACGCATTCGGCGAGAAAGTCTGACAATCATTCTAGTGGCTCCAGATTGGCCACGCGAGCAGTGGTACACTCTTCTGCACAGCATGGTCGTCAGGGAACCTTTCCATCTCCCTCTGCGACCAGATCTTCTTCTTCAAGGACCGTGTCGCCACCCAGATTTAAGTCGGCTGGCTTTGATGGCTTGGATCTTGAATCCAACATTTTAAGGGCGAAAGGATTTTCTCGTCTTGTTGTACAAATGATTATTCAGGCTAGAAAGCCGGTGACTTCTGGAATTTACCACAGGGTGTGGTGTATTTACACTGCTTGGTGTGAAAAATGCAGTTTGACACCGGATTTGTTTAGAGTTCCTCGTCTGTTATCTTTCCTTCAGGACGGTCTGCATAAAGGTCTGAGACTTTCTTCACTAAAAGGTCAGGTTTCTGCCTTGTCGGTTCTGTTTCAAAAGAGACTGGCTATCATTCCAGAGGTTCAGACATTCCTTCAGGGAGTACTTCGGATTCAACCACCTTTTGTTCCTCCGGTTCCTCCCTGGGATTTGAACTTAGTCCTTACGGCTTTTCAAAAATCTGTTTGAAGTATTGGAATCTGTAGAATTACGGTATCTAACACTCAAGGTTGTCTTTCTATTGGCCATTGCCTCCGCCAGACGGGTATCTGAGTTGGCGGCTCTTTCTTGCAGACCACCCTTGTTGGTGTTTCATGATGACCGGGTGGTTCTGCGGACAAAGCCTTCCTTCCTTCTGAAGGCTCTGTCAGCGTTCCACCTAAATCAGGACATTGTCCTTCCAGCATTTGCTCATTCTCCTTCCGGAGAGGACTCCCATTTGGCTCTCTTGGATGTGGTTAGGGCCTTACGCATTTATTTGTCTCGTACGGCATCTATCTGTTGTACGGATACGTTGTTGGTGTTAATTGATGCGCCCAAACAAGGTTGGCCGGCTTCCAAGAACACAGTGGCTAGTTGGGTAACTTTGGCCATTAGGCAGGCATACATGTCTTCGGATGTCTCGGTTCCTGAATCAATTCGGACTCATTCGATTAGAGCTGTTGGAGCCTCTTGGGCGGTTCGCGGTGGTATATCTGTAGAGCAGCTGTGCAGAGCGGCGACCTTGTCGTCCGTGCATACTTTCACAAAGTTTTACCGTTTTCATACTTTCAGTTTGGAGGCTGCCTCTATTGGGCGTCAAATTTTACAGACGGCTATGCCGTCTAAGTCTCCCTCCTCTCATTAGCTTGCTTTGGGAAATTCCACAAGTAACGGCGCAGCGCCCCCCAGATGGATGACCGAGAAATAAGGATTTTTGTTTACTTACTGTAAAATCTCTGATTCCACCTGGGGGATGCTGCGATCCCTCCCGTATGTTTGTCTGGTTTAAACGGTTATTTTCTGTACTCTCTCCTTTGGCTTGGCTAAACGTTAACTGAGTTGCTGGCTAGGCAGGAAGGAGATGGGAGGGGTTATAGGGGGGAGGAGTCAGTTTTAAAAGGTTCTGTGCTAAACTCCACTACCACACACCACTAACCCACAAGTAACGGCGTAGCGTCACCCAGATGGAATCAGAGAAAGAGATTTTACGGTAAGTAAACAAAAATCCCTGTATAGTGACGCTTAAGTGTATCCAGGTAGATTGCCACAGCCTGGTACAATGAGCCATTGGCTGCAATGATGGGGCAGCCAGGCGGCTGTATAAGGGACTTGTGGACCTTCTGTATCGCATAGAGGATAGGCACCAAAGGATGTTCTGGAATTAATGCTTGACAAAGTTGAAGCTAGCTGCTCATAGTACAATCTGTGCAAGTTCATTTTTGAAAATATTAGATGAATTAAACTAAGTATCTTATATGTTGTTTTACCCCGCAGTTGCCTTTCAATTTCTGCCTTATAGTCAACCATACCCTGGATAACCAGGGCATCTCCTTTATCTGCAGGACGGAGTACAATGCCATTGTTACTGGCCAATATTTGTAGAGGCATATGTTCTTCTCCAGTTAGAATGTATCTTGCTTTAGATGGCGTCTGTGCAAGATTGGTAACTTCAGTGTCCATTAGATGAGCAGCTAGCTCCAACTTGATTTCAGCTAAACTTTGTCAAGCATTAATTATGGAACATTCTGTGGTGCCTATCCTGTATATAAGACACCGAAGGTCCACAAGTCTCTTATACAGTCGCCTGACTGCCCATCATTGTGGCCAATGGGTCACTGTGCCAGGCTGTGGCAATCTTCCTGGATACACTTATGTAGCACTGTATTAGGGCGCCTTCCAGATATTTGTTGGATACCTTTACACTACTTAAAAAACTCCACTCTTTACTAATCATGGAGGGGGAGATCTGGATGTGCAGTATGGTTGTACAGAGTTTATATACTTGCATTCCCCACCAACAAAGATTAGCTGCGGTGCAGAGATTTCTTCACAGTCACTACACTACATGAGTGGCCCAGTTTGTATTTTATTCTTGAACTACTACAGTTGATACTTACTAAAAACTTTTTTCTCTATAACAGTAAATTTTACCTTCAGCTAATGGGGTGTGTGATGGGGTCGAATGTGGCCCCATCATACTCAAATATATACATGTTTAATGTGGAGGAATACATCTTCTTTGGTGACCCCAACATTGCTGGCAGGATCATCATGTATACTCACTACATAGACAATCTCCTGCTGTTTTGGAGGGGCACCCAGGAGAAGCTGGTGTCCCTCATTGACTGCCATAACAATAATGAGAGCCCGGTAAATCTAACCTTGACTATTAGTAATTCACAAGTAAATTTTCTTGATGTATTTCTTTACATTATGGAAAAGTTCGTACTACCCCGTTTTCTAAGAAAACAGATCGAAACAACTCGCTCAGGCATGATAGTTGTCATCCCAAATCATCAATTCAGGGGCTACCTTACGCTCAATTTTTGAGAGTGAAGTGTATTACATCTGATCCCCAACTAGCAGTGGTTCAACTGCATCAGATGAAACAAACATTTATTGATAAGGGCTATGATGCTGCACATCTTGACAATGTCATGCAGTGAGTAATTAAACTTGATAGGGACAACTACTTAGTCAACAGGCACCCAAAGACAAACCCCAATTTATCCCCTGGGTTAATAGGTACAACCAAGTTAGTGGGCAAATCAATCAGGCTAGTAAAAAATTGTGGTCCATTATTCAAAGTGATCAGACTTGAAATTGCAAAACACTAGATTTATGTCTTGCTATACCAGGGTGGTAGAAACATACGAGACATTTTGGTCAAGGCACATGTTGTGAGTATTCAATCTAGTGGTTCTAAGCCAAATTATGGTAAATTGGGTTGCCATAGGTGCCACAATATTACCTGTAATTCAAGGTTTGTAATTTACCTGATATTTTGCCCCTGTGGCCTTGCCTACATTGGGAAAACTGAAACTGCTTTTAAAACCAGAATGACAGCACATCACTCTGCCATCAGGGCAGCCCTCAAAACGGGTACTAGCAAACAACCCGTTGTGAGGCATTTTGCTCTTAAAACACATCAGTTATGCTCCCTTAAATATCAGATGAGTGACCATATTACTGATACACTGTGCGGGGGGCAATCTAGTATTGAAATTATTGCAATGTGAATCCAGGCGATTCATTGCTTGGGCACATTGGTACCTAGGGGGTTAAATGAACAACTGAATCTGAATATTTTTTGATTACTGTTTTAACTTCTATATGTCCTTTGGTGTTATATGTGATATGTCTCAAGATAGAAAGACCTTTAAGTGTCAAATACTAACAGAGCCTTAAGCTGGTGTTATTTACATGTGGATTTTGAGTTCCAGCATGTTACTATGGTGATGGGGTGTCCCAGGAATGTTAATGTGTGATCACTGGGTGCAATATCTTTTATAAGGTGAGTGGTTCAATGTTTGGTCGTCCTGATGAAAATACTGTGATTTAGTAAAGGCATTGAAACCTTACCACTACACGGTGCTCAGAGTCCATATATCTGCTTGGAGTGCCGCTATATTTGTGCTCTGTATCTACACCTTATGCAGGCAACCAGCTAAGGATACTATTTATCAGGTATGCTGTGCCTTTGGAATGATAGATATATAGATAGATAGATAGATAGATAGATAGATAGATAGATAGATCGATAGATAGATAGATAGATAGAGTGTTCACGCAAGGGTATTTTAGCCTGTCCAACTGGAAAGCAGCAAAATGCACCCTGTCCTTTTAGCAGTGCCCTGCTAAAACGGCCAGCCCTGTACCTTCCCCACCCACGGATGCGATCACAGTTGAGTGAATAGATGCCATGCGAATGCGTACATCATTTATTCACAGTGTCTGGAGGAAGGCTTGGGGGCTTGGGGGCAGCCCCCCCCCCCCCACACACACATATATATATACACACACACACACACACGCTGAGCATACTATAATCAGAGTGTACTTACTATTATATACTTACTATTATATATTGATAAGGATCTATAGACGCCATTATGAAATTGTAATCACAGCTTTAATCTTCCCGAAGCAATCTAAAAAAGAAGAAAGCGGAAAATTAATTTTAATAGGAAAAGTGACATGAACGCTTCATAGGAAAAGTGACAGTACGCTTTCATTAAACTGAGGTACAGAAAACCATTATTAAACATATGAGCATGGATTCACTTTCAGGACTCTGAAACCATATCACAAAGGCCATTACTAAAAAAAAAAACCACCTACTGTGACATTAAAGAAGGACTTTTAGGTGACTATTAAAATAAATCTGTAATGACTGCACCCAGTATTTGTATAATAACAAGCCTCTGATTTTACCAACATTCTAATGGCGGCACCCATTCCGTCCTTCCCGTATTCATCCCTCTCACCAAATACTTTCTTACTCCTCCTAATCTTCCCCGTGTTTGCCGTCTCCCTCTATTCTTCTCCCAGTTTCCTTCTTGTCCCCCTAAATCATCCCTATCCCTCCAGTCCCACTATTCCTCCATCTCCTTCAATTCTTCCCATCCCAACCTACTGTTATTACTAATTTCTACTGTCTCCACCTCTTTATCCCCATGTTCCTCCTATTCTTTTCCCTATTTCTGTGATTTCCCCTATTATTCTCCCTATTTCTCCTGTAACCCCCTATTCTTCCACAATTCCTTATGTTGCCCCTTACCTGTCTATTTCATCCATTTAACCCTATTCTACATTGTATTCCTCCCTTCTTCCCTTTTATCAAAATCTCTCCTTTTCTCTCTTTGTGTAGCATACTCACACACTTTCTGACTACTTTCAGTTGGCTGTGAGCATAATGAGGTGGGCAGAAGCAGGTGAGCCTGTGTGGAGTTAGAACAGTGCATGGACATCACTGATGTCAGAAGGTATGACACGTGAGCACATCACCAAGTAGGCTTGAGGCACACGTGACTGGCAGTAAGTGACCTGCTATTATCTTATGGAGGACGGAGGTAGTGCAGAGCAAAGGGAAGGCAACATTTTAGCTTCCAGGGGCATCCATAGGCAGAAAAGAGGGAGAGTCCACTTACTGTCGGCTACATACAGTGGGCTGTGTGCGGGATGAGGTGGGGTGGAGGCCGGTGAGACGGACCCAAACAAGACATACAGTGTTCTTGGTAAGGCACATCACTGGCAGCAAGTGACCTTCTGTTATCCTATGGAGGGCAAAGGTAGTCCTAGAGGAGGGAGGCTGGAACAGTTTTTTTTTTCCCTGGGGCAGCCAAAAGGGGAAGGGGGTCTGCTCTCTATGTCAGTCTATGAGCAATAATCTCTGAAGGGAGCTCTCTAGTGTGCAGTTTAGACTGACAAAATCAGCATTATATAACAGATGTAGGAGACATGTTAGCATACCACAACTCTATGTAGGCCTACAGCAGAATGGAATAACCTAATATGGAAGTATATGAAATAATAGAACAAAAGATATTTGAAAAGGAGGCAGCATTCACAGACAAGCAGCTAGCAGCAAAGTGAAACAAGCAGATGATCAAGGCAGATAGCTAAGAACAAAACTGTAAACTACTGTATTGAGGAACGGGGTTGGTGGATTGAGATAGGAGTCAATAAACAATTGTGGTTGTGGCAACTGGGCACCATGTAATTATAAACAATCTGCCGTCAGGAGAATAATAGACAGAATAGTCAAAAAAAGCCAGTACTGGTGCAGAAATAAACTGATCCAAACGCTATAAATGACGAACTGTGAGGGCAACAAGTCAGTATATAAAGCATTTGTGAGCATTTACAGATCCTCAATCAGTCTCCAAGTACCACAATAAGAGACAGATAATCAGGGAATGAGAACATGATGCTTAAGTCTGAGGATATTACTGAGATTATTATTGTTCCTGTCACTAAATTGAACACTTCTTTAGATATATTGATACACTTCAAGAAATGGCAGATACAGTATAAAGTATACATTAAATGATAACATAGTATTATGACAAAATATGTTTGTAGGCACCGGATTTTTAGGATCTAAAAAACTAAAATTAGGTTATATTGTTTCTGTGCAGTGTAAATACTGGCTGCTTTATTTTTACACTGCAATTTAGATTTCAGTTTGAACACACCCCACCCAAATCTAACTCTCTCTGCACATGTTATATCTGCCTCCCCTGCAGTGCACATGGTTTTGCCCATTTGCTAACAAATTTTCTGCTGCGATCAGATCTGAATTAGGCCCTAAATCTAAATTGCAGATTAAAAATAAAACTGTCTAACATTTTGTGGGCTACATGCAAAATCAGCCAGTATTTACCCTGCACAAAAAAATTATAAATGTACCATATTTCCTCCCCTTGCATTGCAAAATGGTTTGTTCCAGATACAAGGGCCCAAATCAGGCTCTAATTGTGTAAACCTCTCGCTGTATGGCTTCCATGTCATCCACTGTCAAACTTGTGACTAAGGGGTCTATTTACTAAGCCTTCGATGGAGATAAAGTACCAGCCAATCAGCTCCAAACTGTCATTTTTCAAACATAGCCTGTAACATGGCAGTTAGGAGCCTATTTGCTGGTACTTTATCTCCAGCGACTTTATCTCCATCCAAGGCTTAGTAAGTAGACCCCTTTCTCTTTTTACACTGAATATCTTTAACATCAGCCTTTAACTAAAATCTAATTTTATTTTTGATGGATATTTTTATAGGTGCTGTGCCAAAATCCACAGACTTGGAGGAAGCAACAAGATTGACTGACAATTGTACTGAGAAATGGTCCCAAATTGAATAAAGGAAAAGTATGGCTAAATCCAACCAATGAACAGAGAGGAAATGATCAATTATGTGTATTCAAAGGATATGTACTCCCTGTAATAATGTAGGACATCTTATTTTCCTACAACAGCAGAGCTCATTTAAATGAGAGCTTTAGGACATTTGCAAGGCACTTGAACTTTAAAAACAGATTCTACAAATAAGCCTGACAGGGATGTAGCTGTAATACAGCATCCGCTGAAATGGGAGAAATCTCAACAAGAACTTGATCTCAACAAGATGGGTGAAAATATACAGCAATTCAGAATTATGTGTAAGCTAGGACAATCCAGCCAATAGTAAATAACATTTGGTGAAATTTATGTGAGTGGAAGTCCCTCTCGGGGCTTATAGACATGGCAGCTTTTAATATTTAGCTGACCATCTAAATTCCTTCTGAAGCAGTGTTAAGCAGGCCATACACCTTAAGATTTTCTCCAACCAACCAACCAACAAATTCGCTAGTTGGAACGAAAATCTGATGATGGTTGGGAGCAAATGACAATCGACCATTTGCTCCCAAACACTGGGAAACAGACAAAAATGGTTGTTCACGCAAATTGGTTAAAACTGTTTTATTTAACCCACTTTTCTGAATTACCATTTTTGTCCATTTTCTGGCATTTGGGAGTAAATGGTTGATTGTCATTAGCGCTCATCCATTACCAGATTTACATTCCAACCAGTGAATTGGTTTACGTGTTGGTTATTTGGATGGTTGGCTGGTTGATTGACTGGACAGAAAAATCTTAAAGTGTATGGCCAGCTTTAGGAGGACTGATACGGGTCATTTTGGCTGGGGGAGTTTTGAAGAAGTTACATGTAGCCCATTGTCATCTTAGACTAGGGAGAAAGAGCCATGACTTACCTGGTCAGAGTCAGGTCTTAGGCATAGGCTGTATAGGCAAGTGCCTAGGGGCACCTGAAAAGTCTACAGGCATCTCAGCAGGCTGAGCATCTCAATTTTAATTTGAAATTTTGGGCTGTAGCTTTATTGTAGCCGCTGTACCTTTATTGCACTGGTGGTGGACGATGCAATAAAGTTTTTTTTTGGTTCACTTAGGTACAACGTGCTTGAGGTCATAACGTTGTGCAATGCCACTGAGACAGGAAGAGCTGAGGAGCCATGGTGGTGGGCAGCCAGAAGACAGTGGTGGGTAGCCAGACGACATCAAAGAATGTTTGTTGGGAACGGAGTCTGCAGGGATTCCTTCATATTTTTTTAGATAAAAGTGTGCACTGTTTTAACAAAGTTCTGGAGCTGGGGCTGGAGAGACACTTGTGTGGGATGGAGAGACACAAAGTGGGATGATGCTGTGTGGAATGGAGAGCGCAGCCCAGTGGGGAAAAGGTAGCACAGCACCATGAGGCCACACCATTTCATAAGATCACGCCCCTTTCATGAGGCCAAAGGCATATTTAAAACCACATTGGGGGGGGGGGGGAGAATCAGCAGACAAAAATAAGAATTTACTTACCGATAATTCTATTTCTCGTAGTCCGTAGTGGATGCTGGGGACTCCGTAAGGACCATGGGGAATAGCGGCTCCGCAGGAGACTGGGCACAAAAGTAAAGCTAAAGAACTACCTGGTGTGCACTGGCTCCTCCCCCTATGACCCTCCTCCAAGCCTCAGTTAGGATACTGTGCCCGGACGAGCGTACACAATAAGGAAGGATTTTGAATCCCGGGTAAGACTCATACCAGCCACACCAATCACACCATATAACTTGTGATCTAAACCCAGTTAACAGCATGATAACAGAGGAGCCTCCAGAAAAGATGGCTCACTACAGCAATAACCCGATTTTTTTGGTAACAATAACTATGTACCAGTATTGCAGACAATCCGCACTTGGGATGGGCGCCCAGCATCCACTACGGACTACGAGAAATAGAATTATCGGTAAGTAAATTCTTATTTTCTCTGACGTCCTAGTGGATGCTGGGGACTCCGTAAGGACCATGGGGATTATACCAAAGCTCCCAAACGGGCGGGAGAGTGCGGATGACTCTGCAGCACCAAATGAGAGAACTCCAGGTCCTCCTCAGCCAGGGTATCAAATTTGTAGAATTTTACAAACGTATTTGCTCCTGACCAAGTAGCTGCTCGGCAAAGTTGTAAAGCCGAGACCCCTCGGGCAGCCCCCCAAGATGAGCCCACCTTCCTTGTGGAATGGGCTTTTACAGATTTTGTCTGTGGCAGGCCTGCCACAGAATGTGCAAGCTGAATTGTACTACAAATCCAACGAGCAATAGTCTGCTTAGAGGCAGGAGCACCCAGCTTGTTGGGTGCATACAGAATAAACAACGAGTCAGATTTTCTGACTCCAGCCGTCCTGGAAACCTATATTTCCAGGGCCCTGACAACGTCTAGCAACTTGGAGTCCTCCAAGTCCCTAGTAGCCGCAGGCACCACAATAGGTTGATTCAGGTGAAACGCTGAAAACCACCTTAGGGAGAAACTGAGGACAAGTCCTCAATTCCGCCCTGTCCGAATGGAAAATCAGATGAGGGCTTTTACAGGATAAAGCCGCCAATTCTGACACGCATTTGGCCCAGGCCAGGGCCAACAGCATGACCACTTTCCATGTGAGATATTTTAACTCCACATATTTAAGTGGTTCAAACCAATGTGACTTTTGGAACCCAAAAACTACATTTAGATCCCAAGGTGTCACTGGAGGCACAAAAGAAGGCTGTATATACAGTACCCCTTTCACAAACGTCTGAACTTCAGGGACTGAAGCTAGTTCTTTTTGGAAGAAAATTGACAGGGCCGAAATTTGAACCTTAATGGACCCCCATTTCAGGCCCATAGACACTCCTGTTTGCAGGAAATGTAGGAATCGACCTAGTTGAAAATTCCTCCGTCGGGGCCTTACTGGCCTCGCACCACGCAACATATTTTCGCCAAATGCGGTGATAATGTTTTGCGGTTATATCTTTCCTGGCTTTGATCAGGATAGGAATGACTTCATCCGGAATGCCTTTCTCCTTCAGGATCCGGCGTTCAACCGCCATGCCGTCAAACGCAGTCGCGGTAAGTCTTGGAACAGACAGGGTCCTTGCTGGAGCAGGTCCCTTCTTAGAGGTAGAGGCCACGGATCCTCCGTGAGCATCTCTTGAAGTTCCGGTTACCAAGTCCTTCTTGGCCAATCCGGAGCCCAAATATAGTGCTTACTCCTCTCCATCTTATAATTCTCAGTACCTTAAGTATGAGAGGCAGAGGAGGGAACACATACAATGACTGGTACACCCACTGTGTTACCAGAGCGTCTACAGCTATTGCCGGAGGGTCCCTTGACCCGGCGCAATACTTGTCGAGTTTTATAAACATGTGGAAGACTTCTGGGTGAAGTCCCCACTTGCTGACAGTGCTATCACATGATTTTCCGCCCAGCGAAGAATCCTTGCAGCTTCTGCCATTGCCCTCCTGCTTCTTGTGTCACCCTGTCTGTTTACGTGGGTGACTGCCGTGATGTTGTCCGAATGGATCAACTCCGGGTGACCTTGAAGCAGAGGTCTTGCTGAGCTTAGAGCATTGTAAATGGCCCTTAGCTTCAGGATATTTATGTGAAGTGATGTCTCCAGGCTTGACCATAAGCTCTGGAAATTCCTTCCCTGTGTGACTGCTCCCCAGCCTCGCAGGCTGGCATCCGTGGTCACCAGGACCCAGTCCTGAATGTCGAATCTGCGGCCCTCTAGAAGATGAGCACTCTGCAACCACCACAGAAGAGACACCCTTGTGCTTGGTGACAGGGTTATCCGCTGATGCATCTGAAGATGCGACCCGGACCATTTGTCCAGCAGGTCCCACTGGAAAGTTCTTGCGTGGAATCTGCCGAATGGGATTGCTTCGTAGGAAGCCACCATTTTTCCCAGAACCCTTTCATTGATGTACTGAGACTTGGCTCGGTTATAGGAGGTTCCCGACTAGCTTGGATAACTCCCTGACTTTCTCCTCCGGGAGAAACACCTTTTTTCTGGACTGTGTCCAGGATCATCCCTAGGAACAGACGACGAGTCGTCGGAATCAGCTGCGATTTTGGAATATTGAGAATCCAATCGTGCTGCCGCAACACTACCTGAGATAGTGCTACACCGACCTCCAACTGTTCCCTGGATCTTACCCTTATCAGGGAATCGTCCAAGTAAGGGATAACTAAAATTCCCTTCCTTCGAAGGAGTATCATCATTTCGGCCATTACCTTGGTAAAGACCCGGGGTGCCGTGGACCATCCATACGGCAGCGTCTGAAACTGATAGTGACAGTTCTGTACCATAAACCTGAGGTACCCTTGGTGAGAAGGGTAAATTGGGACATGAAGGTAAGCATCCTTGATGTCCCAAGACATCATGTAGTCCCCTTCTTCCAGGTTCGCAATCACTGCTCTGAGTGACTCAATCTTGAATTTGAACCTCCGTATGTAAGTGTTCAAGATTTTAGATTTAGAATCGGTCTCACCGAGCCGTCCGGCTTCGGTACCACAACAGTGTGGAATAATACCCCGTTCCCTGTTGCAGGAGGGGTACCTTGATTATCACCTGCTGGGAATACAGCTTGTGAATGGCTTCCAAAACTGCCTCCCTGTCAGAAGGAGACATCGGTAAAGCCGACTTTAGGAAACGGCGAGGGGGAGACGTCTCGAATTCCAATTTGTACCCCTGAGATATCACCTGAAGGATCCAGGGGTCTACTTGCGAGTGAGCCCACTGCGCGCTGAAATTCATTGAGACGGGCCCCCACCGTGCCTGATTCTGCTTGTAAAGCCCCAGCGTCATACTGAGGGCTTGGCAGAGGCGGGAGAGGGCTTCTGTTCCTGGGAACTGGCTGATTTCTGCAGCCTTTTTCCTCTCCCTCTGTCACGGGGCAGAAATGAGGAACCTTTTGCCCGCTTGCCCACGAAAAGACTGCGCCTGATAATACGGCGTCTTCTTATGTTGAGAGGCGACCTGGGGTACAAACGTGGATTTCCCAGCTGTTGCCGTGGCCACCAGGTCTGAAAGACCGACCCCAAATAACTCCTCCCCTTAATAAGGCAATACTTCCAAATGCCGTTTGGAATCCGCATCACCTGACCACTGTCGTGTCCATAACCCTCTACTGGCAGAAATGGACAACGCACTTAGACTTGATGCCAGTCGGCAAATATTCCGCTGTGCATCACGCATATATAGAAATGCATCTTTTAAATGCTCTATAGGCAATAATATACTGTCCCTATCTAGGGTATCAATATTTTCAGTCAGGGAATCCGACCACGCCAACCCAGCACTGCACATCCAGGCTGAGGCGATTGCTGGTCGCAGTATAACACCAGTATGTGTGTAAATACATTTTAGGATACCCTCCTGCTTTCTATCAGCAGGATCCTTAAGGGCGGCCATCTCAGGAGAGGGTAGAGCCCTTGTTCTTACAAGCGTGTGAGCGCTTTATCCACCCTAGGGGGTGTTTCCCAACGCACCCTAACCTCTGCGGGAAAGGATATAATGCCAATAACATTTTAGAAATGATCAGTTGTTATCGGGGGAAACCCACGCATCATCACACACCTCATTTAATTTCTCAGATTCAGGAAAACTACAGGTAGTTTTTCCTCACCGAACATAATACCCCTTTTTGGTGGTACTCGTATTATCAGAAATGTGTAAAACATTTTTCATTGCCTCAATCATGTAACGTGTGGCCCTACTGGAAGTCACATTTGTCTCTTCACCGTCGACACTGGAGTCAGTATCCGTGTCGGCGTCTATATCTGCCATCTGAGGTAACGGGCGCTTTAGAGCCCCTGACGGCCTATGAGACGTCTGGACAGGCACAAGCTGAGTAGCCGGCTGTCTCATGTCAACCACTGTCTTTTATACAGAGCTGACACTGTCACGTAATTCCTTCCAACAGTTCATCCACTCAGGTGTCGACCCCCTAGGGGGTGACATCACTATTACAGGCAATCTGCTCCGTCTCCACATCATTTTTCTCCTCATACATGTCGACACAAACGTACCGACACACAGCACACACACAGGGAATGCTCTGATAGAGGACAGGACCCCACTAGCCCTTTGGGGAGACAGAGGAAGAGTTTGCCAGCACACACCAGAGCGCTATATATATACAGGGATAACCTTATATAAGTGTTTTTCCCCTTATAGCTGCTGTATTTTTAATACTGCGCGTAATTAGTGCCCCCCTCTCTTTTTTAACCCTTTCTGTAGTGTAGTGACTGCAGGGGAGAGCCAGGGAGCTTCCCTCCAACGGAGCTGTGAGGGAAAATGGCGCCAGTGTGCTGAGGAGATAGGCTCCGCCCCCTTCTCTGCGGCCTTATCTCCCGTTTTTCTGTGTATTCTGGCAGGGGTTAAATTCATCCATATAGCCCAGGAGCTATATGTGATGCATTTTTTGCCATCCAAGGTGTTTTTATTGCGTCTCAGGGCGCCCCCCCCCAGCGCCCTGCACCCTCAGTGACCGGAGTGTGAAGTGTGCTGAGAGCAATGGCGCACAGCTGCAGTGCTGTGCGCTACCTTGTTGAAGACAGGACGTCTTCTGCCGCCGATTTTCCGGACCTCTTATGTCTTCTGGCTCTGTAAGGGGGCCGGCGGCGCGGCTCTGGGACCTATCCATGGCTGGGCCTGTGATCGGTCCCTCTGGAGCTAATGTCCAGTAGCCTAAGAAGCCCAATCCACTCTGCACGCAGGTGAGTTCGCTTCTTCTCCCCTTAGTCCCTCGATGCAGTGAGCCTGTTGCCAGCAGGTCTCACTGAACATAAAAAACCTAAAACTAAACTTTTCACTAAGCAGCTCAGGAGAGCCACCTAGTGTGCACCCTTCTCGTTCGGGCACAAAAATCTAACTGAGGCTTGGAGGAGGGTCATAGGGGGAGGAGCCAGTGCACACCAGGTAGTTCTAAAGCTTTACTTTTGTGCCCAGTCTCCTGCGGAGCCGCTATTCCCCATGGTCCTTACGGAGTCCCCAGCATCCACTAGGACGTCAGAGAAATGGTCAGGGTCGGCTCTGGTCAGAGTAATGCATTATTAAGCAATGTTTTGGCTAAGCTTGAAAGCTGTATTACTGAAGGAGAGATAAATCAAACCTTTAAGAGAGATAAAGTGGAGCCTTTAAAAGAGATAAAGTGGAGAAGCTACCCATAACTTCCAATCACCTTCTAGCTATCATTTATCTTGCACAGTCGATAAAATGACTGTTAGAAGCAGATTGGTTGCTAAGTGGCAACATTCCCACTTCATCTCTCAGCTTAATAATAACAATGTGAGCAACTTCATGCTTTTGAAGATGAGGCAGGGCAATCCCCCCAGTTATGAAGAAGTGTTGAAGTAAATTTCTCCTCCCACTGTATTGGACAACAGACCGTACAACATCAGTGACTTATAAATCAGTTAAAAAATGATGGATAATTAACATAATGCTTATTAATGATCATGTTTAACATTGTCTCTTAAGTATAATTTTTAATAGTCCTTTGCATTGGTGGTTCCTACCTTTTCAGTCCGTGGAGCTGTTCGGGATGCAGACTCCAACATCCATAATATATATTTGGCATGCGCAGTAAATGTAGCTGGGTTTGAGACAGCCAGTTTACACAGGGTCCAGGACGACTGTCTCCTGCTCCCTACTGTGCTTACCCTGTACTAGCGATCAAGCCAAAAGGGGGATGTGGGAGTGCGACAGGGTTTGGGGAAAAAAAATAAAAAAAAATTTGCATGAATGTTTTAATTAAAAAAATGAATCCTGCTTATTATATTAATACTGTGAAACATTGCTATGTATTAGAAACCTTGATCAACCATGTTTTAATATTTTGTAACATACAAGGAGGAATGTACTAATGGGAAAATGCGTCCAAAACCCAAAAGAACTACAGCTTTCAGACTTTGGGTGCATTTCCCATATGTACTAAGCCCCTCAATCCCGGGCTTCGATGGGCAACGTCAGATTCCTCCCAGCACCTCCACATGCGCAGAGGGACTCCTAGGACTAAAGCTCTGAAGTCCAGTGATCGCAAAGCACAGCTCTTATCGGGAGAGCTGTCCTTTGCGTTACTAATCACATATGTAAGTACATATGCCATTAATATAGATGCAGTAAGTGACGGGATGTACCACATCGTTGAAGCGATGCTTAGTACATCCCGCAATAACAATCCAAAGTTATTAGGCTTTTATGTGATTTATTTTACATCTTTCAATAAAACCAATGTTTTATTTCATTCCTATTACATCTGAATATGCCCAACACAGTCCACCTTTCTCTTTGACAATAAATCTGAATATATGTAGATACATTAATTATATTAAAACACAAAGTACACTCAGATATAGATGAAAAGGAAATAAAGAATAAAACGTTAATGTTAAAAATTAGTCTTATTACTTATTATTATATAAATCTGAATAGTAATGCAAAATGAAAAGTGCAAAAGCACTTTTTTAGAGAAACACACAAAATGTTAAGTATTACGACTGGGCATGCCACTGGCATTAAACATTTTGAATAAAAACACAATTTTTTTTTTGCATAATAGGCTTTTATTAAGAAGTCAAAGTGACCTGCCTATGGTCACAGCATAATAAAAAAAAAAAGTGTTTAAAAATAACAAAATAAAAACATTAGGTTTAATCCAGAGCCATGACCGGAGCTGGGAGGGCTGTAGTCCCACAGTCCCTAGGTAAAATCAGCCACTGGCTTTCTGGCTTATATTGTAAATACTCGCCTGTTTCTGTATGATAAATTTTGTCTGAATTATTGCTTAGTTAGTTTTCTGGAGGAACACTGGAAAGGGAAAGGATTGTCTCTTTGTTGGCGCACTTTGAGAAGAAGGTAAGTATAATTAAAATTTTACTTTTAATATATCATATAATTAAAAAAGTTAGTTTTCTGCAATGTTTCTTTACCCAATAAATATTGATTTCAATTAGCAACAGGCCTACTTTCACTTAAGGTAATTGTATCCAGAGGTGAAAAAGTCCGTACGCGACACCCGTCCCATACGTGTAGTAAAAAAATTTAAAAAAGAATCTGTAGAGTTTTCAATATAGGTTGACAAGTTAAGTCATAGCTGTTTCTCATAGGTTTTCATAAAAAAAAAAAATCAGTGTAAAAATACAAAAAATTGAGATGAATTATGAAATAGAAGTTTCATTTACAAAACATTGGTGGACTTCACTTGTCCCACACGTGGCAACTAAATTTCGTGATATTGTGTTGGGTATAAAAGAGAAATAAACATTGGTTATGCGCTTTAATATTACATCCATCTTTAAAAAATAGGATTTTAATACCTACCGGTAAATCCTTTTCTCTTAGTCCGTAGCGGATGCTGGGGACTCCATAAGGACCATGGGGTATAGACGGGATCCGCAGGAGACATGGGCACACTATAAGACTTTGAATGGGTGTGAACTGGCTCCTCCCTCTATGCCCCTCCTCCAGACCTCAGTTAGAAAACTGTGCCCAGGGAGACGGACATTTCGAGGAAAGAATTTATTGTTTAAACACGGTGAGTGTCATACCAGCTCACACCTCGAACATACCGCAGAACGTGGTATTCAATAGAACACCAGCCAAGGGCATGAAAAATTACACAGCCACATGCTGAGAGAATATGTAACACAACCTGTGTGTCAACCCAACCAATAAGAAGATACCGCATGCCATGGCATGAACAACGTCAGCAACAGCCTGACAGAAAAGAAACACCACAAAAGTGTAACCATAACCAATAACTGCAGACACAGTACGCACTGGGACAGGCGCCCAGCATCCTCTACGGACTAAGAGAAAAGGATTTACCGGTAGGTATTAAAATCCTATTTTCTCCTACGTCCTAGAGGATGCTGGGGACTCCGTAAGGACCATGGGGTTTATACCAAAGCTCCAGACTGGGCGGGAGAGTGCGGACGACTCTGCAGCACCGATTGAGCCAACATGAGGTCCCCATCAGCCAGGGTATCAAACTTGTAGAGCTAAGCAAAGGTGTTTGAACCCGACCAAGTAGCCGCTCGGCAAAATTAAACCGCCGAGACACTTCGGGCATCCGCCTAAGAAGAGCCCATCTTCCTAGTAGAATGGGTCTCCCCCGACATCGGTAACGGCAATCCAGCCGTAGAACTAGCACGCCGAATCGTATCACAGATCCACGTATAACAGACTGCACAGACGCAGGCGCCCCAATCACGCTGGGAGCATACCGGACAAACAGAGCCTCTGTTTCCCCAATCTGAGCCCAATTGGCGACACAAATATTCAAAGCCCTGACTACATCGAGAGACTTTGAATCAGGTAATGCTGAAGTTACCACAGGCATCAAAATAGGCTGGTTTCTGCGAAACACAGAAAACCCTTCTTTGGCAGAACTATTATCCGAGTTCTCAATTCCGCTCTATCCACATGGAAGATCAAACAGGGGCTCTTGATACAAAGCCACTACTTCCGGCACCCGCCTTGCGAATGCCAAAGGCAAAAGCAGGACCACTCTCCAAGAGAGAAAGTTTAACACAACCTTTCATAAAGGTTCCAATCAGTGTGACACAATAAAACACAACACCACGTCAAGGTCCCACGGTGCCAATGAGGGCACAAATGGAGGTTGGATGTGCAGTACTCCTTTCACGAAAATCTGAACTTCCGGAAAGGTGGCCAATTCTTTTCTTGAAAGAAAATTTATAAAGCCAAAACCGCACTGAAATGGACCCTAACTTTAGGCCTGCATCCACACCTGCTTGCAAAGAATGGAGAAGAACAACCCAGCTGAAAGTCTTCCGTAGTAGCCCTCTTGGATTTGCACCAAGACATAGTATTACGCCAAATACGGTGGTAAGGCTTTGCCATTACTTCTTTTCTAGCCTGAAGAAGTGTGTAAATGACTTCACTGGGAATACCCTTTCAGGTTAGGATATGGTGTTCAACCGCCACACAGTCAAACGCAGCCGCGGTAAGTCTTGATACACGCCCGGATCTTGCCGTAACAGTTCCTCACGTAGAGGAAGAGTCCAGGGATCCTCTATGAGTAAATTTCGAATAACTGGATACCAAGCCCTCCTTGGCTAGACCGGAACCATGAGGATCGCCTGAACCTTTGTTCTTCTTACGTTTATCACCTTCAGAAAGAGGGAAAGCGGAGAGGACACGCAGACCGACTGAAAACACCCAAGGTGTCATGAGGGCGTCCACTGCTATAGCTTGAGTGTCCCGTGACCTGGAACAAAATCCCGAGGTCTCTTGCTGAGGCGAGACGCCAACATGTTCAATTGAGGCACTCCTCAAAGACTTGTCACTTCTGTGAAAACTTCTCGATGACGACTGTATTTCTCCCGGATGGAGATCGCGTCTGCAGAGGAAATCTATTTCTCCGTCGTCTACATCCGGAACGAAGACTACAAATACATCGTTTACCTGTCTTTCCGCCCAGCAGAAAATTTTTGCGGCTTCTGCCATTGCCGCTTTTCTCCTTGTTCCGCCTTAGTGGCTTACTTACGCCACTGCTGTCAAGTCGTCCGACAGAAATAACACGAGCAGATTACGAAGAATATATTCGTCGAAAATAGCTCTTAATTCAAGAAAGCTTATTGCCGACAAGCTTTCCAGCTTGACCTTTTCCTCTGGAAATACTTCCCTTGGAAAGACTGCTCCCTAGCCTCGGAGATCTTCATGCATGGAGACCAGGATCTAATCCTGGATCCAGAACCTTCATCCCTCTAGGAGGGGAGACTGTGCAGACACCACAGGAGCGATATACTGGCCATTAGGATTATATTCCGGTGCATGTGCAGGTGAGACCCGGACCACATTTCCAACTGGTCCCGTGAAAACCACTCTGGCATTTGATCTGCTCACCGAAAAGGCCTCTTAGGCCGCACCTGTCTTCTTCATCAACGGAACATATTGATGGATTGTCACTGCCAAACTGATCCGACTCTGGATCCTCAGACCTCTTTCCACAGGAAAACACAGAACCTCAACCGTTCAGTATCTACTCTGATACCCACCTCCGACATCCGCGTCGTTGGGATCAACAGCCATTCCCTGTGTTGAAGAACAGTCAGAGAGAAACAATGATTTGGAGCACTTGTTTCTTGACCTCGCCGAAATCAGGGGAGCGTCTCAGTACAGAATAACAATGGCTCTTACTATTGAAAGAAAACCATCGTACTGCCAACACTCCGGTGAAATGGCAAAGACAATCCTGGATATCAACCCAGGTAGGCTGAATGCTGCGAAAAACGCATTTAAACCCTTTTTCTACCTTTACGTGCTGGAGATCCCTGGCCTGATAGATTCCATCCTGTAGTTCAACTTCGTAAGTAGAAGTCCTTGTTTCTTTTATTTTATTTGTATTTATTTTTTTACAGGGACGGCAGGACAAAGTCCTTAACCTGACGCAACTCTGAATGGTGTTGCGTACTACCTCCCCTTCCAGAGGGGAATCGGTAAGATCTATTTGAAAAATCAGTGAGGGGAATCATCTGTAAATTCCAGAATGTCCCCCTTTGGATTCTATTATCAACTCCCAGGTCCAAGTCCATTCCCGGACTGACGGAAGAGTATTAGACGAGTTCCCACCGGTGTGGACTCCAGCCAGATAGACTCAGCGACATGCGGTGGATGTGGTAGAAAAAGAAAACAATATCCGCTTCTGCGAACCTAACAAGGCTGCAGAGCTCTTACCTTTTCACCTTCCACTACCTGTAAAGAAAAGGAAAAAATAAGAATTTACTTACCGATAATTCTATTTCTCGGAGTCCGTAGTGGATGCTGGGGTTCCTGAAAGGACCATGGGGAATAGCGGCTCCGCAGGAGACAGGGCACAAAAAAGTAAAGCTTTACTAGGTCAGGTGGTGTGCACTGGCTCCTCCCCCTATGACCCTCCTCCAGACTCCAGTTAGGTACTGTGCCCGGACGAGCATACACAATAAGGGAGGCATTTTGAATCCCGGGTAAGACTCATACCAGCCACACCAATCACACCGTACAACTTGTGATCTAAACCCAGTTAACAGTATGATAACAGAAAGGGCCTCTTAAAGATGGCTCCTTAACAATAACCCGAATTAGTTAACAATAACTATGTACAAGTATTGCAGATAATCCGCACTTGGGATGGGCGCCCAGCATCCACTACGGACTCCGAGAAATAGAATTATCGGTAAGTAAATTCTTATTTTCTCTATCGTCCTAAGTGGATGCTGGGGTTCCTGAAAGGACCATGGGGATTATACCAAAGCTCCCAAACGGGCGGGAGAGTGCGGATGACTCTGCAGCACCGAATGAGAGAACTCCAGGTCCTCCTTTGCCAGGGTATCAAATTTGTAAAATTTTACAAACGAGTTCTCCCCCGACCACGTAGCTGCTCGGCAGAGTTGTAATGCCGAGACCCCTCGGGCAGCCGCCCAAGATGAGCCCACCTTCCTTGTGGAGTGGGCTTTTACAGTTTTAGGCTGTGGCAGGCCTGCCACAGAATGTGCAAGTTGAATTGTGTTACAAATCCAACGAGCAATCGACTGCTTAGAAGCAGGTGCGCCCAACTTGTTGGGTGCATACAATATAAACAGCGAGTCAGATTTTCTGACTCCAGCCGTCCTTGAAATGTATATTTTTAAGGCTCTGACAACGTCCAACAACTTGGAGTCCTCCAAGTCGCTAGTGGCCGCAGGCACCACAATAGGTTGGTTCAGATGAAATGCTGATACCACTTTAGGGAGAAAATGCGGACGAGTCCGCAGTTCTGCCCTATCCGAATGGAAGATTAGATAAGGACTTTTATAAGATAAAGCCGCCAATTCAGATACTCTCCTGGCAGAGGCCAGGGCTAGTAACATAGTCACTTTCAATGTGAGATATTTCAAATCCACCTTTTTCAATGGTTCAAACCAATGGGATTTGAGGAAATCTAAAACTACATTTAGATCCCACGGTGCCACCGGAGGCACCACAGGAGGCTGTATATGCAGTACTCCCTTGACAAAAGTCTGGACCTCAGGGACAGAGGCCAATTCTTTTTGGAAGAATATTGACAGGGCCGAAATTTGAACCTTAATGGATCCCAATTTGAGACCCATAGATAATCCTGATTGCAGGAAATGTAGGAAACGACCCAGTTGGAATTCCTCCGTCGGAACACTCCGATCCTCGCACCACGCTACATATTTTCGCCAAATGCGGTGATAATGTTTCACGGTGACTTCCTTCCGTGCCTTAATCAAGGTAGGAATGACTTCTTCTGGAATGCCTTTCCCTTTTAGGATCTGGCGTTCAACCGCCATGCCGTCAAACGCAGCCGCGGTAAGTCTTGAAAAAGACAGGGACCCTGCTGTAGCAGGTCCCTTCTCAGAGGTAGAGGCCACGGTTCGTCCGTGAGCATCTCTTGAAGTTCCGGATACCAAGTCCTTCTCGGCCAATCCGGAACCACTAGTATTGTTCTTACTCTTCTTTGCCGTATGATCTTCAATACCTTTGGTATGAGCGGCAGAGGAGGAAACACATACACTGACTGGTACACCCAAAGAGTTACCAGTGCGTCCACAGCTATTGCCTGTGGATCTCTTGACCTGGCGCAATATTTGTCCAGTTTCTTGTTGAGGCGAGACGCCATCATGTCTACAATTGGTCTTTCCCAACGGTCTATTAACATGTTGAAGACTTCTGGATGTAGACCCCACTCTCCCGGATGAAGATCGTGTCTGCTGAGGAAGTCTGCTTCCCAGTTGTCCACGCCCGGGATGAACACTGCTGACAGTGCTATCACGTGATTCTCCGCCCAGCGAAGAATCTTGGCAGCTTCTGCCATTGCACTCCTGCTTCTTGTGCCGCCCTGCCTGTTTACATGGGCGACCGCCGTGATGTTGTCCGACTGAATCAACACCGGCTTTCCTTTCAGGAGAAGTTCCGCCTGGCTTAGAGCATTGTAGATTGCTCTTAGTTCCAGAATGTTTATGTGAAGAGACTTTTCCAGACTCGTCCATACTCCCTGGAAGTTTCTTCCTTGTGTGACTGCTCCCCAGCCTCTCAGGCTGGCGTCCGTGGTCACCAGGATCCAATCCTGAATGCCGAATCTGCGGCCTTCTAATAGGTGAGCCTTCTGCAACCACCACAGAAGTGACACCCTTGTCTTTGGTGACAGGGTTATTCGCAGGTGCATCTGCAGATGCGACCCTGACCATTTGTCCAACAGATCCCTTTGGAATATTCTTGCATGGAATCTGCCGAATGGAATTGCTTCGTAAGAAGCCACCATTTTTCCCAGGACTCTTGTGCATTGATGTACTGACACCTTTCCTGGTTTTAGGAGGTTCCTGACCAGATCGGATAACTCCTTGGCTTTTTCCTCTGGAAGGAAAACCTTTTTCTGAACCGTGTCCAGAATCATTCCTAGGAACAGCAGACGAGTTGTCGGGATTAAATGGGATTTTGGAATATTCAGAATCCACCCGTGTTGTCTTAGCACCTCTTGAGATAGTGCTAAAGCTGTCTCCAGCTGTTCTCTGGACCTTGCCCTTATTAGGAGATCGTCCAAGTATGGGATAACTAATACGCCTTTTCTTCGAAGAAGAATCATCATCTCGGCCATTACCTTGGTAAAGACCCGAGGCGCCGTGGACAATCCGAACGGCAGCGTCTGAAACTGATAGTGACAGTTTTGAACAATGAACCTGAGGTACCCCTGGTGTGCGGGGTAAATCGGAACGTGTAGATACGCATCCTTGATGTCCAAGGATACCATAAAGTCCCCTTCTTCCAGGTTCGCTATCACTGCTCTGAGTGACTCCATCTTGAACTTGAACTTTTTTATGTAGAGGTTCAAGGACTTCAGATTTAGAATAGGCCTTACCGAGCCATCCGGCTTCGGTACCACAAATAGAGTGGAATAATACCCCTTTCCTTGTTGTAATAGGGGTACTTTGACTATCACCTGCTGAGCGTACAGCTTGTGAATGGCTTCCAACACCCTCTCCCTTTCGGAAGAGACGGTTGGTAAAGCAGACTTCAGGAAACGATGAGGAGGATCCGTCTCTAATTCCAACCTGTACCCCTGAGATATTATCTGCAGGATCCAGGGGTCTACCTGCGAGTGAGCCCACTGCGCGCTGTAATTTTTGAGACGGCCGCCCACTGTCCCCGAGTCCGCTTGAGAGGCCCCAGCGTCATGCTGAGGTTTTTGCAGGAGCCGGGGAGGGCTTCTGTTCCTGGGAAGGAGCTGCCTGTTGGTGTCTCTTCCCTCTTCCTCTGCCTCGTGGCAGGTACGACAAACCCTTTGCTCTCTTATTTTTGTAGGAGCGAAAAGGCTGCGGTTGAAAGGTCGGTGCCTTTCTCTGTTGGGGAGTGACTTGAGGTAAAAAAGTGGATTTCCCGGCAGTAGCCGTGGCCACCAAGTCTGATAGACCAACTCCAAATAACTCCTCCCCTTTATACGGCAAAACCTCCATGTGACGTTTTGAATCCGCATCGCCTGTCCACTGTCGTGTCCATAAGGCTCTTCTGGCTGAAATGGACATAGCACTCACCCGAGATGCCAGTGTGCAAATATCCCTCTGTGCATCACGCATATAGATAAATGCATCCTTTATTTGTTCTAACGACAGTAAAACATTGTCCCTATCTAGGGTATCAATATTTTCAATCAGGGATTCTGACCAAACTACTCCAGCACTGCACATCCAGGCAGTTGCTATAGCTGGTCGTAGTATAACACCTGCATGTGTGTATATATTCTTTTGAATAACTTCCATCTTTCTATCTGATGGATCCTTAAGTGCGGCCGTCTCAGGAGAGGGTAACGCCACTTGTTTAGATAAGCGTGTGAGCGCCTTGTCCACCTTAGGGGGTGTTTCCCAGCGCGCCCTAACCTCTGGCGGGAAAGGGTATAATGCCAATAACTTTTTTGAAATTATCAACTTTTTATCAGGAGCAACCCACGCTTCATCACACACGTCATTTAATTCTTCTGATTCAGGAAAAACTGTTTGTAGTTTTTTCACACCATACATAATACCCTGTTTTACGGTATCTGTAGTATCAGCTAAATGTAACGTCTCCTTCATTGCCAAAATCATATAACGTGTGGCCCTACTGGAAAATACGTTTGAATTTCTACCGTCGTCACTGGAATCAGTGCCTGTGTCTGGGTCTGTGTCGACCGACTGAGGCAAAGGGCGTTTTACAGCCCCTGACGGTGTTTGAGGCGCCTGGACAGGCATTAATTGATTGTCCGGCCGCCTCATGTCCTCAACTGACTGTTTAAGGGAAGATAAACCATCACGTAATTCCACAAATAAAGGCATCCATTCTGGTGTCGACCCCCTGGGGGGTGACATCTGCATATTTGGCAATTGCTCCGCCTCCACACCAATATCGTCCTCATACATGTCGACACCCCGTACCGACACACACCGCAAACTCACAGGGAATGCTCTAATGAAGACAGGACCCACTAGCCCTTTTGGGGAGACAGAGGGAGAGTCTGCCAGCACACACCACAAAGCGCTATATATACAAGGGATATCCTTATATTAAGTGCTCCCTTATAGCTGCTTTAATATATAATATATATATATATAGCCATTAATGTGCCCCCCCTCTCTGTTTTACCCTGTTTCTGTAGTGCAGTGCAGGGGAGAGACCTGGGAGCCGTCCTGACCAGCGGAGCTGTGACAGAAAATGGCGCCGTGTGCTGAGGAGATAGGCCCCGCCCCTTTTTCGGCGGGTTCTTCTCCCGCTATTTTTCCAGTCAGGCAGGGGTTAAATATCTCCATATAGCCCCTATGGGCTATATGTGAGGTATTTTTAGCCTTGTATAAGGTTTATATTTGCCTCTCAGAGCGCCCCCCCCCAGCGCTCTGCACCCTCAGTGACTGCCCAGTGAAGTGTGCTGAGAGGAAAATGGCGCACAGCTGCAGTGCTGTGCGCTACCTTATGAAGACTGAGGAGTCTTCAGCCGCCGGTTTCCGGACCTCTTCACGCTTCAGCATCTGCAAGGGGGTCGGCGGCGCGGCTCCGGGACCGGACTCCACGGCTGGGCCTGTGTTCGATCCCTCTGGAGCTAATGGTGTCCAGTAGCCAAGCAGCAAATCCACTCTGCATGCAGGTGAGTTTACTACTTTCCCCCTAAGTCCCACGTTGCAGTGATCCTGTTGCCAGCAGGACTCACTGTAAAGAAAAAAAAACCTAAACTAAACTTTCTCTAAGCAGCTCTTTAGGAGAGCCACCTAGATTGCACCCTTCTCGTTCGGGCACAAAATCTAACTGGAGTCTGGAGGAGGGTCATAGGGGGAGGAGCCAGTGCACACCACCTGACCTAGTAAAGCTTTACTTTTTTGTGCCCTGTCTCCTGCGGAGCCGCTATTCCCCATGGTCCTTTCAGGAACCCCAGCATCCACTTAGGACGATAGAGAAAAGAACGGTAGCGAACCGGTTAAAATGACTGCATCCCACAAAAGAATGCGTCACCAAGCATTGTGAGGGAATCTAGCTCACGAAGGCAGACCTACCAGTGGTATTCGCCGAGAGTGACTTAACTGAGGCATCCCCAAACAGCGGTACACCGTCACAGGGAAAAACTCCAATATCTCTCGGAGTCAGCCTCAACATTCCTCCGGCCACACCTACTGCAGACGCACGGAAGCCTGCCGCAATGTTATAGAGAAGAACCAACATAAGGGACATCCCCTTTCTCTCTAGGGTAATTCTATCGGATGTCTTTCCGAATACAAACCCTCCCCCATACGCATGTAATGCAAATAACTTCAAAGTATAGAAATAAAATATCACTTAGCTTCCTGTGTACGATCCTTTATGACAGGGCCCCGTGCCGACCAGGAGTTGACTTTCACAGTATTCTATCCGCAGCGGGAAAATAATAAATATTTGGACTCCCCGTGAGGATCTGAGACCAACTCGTCACGGCCGACCTAGAGCTTTATCAACAGAGCGACCAGCACATGAGAAGGAATATTTTTAACTCAGCATTCATTAGAACTTGCAATATGAATATACATATTTAAATACACATATACACACATATCCTCTGTATAAATATATATATATACAGGTTGAGTATCCCATATCCAAATATTCCGAAATACGGAATATTCCGAAATACGGAATCTTTTGAGTGAGAGTGAGATAGTGAAAACTTTGTTTTCTGATGGCTCAATGTACACAAACTTTGTTTAATACACAAAGTTATTAAAAATATTGCATTAAATGCCCTTCAGGCTGTGTGTATAAGGTATATATGAAACATAACTGAATTTTGTGAATATACACACACTTTGTTTAACGCACAAAGTTATTAAAAATATTGGCTAAAATGACCTTCAGGCTGTGTGTATTAGGTGTATATGAAACATAAAGGCATTCTGTGCTTAGACTTAGGTCCCATCACCATGATATATCATTATGGTATGCAATTATTCCAAAATACGGAAAAATCCGATATCCAAAATACTTCTGGTCCCAAGCATTTTGGATAAGGGAGACTCAACCATATATACACCATACATATAAGTATTTTGTCCAGAACCCCAGGGTCCCTAGTGACATTAATGTGTGCTGAATGTGTACGACCATGTACTGAATGCCCAAGTTGTGGATCTAACCAGGAAACCGTATGGTCGACATAAAATATAGAATTTTTTCGACAACAGGGAGTGGTAATTAGGTAAAAATAACATTCTTACGACCACGAGGGGTCCGAGGGAAGTATATACACATACATTTAATATCACTCCCCCACAAATAAAAGCACAACTGTGCCAGAGCTACAGGCCCATGGAACCGTATCCTATAGAGGTATAGGTTATTGACTTCATGTTAATTTACTCCCAGTAATAACAGATGGTGCCGACAGGTCACCCACATACTACTGTGTCACCCATACAGTGTTTACTTTCGAAAAAGCATACAACTACCGACCTGCTGACACTTGATGTAAAGACCCAAGTACCACCAGGAGTTGGCAATGCCGACAGAGGGATTCCCATAGCCAGCTCGTGGCAGAGCACACACACATGTCGACACATGAGTACTATAAGCTATCATGGGTATATGTGACAGGGAAAACACAGAATACCAGTACAACTCATTAACTAACACGCCCATTATAGTGTATAGTGCTATATTTTCTCTTTTGCACTAAAAACCACCTTGCCCCCACCTCGTTTTCCACTGTTAGCTGTCTAACAGTGCTTTTTGGCGGGGACCTGAGGAGAAAATGGCGCTGTAACAAGTTGTGAGGGCTAAGCCCCGCCCCCTCTCGGCGCGCTTCAGCCCCTCTAATAATATTCATATTTATACTGGCGGGGGTCCCTATACAGTGCCTATGCACTGTATATATCTTTCGCCAGTCGCAGGAAAGAGGTATATTGCTGCCCAGGGCGCCCCCCCCTGCGCCCTGCACCCTTGTAGAACCGTTGGTGTGTGGGAGCAATGGCGCGCAGTGCGACCGCTGTGCTGTACCTCCGACCTGAAGTCTTCTGCCGTCACTGAAGTCTTCTTTTTCTTGCAATACTCACCCGACTTCTGTCTTCTGGCTTCTGTGAGGGGGGTGACGGCGCGGCTCCGGGAACAAGCAGCTAGGCGCACCAAGTGATCGAACCCTCTGGAGCTAATGGTGTCCAGTAGCCTAAGAAGCAGAGCCCTTAACTCAGCAGAAGTAGGTCTGACTTCTCTCCCCTCAGTCCCACGAAGCAGAGAGCCTGTAGCCAGCAGGTCTCACTGAAAATAAAAAACCTAGCATAAAGTCTTTCCAGAGAAACTCAGCAGAGCTCCCCTAGTGAGTGTCCAGTCTCTCCTGGGCACAAAGTCTAACTGAGGTCTGGAGAAGGGGCATAGATGGAGGAGCCAGTTCACACCCATTCAAAGTCTTATAGTGTGCCCATGTCTCCTGCGGATCCCGTCTATACCCCATGGTCCTTACGGAGTCCCCAGTATCCTATAGGACGTAGGAGAAATAAATAAATAACTTCCTCGTATTCAGTTTTAACAAAAAAATATATGTTAAAACAGAATGCAGTCAGGTGACTGGCGGTCAGCATCCCTACTCCGGGCTCCCGGACGCCAGGATGCTGGCAGGGGGCCAGGGCTGTTCCCACTTGTGGGTGTCCACGACACCCATAGAGTGGGAATAGAACCTGTGGCGAGCGCAGCGAGCTATCGAGCCCGCAGTGAGCCTGCAAGGGTCTTCGTTGCCCTCACCCCCTTGCGGCATTCTGGCACCCAGGATCCCGGCGTCAGTATGCTTACCGCCGGGAACCCAACAGCCAGTCACCCGACACCAACCCATTAAAACTTGTACAAATGTGCCGTAAGTAACAATTGGATGGTCTTTATATTGTATAAATATGCTAAAAGAAAAACCAGAAGTGTGTATAGTTGGCAGCTATGGTTTGCTGCTTACCAACAGAGGAATCATGTAGTTTTGAAAACAAAGGAGTTCATATGCAGTACAACTAGAGGCAGAACTGCCGGAGATAATGGAGTCATTTTCCGCTGGTCTCCAGCCCTGAAGGGCAGGGTCGTCTTTTCATATGGGCTCAATGGGCAGTTGCCCAAGGGCACAGGAGTATAAGGGTCCTAGACTGATAGCTGTGGGTTCCCTTTTTCCAGGGGTACCAGATTTTTGTAAATCGGCCTTGGAGAAACAAAGATATCCAATATCAAAGCAGAGGTCCCCATCCGGCCTGTTAATTGCTCTTCCCAGCCAGATATCTTGGGTTCTGTCTGACTTAAGAGTTTTCTGAGAGAATATTCCAAAAGCTGGGACAATTATCCCCTTTTATTTCGTACTCATACACATTTTTGCAACACTGTTTGTGAAATTAAACCGCAGTGTTCGATTACTATTTCTGACGCACACACATATTGTGTGACACTGTGGGTGAAGGTGGTACCACAGTAATATATTTTATTTGCTACTCATACAAGCATTGTGCGACACTGTTAGTAAAGGGCAACCGCGGTGTTCGGTTACTATTTCTGATGCACACACGTATTGTGCGTCACATTCGGTGAAATTAAACCGCAGTGTTTGATTACTATTTCTGACTCATACTTGTATTGTGCGACACTTAAGGTGGTACATTTTTTGTACAAATTGTGGTGTGTGCTGTATCCCACTTCATTCGTGTTTGTGCATACATATGGAGGACGAACAATTGAGAGAAGAGCAGGAAGCACATACTAGTGGTGTAGGTGCTGCCACCAGTCATGAAGATACAAGTCCATCAGCGTCATCTACTAAGGCAGATGCCCAGGGGCATAGAGGGCTTAAGTCAGGGCATGTAAAATCATTTACTTTTACAGTGGTAAAGAAAAATAAACATCAAAAGGAAAGTTAGCTGCAGAGTTAGTAAGACAAACTGTGCATTCAGGATCAGAACCATCAGACATTCTTGAGGAACGTTTTGGGTTGTCCACATCAGCTATGTGTGAGTCTGGCATTTCTCACACTGTCCTCATAGAAAAGCCTCTTTCACTTCCTTCCACCATTTCTGAACCATCTGCACATGTGAGGAGCAGTACAAGTAAAGATGGTGATCCGTGCTTAAAGTGGTCCTAGAGAGGTGGTGGAACACACACCCCCTCCCCCCAGTGCCCATGTAATAAAGGTATTGCGCCCCCCAAAAAGGGTGCATGGTCTCAAAAAAGGGGCATGGTCACACAATAGTAATAATGTCCACAGTAGTAGCACCCCTAATACACATAATGCCCACAGTAGTAGCACCCTGTAATACACATAATGCCACAGCAGTAGCGCCCCTTATACAATGCCCCCAGTAGTAGTGCTCCTTATGCAATGTCCACTGTACTGGTAGTGCCCACAGTGGTAGTGCCCCTTATATAGAGCCCATATTAGTGGTGCCACTTATGCAATGCCCCTAGCAGTAGTGCCCCTTATGAAGTGCCCCCTATACAATGCCCTCATTAGTAGTGCCCTTAGTAATGCCCTTAATGGTAATGCCCCTGTGTAGTATTGCCCCCAGTAGTAATGTCACCTGTAGTAATGCCCCCAGTCAATTAGCCCCAGTAGTTATGCCCCCAGTAGTTTAGCCCCCAGTGGTAATGCCCCTGCAGTTATGACCCCAGAAGTTTACCCCCCCCCTTTAGTTTAGCCTCCCAGTGGTAATGCCCCCGGTAGTTTAGCCCTCATGTAGTTTGCCCCATGTAGTTTAACCCCCCCTGTAGTTTAGTCCCCAGTGGTAATGTCCCCTGTAGTTTAGCCCCTGCAGTTATGCCCCCAGTAGTTTAGCCCCCAGTGGTAATGCCACCAGTAGTTTAGCCCCTGTAGTTTAGCTCCCATGTAGTTTGCCCCTGTTAGTAATGCCCCCTGTAGTTTAACCCCCAGTAGTTTAGCCCCTGTAGTTATGCCCCTAGTAGTTTAGCCCCTGTAAATATGCCCCTAGTAGTTTAGCCTCCAGTACTTTTCCCCCGTGTAGTTAGGCCCCCAGTTAGTAATGCCCCCAGTAGTTTAGCCCCTTGTAGTTTGCCAAGTAGTAATGCCCCCAGCAGTTTAGCCCCTGTAATTATGCCCCAGTAGTTTAGCCCCCCTGGAGTTTGCCCCCTTGTAGTTTGCCCCAGTAGTAATGCCCCTGTAGTTTGCCCCCAGTAGCTAGCCCCCTTATAGTTTGCCCCCAGCAGTTTACCCCCTTATAGTTTGCCCCCAGTAGAAGCACTGTTAATACACTCACAAATATTAAAAAAACAAAACATCATACCATGCTCGCCAAGCCCTGCTCCCGCGTTCGATCGCTGTGGTCCTTCCAGCGTCCGCTCCTCGGCACTATGGGAGTCTCTGCGCACTGACAGAGCCAGAAGCCAGAGCTCAGTAGTGAGCTCCTGCCTCCAGCTTCCGCTGGAGCGCCGGGCACACATCGGGTTAGGTGAGCCGGAGAAGCCAGAACAGCATTCCAACTCCAAGTGGAACTGACAGAAAGCAGTTCCGCCCCATATCGGCTCACTTTAACCCCAGATGATGATGATGATGATGATGATGATGATGATGATGATGATGAGGAGGAGGAGGAGGAGGAGGAGGAGGACATAATAGAAAATAAGAATTTACTTACCGATAATTCTATTTCTCGGAGTCCGTAGTGGATGCTGGGGTTCCTGAAAGGACCATGGGGAATAGCGGCTCCGCAGGAGACAGGGCACAAAAGTAAAGCTTTCCGATCAGGTGGTGTGCACTGGCTCCTCCCCCTATGACCCTCCTCCAAGCCAGTTAGGTACTGTGCCCGGACGAGCGTACACAATAAGGGAGGAATTTTGAATCCCGGGTAAGACTCATACCAGCCACACCAATCACACCGTACAACTTGTGATCTAAACCCAGTTAACAGTATGATAACAGCGGAGCCTCTGAAAAGATGGCTCACAACAATAATAACCCGATTTTTGTAACTATGTACAAGTATTGCAGATAATCCGCACTTGGGATGGGCGCCCAGCATCCACTACGGACTCCGAGAAATAGAATTATCGGTAAGTAAATTCTTATTTTCTCTATCGTCCTAGTGGATGCTGGGGTTCCTGAAAGGACCATGGGGATTATACCAAAGCTCCCAAACGGGCGGGAGAGTGCGGATGACTCTGCAGCACCGAATGAGAGAACTCCAGGTCCTCCTTAGCCAGGGTATCAAATTTGTAGAATTTAGCAAACGTGTTTGCCCCTGACCAAGTAGCTGCTCGGCAAAGTTGTAAAGCCGAGACCCCTCGGGCAGCCGCCCAAGATGAGCCCACCTTCCTTGTGGAATGGGCATTTACATATTTTGGCTGTGGCAGGCCTGCCACAGAATGTGCAAGCTGAATTGTATTACACATCCAACTAGCAATAGTCTGCGTAGAAGCAAGAGCACCCAGTTTGTTGGGTGCATACAGGATAACAGCAAGTCAGTTTTCCTGACTCCAGCCGTCCTGGAACATATTTTCAGGGCCCTGACAACATCTAGCAACTTGGAGTCCTCCAAGTCCCTAGTAGGTGCAAGGCACCACAATAAGCTGGTTCAGGTGAAACACTGACACCACCTTAGGGAGAGAACTGGGGACGAGTCCGCAGCTCTGCCCTGTCCGAATGGACAAACAGATATGGGCTTTTTTGAGAAAAAACCACCAATTTGACACTCGCCTGGTCCAGGCCAGGGCCAAGAGCATGGTCACTTTTCATGTGAGATGCTTCAAATCCACAGATTTGACTGGTTTTAAACCAATGTGATTTGAGGAATCCCAGAACTACGTTGAGATCCCACAGTGCCACTGGAGGCACAAAAGGGGGTTGTATATGCAATACTCCCTTGACAAACTTCTGGACTTCAGGAACTGAAGCCAATTCTTTCTGGAAGAAAATCGACAGGGCCGAAATTTGAACCTTAATGGACCCCAATTTGAGGCCCATAGACACTCCTGTTTGCAGGAAATGCAGGAAACGACCGAGTTGAAATTTCTTTGTGGGGCCTTCCTGGCCTCACACCACGCAACATATTTTCGCCACATGTGGTGATAATGTTGTGCGGTCACCTCCTTTCTGGCTTTGACCAGGGTAGGAATGACCTCTTCCGGAATGCCTTTTTCCCTTAGGATCCGGCTTTCCACCGCCATGCCGACAACGCAGCTGCGGTAAGTCTTGGAACAGACATGGTACTTGCTGAAGCAAGTCCCTTCTTAGCGGCAGAGGCCATAAGACCTCTGTAAGCATCTCTTGAAGTTCCGGGTACCAAGTCCTTCTTGGCCAATCCGGAGCCATGAGTATAGTTCTTACTCCTCTACGTCTTATAATTCTCAGCACCTTAGGTATGAGAAGCAGAGGAGGGAACACATACACCGACTGGTACACCCACGGTGTTACCAGAACGTCCACAGCTATTGCCTGAGGGTCTCTTGACCTGGCGCAATACCTGTCCCGTTTTTTGTTCAGACGGGACGCCATCATGTCCACCTTTGGTATTTCCCAACGGTTTACAATCATGTGGAAAAAACTTCCCGATGAAGTTTCCACTCTCCCGGGTGGAGGTCGTGCCTGCTGAGGAAGTCTGCTTCCCAGTTTCCATTCCTGGGATGAAACACTGCTGACAGTGCTATCACATGATTTTCCGCCCAGCGAAAAGTCCTTGCAGTTTTTGCCATTGCCCTCCTGCTTCTTGTGTCGCCCTGTCTGTTTACGTGGGCGACTGCCGTGATGTTTTTCCCACTGGATCAATACCGGCTGACCTTGAAGCAGAGGTCTTGCTAAGCTTAGAGCATTATAAATTTACCCTTAGCTCCAGTATATTTATGTGGAGAAAAGTCTCCAGACTTGATCACACTCCCTGGAAATTTTTTCCTTGTGTGACTGCTCCCCAGCCTCTCGGGCTGGGCTCCGTGGTCACCAGCATCCAATCCTGAATGCCGAATCTGCGGCCCTCTAGAAGATGAGCACTCTATAACCACCACAGGAGAGACACCCTTGTCCTTGGATATAGGGTTTTCCGCTGATGCATCTGAAGATGCGATCCGGACCATTTTGTCCAGCAGATCCCACTGAAAAGTTCTTGCGTGAAATCTGCCGAATGGAATTGCTTCGTAGGAAGCCACCATTTTTACCAGGACCCTTGTGCAATGATGCACTGTTTTTAGGAGGTTCCTGACTAGCTCGGATAACTCCCTGGCTTTCTCTTCCGGGAGAAACACCTTTTTCTGGACTGTGTCCAGAATCATCCCTAGGCACAGCAGACGTGTCGTCGGGATCAGCTGCGATTTTGGAATATTTAGAATCCACCCGTGCTGTTGTAGCAGTATCCGAGATAGTGCTACTCCGACCTCCAACTGTTCCCTGGACTATGCCCTTATCAGGAGATCGTCCAAGTAAGGGATAATTAAGACGCCTTTTCTTCGAAGAAGAATCATCATTTCGGCCATTACCTTGGTAAAGACCCGGGGTGCCGTGGACAATCCAAACGGCAGCGTCTGAAACTGATAGTGACAGTTCTGCACCACGAACCTGAGGTACCCTTAGTGAGAAGGGCAATTTTGGGACATAGAGGTAAGCATCCCTGATGTCCCGGGACACTATATAGTCCCCTTCTTCCTGGTTCGTTATCACTGCTCTGAGTGACTCCATCTTGATTTGAACCTTTGTAAGTGTTCAAAAAAAATTTTTAGACTAAGTCTCACCTAGCCTTCTGGCTTCAATACCACAATATAGTGTGGAATAATACCCCTTTTCTTGTAGTAGGAGGGGTAATTTAATTATCACCTGCTGGGAATACAGCTTGTGAATTTTTTCCCATACTGCCTCCTTGTCGGAGGGAGACCTTGGTAAAGAAAACTTCAGGAGCCTGCGAAGGGGAAACGTCTCGACATTCCAATCTGTACCCCTGGGATACTACTTGTAGGATCCAGGGGTCCTGTACGGTCTCAGCGCCATGCTGAGAACTTGTCAGAAGCGGTGGAACGCTTCTGTTCCTGGGAATGGGCTGCCTGCTGCAGTCTTCTTCCCTTTCCTCTATCCCTGGGCAGATATGATCTTATAGGGACGAAAGGACTGAGGCTGAAAAGACGGTGTCTTTTTCTGCAGAGATGTGACTTAGGGTAAAAACGGCGGATTTTCCAGCAGTTGCCGTGGCCACCAGGTCCGATGGACCGACCCCAAATAACTCCTCTTCCTTTATACGGCAATACACCTTTGTGCCGTTTGGAATCTGCATCACCTGACCACTGTCGTGTCCATAACATCTTCTGGCAGATATGGACATCGCATTTACTCTTGATGCCAGAGTGCAAATATCCCTCTGTGCATCTCGCATATATAGAAATGCATCCTTTAAATGCTCTATAGTCAATAAAATACTGTCCCTGTCAAGGGTATCAATATTTTTAGTCAGGGAATCCGACCAAGCCACCTCAGCTCTGCACATCCAGGCTGAGGCGATCGCTGGTCGCAGTATAACACCAGTATGTGTGTATATACTTTTTATGATATTTTCCAGCCTCCTGTCAGCTGGTCCTTGAGGACGGCCCTATCTATAGACGGTACCGCCACTTGTTTTGATAAGCGTGTGAGCGCCTTATCCACCCTAAGGGGTGTTTCCCAACGCGCCCTAACTTCTGGCGGGAAAGGGTATACCGCCCATAATTTTCTATCGGGGGGAACCCACGCATCATCACACACTTTATTTAATTTATCTGATTCAGGAAAAACTACGGTAGTTTTTTCACATCCCACATAATACCCTCTTTTGTGGTACTTGTAGTATCAGAAATATGAAACACCTCCTTCATTGCCTTTAACGTGTGGCCCTAATAAGGAATACGTTTGTTTATTCACCGTCGACACTGGATTCAGTGTCCCTGTCTGTGTCTGTGTCGACCGACTAAAGTAAACGGGCGTTTTAAAACCCCTGACGGTGTTTTTGAGACGTCTGGACCGGTACTAATTGTTTGTCGGCCGTCTCATGTCGTCAACCGACCTTGCAGCGTGTTGACATTATCACGTAATTCCCTAAATAAGCCATCCATTCCGGTGTCGACTCCCTAGAGAGTGACATCACCATTACAGGCAATTGCTCCGCCTCCTCACCAACATCGTCCTCATACATGTCGACACACACGTACCGACACACAGCACACACACAGGGAATGCTCTGATAGAGGACAGGACCCACTAGCCCTTTGGAGAGGCAGAGGGAGAGTTTACCAGCACACACCAAAAACGCTATAATTATATAGGGACAACCTTATATAAGTGTTTTCCCTTATAGCATCTTTTTTATATATTTCTAAAGCCAAATTAGTGCCCCCCCTCTCTGTTTTAACCCTGTTTCTGTAGTGCAGTGCAGGGGAGAGCCTGGGAGCCTTCCCTCCAGCCTTTCTGTGAGGGAAAATGGCGCTGTGTGCTGAGGAGATAGGCCCCGCCCCTTTTTCGGCGGCCTCGTCTCCCGCTCTTAACGGATTCTGGCAGGGGTTAAATATCTCCATATAGCCTCCGGAGGCTATATGTGAGGTATTTTTAGCCAAAATAGGTATTCATTTTGCCTCCCAGGGCGCCCCCCTCCCAGCGCCCTGCACCCTCAGTGACTGCCGTGTGAAGTGTGCTGAGAGGAAAATGGCGCACAGCTGCAGTGCTGTGCGCTACCTTTAGAAGACTGAGGAGTCTTCTGCCGCCGATTCTGGACCTCTTCTTACTTCAGCATCTGCAAGGGGGCCGGCGGCAAGGCTCCGGTGACCATCCAGGCTGTACCTGTGATCGTCCCTCTGGAGCTGATGTCCAGTAGCCAAGAAGCCAATCCATCCTGCACGCAGGTGAGTTCACTTCTTCTCCCCTAAGTCCCTCGTTGCAGTGATCCTGTTGCCAGCAGGACTCACTGTAAAATAAAAAACCTAAGCTAAACTTTTCTAAGCAGCTCTTTAGGAGAGCCACCTAGATTGCACCCTTCTCGGCCGGGCACAAAAATCTAACTGGCTTGGAGGAGGGTCATAGGGGGAGGAGCCAGTGCACACCACCTGATCGGAAAGCTTTACTTTTGTGCCCTGTCTCCTGCGGAGCCGCTATTCCCCATGGTCCTTTCAGGAACCCCAGCATCCACTAGGACGATAGAGAAATTAAGGATTCGTGTGTGGAAATTGAACAGTGTGAGGGGGATATGTGTGTACTTCTACTATCTTACACTGAGGATGCTGATGATGATGTTGTTTGTGTGTGTAAGTCAGCCACCGGTGGCTGCAGTTGTTGACTGTGATAAAAAGAAAGAAATTGCAATGCCTGGGCATAAGATTAAAAAAGCCTCCTCTTGGGTGTGGGATTATTTTTACCCCAATTCTGACAATGTTTGTGAAAGCATCTGCTCCATTTGTGATGCCAAATTTAGTAGAGGTAAAAACGTTAGCCATCTAGGCACCTCCTCAATGTTACGTCATTTGCAGTGAAGACATGACATTTATTGTACATGATTATAATGTAATTAACACTTCATCATCAATATCCTCAGAGTCATTACTTATCGGAGGTAGTCCTTCTAAAAAAGTGTTTTGTCAGTTCTTGTCGCTGAAATTATTGGTTTGTTAAACTGTGCCTATCCTGTTTAATATATACAACATAAGGGTGGGTGTGAGGGCCCAAGGACAAGTCCATCTTGCACCTCTTTTCTTTGCATTATGCGCTGTTTTGAGCATTGCTGACTGGGACAACACACATTTGTATAGTTTATCAAACTGCCACCCTCTCTGCCACTGCAGTGCCATTCTGCTTCCTAGATGTGTTACAGTATGTTGGAAGTTTAAGTGCCACATGTTTGTGCCGTCCACTGCTGTCGCTTAGCAGGGTCATCCAGCTTCCTTGGTGCAACCTTTTGGCCTAAACTGGATGCAAACAATATTGTGAGCTGTGGGGTGGTCAAAATTGACTGAAAATAAGTGGAAAATAAGATTTTACTTACCGATAAATCTATTTCTCGTAGTCCGTAGTGGATGCTGGGGACTCCGTCAGGACCATGGGGAATAGCGGGCTCCGCAGGAGACAGGGCACATCTAAAAAGCCTTTTAGGTCACATGGTGTGTACTGGCTCCTCCCCCTATGACCCTCCTCCAAGCCTCAGTTAGGTACTGTGCCCGGACGAGCGTACACAATAAGGAAGGATCTTGAATCCCGGGTAAGACTCATACCAGCCACACCAATCACACCGTACAACTTGTGATCTGAACCCAGTTAACAGTATGATAACAAAACGAAGTAGCCTCTAAAAAGATGGCTCACAACAATAGTAATAACCCGATTTTTGTAACAATAACTATGTACAAACATTGCAGACAATCCGCACTTGGGATGGGCGCCCAGCATCCACTACGGACTACGAGAAATAGATTTATCGGTAAGTAAAATCTTATTTTCTCTAACGTCCTAGTGGATGCTGGGGACTCCGTCAGGACCATGGGGATTATACCAAAGCTCCCAAACGGGCGGGAGAGTGCGGATGACTCTGCAGCACCGAATGAGAGAACTCCAGGTCCTCCTTAGCCAGAGTATCAAATTTGTAAAATTTTACAAACGTGTTCTCCCCTGACCACGTAGCTGCTCGGCAAAGTTGTAATGCCGAGACCCCTCGGGCAGCCGCCCAGGATGAGCCCACTTTCCTTGTGGAGTGGGCCTTTACAGATTTAGGCTGTGGCAGGCCTGCCACAGAATGTGCAAGTTGGATTGTGCTACATATCCAACGTGCAATCGTCTGTTTAGACGCAGGAGCACCCATCTTGTTGGGTGCATACAATATAAACAACGAGTCAGATTTTCTGACTCCAGCTGTCCTTGAAATATATATTTTCAATGCTCTGACAACGTCCAGTAACTTGGAGTCCTCCAAGTCGCTAGTCGCCGCAGGCACCACAATAGGCTGATTCAAGTGAAAAGCCGAAACCACCTTAGGGAGAAATTGAGGACGTGTCCGCAATTCTGCCCTGTCCGAATGGAAAATCAGATATGGGCTTTTGTACGACAAAGCCGCCAATTCTGAAACTCTCCTGGCTGAAGCCAGGGCCAATAGCATGGTTACCTTCCATGTAAGGTATTTTAAATCTACCGATTTTAAAGGCTCAAACCAATGAGATTTGAGAAAATTTAGAACCACGTTCAAATCCCACGGTGCCACTGGAGGCACTATTGGGGGTTGTATATGTAGTACACCTTTTACAAAAGTCTGTACTTCAGGCACTGACGCCAATTCTTTCTGGAAGAAAATTGATAAGGCCGAAATTTGAACTTTAATGGACCCCAATTTTAGGCCCATAGACAATCCTGCTTGCAGGAAATGTAAGAATCGACCCAATTGAAATTCTTCCGTTGGAGCCTTCTTGGCCTCACACCACGCAACATATTTTCTCCAAATACGGTGATAATGTTGTGCGGTCACATCTTTCCTGGCTTTAATTAAAGTCGGAATAACTTCCTCAGGAATGCCCTTTTCTTTTAGAATCCGGCGTTCAACCGCCATGCCGTCAAACGCAGTCGCGGTAAGTCTTGGAACATACAAGGTCCCTGTTGAAGCAGGTCCCTTCTTAGAGGTAGAGGCCACGGATCCTCCGTGAGCATCTCTTGAAGTTCTGGATACCAAGTTCTTCTTGGCCAGTCCGGAGCTACCAGTATTGTTCTTACTCCTCTTTTCCGTATAATTCTCAGTACCTTTGGTATGAGAGGCAGAGGAGGGAACACATATACTGACTGGTACACCCATGGTGTTACCAGAGCGTCCACAGCTATTGCCTGTGGGTCTCTTGACCTGGCGCAATACCTGTCCAACTTTTTGTTGAGGCGAGACGCCATCATGTCCACCTTTGGTTTTTCCCAACGGTTCACCATCATGTTGAAAACTTCTGGATGAAGTCCCCACTCTCCCGGGTGAAGGTCGTGTCTGCTGAGGAAGTCTGCTTCCCAGTTGTCCACTCCCGGGATGAACACTGCTGACAGTGCTACGACATGATTCTCCGCCCAGCGCAGAATCCGTGCAGTTTCCGTCATTGCACTTCTGCTTCTCGTGCCGCCTTGTCGGTTGACGTGGGCGACTGCCGTGATGTTGTCGGACTGGATCAGCACCGGCTGATCCTGAAGCAGAGGTCTTGCTTGGCTTAGGGCATTGTATATCGCTCTTAGCTCCAGTATATTTATGTGAAGAGACTTTTCCAGGTTTGACCACACACCCTGGAAGTTTCTTCCCTTTGTGACTGCTCCCCAACCTCGTAGGCTGGCATCCGTAGTCACCAGGACCCAGTCCTGTATGCCGAATCTGCGGCCCACTAACAGATGGGCCGTCTGTAACCACCACAGGAGAGACAATCTTGTTCTTGGTGACAATGTTATCCTCTGATGCATGTGCAGATGCGATCCGGACCATTTGTCCAGTAGATCCCACTGGAATGTCCGTGCATGGAATCTGCCGAAAGGAATCGCTTCGTACGAAGCCACCATTTTTCCCAGGACTCTCGTGCATTGATGTACTGACACAGTTCCTGGTTTTAGGAGGTTCCTGACAAGTTCGGATAGCTCCTTTGCCTTCTCCTCTGGGAGAAATACCTTTTTCTGAACCGTGTCCAGAAACATGCCCAAAAACAACAGATGTGTTGTCGGAGTCAATTGAGATTTTGGAAGATTTAGAATCCACCCATGTTGCCGAAGCACTACTTGTGATAGTGCCACACTGGCTTCCAGCTGTTCTCTGGACTTTGCCCTTATTAGGAGATCGTCCAAGTACGGGATAATTAATACGCCTTTTCTTCGTAGAAGAACCATCATTTCGGTCATTACCTTGGTAAAGACCCGAGGAGCCGTGGACAAACCAAACGGCAGCGTTTGAAACTGATAATGACAGTCTTGTATCACGAACCTGAGATACCCTTGGTGTGAAGGGTAAATTGGGACATGTAGATAAGCATCTTTTATGTCCAAGGACACCATGAAGTCCCCCTCTTCCAGGTTTGCTATCACTGCTCTGAGTGACTCCATCTTGAACTTGAATTTCTGTATATACAGGTTCAAGGATTTCAGATTTAGAATAGGTCTTACCGAACCGTCCGGTTTCGGTACCACAAATAGTGTGGAATAATACCCCTTTCCCTGTTGTAGGAGGGGTACCTTGACTATCACCTGCTGAGAATACAGCTTGTGAATGGCTTCCAAAACCAACGTCCTTTCTGAGGGAGACGTTGGTAAAGCAGACTTTAGGAACCGGCGAGGAGGAGACCTTTCGAACTCCAGCATGTACCCCTGAGATATTATCTGCAGGACCCACGGGTCTACTTGTGAGTGATCCCATTGATTGCTGAAATTTTTGAGCCGACCCCCCACCGTTCCTAAGTCCACTTGTACAGCCCCAGCGTCATGCTGATGGCTTTGTAGAAACCGGGGCGGGCTTCTGTTCCTGGGTAGGGGCTGCTTGCTGCCCTTTCTTACCCTTTCCTCTGCCTCGCGGCAGATAAGACTGTCCTTTTGGTCGCTTTTTATAGGAGCGAAAGGACTGCGGCTGAAAAGACGGTGTCTTTTTCTGTTGGGAAGGAGTCTGAGGTAAAAAAGTGGATTTGCCGGCAGTTGCCGTGGCCACCAAGTCCGAAAGACCGACCCCAAACAATTCCTCTCCCTTGTATGGCAATACTTCCATATGCCTCTTGGAATCCGCATCACCTGACCACTGTCGCGTCCATAAACTTCTTCTGGCAGATATGGACATTGCGCTTACTCTTGATGCTAGAGTACAAACATCTCTCTGAGCATCTCGCATATAAAGAAAAGCATCCTTTAATTGCTCTAGAGTCAATAAAATACTGTCCCTATCCAGGGTATCGATATTTTCAGTCAGAGAATCCAACCACACTACCCCAGCACTGCACATCCAGGCTGAGGCTATTGCCGGTCGCAGTATAACACCAGTATGCGTGTATATACTCTTCAGTGTAGTTTCCAGCCTCCTATCTGCTGGATCCTTGAGGGCGGCCGTATCAGGAGACGGCAACGCCACTTGCTTTGATAAACGTGTGAGCGCCTTATCCACCCTAGGGGGTGTTTCCCAGCGCGCCCTAACCTCTGGTGGGAAAGGGTATAATGCCAATAACTTCTTTGAAATTGGCAATTTTCTATCGGGGGTAACCCACGCTTCATCACACACATCATTCAATTCCTCTGATTCTGGGAAAAATACAGGCAGTTTTTTAACCCCCCACATAATACCCCTTTTTGAGGTACCAGTAGTATCAGAGAGCTGCAAAGCCTCCTTCATTGCCGTGATCATATAACGTGTGGCCCTATTGGAAAATACGTTTACTTCCTCACCGTCGACACTAGATTCATCTGTGTCGGTACCCGTGTCGACTGACTGAGGTAAGGGACGTTTTACAGCCCCTGACGGTGTCTGAGATGCCTGAACCGGTACTAACTGGTTTGCCGGGCGTCTCATTTCGTCAACTGACTTTTGTAATGTGCTGACATTATCACGTAATTCCATAACCAAAGCCATCCATTCCGGTGTCGACTCCCTAGGGGGTGACATTACCATCATCGGCAATTGCTCTGCCTCCACACCAACTTCGTCCTCATACATGTCGACACACACGTACCGACACACACAGCAGCCACACAGTGAATGCTCTATTGAAGACAGGACCCTCCTAGCCCTTTGGGGAGACAGAGGGAGAGTTTGCCAGCACACACCAAAAGCGCTATACTGTATATAACAACCCCTAGAAGGTGTTGTTTCTATATATGCGCTCTCAATATATAATTATATCGCCAATTTATGCCCCCCCCTCTCTTTGTTACCCTGTTTCTGTAGTGCAGTGCAGGGGAGAGTCGTGGGAGCCTTCCTCACCAGCGGAGCCGTGCAGGAAAATGGCGCCGAGTGCTGAGGAGAATAAGCTCCGCCCCTTTTTCGGCGGGCTTTTCTCCCGGTTTTTCTAATAAACTGGCCTGGGTTAAATACATACATATAGCCTTAATGGCTATATGTGATGTATTTATTTGCCTCTAAGGTACTCTGTATTGCTGCCCAGGGCGCCCCCAGCAGCGCCCTGCACCCTCCGTGACCGAGATCCGTGAGCCGTGTAGCAACAATGGCGCACAGCTGCAGTGCTGTGCGCTACCTCTATGAAGACTGAAGTCTTCTGCCGCCTGTTTCCGGACCTCCGTTCTGCCGTTCTTCAGCGTCTGTAAGGGGGATCGGCGGCGCGGCTCCGGGACGAACCCCAGGCTGACCTGTGTTCCGACTCCCTCTGGAGCTCAGTGTCCAGTAGCCTAAGACTTCAATCCTCCTGCAGGCAGGTGAGTTGCAAGTCTCTCCCCTAAGTCCCTCGTTGCAGTGCTCCTGTCGCCAGCAGGAGACACTGATTAGAAACCTAAAAAAAAACTTTTCTAACTAGCTCTTTAAGAGAGCCACCTAGATTGCACCCTCTCGGACGGGCACAAAAACCTAACTGAGGCTTGGAGGAGGGTCATAGGGGGAGGAGCCAGTACACACCATGTGACCTAAAAGGCTTTTTAGATGTGCCCTGTCTCCTGCGGAGCCCGCTATTCCCCATGGTCCTGACGGAGTCCCCAGCATCCACTAGGACGTTAGAGAAATTAATGTTATTGAGGTTAATAATACTGTAGGAACAAAAACATGCCCAAATTCTGTAACCCCCAGGCACTAGATCCATGTAGTGCTGGGTAACAGCTAATGCAGGGGTGGGCAATTAATTTCTATAGGGGGCCACATGAAAAATCTGAAGTGTGTTGGAGGGCCGAACCAATGATGCTGATGTTGCTTGCAGTGGTTTATACCGCCCCTGTTAGTACGTGATTCTATACTTAATTGTATGTGGTTGTCCTAATAAATTTGTGGTTTTATGCACTGTGGTGCACACCCCTTCTTTTTAATTGAGTTGCACACATTACCTGACGGTGGATACGGGAATAAGGGGAAGACGCCAACCTTATTAAGAAGGTCTTAAGTGCACCAGATCCAGCGCTGGGTATTTATAGGAGAAAATGAAGAGACAATCGAACCTGTTACATACAGTACGTGCCGGACCCGGACAGTGGTCTTGCTGTGTGCAGTTGTCACACAGCATGGTGCTGACTAAGCGGCGAGCAGTCAGGCAAGGAAGGACGACGGACGTATCAGGAGGTGCCTTGGGAACATGCTGGCAGTGACTGACAGGGGAGGCGGGCAGTGGGGAACGATTGTGTCCTGCAGGATGCGCTGTGAGTCACTTATCCTGTGTGCGCCTCAGCCAATAGCATTTCAGTATTGGCTGAAGCATACACAGGACTGTGATTCACAGCGTGTCCTGCAGGACCCGAGCATCCATGGTGCAAGAAGCCTGTGAGCGGAGAGCCTACGCGGGCCAGACAGGGATTGCCAAAGGGCCGTATGTGGCCCGCGGGCCGTACTTTGCCCAGGTCTGAGCTAATGTGATAAAGAATGTGTCAGATCATGTGTTAACCTTGAGCGCTCATACAGCATACTTGCCTACTCTCCCGGAATGGCCGGGAAGCTCACGAAAATTGGGTGCGCTCCAGGCCTCCCGGAAGAGTGGACAAGTCTCCCGGCCGGCGGCACATGCCCGCATCCCCCCGCAGCCTGAGGCAGCCCACCGCTGTAACACATATTACCCCCCAGCAGACGTCATGATCCGGGGGTCTGATGACGAGAATCGCGTCATCGTGGCCCCGCTTCCTGCCTTCCGGTGCCGGTAATCTTGGCATTATGTAGCGGGGGCAGGGCTATGATGATGTGTACATGCTGTCACGCAGCCAGCTGACCTGACGGTTCCCCGGAGGGGGCAGCCAGAATGTCGGCATGTCCTGTATGTCATACAGTTAGTGAAGCCTGCGGTTTATAAGCCATACTTGTACCACGTATGTAATTAGACTGTACTGTATTATATCTGCAACCTTCAGACTTTTGTGGCTGCTGTATTACAGTAGCGTAAATTGTGGTTTTCTGTTATGTTTTACGCCTACAGTAGAGTTCAGAATGCCTTTGCCCAGACTTTCCAGTGCCAGTTTGTAAATGTGCTTTAAGTTACTGTATAGAGGAGACTGACGGAGACAGTAACTGTGAAAACTCTTTGTATGGAGCATTTTTCCTCCTGGTTCACATGCTACTCAGAGCGGCCCTAAAGGGAATTATCTAATTACAACAATGGAATTGTTAATTAGATTGGAACTGTCTTGCTCTGCATCCAGACTTATGAAATGTGCACATTACAGAGACTAAAACTATTATAAACATATCTTGACATGTACTGACTCACTACCTGGCTTCTTTGCAGATGCCAAAAGCAAGGGTGATGTGTAGAAAGTATGCATTGATGAGCAGCTTGGTTTTAATAAGAGATGGCAGGCAAGAATCAGTGCTAACATTTTAATCAGCACAGTGACGTCCTTGAAGATGCACCATGTAGAAACTGTTGAGCATGGGATAGTTAGGCAAACTGCTTACTGGTTCTCAGAGGCTATGAAGAGTTATAGGGAGGAAACGCTGGAACTAGGTATCATCCAGTCATCTTGGAGTCCATGTGAAAACTGTGCTATGGTAATCACTAAGAAGGACATGACAACACAGTTTTACATAGATTACCAGAAATTAAACATAGAGGGGAATTCAAATGTTTGAAAAGTCAGTTGGGTATCTGTTTTTTCTTATCTAATAGACAGGAAAACAATTAGCTAAGACAAAACAGATACCCAACTGACTTTTCAAACATTTGAATTGCCCCCATAGTGTCTGATGCCAAAGCAGGATTACCGACAAGGTGGGACAAGTAGGTGACTAGGGCCCTGTGGTCCTAGGGGGCACTGTGCCCACATGCTGCCGCCAAATGTTACTGAATAGCGGGATGCTGTATGCAGGTACCTGCTCCCAAAGCCTGCCTGCCTGCCTGCCACAACCAGCAGGATCTCTCATCGCTCATTATGTGACCTAGACCCTTCGGCTGAGTGGGGTCTACAATACTAGTTTTAAAAAATATAATGGATGATCCAAGCGGAGGTCACCTACCAGAAGAAGACCAAGGTCAGACTCCATGGAGAGAATATGGAGATAAAAATTTGTCCTTAGCAGGAGTGCCGATCTACACAGCATGGGCCCATACCATTGTTATTTCCTGGTAGGCCCTTCATGTCGCATGCCACATGCCACCACTGTACCATACTACTCTTAAAATGTCAATAGTATAAGCATGCAATACAGTAATATAGATTTTATTTAAAAAAAATACCAAAAATGTATCAATATATTTAAAGAAGTGTTTCAGGTATGACAAATCTCGCAAGGTTACTTTTGGTACGAGCATTAACTATTCACCTATTGAAGAAACTGCAGTATGTGCACTGATATGTTTTTGTTTATTTAGTGTATTTTGTGGTAATGCACTAGATCAGAGCACTCTTTCATTCCATTTTCTCATGGGGTATGCCTGTTCAGATAGAGGGAAGAAAACCAGTTTCATGGTGAAGTTTATCTTCAAGTGAAAGGATCCTTTATCTACATGCAGTTGTACAACTTATTTCTTGTAACTACACTATATAGGATTGGTGGAAGTCCCTACAATGACAGAAGTCTGAACTCTACCTTCCTTTGGCATATTTGAGGCTTTTATGATTGTTATGTTTCACTGTGGTATTATATTTCTTAAGTGATTTATAAGAATACTTACCTCACCCCTGTCGGGATCGTAAACATCAGGATGCTGGCGTTGGTATTTTGACTGCCGGCATCACATACCGATCCTGTCCTAAGACATCGCTAACACACAATAATTATACATAAGTGTGTGTGTGCACGTCAAGGGTAACCAGCCTTACGTTCCTACTTCCAGAGAAATTGTTTTTAAATATTGATAGAAAGTGGGATGCCAACCCTTAAGGCCCATACACACTTGACGATGCACACGTCGTTAACGACTTCCCTTGAACTTCCCTTGAACAGCTGAGCAAACGACATGAGCATACACACTACCAACAACCAAAGACCAAAGACCATTTATCGTTGAAGCATCCAAGCTGAACAGTTTATTAAAATAATGAGCTGGGAACAGGGCTGGTGAACAGTGGCTTGGTCGTTGGTCATTGACACCATACACATTCAACGACGTCTCTGGTCGGTAACGACCATAGTGGAAATTGAGCATACATGCTCCACAGATAAGCGAGGGTCGTTAACGTCCCGCGGGGCCGCGCATCGGTGGTCGTCGGATGCATACACACTTGACGATATAATGAGCGACGTAGTTGATGAGGGCTGAAATGAACGACGTCGCTCATTTTATCGTCAAGTGTGTATGGGCCTTTAAACTCATAGGCAAAGTCAATAAACATAAGAAAAAAATGTGTTAAACTGTATATGTAGTGGCGCATTAGATGATTGTTATGTGGCCATCCATCTTTTGAAAGCCACATTTCATGCATACTCTATGGAGAGAATCCAATTAACTACAGGGTTTACTCCGCACCCACGGCTACACTTGCTGATCAGTTCAATTAACGGTGATTATCCCATGTGTTAAACCACAGAAATGCACTTTTCCTCTCAGCTTCAGAAGCCGCAAGGAAAAGTCCACGACAAAAAGGCAACCTCTGGGGTTTAACACACGGGGAAACACATTGAGTTTACATTTTACACACTCAATGGGTCAATGGGTTAGCAAAAAGTAAATTTTATTGATTAGATTCCCCCCTATGAAAAATGTTCTTAATAATCAATATATATATTATTACTATATTATTTAGAGCCAAATTCTAATTGGCACATTTAAAGTATGTCTAATTTTTTTTTATTATATAAAGCAAAATTCATGGGTATTTTAATTTGTGAAAATTTGATCACAGGTACGCCATCAGTCGAAGTTTCGACCCAACACATGGGTCTTTCTCAAGACAGGCTACCAGGTCTACAATGGTTAGATGAAATCTTGTATATACATATTGAAATTGTCACTCTGAAAAACAAACAAAACATACAAAGACACTAAGTGCCTCACAGGCTCCATTACCGAAAATGACATATATAAACACACAAATAGTAAAGCCAAGTAATCACCAAGGTTCAAGTACAGGTGTATAGTCGTAAAAAACAACCATAACCATCAGTGTACCGCTTATGAGATCTGTTCAAAAAGGATATACATATATAAACATATGCACAGACGCCTTACTGTGGGTATATTGTATTTCTAACTAAAGTATGATATGTTTGCTCATTATAGCGTGCATCGTACTGATTGGACCCATATCCGGGGTTGGCTTCATGTACTCCTATGGCTCATTTAAGTAAGTGCTCCAGGTATATATTTTTGTAGTGGTAAGGTGTTGTTGGACAATTGAGTGGTGTAGCTTATCAATGTTGTTTATTTTAGGATGTCTATGCTGGCTTATTTATGCTGCTTTCACATCGCAAAACCTGCTTTTGAAATGGTTCTTTAAACGGTTCTTAAAACGGGTCTGAGCAGTTAAACCCCCTTCACATTGCATGTTGTAACCAGTATATTACCATTTCATTACCGTTTTGGTACCTTTCACACTGAACCCGTTTCACCCATACAAAACAGTGGTTGTCATTTTAAATGTTTATTTCCTGCTTCTGCCTGGTGACATCACACATGGAGACAGCCTATCACCTTCTGGGGCTTGCAAATACCGTTTCAGACCCTTTCACACTGCACAATGAAACGGGTCTGAAACGGGTAGGACCCTGCTTTTTTACCGTTTCAAAATACCGGTATTTTGAAAACGGTAAATTGAAGGTGACCCTTTCACATCGCAGCTCGAACCGTTTAGGAAGCCTTAAAAATCGGCAATTTACCGGGTTCAAGCTGCGGTGTGAAAGGGGTATTAGTGTCTTGGGATTGGATTCTGACTAGTCCATTTACACTACTTGACTGTAGGTATATTTTACCTCTTCGGTATGATTTACCCTTCACTTTATTACTCTTTGTGTGGTAGGTTTATTCGCTAGTTGTACATGATGCTATATATGTATTGATTTTTAGTGTATGGTTACACTACCTCATGTTGGGGTTTAATTTGATGCTCTACCTGTGAGGATCATTTTCCTGTAAGTATACCTGTGCATATGTTTATATACAGTATGTTCCTATGTTTGTGGACTGACGCATGTTAGGCCCATTAGGAGCACGTGGGAATTGACTTTTTTTTTACCGATGTAAGTGCAGAACTACAGTGTTTATATATATATATATATATATATATACACACATATACACACACACACACACACACACACGAGTGTATGGTGAAAATAGTAGCTTATATTATGGTTAAACATAGCTTTTATAAAAATTAAACCGTTTCCAGGAGAAGATTATAATAAGGATGGAAGGAGCAATAGCCTAAGGCCCACATCTGCTCTATTCTTCAGTAGAAGTGCAAGTTTATACTTGCAGAAGTCTTTATGCGTGCAAGAGAGGAACCTGAGAAGAATAGTAGAAATGGAAACCATATGACTCAGAAGGTCCGATTTACTCACTGTGTTTGTCAGAAGAAGATAGCGCTACATTTCATACAAATACTCAACATTTTTTAAAGCTATACCTATACAAAGAAGATACAGGCCCTTATGTGGTATCTGAAAGTTGCACACACATACAACATACGGCAATATGCCATTACTACACACATCTATTGGCTTATTGGCTATTACAGTAGAGGCAGATTATAAATGAAGCAAGATCACTCTCAGACAAAAAATAATACAGATACGCATATTATTAATTTTTCTTTGGTATGGGTCCAAATGATATGTCTTTGATAACAAATTTACCTAAAATACTACACATGGGCCCTCATTCCGAGTTGTTCACTCGCTAGCTGCTTTTAGCAGCATTGCACACGCTAGGCCGCCGCCCTCTGGGAGAGTATCTTAGCTTAGCAGAATTGCGAACGAAAGAGTAGCAGAATTGCGAATAAATAATTCTTAGCAGTTTCTGAGTAGCTCGAGACTTACTCCTACACTGCGATCAGCTCAGCCCATTTCGTTCCTGGTTTGACGTCACAAACACGGCCTGCGTTCGGCCAGCCACTCCCCCGTTTCTCCAGACACTCCTGCGTTTTACCCTGGCACGCCTGCATTTTCCGCACACTCCCAGAAAACGGTCAGTTTCCGCCCAGAAACACCCACTTCCTGTCAATCACACTCCGATCACTTCAACGATGAAAATTCTTAGTTCGGACGTGAGTAAATCTACTAAGTTTTGTGCTAAAATACTTAGCGCATGCGCACTGCGTACCATTTGCATGCGCATTTTTGCCTTAAACTCTCCATTGCGAAAATCGGCAACGAGCGAACAACTCGGAATGACCCCCATAGTTGACTCCTTGCCTTAGATTTCTCCTTAGTGTTATTCTTACCAGAGGTAATACCGGCCATCTGTGTTTGTAGTGAAGTGTGGTTCCCTGGTACACTTGGGCCAGTCCATGTCACATATGGGACATAAGACACTTCAACTTGATAATTCAGCTCAACTCTTTACATTAAGAGCCTGTTATTTTTTTTATGAAAACCTATGAGAAAGAGCTATAATTTGTCAGCCTATGTTGAAAACTCAAAATATATACAGCTACAGATTTTTTTACAGGGTCATATATGGGACATTCCCTGGTATGGCCCACTTGCAGATATATCAATCATACAGCCGACAAACTATGTATTTTGGCTAGAACATCGGCAGGAATGTACACCTGATATATCCGTGAACCACGTAGTTCACAGACATATCACGTCGGCTATGTAGTGTAGCATAGGCAGATACACTATATAATTAAGTCTGCAGGTGTGTACTGGAATAGACCAAACAATATATAATCTTCAAAATTCATTTAATATGACGTCACAAGTGGGAGGGCATATTCTAACCGGGTCTGCGGGCCAGATCATATTGGGCGGACAATTTATAGTGTGCATACACAAGATTGTTTAATCTTACCAATCGTTAAATTGGTCGGTAGTTTGGCCGGACAGCCAATCTGTCAGTCAAGTGTGTACCCCGCATTTGAAAAAAAAATATTTTTCACATTGATTAACTAATTTGCTCCACTTGCACTTAAAATTATTAGTTTTTTACTTTTGCACTAGAAAACAGATCAATTAGCAGTTATAGTGGAGACATTCTTTAGAGGAAACAAATTACAATTCAGCTCACATCTTAATAAACTACCCAACCCTGGAAATAATAAAGGTCGAGAAAGGGAGAGATACATTAAACATCAAGACAGATATCAATATAGAAAACAATCATAAAAACGTCTATTCCTACTAGGAACAGGTCTCCTTTTTCTCAGGAATTGAGAAAGAAAAGATCTAAAACACAAAAAGTGCAGAGAGCTCTATTCAATTGTTTAGGGGCTATTCAGAGAGGGATGCAGATCTTGCTTTCGCAGCAAGATCTGCGTCCATATACTCACATGCTGGAGGCCGCCCAGCACAGGGCAAGGCCGCCTAGCATGAGTGGCGCCGCCTCGTGATGCATACGAAATGTAATTGCAAACACATCAATTAGAGGACAACAGCTACCTGTGCATCCTGGCAGGTGATCTGGCGCCATTTTTTCTCGAAACGGCAAAGCAGGAAGCACTAGCTAAATACAGTGAAAACTTCCCCCCTCCGGCAATCCCTGTCAACCCCCCACAGTGTATCAGCCTAGTGCTGATGTGCTGTGCATCAACACCCGCCCGGCTCACTGGGCATGCATGAGATCTCACTACTATCATGAGTGCTGTCCCTGCTGTAGTGATTGGGCAACGACAACTACAGTTGTCAAAATATATAGCTGCAAGTGTCGAACAGTCAGTGCAACTGACCATTCATACATTGCCTGGCATATCGGTGCGCTATCTTGTATATAGCAGCGCTGATAAAGAAGGGGAGCATAGCTGTCATTGGGCACGCACTGCCACAGTCATACATGGTGGAGATGCGGATACCACTTCTCCATAACAACAAATCATACTTCTACCCCACAGACTCAAGTGGGAAGATGTCCCTTTTTTGATATTTACAGAGACATTGAACAGATGACAAAATCAAATCACAATTTTACAACTTAAAACTATAAAAGCTCTTTTATCATTCTATTTAATAAAAACACATAAGAGGACTTTCAACAACTATGTGAAAATAGTAAAAAAAAAAGTTGAAATAAAAACAAGCACAATATGTTATTTCAAAGAAAGGAAAGCTCTAAAGAAATAGCCACCATATAAATCATTGGTCAAACCCGCCAACAAGGGCAGAGATAATACCTTATGGACTATCTGTTAGAAGCTAACAGACAACTTTCATACTCAAATTTCTACTAGAAACTTACAAAAAATCCCACCATACAATATATGGGAGAGTTAAAAGAAGTACAGGATGCTGCCCTTAAACAAGGAGCTATGGGGGTCATTCTGACCTGATTGCACGCTGCAGTTAATCGCAGCAGTGCGATCGGGTCAGTACTGCGCATGCGCTGGTGCATGCCAGACGGCCGAAGGCCGTCGTTGCCTAGCGATCGCCTCTGCCTGATTGACAGGCAGAGGCGGTCGCTGGGCGGGAGGGGGCTGAATGGCGGCGTTAAGCCGCCGTTTAGGGGGGCGTGGTCCGGCCAACGCAGGCGTGGCCGGACCATTGGGGGGGGCGGGCCGCGGCGGTGGCTGAGTGACGTCACACGCAGCCACTGCGACCCGGACAGCGAAGAGGTTCTCCTGGCCAGCCGCAGGAGCTGCGCTGACCGGGAGTTACTCCTCAAATGCAAAAGCTTCGCTGCTGTGCGATGCTTTTGCATTTCTGCAGGGTGGGCCGGCACTGACATGCGGGGCGGACTAGCCCTGTGCTGGGCGTCCCCCCCCCCCTCCGCATGTCTGAGTGCCTGATCGTAGCTGTGCTAAATTTAGCACAGCTACGATCAACTCGGAATGACCCCCTATATCCAAACAGATACATCAATTTTTATTTCCATCATACCCTGTCACTTTCACATATTACCAGCAATGTATAAAGCACTCCATCCCCCTCCAGGGTGTCCTATCATTTTCAGGCTTGGGGTCACTTTAATCAAACCTTTCTTTTTATGTTGATAATTTTTTGCTATCACATGCCACAGCTCTAAGATCTCATATCAAAGATACAAAACAATTTCTCAATATGCTATAGCCAGTCATTTGGAACTCCAGTTATTATTTTCTGACCTGTGATGTCTTAACCCTGTATTATACTGCATAAAAAAGTATAGATACAGTCAAATTAGCACTGGCTAAAGACAATATGATCTCAGAGATACAGTGGGAATTTTTATTTCGACCTGTTCACTACATCCTCTCCCATAATTTCTTTATATTTGATGACATCCTCTATTTACAGATACTTGGAACTGCGATGGGGAACAGGTTTGCTCCTAATCTAGCCAACATATATATGGGCACGGTTGGGGATGACTACATATGGGAGAGTGACTTTTGAGAAAACCTGGTGCTTTACGGGAGATTACCTATTCTTTATATGTGATGGAGACAAACGTTTGATACATTTCTCACACATCTCAATAATATTCATTATAATTTAACCTTCATCAGCACCTATCACAAAAAATAAATCAACTTTTTGGATATAGCCATGCAAATCATTGACAATGAAATTGATATCAGCACATATAAAAAAGCAGATACCCATCTCAATTATGCAAGTACTCACAAAAAAAAAGCTGGCTTAACCATATCCCTCAGGGACAACCAAGGAGATAAAAAAGGAACTGTTCTAATTTAGACACTTTCTCTAACCATGCCTCAGAGCTGGTACATATTTTTTAAGAAAATAAGTATGCAGAACCTCTCCTAAATATGGCATTGGATGACATTATTAAGATTGACCTAAGTTCACTTTTAAAATTAACCCAGAAGATTAAAGCTACTGAGGAACATATAATAGCATTTATCTCAAAATTTAACATGGAACAAAATGTAAATAAAAATTTTTGCATTCTTAAACAAGATCCAACAGTAAAAGAAGAAATAAATGCTCATGCCAGACTGATTTTTCAAAAAATTCTAAATTTAAAAGGACATACAGTTCCCCTGTGTGCTCTGGCTCATCTGGCATAACTGTGTATGTTGGCCTTTGCTGGTGTGTATTTCTCCAAAAACTGTGCAGTACACAGCATGCCATGACCACCCAGTCAATCTGACTGCACACAGGTTGATGGCCGTGTGAAGATTCTGAAGTGACTGCTTAAAAATCCCAAAGGCATTTTCCACAATCCACCATGCTCTTAAAAGTCTGAAGTTAAATATGCGCCTCCTCTTTGTGAGGGTGTAGTATGAGTGGCTGGCGGCCAGGATCCCGGGGGCCAGCATACCGGCGCCGAGATCCTGACTGCCGGCATACCGACAGCTGGGCGAGCGCTAATGAGCCCCTTGCGGGCTTGCTGCGCTCACCACGGTGCAGGCATGGTGGCGCGCTACGCTATTTATTCTCCGTACAGGGGGGTTGTGGACCCCCAAGAGGGAGAAAAGGTGTCGGCATGCTGGTGGTCGGGACCCCGGCGCCGGTATGCTGGTTGCTGGGATCCCGGCCGGCGGCATACTGAAGACCACCCCTTTGTGAGGCCCATTTGCGCATATGGCTTTATTATGTCCTGATGTAGTGCGAAAGGCCTGCTCAGCTACAAAGACAAAATGTTGTTTCCTCAGCAGACGGTATAATGTATTGAGGGTGTTGGACATCAAATTCGGCAGCAATACTTTGCTATCCCTGTAGTGAACTAAAACAAAACCAAAAAAATAAACAAAATTATATAAAATTATTGTAACTACATCACCTTACCATACCTTTAATATTTTACAGACTGCAACACCAGAGCTACAGGTAGACCTGTTCCCTGAACACAGCCGGAGCAGCCAACAGCTGAAAAGCAAAGGGGTCAGTGTTGCACAACAACTGCCTAAAAAGAAAAATGGCACCACAGAGAGGTGACAACTATCAGCTGTCACAGGAAGTGCTGGCTAGGGCAGAGCACCTCCGACAAAAGCCCCCCAGTGATTAGGACATATTTGAATCACATATTGCCAGTAGGTTGCACGGTAGGTTATGTCCGAGGATCAGGGGGTGCAGTATGAGTGATTAGTGTATGACCTCTTGGTAAGGGGGGTATCTGGGCTACTTAGCCCACAAACACATATTACCAACACCCCTAACCCGACTATTAGCCTTCCTTCCTCCCCATCAGTGTCAAATCAACTATCCCACCTATCAGTCCAGCATTCCTACCGTCATTTATTCTGCAATGACCAGTACCCAACCCATGATGAGGCACAATTTTACAATTTATAATTATTGTCTTTTTTTTTTTAATGCTGAAAAAGGAATCCAATTATCAACAACTTTTATCATACGTAACGCGTTTTAAACCTCATTGCATTTTATATATGTAGCTATCACCAATCAGCTCACAGACATCATTTATCAAACACGGTGGTGTTCAGTATACCGGTTGTTGGGATCCCGGAGCACAGTATACCGGCGCTGGAATCCCGACAACCGGCATACCAACACCTTTTCTCCCTCTTGGGGGTCCACGACCCCCCTGGAGGGAGAATAGACACGCGCCACCGTGCCCGCAGCGTGGTGAGCGCAGCAAACCCGCAAGGGGCTCATTTGCACTCGCCCCGCTGTCGGCAAGCCGGCAACTCATACCACACCCATCAAACACATTATAGGACCTGATTAGCTGGAGAACCATATTTCATACACAAGTTAATTAAAGAAAAAGCTTTATATATAAATTTTTATATATTATACTAAATATGCTGTTGCATTAAAAAAATTCTAAAAATCATATTAAAAAACATTGGAAAAAATATATAATTATTTGTTAATATAGTTTGTTAGTAAAAAAAAAAAAAAAAAAAAACCAGTTTATTTCAAGAGAAAATAAGATTTTACTTACCGGTAAATCTATTTCTCGTAGTCCGTAGAGGATGCTGGGGACTCCGTAAGGACCATAGGGATAGACGGGCTCCGCAGGAGACATGGGCACTTTAAGAAAGAATTTAGTTCCTGGTGTGCACTGGCTCCTCCCTCTATGCCCCCTCCTCCTGGCTCCTCCCTCTATGCCCCTCCTCCAGACCTCAGTTAGAGAAACTGTGCCCAGAGGAGACTGACAGTACAAGGAAAGGATTTTGGTAATCCAGGGAAAGATTCATACCAGCCACACCAATCACACCGTATAACTTGTGATAACAACCCAGTTAACAGTATGACAAATAACATAGCATCAGTTCATGCCCGATGCAACAATAACGTAACCCTTATTGAAGCAATAACTATATACAAGTATTGCAGAAGAAGTCCGCACTTGGGACGGGCGCCCAGCATCCTCTACGGACTACGAGAAATAGATTTACTGGTAAGTAAAATCTTATTTTCTCTAACGTCCTAGAGGATGCTGGGGACTCCGTAAGGACTATGGGGATTATACCAAAGTTCCCAAACGGGCGGGAGAGTGTGGATGACTCTGCAGCACCGAATGAGCAAACATGAGGTCCTCCTCAGCCAGGGTATCAAACTTATAGAATTTTGCAAAGGTGTTTGAACCCGAACAAGTAGCAGCTCGACATAGCTGTAGTACCGAGATCCCTCAGGCAGCCGCCCAAGAAGAGCCCACTTTCCTAGTGGAATGGGCCTTGACCGATTTAGGTAACGGCAATCCTGCCATAGAATGCGCCTGCTGAATCATGTTACAGATCCAGCGAGCAATAGTCTGCTTTGAAGCAGGGCCGCCAAGCTTGTTGGCTGCATACAGAACAAACAGTGCTTCTGTTTTCCGGAACTCTAGCCGTCCTGGCTACATAAATTTTTAAAGCCCTGACCACATCAAGGGACTCGGAATCCTCTAAGTCCCGTGTAGCCACAGGCACCACAATAGGTTGGTTCATATGAAAGGATGAAACCACTTTTGGCAGGAACTGAGGAAATATGCAGTACTCCCTTTACAAAAGTCTGAACTTCTGGGAGAAAAGCCAATTCTTTTTGAAAGAAAATGGATGGGGCCGAAATCTGGACCTTAATGGAGCCTAATTTAAGGCCCAAAACCACTCCAGTTTGTAGGAAGTGAAGGAAACGGCCTAGATGGAATTCTTCAGTAGGAGCATTCTTGGTCTCACACTAAGAAACATATCTACGCCATATACAGTGATAATGTTTTGCTGTTACTTCCTTCCTAGCCTTTATCAGCGTAGGGATAACCTCAACCGGAATGCCTTTTTCTGCTAGGATCCGGCGTTCAACCGCCATGCCGTCAAACGCAGCCGCGGTAAGTCTTGGAACAGACAGGGTCCCTGTTGCAACAGGTCCTGTCTTAGAGGAAGAGGCCATGGATCTTCTGTGAGCATTTCCTGCAGATCCGGATACCAGGTCCGTCGTTGCCAATCTGGAACAATGAGGATTGTTCTCACTCCTTTTCTTCTTATCATTCTCAACACCTTGGGTATGAGAGGAAGAGGAGGAAATACATAGACCGACTGGAACACCCACGGTGTCACTAGGGTGTCCACAGCTACCGCCTGAGGATCTCTGGACCTGGCGCAATACCTCTGTAGCTTTTTGTTGAGGCGGGACGCCATCATGTCTATTTGGGGCAATCCCCACCGACTTGCAATCTGTGCGAAGACTTCCTGATGAAGTCCCCACTCTCCTGGATGCAGGTCGTGTCGGCTGAGGAAGTCTGCTTCCCAGTTGTCCACTCCCGGAATGAACACTGCTGACAGTGCACTTACATGATTCTCCGCCCAGCGAAGAATTCTGGTGACTTCCGCCATAGCCACTCTGCTCCTTGTGCCGCCTTGGCGGTTTACATGAGCTACTGCGGTGACGTTGTCCGACTGAATCAGCACCGGTCGGTCGCGAAGTAAGGTCTCCGCTTGATGTAGGGCGTTGAATATGGCCCTCAGTTCCAGGATGTTGATGTGAAGACAAGTCTCTTTACTTGACCAAAGTCCTTGGACATTTCTTCCCTGTGTGACTGCTCCCCAACCGCGGAGGCTCGCGTCCGTGGTCACCAGGATCCAATCCTGAATGCTGAACCTGCGGCCCTCTAGAAGGTGAGCACTCTGCAGCCACCACAGGAGAGAAACCCTGGCCCTGGGGGACAGGGTGATCCGCTGATGCATGTGCAGATGTGACCCGGACCATTTGTCCAATAGGTCCCACTGGAAAGTCCTTGCATGGAACCTGCCGAAGGGAATGGCTTCGTATGTCGCCACCATTTTTCCCAGGACTTGAGTGCAATGATGCACTGACACTTGTTTCGGCTTCAACAGGTTCTTGACTAGAGTCATGAGTTCCTGCGCTTTTTCTTCCGGAAGAAAAACCCTTTTCTGGTCTGTGTCCAGAATCATGCCCAAGGAGGACAGGCGAGTCGTAGGATGCAGCTGCGACTTTGGAATATTGAGAATCCAGCCGTGTCGCTGTAACACCTTCAGTGAAAGGGATACGCTGTTCTGCAACTTCTCCCGTGATCTCGCTTTTATGAGGAGATTGTCCAAGTACGGGATAATTGTGACACCCTGCTTTCGCAGGAGCACCATCATTTCCGCCATTACCTTGATGAAAATTCTCGGGGCCGTGGAAAGCCCAAACGGCAACGTCTGAAATTGGTAATGACAATCCTGTATCGCAAATCTCAGGTACGCCTGATGAGGAGGACATATGGGAACATGCAGGTATGCATCCTTTATGTCCAGCGATACCATAAAATCCCCCCTTCCAGGCTGGCGATGACCGCTCTGAGCGATTCCATCTTGAACTTGAACCGTTTTAAGTAAAGGTTCAGGGATTTTAAATTCAAAATGGGTCTGACCGAACCGTCCGGTTTCGGGACCACAAACAGGGTTGAGTAGTACCCCTTCCCCCTCTGAAGCAGGGGAACCTCGGCCACCACTTGTTGAAGACACAATTTTTGAATCGCCTGTGTGAATTCTGAACCTTTCCAGGGGAGAACTTGGTAGCGCCGATTTGAAAAACCGGCGAGGAGGCACCTCTTCGAATTCCAGCCTGTATCCCTGGGAAACAATTTCCATTGCCCAGAGATCTACCTGTGATTGAACTCAGATGTGGCTGAAAAGTCGAAGACGTGCCCCAACTGGAGCGGACTCCCTCAGGGGAGACCCAGCATCATGCGGTGGATTTTTCAGAGGCCGGAGAGGACTTCTGTTCCTGGGAACTAGCTGTGTTGTGCAGCTTTTTTCCTCTGCCCTTACCCCTGGCAAGAAAGGACGATCCACGTACTCTTTTGCTTTTATTTGAACGAAAGGACTGCATTTGATAATGAGGCGCTTTCTTAGATTGTGAGGGAACATAAGGCAAAAAATTCGATTTACCTGCCGTAGCTGTGGAGACGAGGTCCGAGAGGCCTTCTCCAAACAATTCCTCACCCTTGTACAGCAAAAACTCCATATGCCTCTTTGAGTCGGCATCCCCCGTCCACTGTCGGGTCCACAAGACTCGCCTAGCAGAAATGGACATAGCGTTTATTCTGGAACCCAGTAAACTAATGTCTCTTTGAGCATCCCTCATACATAAAGACAGCATCTTTTATATGCCCTAGGGTCATTAAAATGGTATCCTTATCAAGGGTCTCAATATCCGCTGATAAAGAATCTGTCCATGCTGCTACAGCACTACAAACCCAGGCCGACGCAATTGCCGGCCTGAGCAACGTACCAGAATGAGTGTAAATGGACTTCAAGGTAACCTTCTGCTTGCGGTCAGCAGGATCCTTGAGGGTAGCTGTATCTTGGGACGGGAGCGCTATCTTTTTTGATAAGCGTGTCAAAGCTTTGTCTACCCTAGGGGAGGATTCCCACTGTATTCTGTCCTGTGACGGGAAAGGATACGCTGTTAGAATCCTTTTGGGAATCTGCAGTTTTTTGTCTGGAGTTTCCCATGCTTTTTCGCATAATTCGTTCAGCTCATGTGAGGAGGGAAAGGTGACCTCAGGTTTCTTTCCCCTATACATGTGTACCCTCGTGACAGGAAAAGGGGGTTCCTCAGTAATATGCAAAACATCTTTAATTGCGATAATCATATATCGAATACATTTAGCCACCCTTGGCTGCAATTTTGCATCATCATAGTCGACACTGGAGTCTGAATCCGTGTCGGTATCTGTGTCAACTATTTGGGATAGTGGGCGCTTCTGAGACCCCGAAGGTCCCGGCGACATAGGGACAGACATGGGTTGACTCCCTGACTGTACCCTAGCTTCAGCTTTGTCTAATCTTTTGTGCAATAAATTAACATTAGCACTTAAAACATTCCACATATCCATCCAGTCAGGTGTCGGCGCTGCCGACGGAGACCTAATATTCATACACTCCCTCTCCTCCTTAGGTGAGCCTTCAACCTCAGACATGTCGACACACGCGTACCGACACACCACACACACACACACACAGGGAAGCTCTTTTCTGAAGACAGGTTCCCCACCAGGCCGTTTGGAGAGACAGAGAGAGAGTATGCCAGCACACACCCCAGCGCTATATGACCCAGGAAAAAACACAGAATGTTTACCCAGTAGCAATTATGTATAATGTATATGCGCCAATTATGTGCCCCCCCTCTACTTTAAAACCCTCTTTCACCGTGTGTCAAGCAGGGGAGAGTCCGGGGAGCTTCCTCTCAGCGGTGCTGTGGAGAAAAAATGGCCCTGGTGAGTGCTGAGGGAGAAGCCCCGCCCCCTCGGCGGCGGGCTTCTGTCCCGCTCAAATTTACTAATAACATGGCGGGGGCTCTTTTTATACATGTACAGTGCCCAGCTGTACATGTATATATGTGTATTTGCCACCTGAGGTGTTTATTGCTGCCCAGGGAGCCCCCCCTGCGCCCTGCACCCTTACAGTGACCGGAGTGTGTGAGGTGAATGGGAGCAATGGCGCACCGCTTCACTGCTGTGCGTTACCTCTTATGAAGATCATGTCTTCTGCCGCCTTTGAAGTCTTTTCTCACATACTTGCCCGGCTTCTTTCTTCCGGCTCTGCGAGGAGGACGGCGGTGCGGCTCTGGGACGGACGGCGAGGGTGAGACCTGCGTACCGATCCCTCTGGAGCTAATGGTGTCCAGTAGCCTAAGAAACAGAGCCCTGAAACTCAGAGAAGTGGGTCTGTTTCTCTCTCCTCAGTCCCTCGATGCAGGGAGTCTGTTGCCAGCAGGCTCCCTGAAAATAAAAAACCTAACTAAAATACTTTCTTTTACAGAAAACTCAGGAGAGCTCCCTGAAAGCACCCAGTCTCCACTGGGCACAGTATCAAACTGAGGTCTGGAGGAGGGGCATAGAGGGAGGAGCCAGTGCACACCCAGATCCAAAGTCTTTCTTAAAGTACCCATGTCTCTTGCGGAGCCCGTCTATCCCCTTGGTCCTTACGGAGTCCCAGCATCCTCTAGGACGTTAGAGAAATATGTATGGAGGGGAGCTGTGTAATGTTATATGTATGTTATATGGGTTCTTTTTCCACACCTCCCTAAAACTTTTGCACAGTACTCTATATGTGGGGTAATTCAGACCTTATCGTTGTGCTGCTAATTTTGCTGTCCTGCGATCAGATAGTCACCGTCGAAGGGGAGTGTAAATTCGCTAAATGCAAGTGTGCAATTGCATGTATATGGCGTGCAAAAAATGTCCCTCAGTCAACGGACAGTTGCAAATCCGTTGGCAATTCACTCACCATCTAATGGTTTTTCCAGTGTGTACCGTCTGTGCGCAGCTCAGGGCTTACTCCTACAGTGCGAAAAGAACAGGCTGTTTGGGGCCGGCGCTGACGTCACACACCCTCCCTGAAAACGCTTGGGAATGCCTGCGTTTTCCCTGACACTCCCAGAAAAAATGCCCAGTTACCACCCACAAACGGCCTCTTCCTGTCAATCAGCATGCTGTGCGATCGAAATTTTCGCACCAGCTTGACCCTGTTAGGCGATGCTTGTTGTTGTTTGGTGATGCGCATGCGCACTGCGGTGCACATGTATGCGCAGTTAATCGATAATCACCTGCTGTGCAAAAACGTACAGCAGCGATCAGGTCTAAATCGGGCCCATTAATAGTATGAGCTGTTAGTCATCTATAAACTGGCACATGAAAAGGAATATAAAAGTTGGATAGCTATTGGTGCCTCTTCTGCAATTATTTTGATATCAAATGTACATTGTATTCTATTGTACCTCACGTCCAAAAAGATTTAATTCATGTCAACACGAGAAAAGTATTTTTTTACCAAAAAACTTTATTGCATGTTTGTATGAGTTTATGTTTGAGCACAACTGCACACTAGTGTCTAGAACAAACATACACAGCAACTATTATTTAGGCCACTGACAAGTCACTGCGTGCGTGAAAGCCTTTTGGAAAGAGACCAGGGTACTGTTAAAGGAAAATGTGCTCACAAATAATTCCTTAAATTGGTGTTGCTTGGGTACCCAGCATTTTTTCCATATATCATTCTTTGGTTAAAAAAAAAATTAATAATAAAAAAAAATTGAATAAAAAATAGGATTTTAATACCTACCGGTAAATCCTTTTCTCTTAGTCCGTAGAGGATGCTGGGGACGCCGTAAGGACCATGGGGTATAGACGGGATCCGCAGGAGACATGGGCACACTATAAGACTTTGAATGGGTGTGAACTGGCTCCTCCCTCTATGCCCCTCCTCCAGACCTCAGTTAGAAACTGTGCCCAGGGAGACGGACATTTAGAGGAAAGAATTTATTGTTTAAACACAGTGAGTGTCATACCAGCTCACACCACGAACATACCGCAGAACGTGGCATTCAAGAGAACAGCAGGCAACGGCATGAAACAATACACAGCCACATGCTGATAATATGAGACACAACCTATGTGTCAACCCAATCAATAATAATATACCGCATGCCATGGCATGAACAATGTCAGCAACAGCCTGACAGAAAAGAAACACCACCAGAGTGTAACCATAACCAATAACTGCAAACACAGTACGCACTGGGACGGGTGCCCAGCATCCTCTACGGACTAAGAGAAAAGGATTTACCGGTAGGTATTAAAATCCTATTTTCTCATACGTCCTAGAGGATGCTGGGGACTCCGTAAGGACCATGGGGTTTATACCAAAGCTCCAGACCGGGCGGGAGAGTGTGGACGACTCTGCAGTACCGATTGAGCAAACATGAGGTCCCCATCAGCCAGGGTATCAAACTTGTAGAGTTTAGCAAAGTGTTTGAACCCGACCAAGTAGCCGCTCTGCAAAGTTGAACCGCCGAGACTTCTCGGGCATCCGCCCAAGAAGAGCCCATCTTCCTAGTAGCATGGGTCTCCACCAACCTCGGTAACGGCAATCCAGGCGTAGAACGAGCACGCCAAAACGCATCACAGATCCAGCGTGTAACAGACTGCCTAGATGCAGGCGCCCCAATCATGCTGGGAGCATACCGGACAAACAGAGCCTCTGTTTCCCCAATCTGCGCCAAATTGGCGACATAAGTATTCAAAGCCCCGCCTACACCGAGAGACTTTGAATCAGCCAATGCTTAAGTAACCCCAGGCATCAAAATAGGCTGGTTTCTGCGAAACACAGAAAACCACTTTTGGCAGAACTATTATCCAAGTTCTCAATTCCGCTCTATCCACATGGAAGATCCAACAAGGACTCTTGTGAGACAAAGCCACTACTTCCGACACCCGCCTTGCGGACGCCAAAGCCAATAGCATGACCACTCTTCCAGAGAGAAATTTTAACACAACCTTTCATTAAGGTTCCAATCAGTGTGACACAAAACCCAACACCACGTCAAGGTCCCACGGTGCCAATAAGGGCACAAATGGAGGTTGGATGTGCAATACTCCTTTCACGAAAGTCCGAACTTCCGAAAAGGTGGCCAATATTTTTTTTAAAGAAAATTTCTAAGGCCAAAACTGCACTGAAATGGAGCCTAACTTTAGGCCTTCCTCCACACCTGCTTGCTAAGAATGGAGAAGAACAACCCAGCTGAAAGTCTTCCATAGGAACCTTCTTGGACTCACACCAAGACACATATTTAAGCCAACTACGGTGGTAAGGCTTTGCCGTTACGTCTTTTCTAGCCTGAAGAAGTGTGGAAATGACTTCACTGGGAATACTCCTTCGGACTAGGATATGGCATTAAACCGCCACGCCGTCAAACGCAGCCGCGGGAAGTCGTGACACACGCCCGTTCCTCACGCAGAAGAGGTCAGGGATCTTTTATGAGTAAATCATGAAAAACTGGAAACCAAGCCCTCCTTGACTAGACCGGAGCAATAAGGATCACCTGAACCTTTGTTCTTCTTATCGCCTTCAGGAAGGGTGAAAGCGGAGGGGACACATAGACCGACTGAAAACACCCAAGGTGTCCCGAGTGTGTCTACTGCTATATCTTGAGTGTTCCTTGACCTGGAACAATTTCCCTGAGGCCTCTCGTTGAGGCGAGACGCCAACCTGTCCAATTGAGAAACTCTTCAAAGAATTGTCACTTCTGTGAAAACTTCTCGATGACGACTGTATTTCTCCCGGATGGAGATCGCGTCTGCAGAGGAAATCTATTTCTCCGTCGTTTACCTCCGGAACGAAGACTGCCAATCCAGCGTTTACTAGTCTTTCCACCCAGCGGCAAACTTTCGCATCCTCTGCCATTGCCGCTCTGCTCCTTGTTTTGCCCTAGCGGCTTACTTACGCCACTGCTGTCAAGTCGTCCGACAGAACTAACCCGGGCAGATCATGAAGAACTCTTAATTCAAGAAAGCTTATTGCAGACAAGCTTCCCAGCTTGACCTTTTCCTCTGGAAATATGTCCCTTGCAAGGACTGCTCCCCAGCCTCGGAGATCTGCATGCATGGACACCAGGATCTAATCCTGGATCCCGAACCTTCAACCTCTAGAAGGTGAGGACCGAGCAGACACCTCAGGAGCGATGTCCTGGCCACTAGGATTATATTCCGATGCCTGTGCAGGTGAAACCCTGACCACATTTCCAACTGGTCCCTTGAAAACCACTCTGGCATTTGACCTGCTCACCGAAAAGGCCTCTTAGGCCGCACCCATCTGCTTCATTAATGGAACATATTGATGGATTGACACAGCAAATCTGATCCGACTCTGGATCCTCAGACCTCTTTCCACAGGAAAACACACAGAACCTCAACCGGTCAGTATCTACTCTGATACCCATTACCGACATCTGCGTCATTTCAGAGAGAAACAACAATTTGCACCACTTGTTTCTTGACCTCGCCTTAATCAGGAGAGCATCTCAGTACAGAATAACAATGACTCTCACTATTGAAAGAAAACCATCATACTGCCATCACTCCGGTGAACTGGCAAAGACAACCCTGGATATCCACCCAGGTAATATGAATGCGGAGGACATGCATTTAACCTCTTAGTCTTTTTTTCTCTTTTTTTTTTTAAACAGGGACAGCAGGACAATGCCCTGAACCTGACGCACCTCTGTATGGCGTCGCGTACTACCTCCCCTTCCAGAGGGGAAACGGCAAGATCTATTAGAAAATCAGTGAGGGAAAACATCCGTGACTCAGAATGTCCCCCTTTTGATTCTATAATTAACTCACAGGTCCTAGTCTAACTGAAAAGTAGTAGACGAGTCCCCACCGGAGTGGGGTTCAGCCAGATAGACTCAGCGACATGTGGTGGATGTGGTAGAAACAAAAAACGACATCCGCTTCTGCGAACCTAACAAGGCTGTAGAACTCTTACCTTTTCACCTTCCACTGTCTGCACAGAAAAGGAAAAAAGAACGGTATCTAACCGGTTAAAACGACTGCATTCCACAAAAGAATGCGTCACCAACCATCGTGAAGGAGTCTAACTTACGAAGTTAGATTTACCAGTGGTATCCGCCGAGATTGACTGAACTGAGGCATCCCCAAACAGCATTATACCGTCCCCTCCAGTATCTCTCGGAGACATCCTCAGCATTTCCCCGGCCACACCTCCTGCCGTCAGGCGGCAGCCTGCTGCAATGTTATAGAGTAGAATCCACATAAGAGACCTTACCCACTCTCTTTAGGGTAATTCTATCGGATGCCTATCCAAATATAACACTCCCCCATGTGCATGCAATGCAAATAAGTCCAAAGTATAGAAATAAAATATCACTTAGCTTCCTGTGTATGATCCTTTGTGACAGGGCTCAGTGTCGACCAGGAGTTGACTTTCACAGTATTTTATCCGCAGCGGGAAAAGAATAAACATTCGGACTCCTTGAGAGGATCTGAGACCAACTCGTCACGGCCGACCTAGAGCTTTATCAACAGAGCGACCAGCACATGAGAAGGAATACTATTACTTCAGCATTCATTATAAATCAGAATATGAATATACAAAATGTAATACACAATTACACACATATCTATCTATCTATCTATCTATATATATATTCCATAGACAAAAAACCTTACGGTTTCACATGTCCCATTAAGGCTTCTTAGACATGATCGAAATTTCAGAAACCTGTTGTAACTCTTCCACTCAAACTCCAAAAAGCAATGAAATTCCGATCATTAAGGCTGACGCCTTAATGGACGTGTTCCTTGCGCAATACAGATATGGTATGCCATCACAGCCTGTGGGTAAGTGCAGATTCAGCACTCTCACAGAGTGAGATTGCTGTCACTCACACAATGGTGGAGCTGCTAATTCACAGAATGGTGTGCTCATTGGAATACACACATGCAGTCTATGCAACTGAAGGTCTGAGCAGTTTTGTGGTGCTCCCATCCCACACAGTGCCCACAACCATCCCATTCGGTCACCACAACCATCCCACCTTGTTACAACATCCTTCTGACTCCATACATCCATCTCACATAGTATACACATTTAGCTCCCTCAAACATCTTGGTTAATTGCTAAAACTATAATACCCTATCTACGGTCTATGCATCTACACTTACTTCCCCTATACACCCCCATGCTGCCCTGTCTTCCCCAATCCCTACTGCTGTGTTCTCCCATCTGTGCTAGTCTGTACTAACTTATCTGCACCATCTGTCTTTCCCCACCTGTGCCTTGTCTGTACCACCGTTTCCTTCTCTGTGCTGCTCAGTGTTTCCTTCTTCAACGTCACTCTGCCTCCTTCAGTACATGGCACACTATTTTCTCTCCCATCTGCACCAGTTTTCTACCCATCCATGCCAGTGTTTTCAACCCATCTGCACCGCTCTGTCTCCCTTCCCATACTTGCTGCTTAATCTACCCCCTATCCACACCACTCTTACCCCATTCATGTAGCTGACATCCTGAAGGTAAATTTCGTGGATCATGTGCTCTTGGCAGGGGGATAACCGCTACAGCCCACCCCCCAGTGGTCTGGAAACGCCTCCGTTGTGCAGACCATGCCCTGCCAATGGCATGCTAACGCTGTTTGCACGCCCCCCTCCTTCCCCGCAACCACCTCTGCCTATCAATCAGGCAGGGTGATCGCAGCCAGTGAGATGCTGATAGCATCTCACTGGGCTCCTGGGGTACGCACGCACAGTGCGGCCATTGCACGTGCGCACCTCACAAACTAATTCAGACTGCGATTGCTGCTGCTGCGGTCTGAATTACCCCGTGTTTCTTTGTCCCCCCCATCAGTGCTGCTTAGTGTTCAACTCTATCCACACACTTCTGTTCCCCCATCCACACCGCTCTCCTCCCTCCAATCAACAACACTCTTACCTCATCTGAGCAGCTTTGTCTTCCGCTCAGACCTTCAGTTGCATAGACTGCATGTGTGTATTCCAATGAGCACACAAATCTGTGAATTAGCAGCTCCACCATTGTGTGAGTGACAGCAATCTCACTCTGTGAGAGTGCTGAATCTGCACTTACCCACAGGCTGTGATGGCATACCATATCTGTATTGCGCAAGGAACACGTCCATTAAGGCGTCAGCCTTAATGATCGGAATTTCATTGCTTTTTGGAGTTTGAGTGGAAGAGTTACAACAGGTTTCTGAAATTTCGATCATGTCTAAGAAGCCTTAATGGGACATGTGAAACCGTAAGGTTTTTTGTCTATGGAATTTCATCGCTTTTTTTAAATTTATTCTTTTTATTCAGAAATGTAAAATTTCACTGTAAGAATAAACATTTGATTTTTTAAATGTTTAATGAAAATGTTCGTATAACATCACTGTTCTGTGCAAAATTATTTTATTAACCAAACCGAATTGTTTAAGGTCCATACACACTTAACGATTTAATGAGCAACGTCGCTCATTTTCCCCCTCTTTGAGCGATGTCGCTCGTTTTATCGTTAAGTGTGTATGCCGCCAGCGACGAACGATGCGCGGCCCCGCGGGTCGGCAACAATCGTCGCTGTCGGTAGGTCATGCATGAAGGATGTGGACTGTCGTCCACGACCTTCATGCAGGGCTGGCGGGGGCGTGACGTCACTGAGCGATATGAGCGGTCATATCGCTCAGCGTGTACAGTTGGCCGCCGGCCGGCCGGGGGAAACATTAGATGATGTCGCTCACAGAGCGACATCGTTTAATGTGTATGGGCCTTTAGACTTTGGTCAAAATATTTTGCTGCCTTTGCAGCTGATGCAGGGAGGGGGGTAGGCGGCAGCAGCCTGTGACTGAGGCTGGAGGTAGGCGTGAAATGCATTGCTTGTACGTGTGAGTGCGTGGTGTCAGGTGCTGCGCGTGTATATGTGTGTGTGTGTCAGGTGCTGCCTGTGTATCAGCTCCTGTGTGTGTGTGTATGTGTGTCAGGTGCTGCGTGTATATACGAGTGTGTCTGATGGTGCGTGTGTATGCGTCAGCTGCCGCACGTGTATGTGTGTCAGGTGTTGCGGGTGTATATGTGTGTGAGTATCAGGTGCTCCGCGTGTGTACAAGGGTAGGTCTGGTGCTGTGCATGAATACGTATGTCTGTGTCAGGTGCTGCGCGTGTACATGTGTGCATCAGGTGCTGCGCGTGTACATGAGTGTGCATTAGGTGCTGCGCGTGTACATGAGTGTGCGTCGGGTGCTGCGTGTGTACATGAGTGTGCATTAGGTGCTGCGCGTGGACATGAGTGTGCGTCAGGTGCTGCGTGTGTACATGAGTGTGCGTCAGGTGCTGCGCGTGTACATGTGTGTGCGTCAGGTACTACACGTGTCTATGTGTGTGTGAGTAAGGTGTTGCATGTGTATGTGTGTGTCTGATGGTGTGCGTGTATATGTATGTGTCAGGTGCTGCGTGTATATGCATGTGTCAGGTGCTGCATGTTTATTTAATTGTGTCTGATGCTACGTGTGTGTGTCAGGTGCCGCACGTGTATATGTGTGTGTGTCAGGTGTTGCGCGTGTATGTGTGGGTCAGGTGCTGCATGTTTATTTTATTGTGTCTGATGCTACGTGTGTGTGTGTCAGGTGCCGCACGTGTATGTGTGTGTCAGGTTGCGCGTGTATGTGTATGTCAAGTGCCGTTCCCCTTCTTCCCATCCCAGCTCTCTCTGTAGAATACAGCTCTGCACCCAGAGAGAGGGAAAGACTAGGGGGCTGATCACTGCACTGCTCACTTTTTGGTCATGAGTTCGGCCTCCTGTTTCTTCCAGTGCTGTGTTCCTGCAGCCCAGCCCTCCCTGTTGTGCCAGAGAATCAGCCCTTCCTTCCCCTGCCAGAGAGAGAGAGCCAGAGGCAGAGACACTCTTCCCGTAGCTGGCTTACCCCCAGTACTTCAGCACTGGCCATGCGGCAGTCAACAAAGGAGACCAGCAGGGGGTTCTGGCAGCATCAGCTGTGGCCGCAGCTGGATCGGGGAGGCCTGTAGTGTCTGAGGTGGGCAGCACTTCCTCCGCCGCTGTCACCTTCCCCTGCCGGAGAGAAAGCCAGAGACATACCCTTCCCGCAGCTGGGCTACCCCTAGTACCTCAGCGCTGGCCAGGCGGAAGTCTATGGAGGGGACCGGCAGGGGTTTCAGGCCACAGCAGCAGCGGCCGCAGCCAGATCAGGGAGGCCTGCAGGATCAGAGCTGGGCAGCACTTCTACCAACACTGTCACCTCTGTGCTGGGCATGTACACCAGTCCGTACGGACGGAGGTGTCCACAACAGGCAGCAGTATAATGAGTCAGACAAACTCATTACACGCCGCCCACTGCTGCGCCGCATGCACTCGATGGAGGAAGCCTAGATGCGGTCCCCAGCTGCAGCGAGGGAGAAGGGTGATCACATCACCCTTCAACCCGGCACCTCACAATCAGCTGGGGATCTGCAGTAGCTTCATCTCTCTCTTCCTCTCTGACAGCACAGCAGCCCCTCTGGGTCCCATGTAGCTCTGCCCCCCTGCTCAGAGTTCACTCGGCCTCTCCTGATTAAAAAGAAAATAAGAGACTGACCTGCTGCTCAGATGCGAGGAGGGGACGGGCGGTAGGTCCTCTGTGAGTACACTACACAGTCAAAATTAACTCTGACTCCTCACAACAGTGTGGACTGCGGGCGACGTCAGACGCCAATTTGGGTGTGCTTGCCGCACTACCTGCCCATCAAGCCCAACGTGGTGCCATGGTGCAGCCCCGCCCACTATACGGATTCCATTTTGTATTAGGAACCCTATAACAGCATTCTGACATCCCTCCCCATGATGCTGCCATCCATACACTGCCGCTCTCACACAACTGTACACTGCTGCTCTCATACATCCATACACTGCCGCTCTCATACATCCGTACAACCCCGCTCTCATACATCCGCACACTGCCGCACTCTTACAGCCGCACACTGCCGCACTCTTACAGCCGCACACCATTGCACTCTTACAGCCGCACACCATTGCACTCTTACAGCCGCACACCATCGCACTCTTACAGCCGCACACCATCGCACTCTTACAGCCGCACACCATCGCACTCATACAGCTGTACATTGCCGCTCTCATACATCCGCACACTGCCGCTCACATCTATACAAACATAGCCTTCATACATCTACACATCCAATCCCCGCGCAAGGGAACACTGAAATCACTATCACTTTTGCCCGGGGTGTGACCACAGCCAGCCACTACTCCGGCCACCTTCTTGTGACACCAAAATGCATCTTACCTATCATCAGGGTGGTGCTGCTGCTGGGGGTGGGTTGCTGCCTCAGTCTCCAGGTTGGTGCTGCGATTGGAGGGGGTACTGCTTCCCTGTGCTGCCACTGTCTCCCGGATCATCGTGCCGCTGGCTGAATTGCAGCTTGACGCTACTGCTGCCGGGAGTAACAGCTTCCTGGCTGTTGTTGCTGGTGGCTGCCTACTGCTCATTGCCACCGGAACACTGACCGGCTCGGCAGTGATGCTGGCGGAGGAGTAGTGGCGGTGGGGTGGGGGGGTGCCTGCTCCCTTCCCTCGAGCATGCTGCAGTGTACAAAAATAAATAATAAATAGAGAGCTTACCAGGGTGAGAGTCTGTATGGATCACAGTGATTACATGGGGCACAGCAAAAGGACACCTTGCTGTGAGGGGCTCTGCCCACACAGATTGCTGCACCCTCTCTGATGTCAGCCGCTGCCCTCTCGTTCTCTGGGCGGCTAGTTCCAGTGTGAAGTAGGAGAGGAAGAGAACACACAGGAGAGCAGCCCTGATATATAACAGAGGTGGAAGTTCTATAGGCAGCAGAGACGGAGACCAGCCAGCCAGTCTCCCAGTGCCCTGATCACTACACGCCTCCAGCACAGCATTACAGGAGGGTCCTATAGTGCTGCCCTGAGCTAACAGGTGTGTGTACCAAGTGTACCCCGTACAGTGTGCTGCGCCCTGGTGTCTCTGAGAGGGGTGAGGTCACCGTGCCGCTTTAGTATATGGCTTTTCCTTAGTACTGTACGTTACAGCCCTGCACTAGTGGTGGCAACTCTGCCCTATGTGAACCTGTGAGGTTATTTTCCTATTTACAGAATAACCGGGGAGAAGGCGGCCATATTGCGGCTCTCAAGTGAAGGCACTCTAATACACCCCCTGCTGGCGGCCACTGTGCAGGCGCAACAAATTGAAATGCCCGATCTCTAATGGGGCATATTTCTCTTAATTAAAAAAAACCTGTAACTTTCTGAAAAACCACAACCCCAAAAGGCACTTCACTGGGACATGCTCTATCTAATAAAACAAACCCCAAGTCATATATATATATATATATATACACACACACACACACACACTCATGTATATACATGTATACACAAATACACGTATGTCCATGTTTATGTATGTATAATACATTGATAGAGTACATTATATTTATGAATTAATTGCTTCCCGATTCTGCAGCAGCATCATCAGCACCACCAGTGTTACTCACAGTCACTTCACACTGACTGCTGCACAACACATCACTTAATTTCCGGGCCGCCCGCCACCTGGTGAAGAGACATGGGAGATGAAGGACCAGCAGTGCCACGTTGAGCGGAAGTATTGTGAATTAGTTACCCACACACTCCTTGTGACACCTGCTCCCCGTCTGCCCTCCCACCCGCCGCCTGCCGTCCGGTACCCGCACTGACAAGTAAGTCTCAGCAGAATGTGTCTGCCGGCGGCTCCCAGTCCCCAGTGGTGTGGCGGCCGCGGCACACTAGGACTGAGAGACCGCAGCGGGAGGAAAGCACAGGTGGGCGGGAGGAGAGCATGGGCGGACATCACCAAGTCACATTGCAAGGTGACGCCAGTCCCCCCAGTGAGGCCGCCAACTAATGCACTCAGCATAGTATTAGCAGCAGGCAGAGGGGGGGCGGGCGCATCGGTGGTGGGAGGTACGGAAATGAGCTGCAGGCTAGGCTCCACCGATCACACACTCAGTGATCACTGTGCTACAGCAAGCGTGGCGTGCAGCGATGCTGGACATTAGGGAGTGCCTGTGCGCACCAGGCACCCCCTGTACGCACGCCTATGCGCTACCACCCCCCATATGCCACACTACATCACTATGCTATAGCCCTCCCATATGCTGCACTTCATAATTACACTATACCCCCCATACAACATACTACATCACCACACTACACTACTCACAATAAAATTAAAGCATCCCAGTTCCTCATTCTTAATGAGCTCACGTGAGTTCTCTTCCCAACGGAGCTCCAGACCAAGTAACAATGAAGACACCAGCAGCGTGTAGGGGCATGCCTGGTCCACTTGTCAGGAGAGAGCAGTCACTGGAGGGTAAGAAGGGGGCGGGGCCTAGTCCTACAGACGGGAGAGAGCACAGACAGGAGAGAGCAAGGTACAGGGGTACAAGGGGACGGCTGATGTGAAGAAGGGGGCGGGGCCTATTCTTACAGGCTTTCAAAATTCGATTTTTTTAAAAATTCGACATTTGACAAATTCGACTTTTCTGCAATGGTACAAATGCGGCAATTCGACAAAAGTATATTCAATTGAAGTTTGTAAATTCGACAACAGTGCTTTTAAACAGTAAATTCGTCATTTTCAATCCGCCACACTTTGCTGGCGGAATCTAATAAAAAAATGTAAAAACATGTTTTTTTTGCAGTTTTCTTTTTTGGTAATATCATATCTATTTATATTAGAAGGGATTAGGTACTTAGTTTGTCTTTTTTGGAGGCACAAGTATTATTTATATATTTTTTAAAAGATTATTATTATTTTTTAAATGGAATGTGAAAAACCCGTAAAAAAAATTGCGTGGAGTCCCCCCTTAAAGCATAACCAGCCTCGGGCTCTTCGAGCCGGTCCTGGTTCTAAAAATCCGGGGGAAAAACGGACAGGGGATCCCACGTATTTTTAAAACCAGCACCAGGCTCTGCGCCTGGTGCAAAAAATACGGGGGACAAAAAGAGTAGGGGTCCTCCTTATTTTTTACACCAGCATCGGGCTCCACTAGCTGGACAGATAATGCCACAGCCGGGGGTCACTTTTATACAGTGCCCTGCGGCCGTGGCATTAAATATCCAACTAGTCACCCCTGGCCCGGGTACCCTGGGGGAGTGGGGACCCCTTCAATCAAGGGGTCCCCCCCCCAGCCACCCAAGGGCCAGGGGTGAAGCCCGAGGCTGTCCCCCCCATAAAAGGGCTGCGGATGGGAGGCTGATAGCCTTGAGAAAATTGAAAGAATATTGTTTTTTCCAGTAGTACTACAAGTCCCAGCAAGCCTCCCCCGCAAGCGGGTACTTTGAGAACCACAAGTACCAGCATGCTGGAGAAAAACGGGCCCGCTGGTACCTGTAGTTCTACTGGGGAAAAAATACCCAAATAAAAACAGGACACAGACACCGTGAAAGTATAACTTTATTTCACACCTGCCGACACACACATACTTACCTATGTTGACACGAAGCAGTCGGTCCTCTTCTCCAAGTAGAATCCACGGGTAACTGAAAATAAAAGATAAATTATACTCACCTGATCCAGGTTCCAGATTAAATCCACGTACTTGGCAAAACAACAAACCGAACACACGGACCAGACGGACTGAAAGGGGTCCCATGTCCACGAATGCAGACATCCGAATCTCGCGAGAATCCGACAGCGGGATGACAACGTTCGGGCGCGCTCGGGTTAGCCGAGCGAGGCGGGAAGGTTCGAACCTGCCTCGGACCCGTGTAAAATGGGTGAAGTTCGGGGGGTTCGGATTCCGACGAACCGAACCCACTCATCACTAGTATGTACGTGTGCGTCAGGTGCCGTGCGTGCACGTACGTGTGTGTCAGGTGCCGTGCGTGTACGTACGTGTGTCAGGTGTCGTGCGTGTACGTGTGTGTGTGTCAGGTGGCGCGTACCTACATGTGTATGTCAGGTGCTGTGCATGTGTGTACGTACACGCGTGTATGTGTCAGGTGCCGCACGTGTACGTGTGTGTGTGCCAGGAGCCGCGCATGTCCATGTGTGTGGGTGTCAGGAACCGCGCGTGTACGTACATATATGTGTATGTGTGTGTGTCAGGAGCCGCGCGTGTACGTACATGTGTGTATGTGTGTCAGGAGCCACGCGTGTGCATACGTGTGTGTGTGTCAGGTGCCACACGTGTATGTACGTGTGTGTGTGTGTGTCAGGTGCCGCGCGTGTACGTACGTATGTGTGTGCCTGGAGCCGCGCGTGTACATACATGTGTGTGTGTGTGTGTCTCAGGTGCTGCACGTGTATATGTGTGTATCTCAGGGGCTTCATTTGTATGCGTCAGCTGCCACGTGGGTGTCAGGTGTTGAGAGTGTATGTGTTTGTGTCAGGTGTCGCATCTGCATGTGTGCGAATGTCAGGTGCTGCGCGTGTATGTGTGTGTCAGGTGCTGCATGTATATATGTGTGTGTTAGGTGCTGTTCATGTATGTGGGAGTGGCAGGTGCTGCATGTGTATATATGTGTGAGTAGCAGGTGCTGCGTGTGTATATGATTGTGTGTCAGGTGCTGTGCGTGCGTGCGTTAAATGCCACATGTATATATGTGTCAGGTGCTGCCTGTGTGTGTGTCAGGTGCTGCATGTCTGTATGTGTGTGGGTGTGTCAGGTGCTGCATGTCTGTGTGTGTGGGTGTGTCAGGTGCTGCATGTCTGTGTGTGTGTGTGTGTGTGTGTGTGTCTTTCAGGTGCTGCATGTGTGTGCCAGGTGCTGCATGTCTGCGTGTGTCAGGCGCTGCATGTCTGTGTGTCAGGTGCTGCGTGTCTGCGTGTGTGTGTCAAATGCTGCGTGTGTGTCAGGTGCTGCGTGTCTTTGTGTGTGCGTGTCTGTCAGGTGCTGCATGTGTGTGTCAGGCGCTGCATGTCTGCGTGTGTGTGTGTCAGGTGCTGCGTGTCTGTGTGTCAGGTGCTGCGTGTGTGTGTGTGTCAGGTTCTGCGTGTGTGTGTGTCAGGTGCTGTGTGTGTGTGTCAGGTGCTGCGTGTGTGTGTGTGTGTGTGTGTGTGTGTGTGTCAGGTGCTGCGTGTCTGCGTGTGTGTCAGGTGCTGCGTGTGTGTCAGGTGCTGCGTGTGTGCGTGTGTGTGTCAGGTGCTGCGTGTGTGCGTGTGTGCCAGGTGCACATCCCAGTTCCTCATTCTTAATGAGCTCACGTGAGTTCTCTCCCCAACGGAGCTCCAGACCAAGTAACAATGAAGACACCAGCAGCGTGTAGGGGGCAGGCCTGGTCCACTTGTCAGGAGAGAGCAGTCACTGGAGGGTAAGAAGGGGGCGGGGCCTAGTCCTACAGACGGGAGAGAACACAGACAGGAGAGAGCAAGGTACAGGGGTAGAAGGGGACGGCTGATGTGAAGAAGGGGGCGGGGCCTATTCTTACAGGCTTTCAAAATTCGACTTTTTAAAATTCGTCATTTGACAAATTCGACTTTTCTGCAATGGTACAAATGCAGCAATTCGACAAAAGTATATTCAATTGAAGTTTGTAAATTGGACAACAGTGCTTTTAAACAGTAAATTCGTCATTTTCAATCCGTCACACTTTGCAGGCGGAATCTAATAAATAAAAGTTGTTGTTTTTTTGGTAATAGCATATCTATATTAGAAGGGATTAGGTACTTGGTTTGTCTTTTTTGGAGGCACAAGTATTATTTATATATTTTTTAAAAGATTAGAAGGGATTAGGTACTTGGTTTGTCTTTTTTGGAGGCACAAGTATTATTTATATATTTTTTAAAAGATTATTATTTTTTTAAATGGAATGTAAAAAACCCGGGGGGAAAAATTGCGTGGGGTCCCCCCTCCAAAGCATAACCAGCCTCGGGCTCTTCGAGCCGGTCCTGGTTCTAAAAATCCGGGGGAAAAACGGACAGGGGATCCCCCGTATTTTTAAAACCAGCACCGGGCTCTGCGCCTGGTGCTGGTGCAAAAAATACGGGGGACAAAAAGAGTAGGGGACCCCCGTATTTTTTACACCAGCATCGGGCTCCACTAGCTGGACAGATAATGCCACAGCCGGGGGTCACTTTTATACAGTGCCCTGCGGCCGTGGCATTAAATATCCAACTAGTCACCCCTGGCCGGGGTACCCTGGGGGAGTGGGGACCCCTTCAATCAAGGGGTCCCCCCCCCCCAGCCACCCAAGGGCCAAGGGTGAAGCCCGAGGCTGTCCCCCCCATCCAAGGGCTGCGGATGGGAGGGCTGATAGCCTTGAGAAAATTGAAAGAATATTGTTTTTTCCAGTAGTACTACAAGTCCCAGCAAGCCTTCCCCGCAAGCTGGTACTTTGAGAACCACAAGTACCAGCATGCGGGAGAAAAACGGGCCCGCTGGTACCTGTAGTTCTACTGGAAAAAAAATACCCAAATAAAAACAGGACACAGACACCGTGAAAGTATAACTTTATTTCACACCTGCCGACACACACATACTTACCTATGTTGACACGAAGCAGTCGGTCCTCTTCTCCAAGTAGAATCCACGGGTACCTGAAAATAAAAGATAATTATACTCACCTGATCCAGGTTCCAGATTAAATCCACGTACTTGGCAAAACAACAAACCGAACACCCGGACCAGACGGACTGAAAGGGGTCCCATGTTTACACATGGGACCCCTTTCCACGAATGCAGACATCCGAATCTCGTGAGAATCCGACAGCGGGATGATGACGTTCGGGCGCGCTTGGGTTAGCCGAGCAAGGCGGGAAGGTTCGAACCTGCCTCGTGTAAAAGGGGTGAAGTTCGGGGGGTCCGGATTCCGACGAACCGAACCCACTCATCACTAGTATGAGCGTGTCAGGCGCTGCGTGTGAGTGTGTTAGGCGCTGCGTGTGAGTGTGTGTGCGTGTCAGGCGCTGCCTGTGAGTGCGCGTGTGTGTCAGGCGCTGCGTGTGAGTGCGCGTGTCTGTCAGGCGCTGCGTGTGAGTGCGTGTGCGCATGTCTGTCAGGTGCTGCGTGTGAGTGCGTGTGCGCGTGTCTGTCAGGTGCTGCGTGTGAGTGCGCGTGTCTGTCAGGCGCTGCGTGTGTCAGGCGCTGCGTGTCTGTGTCTGTCAGGCGCTGCGCGTCTGTGTGTGTCAGGCGCTGCGCGTCTGTGTGTGTGTGTCAGGCGCTGCGCGTCTGTGTGTGTGTGTCAGGCGCTGCGCGTCTATGTCAGGTGCTGCGCGTCTGTGTGTGTGTGTCAGGTGCTGCGCGTCTGTGTGTGTGTGTCAGGTGCTGCGTGCCTGTGTGTGTCAGGCGCTGCGCGTCTGTGTGTGTCAGGCGCTGCACGTCTGTGTGTGTGTGTCAGGTGCTGCGTGTGAGTGTGTGCGTGTGTCAGGTCCGTGTGAGTGTCATGTGCTGCGTCTGTGTGTGTGTGTGTGTCAGGTGCTGCCTGTGTGTGTGTGTGTCAGGTGCTGCATGTCTGTATGTGTGTGGGTGTGTCAAGTGCTGCATATTTGTGTGTGTGTGTGTCAGGTGCTGCATGTCTGTGTGTGTGTCTGTCAGGTGCTGCATGTCAGGCGCTGCATGTCTGCGTGTGTATGTGTCAGGCGCTGCATGTCTGAATGTCAGGTGCTGTGTGTGTGTGTGTGTGTGTGTGTGTCAGGTGCTGCGTTTGTGTGTGTCAGGTGCTGCATGTCAAGTGCTGCGTGTCTGCGTGTGTCAGGTGCTGCGTGTCTGCGTGTGTCAGGTGCTGCATGTCTGCGTGTGTCAGGTGCTGCGTGTGTGTGTCAGGTGCTGCATGTGTGTGTGTGTGTGTAAGGTGCTGCGTGTGAGTATGTCAGGTGCTGCGTGTGAGTGCATGTGTCAGGTGCGTGAGTGTGTGTGTCAGGTGCTGCGTGTGTGTCAGGTGCTGCGTGTGTGTGTCAGGTGCTGCGTGTGTGTGTGTGTCAGGCGCTGCGCGTGTGTGTGTGTCAGGCGCTGCGCGTCTGTGTGTGTCAGGCGCTGCGCGTCTGTGTGTGTCAGGCGCTGCGCGTCTGTGTGTGTCAGGCGCTGCGCGTCTGTGTGTCAGGCGCTGCGCGTCTGTGTGTGTCAGGCGCTGCGCGTCTGTGTGTGTCAGGCGCTGCGCGTCTGTGTGTGTCAGGCGCTGCGCGTCTGTGTGTGTCAGGCGCTGCGCGTCTGTGTGTGTCAGGCGCTGCGTGTGAATGTGTGCGTGTGTGTCAGGTCCGTGTGAGTGTCAGGTGATGCGTCTGGGGACGGCGGGGAGGGATGGACGGACACAGCAGGGAGGGCGGGGGGGATGGACGGACACAGCAGGGAGGGCGGGGGGGGATGGACGGACACAGCAGGGAGGGCGGCGGGGGGGATGGACGGACACAGCAGGGAGGGCGGCGGGGGGGATGGACGGACACAGCAGGGAGGGCGGGGGGGGATGGACGGACACAGCAGGGAGGGCGGGGGGGATGGGAGGGCAGGGGGGGATGGACGGACACAGCAGGGAGGGCGGGGGGGATGGACGGAGACAGCAGGGAGGGCAGGGGGGGGATGGACGGACACAGCAGGGAGGGCGGGGGGGGATGGACGGACACAGCAGGGAGGGCGGGGGGATGGGCGGACACAGCAGGGAGGGCGGGGGGGGATGGACGGACACAGCAGGGAGGGCGGGGGGGATGGACGGACACAGCAGGGAGGGCGGGGGGGATGGACGGACAGCAGGGAGGGCGGGGGGAGGATGGACGGACACAGCAGGGAGAGCGGGGGGGGATGGACGGACACAGCAGGGAGGGCGGGGGGGATGGACGGACACAGCAGGGAGGGCGGGGGGGGATGGACGGACACAGCAGGGAGGGCGGGGGGGATGGACGGACACAGCAGGGAGGGCGGGGGGGATGGACGGACACAGCAGGGAGGGCGGGGGGGGGTGGACGGAAACAGCAGGGAGGGCGGGGGGGGGGATGGACGGACACAGCAGGGAGGGCGGGGGGGGGATGGACGGACACAGCAGGGAGGGCGGGGGGGGGATGGACGGACACAGCAGGGAGGGCGGGGGGGATGGACGGACACAGCAGGGAAGGCGGGGGGGATGGACGGATACAGCAGGGAGGGCGGGGGGGTGGACGGACACAGCAGGGATATGGACGGACACAGCAGGGAGGGCGGGGGGGATGGACGGACACAGCAGGGCGGGCGGGGGGGATGGACGGACACAGCAGGGAGGGCGGGGGGGGGGGGGTGGACGGACACAGCAGGGAGGGCGGGGATGGACGGACACAGCAGGGAGGGCGGGGGGGGGGGATGGACAGACACAGCAGGGATATGGACGGACACAGCAGGGAGGGCGGGGGGGATGGACGGACACAGCAGGGAGGGCGGGGGGGGGGGGGGTGGACGGACACAGCAGGGAGGGCGGGGGCGGTGGACGTCCACAGCAGGGAGGGCGGGGGGGGTGGACGGACACAGCAGGGAGGGCGGGGGGGGATGGACGGACACAGCAGGGAGGGCGGGGGGGATGGACGGACACAGCAGGGAGGGCGGGGGGGGGGATGGACGGACACAGCAGGGAGGGCGGGGGGGGGGTGGACGTACACAGCAGGGAGGGCGGGGGGGTGGACGTACACAGCAGGGAGGGCGGGGGGGATGGGCGTACACAGCAGGGAGGGCGGGGGGGATGGGCGTACACAGCAGGGAGGGCGGGGGGGGGATGGGCGGACACAGCAGGGAGGGCGGGGGGGATGGGCGGACACAGCAGGGAGGGCGGGGGGGGTGGGCGGACACAGCAGGGAGGGCGGGGGGGTGGGCGTACACAGCAGGGAGGGCGGGGGGGATGGGCGGACACAGCAGGGAGGGCGGGGGGGGATGGGCGGACACAGCAGGGAGGGCGGGGGGGGATGGGCGGACACAGCAGGGAGGGCGGGGGGGTGGGCGTACACAGCAGGGAGGGCGGGGGGGGTGGGAGTACACAGCAGGGAGGGCGGGGGGATGGGCGTACACAGCAGGGAGGGCGGGGGGGATGGGCGTACACAGCAGGGAGGGCGGGGGGGGTGGGCGTACACAGCAGGGAGGGCGGGGGGGTGGGCGTACACAGCAGGGAGGGCGGGGGGGATGGGCGTAGACAGCAGGGAGGGCGGGGGGGATGGGCGTAGACAGCAGGGAGGGCGGGGGGGATGGGCGTAGACAGCAGGGAGGGCGGGGGGGGATGGGCGTAGACAGCAGGGAGGGCGGGGGGATGGGCGTAGACAGCAGGGAGGGCGGGGGGGGATGGGCGTAGACAGCAGGGAGGGCGGGGGGGGGATGGGCGTAGACAGCTGGGAGGGCGGGGGGGGGTGGGCGTAGACAGCTGGGAGGGCGGGGGGGGATGGGCGTAGACAGCAGGGAGGGCGGGGGGGGATGGGCGTAGACAGCAGGGAGGGCGGGGGGGGATGGGCGTAGACAGCAGGGAGGGCGGGGGGGGATGGGCGTAGACAGCAGGGAGGGCGGGGGGGGATGGGCGTAGACAGCAGGGAGGGCGGGGGGGATGGGCGTAGACAGCAGGGAGGGCGGGGGGGATGGGCGTAGACAGCAGGGAGGGCGGGGGGGATGGGCGTAGACAGCAGGGAGGGCGGGGGGGGATGGGCGTAGACAGCAGGGAGGGCGGGGGGGGATGGGCGTAGACAGCAGGGAGGGCGGGGGGGGATGGGCGTAGACAGCAGGGAGGGCGGGGGGGGGATGGGCGTAGACAGCAGGGGGGGGGGGGGGATGGGGGGGAGGGGGGGGAGGGTAGAGGGGAGGGCGGGGGGGGATGGGCGTAGACAGCAGGGAGGGCGGGGGGGGATGGGCGTAGACAGCAGGGAGGGCGGGGGGGGATGGGCGTAGACAGCAGGGAGGGCGGGGGGGGGATGGGCGTAGACAGCAGGGAGGGCGGGGGGGATGGGCGTAGACAGCAGGGAGGGCGGGGGGGGATGGGCGTAGACAGCAGGGAGGGCGGAGGACGGACACGGCAGGACGGACACAGCAGGCCGGGCGGACACAGCAGGGCGGGCGGGCGGCCGGGCACAGCAGGGCGGGCACAGCATCGGAGGACGGACACAGCAGGCCGGGCGGACACGGCCGGGCGGGCAGGCGGGGGACGGACACAGCAGGGCGGCCGGGCGGACACAGCAGGGCGGCCGGGCGGGCGGACACAGCAGGGCGGCCGGGCGGGCGGACACAGCAGGGCGGCCGGGCGGGCGGACACAATAGGGCGGGAGAAGTATAAGAAAAATAAGGAAGGATGGCATACATCCTGCCGACGCTCCCGCTGAGTTAAGTGGGCCCGGCTTCCTCCGAGCTGCGGCTATCTCCTCCCGCTGACACTCCTGAAGGGGACCCGGCTTCTGCTCCGTCGTTCTCCTCCCCCAGTAAGGCTCCCTCCGTCGCTCACGTCCCGCGATCTCCTCCGGGTCTTGTAGAGGCTCCCTCCTTCTCGTCCTCCCGCCGCCTGCAGCTGTCCTCGTCATGCACGAGACACTGCTTCCCGCGCTCTCCTCGTGCACAACTTGACAAGCTCATCTATGTTCACCCCCTGCTGGCGGCCACTGCGCAGGCGCAACAAATTGAAAAGCCCTATCTTTAAAATGGGGCATATTTTACTTAATTAAAAAAAAACTATAACTTTTTGAAAAACCACAACCCCAAAAGGCACTACACTGGGACATACTCTATCTAATAAAACAAACCCCAAGTCTTAATTTGTCCTCTATCCTGAGTTATGCCTTCCCAAAAAAATCCTCATTCACTCTATAGGAAAACCATGTCAAAAAGCCACAGAGGGAGTGGCAGAAAAAAACTGACAGTTGGAACTTTAGCTTACTCTCAATTCCTCATTTTTTATTATTTTGCCCTGAAATTTGGCATGCACCAGCGGGTGACGATTCTACACGTCCATGCCAAATTTCAGCTCGGTACGTCCAATCAGTTTTGAGGTGTAGCCCCTCAAACACCATGCCCCCATCTCAGAAGTTCCCTATGGGAGAATTCCGTTTGTTCGATTCAGCCTTAATATAAGGGCACGACCGTGCCCTTATAATAAATATATATATATATATATATATATATATATATATAACATACATATAAGCGGATTGTCTGGAGCCTTCTGGTCCCTAGTGACATTAATGTGTTCTGAATGTGTATGATCATGTACTGAATGCCCCAGTTGTGGATCTACCAGGAAACATTATAGTCGACAGAAAACCTAGTATTCGTCGACAGCAGGGAGTAGTAAAATAACATTCTTGCAACCCCGAGGGGTCCGAGGGAAGTATACATATAATTTTAATATCACTCCACCACAAATACTACCATGGTTGTGCACGAGCTACAGGCCCATGGAACCGTACCACACATATACATAAAAATATACATACAGGGATAAATTAGTTACCGCATGTCCATTTACACCAGGTAATAACGGTTGGTGCCGTCAGGGTCACCCACATACTACTGTGCCTCCCAAACCTTGTTTTCTTTTAACAAGCATACCACTACCGACCTGTTGACTCAGCATCTACTGTATCAAGTACCAAACAGGCATCGGCGGTGATCCGGACCACTTGTCCAGTAAGTCCCATTGGACTGGCTTCTCTTCCTGAAGTCCAGACGTTTGTAAAGGGAGTGCTGCATATTCAGCCCCCTTTTGTGCCTTCAGTGGCACCTTGGGATCTTAATGTGGTGTTGAGTTTCCTGAAGTCACACTGGTTTGAGCCACTCAAAACCGTGGAGTTAAAATTTCTCACGTGGAAGGTGGTCATGCTATTAGCCTTGGCTTCAGCTAGGCGGGTGTCAGAATTGGCGGCTTTGTCACATAAAAGCCCCTATCTGGTTTACCATATGGACAGGGCAGAATTGCGGACCCGTCCACAATTTCTGCAAAAAGTGGTGTCATCCTTTCATATGAACCAACCTATTGTGGTGCCTGTGGCTACTCGTGACTTGGAGGATTCCGAGTTACTAGATGTGGTCAGGGCTTTGAAGGTTTATGTAGCCAGAACGGCTAGGGTCAGGAAAACAGAGTCTTTGTTTATCCTGTATGCTTCCAACAAGCTTGGTGCTCCTGCCTCAAAGCAAACTATTGCTCGCTGGATCTGTAACACGATTCAGCAGGCTCATTCTGCGGCTGGGTTGCCGCTGTCTAAATAAGTTAAGGCCCATTCCACAGGGAAGGTGGGCTCTTCTTGGGCGGCTGCCCGAGGGGTCTCGGCATTACAGCTTTGCCGAGCGGCTACTTGGTCAGGTTCAAACACCTTTGCAAAGTTCTACAGGTTTGATACCCTGGCTGAGGAGGACCTTGTGTTTGCTCATTCGGTGCTGCAGAGTCATCCGCACTCTCCCGCCCGTTTGGGAGCTTTGGTATAATCCCCATGGTCCTTACGGAGTCCCCAGCATCCACTAGGACGTTAGAGAAAATAAGATTTTACTTACCGGTAAATCTATTTCTCGTAGTCCGTAGTGGATGCTGGGCGCCCGTCCCAAGTGCGGACTTCTTCTGCAATACTTGTATATAGTTATTGCTTACATAAGGGTTATGTTGGTTGCATCAGGGTTGATCTGTTGCTCCGTTGTTGTTCATACTGTTAACTGGGTAAGTTTATCACGAGTTATACGGTGTGATTGGTGTGACTGGTATGAGTCTTGCCCTGGATTCCAAAATCCTTTCCTTGTACTGTCAGCTCTTCCGGGCACAGTTTCTCTAACTGAGGTCTGGAGGAGGGACATAGAGGGAGGAGCCAGAGCACACCAGTATCCAAATTCTTTCTTAAAGTGCCCCGTCTCCTGCGGAGCCCGTCTATTCCCCATGGTCCTTACGGAGTCCCCAGCATCCACTAGGACGTTAGAGAAATGTTTAAAACCAATGTTGCAACATCAAGGGATTAGCATATGCTGGTGACTAGTCACAAATGTAATTGTGTATCATATATTATAACAAGCTACAAATATACACCATTTACGGCCATCTCAAATTGTCTGATAGATTTCCTTCATGCATAATAAAAACAAATGTAGGGGACAACACTCTACAGAAATAGTTTTAAAAGGTGCAGCAGGTATGGAAGTTCAAATAATTGCATACCATGAAGTGGTGATCGAATTTTACATCATTTTACTGATTTCTCAAATATTACTGCTCCACACTAGATTTTTAATCACATACATGTATACATTTAGCAATACATTTATCATATCCAGTGCCAGCCTGTGCTTAATTTATTTGGTAAGCAAATATAAATTTTGGCGGCCCTTGATGAGATAAACTGAATAAAGGGACAGTGCACGTCGAAGGCATGCATTGCAAAAATAAGATTTTACTCACCGGTAAATCTATTTCTCGTAGTCCGTAGTGGATGCTGGGAACTCCGTAAGGACCATGGGGAATAGCGGCTCCGCAGGAGACTGGGCACAACTAAAGAAAGCTTTAGGACTACCTGGTGTGCACTGGCTCCTCCCTCTATGACCCTCCTCCAGACCTCAGTTAGGATACTGTGCCCGGAAGAGCTGACACAATTAGGAAAGGATTTTGAATCCCGGGTAAGACTCATACCTGCCACACCAATCACACCGTATAACTCGTGATACTATACCCAGTTAACAGTATGAAATATAACTGAGCCTCTCAACAGATGGCTCAACAATAACCCTTTAGTTAAACAATAACTATATACAAGTATTGCAGACAATCCGCACTTGGGACGGGCGCCCAGCATCCACTACGGACTACGAGAAATAGATTTACCGGTGAGTAAAATCTTATTTTCTCTGACGTCCTAGTGGATGCTGGGGACTCCGTAAGGACCATGGGGATTATACCAAAGCTCCCAAACGGGCGGGAGAGTGCGGATGACTCTGCAGCACCGAATGAGCAAACTCTAGGTCCTCCTCAGCCAGGGTATCAAACTTGTAGAATTTAGCAAATGTGTTTGACCCCGACCAAGTAGCTGCTCGGCAAAGTTGTAAAGCCGAGACCCCTCGGGCAGCCGCCCAAGAAGAGCCCACCTTCTTCGTGGAATGGGCTTTTACAGATTTAGGATGCGGCAGTCCAGCCGCAGAATGTGCAAGTTGAATCGTGCTACAGATCCAGCGAGCAATAGTCTGCTTTGAAGCAGGCGCACCCAACTTGTTGGGCGCATGCAGGATAAATAGCGAGTCAGTCTTTCTGACTCCAGCTGTCCTGGAAACAGAGATTTTTAGGGCCCGGACTACGTCCAGCAACTTGGAGTCCTCCAAGTCACCAGTAGCCGCAGGCACCACAATAGGCTGGTTCAAATGAAACGCTGAAACCACCTATGGGAGAAATTGGGGACGAGTCCTCAATTCCGCCCTATCCATATGGAAAATCAGATAAGGGCTTTTACAAGACAAAGCCGCCAATTCTGACACACGCCTGACCGAAGCCAAGGCCAACAGCATGACCACTTTCCACGTGAGATATTTTAGTTCCACGGTTTTAAGTGGTTCAAACCAATGCGACTTTAGGAAATCCAACACCACGTTGAGATCCCAAGGTGCCACTGGGGGCACAAAAGGGGGCTGAATATGCAGCACTCCCTTAACAAATGTCTGAACTTCAGGTAGTGAAGCCAGTTCTTTTTGGAAGAAAATCGATAGAGCCGAAATCTGGACCTTAATGGAACCCAATTTTAGGCCCATAGTCACCCCTGACTGTAGGAAGTGCAGAAATCGACCTAGCTGAATTCCTCCGTTGGGGCCTTCCTGGCCTCATACCACGCAACATATTTCCGCCATATGCGGTGATAATGGTTTGCGGTCACTTCTTTCCTAGCTTTACTTAGCGTAGGGATAACTTCCTCCGGAATGCCCTTTTCCTTCAGGATCCGGTGTTCAACCGACATGCCGTCAAACGCAGCCGCGGTAAGTCTTGGAACAGACAGGGCCCCTGCTGCAGCAGGTCCTGTCTGAGCGGCAGAGGCCATGGGTACTCTGAGATCATTTCTTGAAGTTCCGGGTACCAAGATCTTCTTGGCCAATCCGGAACCACGAGTATAGTTCTTACTCCTCTCCTTCTTATTATTCTCAGTACCTTGGGTATGAGAGGCAGAGGAAGGAACACATACACCGACTGGTACACCCACGGTGTTACCAGAGCGTCCACAGCTATCGCCCGAGGGTCCCTTGACCTGGTGCAATAACATTTTAGCTTTTTGTTGAGGCGGGACGCCATCATGTCCACCTGTGGCCCTTCCCAATGGTGTACAATCATTTGGAAGACTTCTGGATGAAGTCCCCACTCTCCCGGGTGGAGGTCGTGTCTGCTGAGAAAGTCTGCTTCCCAGTTGTCCACTCCGGGAATGAACACTGCTGACAGTGCTAACACATGATTTTCCGCCCATCTGAGAATCCTTGTGCCATTGCCATCCTGCTTCTTGTGCCGCCCTGTCGGTTTACATGGGCGACCGCCGTGATGTTGTCTGACTAGATCAGCACCGGCTGGTTTTGAAGCAGGGGTCTTGCCTGACTTAGGGCACTGCAAATGGCCCTTAGTTCCAGAATATTTATGTGTAGGGAAGTCTCCTGACTTGACCATTGTCCTTGGAAGTTTCTTCCCTGTGTGACTGCCCCCCAACCTCGAAGGCTGGCATCCGAGGTCACCAGGACCCAGTCCTGTATGCCGAATCTGCGGCCCTCTGGAAGATGAGCACTCTGCAGCCATCACAACAGCGACACCCTGGCCCTTGGAGACAGGGTTATCAGCCGATGCATCTGAAGATGCGATCCGGACCACCTGTCCAACAGATCCCACTGAAAGATCCTTGCATGGAACCCTCCGAATGGAATTGCTTCGTAAGAAGCTACCATCTTTCCCAGGACTCGCGTGCAATGGTGCACCGACACCTGTTTTGGTTTTAGAAGGTCTCTGACTAGAGATGACAACTCCTTGGCCTTCTCCTCCGGGAGAAACACTTTTTTCTGTTCTGTGTCGAGAACCATCCCCAGGAACAGTAGACGCTGATGAAGCCGCTGAAACAGACCCTGAGGCGGAGAAACGCGTTTGTGGGCATACCAGAGGAGTTGTGAGTCAGGAGAGTACTCTCCATCATCTGCTACTAGCATTCGGGTGGCTTTCAAACCCTCATTACCGGCTGGTGAACTGTTTTTTCCTTACCCCAGTGCACAGGGGAAGGAATGTTTTTATTATCAGGCTGATTCTTGTAACAGCCATCAAGGATAAAGCTGCTAGTGGGTGCTTCTGCTAAACGCACTCTAGTCCTTGTGGAAACGCATCACATCATAACAAATCACATTATTATATGTGCCTCACCTAATTAACCAAACTAACCGTGTGAGAAGTGGCTGCCTAAAGGTTGTAGCTTAATAGAGAGCATTTGCCTAATGCAGTTCTTTCTGGACTGGATCTAACATTGTCGACTAACTCTGATTTATACCTCCCACAAAAAGGAAAGTGGTTGGAAGGTTTTTCTGCACACTGCCTCTAATTAACAAATGTATACATAAGGGACTTACTGGGTACAAATTAACCCATTGTGCAGTTGGAATTGGAAACATACTAACATATTCTTCAGTCTTTTAATGGAATGCATGCATGCCTAACCTACTAATTATTGATTAATTCATTGTGAAACCTATCTGATTTTTTCTTATATATATTTTTATTATCTGATTGGAGGTGCAGACTAGTTTATGCATATCGTGATAATAGTACAATACTAATGCATAGGAAAGTGTATCAGGTAAAAGCAGTGATAGGTTATTAATTAAGGGTGACAACAGAAGTATATCATGTGTGATGTTTTAGGAATCATGTCAATAATTGTTTTATAATTGTTATACTGGCCGGTATATGTTTGTATTTATAGCATTGTATTTTTTATCAGTAAAGAAAATAATTTCAATACTAAGTGAATAGCGCTTTCTCATTTTTTGTTTGTTGTAGGAACCAGCTGCGACTTCGGAATGTTCAGGATCCAGCCGTGCTGTTGTAGCACTGCCCCAGCTAGTGCTACTCCGATCAACAACTGTTCCCTGGACCTCGCCTTTATAAGGAGATCGTCCAAGTACGGGATAATTATAACTCCCTTCCTTCGAAGGAGTATCATCATCTCTGCCATTACCTTGGTAAATACCCTCGGTGCCGTGGACAGACCAAACGGCAACGTCTGGAATTGGTAATGACAGTCCTGTACCACAAATCTGAGGTACTCCTGGTGAGGGGGGCAAATGGGGACATGCAGGTAAGCATCCTTGATGTCCAGTGATACCATGTAATCCCCTTCGTCCAGGCTTGCAATAACCGCCCTGAGCGATTCCATTTTGAACTTGAACCTTCGTATATAAGTGTTCAAGGATTTCAATTTTAAAATGGGTCTCACCGAACTGTCCGGTTTCGGTACCACAAACATTGTGGAGTAGTAACCCCGTCCCTGTTGAAGAAGGGGTACCTTGACTATCACCTGCTGCGAATACAGCTTGTGAATTGCCTCCAGCACTTCTGTCTGAGGGAGCTGTCGGCAAGGCAGATTTGAGGAAACGGCGAGGGGGAGACGTCTCGAATTCCAGCTTGTACTCCTGAGATACTACCTGTAGAATCCAGGGATCCACCCGTGAGCGAGCCCACTGGTCGCTGAAATTCTTGAGACGGGCCCCTACCGTACCTGGCTCCGCCTGTGGAGCCCCAGCGTCATGCGGTGGACTTAGAGGAAGCGGGGGAGGACTTTTGTTCCTGGGAACTGGCTGTATGCTGCAGCTTTTTCCCTCTACCTTTGCCTCTGGGCAGAAAGGACGCGCCTTTAACCCGCTTGCCTTTCTGGGGCCAAAAGGACTGTACCTGATAATACGGTGCTTTCTTTGGCTGTGAGGGAACATGGGGCAAAATGTTGATTTCCCAGCTGTAGCTGTGGAAACGAGGTCCGAGAGACCATCCCCAAACAACTCCTCACCCTTGTAAGGCAAAACTGCCATGTGCCTTTTAGAATCAGCATCACCTGTCCACTGCCGAGTTCCTGGCAGAAATGGACATTGCGTTTATTTTAGATGCCAGTCGGCAATTATCCCTCTGTGCATCTCTCATGTATAAGACTGCGTCTTTAATATGCTCTATGGTGAGCAACATAGTGTCCCTGTCTTAAGGTACAGAGAATCTGACCACGCAGCTGCAGCACTGCACGTTCATGCTGAAGCAATAGCTGGTCTCAGTATAATGCCTGAGTGTGTATATACAGACTTCAGGATAGCCTCCTGCATTCTATCTGCAGGCTCCTCTAGGGCGGCCGTGTCCTGAGACGGTAGTGCCACCTCCTTTGACAGACGTGTGAGCGCTTTATCCACCCTAGGGGATGTCTCCCAATGTGACCTATCCTCTGGCGGGAAAGGGTACGCCATTAGTAACCTTTAAGAAATTACCAGTTTCTTATCGGGGGAAACTCACGCTTCTTCACACATTTAGTTCATCAGATGGGGGAAAAACTACTGGAAGCTTTTTTCTCCCCAAACATAATACCCTTTTTTGTGGTACCTGGGGTAATATCAGAAATGTGCAACACATTTTTTTTATTGCCGTAATCATGTAACGGGTGGCTCTATTGGAATGTACAGTAGTCTCATCGTCGACGACACTGGAGTCAGTATCCGTGTCGACATCTGTGTCTGCCATCTGAGGTAGTGGGCGTTTTAGGGCCCCTGATGGCTTTTGAGACGCCTGGGCAGGCACGGGCTGAGAAGCCGGCTGTCCCACATCTGCTATGTCGTCAAACCTTTTATGTAAGGAGCTGACACTGTCACGTAATTCCTTCCACATGTCCATCCACTCAGGTGTCGACCCCGCAGGGGGTGACATCACATTTATCGGCATCTGCTCCGCCTCCACATAAGCCTCCTCATCAAACATGTCGACACAGCCGTACCGACACACCGCACACACACAGGGAATGCTCTGACTGAGGACAGGACCCCACAAAGTCCTTTGGGAAGACAGAGAGAGAGTATGCCAGCACACACCAGAGCGCTATATAATGCAGGGATTCACACTACCCACAGTGATTTTTCCCTTATAGCTGCTATAATACACAGATTTGCGCCTAAATTTAGTGCCCCCCCTCTCTTTTTAACCCTTTGAGCCTGAAACTACAGGGGAGAGCCTGGGGAGCTGTCTTCCAGCTGCACTGTGAAGAGAAAATGGCGCCAGTGTGCTGAGGGAGATAGCCCCGCCCCTTTTTCGGCTGACTTCTCCCGCTCTTATAATCATAATGTGGCAGGGGTATTTTACAAATATATAGCTTATTAGGCTATATTATGTGTGATTTGCCACTCTTAAGGTATTCTAATTGCTGCCCAGGGCGCCCCCCCCCAGCGCCCTGCACCCATCAGTGACCGGAGTATGTGGTGTGCACAGGGAGCAATGGCGCACAGCTGCAGTGCTGTGCGCTACCTTAATGTAGACCGGAGTCTTCTGCCGCCGATTTCCTGGACGTTCTTCTTGCTTCTGGCTCTGCAAGGGGGACGGCGGCGCGGCTCCGGGACTGGACGACCGAGGCTGGGCCTGTGTTCGATCCCTCTGGAGCTAATGGTGTCCAGTAGCCTAAGAAGCCCAAGCTAGCTGCAAGCAGGTAGGTCCGCTTCTCTCCCCTAAGTCCCTCGTAGCAGTGAGTCTGTTGCCAGCAGATCTCACTGAAAATAAGAATTTACTTACCGATAATTCTATTTCTCGTAGTCCGTAGTGGATGCTGGGGACTCCGTAAGGACCATGGGGAATAGCGGCTCCGCAGGAGACTGGGCACAAAAGTAAAAGCTTTAGGACTACCTGGTGTGCACTGGCTCCTCCCCCTATGACCCTCCTCCAAGCCTCAGTTAGGATACTGTGCCCGGACGAGCGTACACAATAAGGAAGGATATTGAATCCCGGGTAAGACTCATACCAGCCACACCAATCACACCGTACAACCTGTGATCTGAACCCAGTTAACAGCATGATAACAGAGGAGCCTCTGAAAAGATGGCTCACAACAATAATAACCCGATTTTTGTAACAATAACTATGTACAAGTATTGCAGACAATCCCCACTTGGGATGGGCGCCCAGCATCCACTACGGACTACGAGAAATAGAATTATCGGTAAGTAAATTCTTATTTTCTCTAACGTCCTAAGTGGATGCTGGGGACTCCGTAAGGACCATGGGGATTATACCAAAGCTCCCAAACGGGCGGGAGAGTGCGGATGACTCTGCAGCACCGAATGAGAGAACTCAAGGTCCTCCTCAGCCAGTGTATCAAATTTGTAGAATTTAGCAAACGTGTTTGCCCCTGACCAAGTAGCTGCTCGGCAAAGTTGTAAAGCTGAGACCCCTCGGGCAGCCGCCCAAGATGAGCCCACTTTCCTTGTGGAATGGGCTTTTACAGATTTTGGCTGTGGCAGGCCTGCCACAGAATGTGCAAGCTGAATTGTACTACAAATCCAACGAGCAATAGTCTGCTTAGAAGCAGGAGCACCCAGCTTGTTGGGTGCATACAGGATAAATAGCGAGTCAGATTTTCTGACTCCAGCCGTCCTGGAAACATATATTTTCAGGGCCCTGACTACGTCCAGCAACTTGGAGTCCTCCAAGTCCCTAGTAGCCGCAGGCACCACAATAGGCTGGTTCAAGTGAAATGCTGAAAACCACCTTAGGGAGAAATTGAGGACGAGTCCTCAATTCTGCCCTGTCCGTATGAAAAATTAGGTAAGGGCTTTTATAGGATAAAGCCGCCAATTCTGAGACACGTCTGGCTGAAGCCAGGGCTAACAGCATTACCACCTTCCCTGTGAGATATTTTAAGTCCACAGTGGAAAGTGGTTCAAACCAATGTGATTTTAGGAATCCCAAAACTACATTTAGATCCCAAGGTGCCACTGGAGGCACAAAAGGAGGTTGTATATGCAGTACCCCCTTGACAAACGTCTGTACTTCAGGAACTGAAGCCAGTTCTTTTTGGAAGAAAACCGACAGGGCCGAAATCTGAACCTTAATGGACCCTAATTTTAGGCCCATAGACAGTCCTGTTTGCAGGAAATGCAGGAAACGACCCAGTTGAAATTCCTCTGTAGGGGCCTTCCTGGCCTCGCACCACGCAACATATTTACGCCAAATACGGTGATAATGTTGTACGGTTACATCCTTCCTGGCTTTGATCAGGGTAGGGATGACTTCATCCGGAATGCCTTTTTCCTTCAGGATCCGGCGTTCAACCGCCATGCCGTCAAACGCAGCCGCGGTAAGTCTTGGAAGAGACAGGGTCCCTGCTGGAGCAGGTCCTTTCTTAGAGGTAGAGGCCACGGGTCCTCTGTGAGCATCTCTTGAAGTTCCGGGTACCAAGTCCTTCTTGGCCAATCCGGAGACACGAGTATAGTCCTTACTCCTCTCCTTCTTATGATCCTCAGTACCTTGGGTATGAGAGGCAGAGGAGGGAACACATACACTGACTGGTACACCCATGGTGTTACCAGAGCGTCCACAGCTATTGCCTGAGGGTCCCTTGACCTGGCGCAATATCTGTCTAGTTTTTTGTTGAGGCGGGACGCCATCATGTCCACCTTTGGTTTTTCCCAACGGTTCACAATCATGTGGAAGACTTCTGGGTGAAGTCCCCACTCCCCCGGGTGGAGGTCGTGTCTGCTGAGGAAGTCTGCTTCCCAGTTGTCCACACCCGGAATGAACACTGCTGACAGTGCTATCACATGATTTTCTGCCCAGCGAAGAATCCTTGCAACTTCTGTCATTGCCCTCCTGCTTCTTGTGCCGCCCTGTCTGTTTACGTGGGCGACTGCCGTGATGTTGTCCGACTGGATCAGCACCGGCTGACCTTGAAGCAGAGGTCTTGCTAGGCTCAGAGTATTGTAGATGGCTCTTAGCTCCAGGATATTTATGTGAAGTGATGTCTCCAGGCTTGACCACAAGCCATGGAAATTTCTTCCCTGTGTGACTGCTCCCCAGCCTCTCAGGCTGGCATCCGTGGTCACCAGGACCCAGTCCTGAATGCCGAATCTGCGGCCCTCTAGAAGATGAGCACTCTGCAACCACCACAGGAGAGACACCCTTGTCCTTGGAGACAGGGTTATCCGCTGATGCATCTGAAGATGCGATCCGGACCATTTGTCCAGCAGATCCCACTGAAAAGTTCTTGCGTGGAATCTGCCGAATGGAATCGCTTCGTAAGAAGCCACCATTTTTCCCAGGACCCTTGTGCATTGATGCACTGACACTTGGCCTGGTTTTAGGAGGTTCCTGACTAGCTCGGATAACTCCCTGGCTTTCTCCTCCGGGAGAAACACCTTTTTCTGGACTGTGTCCAGAATCATCCCTAGGAACAGCAGACGTGTCGTCGGAATCAGCTGCAATTTTGGAATATTTAGAATCCACCCGTACTGTCGTAGTACTACTTGAGATAGTGCTACTCCGAACTCTAACTGTTCCCTGGACCTTGCCCTTATCAGGAGATCGTCCAAGTAAGGGATAATTAAGACGCCTTTTCTTCGAAGAAGAATCATAATTTCGGCCATTACCTTGGTAAAGACCCGGGGTGCCGTGGACAATCCAAACGGCAGCGTCTGAAACTGATAGTGACAGTTCTGTACCACAAACCTGAGGTACCCTTGGTGAGAAGGGCAAATTGGGACATGGAGGTAAGCATCCTTGATGTCCAGAGACACCATATAGTCCCCTTCTTCCAGGTTCGCTATCACTGCTCTGAGTGACTCCATCTTGAATTTGAACCTTTGTATGTAAGTGTTCAAGGATTTCAGATTTAAAATAGGTCTCACCGAGCCGTCCGGCTTCGGTACCACAAACAGCGTGGAATAATACCCCTTTCCCTGTTGTAGGAGGGGTACCTTGATTATCACCTGCTGGGAATACAGCTTGTGAATGGCTTCCAATACCGCCTCCCTGTCGGAGGGAGACGTTGGTAAAGCAGACTTCAGGAACCGGCGAGGGGGAGACGTCTCGAATTCCAATTTGTACCCCTGAGATACTACCTGCAGGATCCAGGGGTCCACTTGCGAGTGAGCCCACTGCGCGCTGAAATTCTTGAGACGGGCCCCCACCGTGCCTGAGTCCGCTTGTAAGGCCCCAGCGTCATGCTGAAGACTTGGCAGAAGCGGGGGAGGGCTTCTGTTCCTGGGAAGAGGCTGCCTGCTGCAGTCTTTTTCCCCTTCCTCTGCCCCAGGGCAGATATGAGTGGCCTTTTGCCCGCTTGCCCTTATGGGGACGAAAGGATTGAGCCTGAAAAGACGGTGTCTTTTTCTGCTGAGAGGTGACCTGGGGTAAAAAGGTGGATTTCCCAGCCGTTGCCGTGGCCACCAGATCCGATAGACCGACCCCAAATAACTCCTCCCCTTTATACGGCAATACTTCCATATGCCGTTTGGAATCCGCATCACCTGACCACTGTCGCGTCCATAACCCTCTTCTGGCAGAAATGGACAGCGCACTTACTCTTGATGCCAGAGTGCAAATATCCCTCTGTGCATCTCGCATATATAGAAATGCATCCTTTAAATGCTCTATAGTCAATAATATACTGTCCCTGTCCAGGGTATCAATATTTTCAGTCAGGGAATCCGACCAAGCCACCCCAGCACTGCACATCCAGGCTGAGGCGATTGCTGGTCTCAGTATAACACCAGTATGTGTGTATATACTTTTTAGGATATTTTCCAGCTTCCTATCAGCTGGCTCCTTGAGGGCGGCCGTATCCGGAGACGGTAGTGCCACCTGTTTAGACAAGTGTGTGAGCGCCTTATCTACCCTAGGGGGTGTTTCCCAACGCGCCATAACCTCTGGCGGGAAAGGGTATAATGCCAATAATTTTTTAGAAATTAGCAGTTTTTTATCGGAGGAAACCCACGCTTCATCACACACCTCATTTAATTCATCTGATTCAGGAAAAACTACGGGTAGTTTTTTCACACCCCACATAATACCCTTTTTTGTGGTACTTGTAGTATCAGAAATGTTCAAAACCTCCTTCATTGCCGTGATCATATAACGTGTGGCCCTACTGGAAAATACGTTTGTTTCCTCACCGTCGACACTGGAGTCAGTGTCCGTGTCTGGGTCTGGGTCGACCATCTGCGGTAACGGGCGCTTTAGAGCCCCTGACGGTGTTTGAGACGCCTGGACAGGTATTAACTGTTTTTCCGGCTGTCTCATGTCGTCAACAGTCTTTTGTAAAGTGCTGACGCTATCACGTAATTCCTTCCATACGACCATCCAGTCAGGTGTCGACTCCCTAGGGGGTGACATCACTATTACAGGCAATTGCTCCGCCTCCATACCATTTTCCTCCTCATACATGTCGACACAACGTACCGACACACAGCACACACACAGGGAATGCTCTGATAGAGGACAGGACCCTACTAGCCCTTTGGGGAGACAGAGGGAGAGTTTGCCAGCACACACCATAGCGCTATATATATACAGGGATAACCTTATATAAGTGTTTTTCCCTTATATAGCTGCTGTATTATTAATCTGCCAATTAGTGCCCCCCCTCTCTTGTTTTACCCTGTTTCTGTAGTGCAGGACTGCAGGGGAGAGCCAGGGAGCTTCCCTCCAACGGAGCTGTGAGGGAAAATGGCGCTTGTGTGCTGAGGAGATAGGCCGCCGAGAAGGGGGCGGAGCCTTTCTCCCGCTTTTTTAAGGAAAAACTGGCAGGGGTTAAATGCATCCATATAGCCCAGGAGCTATATGTGATGTATTTTTAGCCATCTAAGGTATTTTTATTGCGTCTCAGGGCGCCCCCCCCAGCGCCCTGCACCCTCAGTGACCGGAGTGTGAAGTGTGCTGAGAGCAATGGCGCACAGCTGCGGTGCTGTGCGCTACCTTATTGAAGACAGGACGTCTTCTGCCGCCGATTTCCCGGACCTCTTCAGTCTTCTGGCTCTGTAAGGGGGCCGGCGGCGCGGCTCTGGGACCCATCCATGGCTGGTCCTGTGATCGTCCCTCTGGAGCTAATGTCCAGTAGCCTAAGAAGCCCAATCCACTCTGCACGCAGGTGAGTTCGCTTCTTCTCCCCTTAGTCCCTCGGTGCAGTGAGCCTGTTGCCAGCAGGTCTCACTGAAAATAAAAAACCTAAAACTAAACTTTTCACTAAGCAGCTCAGGAGAGCCACCTAGTGTGCACCCTTCTCGTTCGGGCACAAAAATCTAACTGAGGCTTGGAGGAGGGTCATAGGGCGAGGAGCCAGTGCACACCAGGTAGTCCTAAAGCTTTTACTTTTGTGCCCAGTCTCCTGCGGAGCCGCTATTCCCCATGGTCCTTACGGAGTCCCCAGCATCCACTTAGGACGTTAGAGAAAATAAAAAACCTAAAATATACTTTCTTTTCTAGGAGCTCAGGAGAGCCCCTAGTGTGCATCCAGCTCGGCCGGGCACAAAATTCTAACTGAGGTCTGGAGGAGGATCATAGAGGGAGGAGCCAGTGCACACCAGGTAGTCCTAAAGCTTTCTTTAGTTGTGCCCAGTCTCCTGCGGAGCCGCTATTCCCCATGGTCCTTACAGAGTTCCCAGCATCCACTAGGACGTCAGAGAAAAAGGGGTGACAGGGAGATAGTGGGTGACAGGGAGCTAGTAGGTAACTGGGGAGGCAGGGGTGACAGAGAGATAGTAGATGACAGGGAGGCAGTGGGTGACAGCTGTAAGGTGGCTATAGGCAGTGACATTCATCAGTATCTTTACTCCAGGGGCCGGGTCCACTTCAGATTAGCGTGGCAATCTTTGTGATGGACTGGTAGCGTTTATCTTTCCAGGCAGGGGAATGGCTGTTCCTCCTCTTCACATGTCCGCGATCCTCATCCCTGATGGGTCCGCCCTCCCCCTCAGCTCCAGGAATCCAATTCCCGGCAGTCACATAGAGGGCTATATACAGGGGTGTACCACTGACAGGTGACAGCACATACATACATACAGGAGGGTGCATTTATGCTATATACAGGGTACCAAGGGAAGTTCATATACTGTACTGTATGTGTAAGTGATATACAGAAGCAGTGTCATGCAGAGCCATATGCTGCCCCATGTATCACTCCCACTGCATACGTCCCAATTTTTGCTTCGTGGAGAGAGGGACAATGGCTGAAGGCATGTGCCTGGAAGTAGGGGTGTGGCTTAATGGAAAGGGGGTGTGACTTAAGGGGAAATGTTGAACCAACAAACCACGCTGTTTCTTCATGCTGGGGGATTTCCCAGCACATCCTGGATGATGCATCATCCATTTACCGTTGCTTTGCTATGCAAAGCAGTGGAATCAGAGTGTGCCCCCAAACTCCCATGGGACACTGTGGTCCCCATCCTCTCCCAGTACAGTGCAGACAAGGCGTCATCCATCACTGCTGCTTTGCTATGAAGAGGCGCGGAGTCAGAGTGTGCCCACAACATTCCCCTTCGCGCAAGGACACTGCGGCTTGGGGGTGGGACAGTTGGAAAGTATGCTACTAATATCAATATCACTTACATTATAAAGTTGTCTTGGGCCACAATGCAGTGCAAATAGCCATGTATTTACTGGGGTACTTCCCATTGCAAAAAGCGGTGTGACTTGACTCTGTGTATGTGATAAATAGGTGCAAAAGACTACTGCAGGATAAATTACAATAAAATAAATAGGGTGGCAGGAATTATAACTAAAGGGGTTAAAGAGACACTTTCTATAGCCATACAGATGTATACTGTACATCAGACAAGAAAGTGGGATAACATATAGTGTATGTGGAGCGAGCAGGTGATACCGCCACACTACATGGACAGAAGGTATCTACCCTATGCCCATGGTTGTAATACATGCTATAGATCTGCTTTCTGTATGGGGCACGTCTGGGGGTGCAGTTCTGTGGTTAGCCTCCGGTGGTGGAATGTATGCTGACGAGATGTGGCTGTTATATAGCCAGACCAGGCACTGCAGCTAGTACAGCCCTGGCATGTCCCAAACTCTGCGCAGTCCTCCAGAAACATGGCCCCAGATCATGTTTCCAGTGATTTCTGTCTCAGTGATAACCAGTGACATGTGGTGAGGTCAATGGCTGGGGAGGTACCCAGCAATTTAACCTCACTGCACCCCAAAATAGAGCCACAAATTATTAGGGTTTTGGTTTTGTTTTGGGGGGGATTCAAGTTGTGAGGGGAGAGAGACCTGTGAGAGAGAGGAACTTTGGAGGGGTTCCCGCGAATTGGGGAGGTTGGAGCTGTGAGAGACCTAAGAGAGAGGAGCTTGTCTGCTGGAGAGGGAAGAAGATTAACATGCCTTGGCCGGGTTGGGGACAGAATCCCAGCGGCCGTGATCCCCGAGGTCAGTATACTGACTGACACCGTGATTCAGACTATCAGATTGCCGGCAGTGAGGCGAGCACTAGAAAGCCCTGGAGCTAATGGTGTCCAGTAGCCTAAGAAGCAGAGCCTATCATTTAAGTAGGTCTGCTTCTCTCCCCTCAGTCCCACGATGCAGGGAGCCTGTTGCCAGCAGTGCTCCCTGAAAATAAAAAAATAAGAATTTACTTACCGATAATTCTATTTCTCGTAGTCCGTAGTGGATGCTGGGAACTCCGTAAGGACCATGGGGAATAGCGGGCTCCGAAGGAGGCTGGGCACTCTAGAAAGATCTTAGACCACCTGGTGTGCACTGGCTCCTCCCACTATGACCCTCCTCCAAGCCTCAGTTAGGTACTGTGCCCGGACGAGCGTACACAATAAGGAAGGATTTTGAATCCCGGGTAAGACTCATACCAGCCACACCAATCACACCGTACAACTCGTGATATGAAACACAGTTAACAGTATGAAACAATAGAGCCTCTCAACAGATGGCTCCACAATAACCCGATTTAGTTAACCATAACTATGTACCAGTATTGCAGATAAACCGCACTTGGGATGGGCGCCCAGCATCCACTACGGACTACGAGAAATAGAATTATCGGTAAGTAAATTCTTATTTTCTCTAACGTCCTAGTGGATGCTGGGAACTCCGTAAGGACCATGGGGATTATACCAAAGCTCCCAAACGGGCGGGAGAGTGCGGATGACTCTGCAGCACCGAATGAGAGAACTCCAGGTCCTCCTCAGCCAGGGTATCAAATTTGTAGAATTTTTGCAAACGTGTTTGCCCCTGACCAAGTAGCTGCTCGGCAAAATTGTAAAGCCGAGACCTCTCGGGCAGCCGCCCAAGATGAGCCCACCTTCCTTGTGGAATGGGCATTGACAGATTTTGGCTGTGGCAGGCCTGCCACAGTATGTGCAAGCTGAATTGTACTACAAATCCAACGAGCAATAGTCTGCTTAGAAGCAGGAGCACCCAGCTTGTTTGGTGCATATAGGATAAACAGCGAGTCAGATTTTCTGACTCTAGCCGTTCTGGAAACATATATTTTCAGTGCCCTGACAACGTCTAGCAACTTGGAGTCCTCCAAGTCCCTAGTAGCCTAGGCACCACAATAGGCTGGTTCAGGTGAAACGCTGACACCACCTTTGGGAGAAACTGGGGACGAGTCCTCAATTCTGCCCTGTCCATATGGAAAATCAAATAAGGGCTTTTACAAGACAAAGCCGCCAACTTTGATACTCGCCTGGCAGAAGCCAAGGCCAATAACATAACCACCTTCCACGTGAGATATTTCAGATCCAACACCACGTTGAGATCCCAAGGTGCCACAGGAGGCACAAACGGGGGCTGACTCTGCAGCACTCCTTTTATAAATGTCTGAACTTCAGGTACTGAAGCTAGTTCTTTTTGAAAGAAAATCGACAGAGCCGAGATCTGTACCTAAATGGAACCCAATTTAAGGCCCATAGTCACTCCTGCTTGCAGGAAATGCAGAAATCGACCTAGTTGAAATTCCTCTGTTGGGGCCCTTTCGGCCTCACACCATGCAACATATTTTCGCCATATGCGGTGATAATGAGTTGCTGTAACCTCTTTCCTGGCTTTAGTAAGCGTAGGAATGACTTCCTCCGGAATGCCCTTTTCCTTCAGGATCCGGCGTTCAACCGCCATGCCGACAAACGCAGCCGCGGTAAGTCTTGGAACAGACAGGGCCCCTGCTGCCGCAGGTCCTGTCTGAGTGGCAGAGGCCATGGGTCCTCTGATATAAATTCTTGAAGTTCTGGGTACCAAGCTCTTCTTGGCCATCCACGAGTATCGTTCTTACTCCTCGCCTTCTTATTATTCTCAGTACCTTTGGTATGAGAGGCAGAGGGGAGAACACATAAACCGACTGGTACACCCACGGTGTTACCAGAGCGTCCATAGCTATCGCCTGAGGGTCCCTTGACCCGGTGCAATATCTTTTATAGCTTTTTGTTGAGGCGGGACGCCATCATGTCCACCTGTGGCCTTTCCCAATGGTGTACAATCCTATTGGAAGACTTCTGGAGGAAGTCCCCACTCTCCTGGGTGGAGGTCGTGTCTGTTGAGAAGATCTGCTTCCCAGTTGTCCACTCCGGGAATGAACACTGCTGACAGTGCTAACACATGATTTTCCGCCTATCGGAGAATCCTTGTGGCTTCTGCCATCGCCATCCTGCTTCATGTGCCGCCCTGTTGGTTTACATGGGCGACTGCCGTGATGTTGTCTGATTGGATCAGTACCGGCTGGTTTTGAAGCAGAGGCCTTGCCGGCCTCAGGGCATTGTAAATGACCCTCAGGTCCAGAATATTTATGTGTAGGGAAATAACCTGACTTGACCAAAGTCATGGAAATTTCTTCCCTGTGTGACTGCCTCCCAGCCTCAAAGGCTGGCATCCATGGTCACTAGGACCTAGTCCTGTATGCCGAACCTGCGGCCCTCTAGAAGATGGGCACTCTGCAGCCACCACAGTAGAGATACCCTGGTCCTTGGAGACAGGGTTATCAGCCTATGCATCGGAAGATGCGATCCGGACCACTTGTCCAACAGGTCCCTCTGAAAAGTTCTTGTATGGAACCTGCCTAATGGGATTGCTTCGTATGAAGCTACCATTTTTCCCAGGACTCGCGTGCAATGATGCACCGCTACCTATTTTGGCTTCAGGAGGTCTCTGACTAGAGATGACAACTCCTTGGCTTTCTCCTCCGGGAGAAACACTATTTCTGGTTTATGTCCAGAACCATCCCCAGGAACAGTAGACGTGTCATAGGAACCAGCTGTGACTTTGGACTGTTTAGAATCCAACCATGCTGTTGTAGCACTTTCCAAAATAGTGTTACCCCGACTACCAACTGCTCCTTGGACCTCGCCCTTATAACGAGATTGTCCAAGTACGGGATAATTACAACTCCCTTTTTTTGAAGGAGTATCAACATTTCGGCCATTACCTTGATAAAACACCCTCGGTGCCATGTACAGTCCAAACGGCAGTGTCTGGACTTGGTAATGGTAATCCTGTACCACAAATCTGAGGTACTCCTGGCGAGGATGGTAAATGGGGACATGCAGGTAAGCATCCTTGATGTCCCAGGATACCATGTAATCCCCCTCGTCCAGGCTTGGAATAACCGCCCTGAGCGATTCCATCTTGAACTTGAATTTTTGTGTTCAAGGATTTTAAATATAAAATGGGTCACACCGAACCATGCGGTTTCGGTACCCCAACCCGTGTGGAATAGTAACCCCGTCCTTGTTGAAGTAGGGGCACTTTGAGTATTACCTGCTGGGAATACCGCTTATTAATTGCCTCTAGCACAGCCTCCCTGCCTGAGGGAGTTGTCAGCAAGGCATATTTTAGGAAACGGCTGGGGGGAGACATCTCGAATTCCAGCTTGTACCCCTGAAATACTACTTGAAAGAAACAGGGATCCACCTGTGAGCGAGCCCACTAATTGCTGAAATTTTTGAGACGGCCCCCCACCGTACCTGGCTACACCTGTGGAGCACCCGCGTCATGGTGTGGCCTCACAGGAGGCGGGGGAAGAATCTTGATTCTGGGAACAGGCTGACTGGTGCAGCTTTTTTCCCTCTACCCTTGTCTCTGTACAGAAAGGAAGCGCCATTTGACCCGCTTGCTTTTCTGAAGCCGAAAGGACTGTACCTTTGTCTGTGAGGAAACCTGAGGTAAAATTATTTCTTCCCAGCAGTTGCTGTGGATACGAGGTCCCAGAGACCATCCCCAAATAATTCCTCACCCTTATAAGGCTCTCTATGCGCTTTTTAAGTCAGCATCACCTGTCCAGTGACAGGTCTCTAATACCCTCCTGACAGAATGGACATTACATTTATTTTGGATGCCAGTCGGCAAAATATCCCTCTGTGCATCCCCCATATATAAGACGACGTCTTTAATATGTTTTTATGTTTGCCAACTAGTATCCCTGTTTGACAGGGTCACCGACCACGCTGCAGCAGCACTATCTGCAGGTCTCAGTCTAGTACCTGAGTGTGTAAATACAGACTTCAGGATAGCCTCCTGTTTTTTATCAACAGGTACCTATTAAAGTGGCCGTATCCTAAGACGGCAGTGCCACCTTTTTTGACAAACGTGTGAGCGCCTTATCCACCCTAGGGGATATCTCCCAGCGTAACTTATCCACCTGGCGGGAAAGGGTACGCCATCAGTAACTTTTTATAAATTACCAGTTTCTTAACGGGGGAACCCACGCTTTCACACACTTCATTTATTCATCTGATGGGGGAACAAAACACTGCCTGTTTTTTCTCCCCAACCTAAAACCCATTTTTAGAGGTGCTTGGGTTAAAGTCAGAAATGTATAACACATTTTTTATTGCCGGGATCACGTCACGGATGTTCCTAGTGGATTGTGTATATGTCTCCACCTTGTCGACACTGGAGTCAGACTCCGTGTCGACATCTGTGTCTGCCATCTGAGAGAGCGGGCGTTTTTGAGCCCCTGATGGCCTTTGAGACGCCTGGGCAGGCGCGGGCTGCGAAGCCGGCTGTCCCACAGCTGTTACGTCATCTACCCTTTTATGTAAGGAGTTGACACTGTCGGTTAATACCTTTCACCTATCCATCCACTCTGGTGTCGGCCCCACAGGGGGCGACATCACATATATCGGCCTCTGTTCTGTCACCATATAAGCCTCCTCATTCAACATGTCGACACAGCCGTACCGACACACCGCAGACACACAGGGAATGCTCTAAACGAGGACAGGACCCACAAAAGCCCTTTGGGGGGACAGAGTAAGAGTATGCCAGCACACACCAGAGCGCTATATATATATACAGGGACTAACTGAGTTATGTCCCTAATAGCTTTTATATAATATACTGTATACAGTGCCAATTTTAATGCCCCCCCCTCTCTTTTCCCTCTTACTGTACTGTAGAATTGCAGGGAAGAGCCAGGGAGCTTCCCTCCAGCCGAGCTGTGAGGGAAAAATGGCGCCAGTGTGCTGAGGAGATAGGCTCCGCCCCTTTTTCGCAGCCTATTCTCCCGTTTTTTATGGAATTCTGGCAGGGGTATTTACCTCATATATAGCCCCTGGGGCCATATATTGAGGTATTTTAGCCAGCCAAGGTGTTTTTATTGCTGCCTCAGGGCGCCCCCCCAGCGCCCTGCACCCTCAGTGACCGGAGTGTGAAGTGTGTGAGAGGAGCAATGGCGCACAGCTGTAGTGCTGTGCGCTACCTTGGTGAAGACAGAGTCTTCATGCCGCCGATTTTCCGGACCATCTTCTTGCTTCTGGCTCTGTAAGGGGGACGGCGGCGCGGCTCCGGGACCGAACATCAAGGCTGGGCCTGCGGTCGATCCCTCTGGAGCTAATGGTGTCCAGTAGCCTAAGAAGCCCAATCCGGCTGCAAGCAGGCGAGTTCGCTTCTTCTCCCCTTAGTCCCTCGCTGCAGTGAGCCTGTTGCCAGCAGGTCTCACTGAAAATAACAAATTCTAAGACTATAACTTTCTAAGAGCTCAGGAGAGCCCCTAGTGTGCATCCAACCTCGGCCGGGCACGAAATCTAACTGAGGCTTGGAGGAGGGTCATAGTGGGAGGAGCCAGTGCACACCAGGTGGTCTAAGATCTTTCTAGAGTGCCCAGCCTCCTTCGGAGCCCGCTATTCCCCATGGTCCTTACGGAGTTCCCAGCATCCACTAGGACGTTAGAGAAACCTAGCAAAAGTATTTTTCAGAGAAACTCAGTAGAGCTCCCCTGCAGTGCATCCAGTCTCCTCTGGGCACAGGATCTAACTGAGGTCTGGAGGAGGGGCATAGAGGGAGGAGCCAGTGCACACCCATCTAAAGTCTTTAGATTGCCCATGTCTCCTGCGGAGCCCGTCTATACCCCATGGTCCTTATGGAGTCTCCAGCATCCTCTAGGACGTAAGAGAAATTATAATTTTCATAGAAAACATGAATGTAAAAGAAAACAGAATGGGGGAAATATGTGTAATTGTGTGTTTTAGTGGAAAGAAAATTTTGATAATAAATACATATACATTTATATATTTTGGAAATTGCAGTATACAGATCAAATACAGTGGCAATTTGGGCTTGAATACATCACCAGTATTTACCCACAACACACCCCAGAAGTTTTCCTGCACCTGTAATCCTTTGACTGATCATTTTCAGGACACTCTTTAACTGCCCCTGAACTCGTGTCTTTTTCACGTCAGTAGTGATTCCTACTTTCTTTTTCTCTCACTTTCCTTCTATCCTACCTTGCATCTATCTTCTGCTTTCTTACTTTACCAGCTCTCATGGCTCTGATGTACATTGGGGCTAATTCAGACCTGATCGCAGATGTGCTAAATTTAGCACATCTACAATAAGCTTCACTAACATGCGGGGGAATGCCCAGAACAGGGCTAGTCCGCCCCGCATGTCAGGCCCTGCCCCGCTGCACAAGTACTAAAGCATCACACAGCAGCGATGCTTTTGTACTTGAAGAGCAGCTCCCTGCCAGCGCAGCTCCTGCACGCTGGCATGAGCTACTCGTCGCAGCGGCTGCGTGTGACGTGACGCAGCCGCCGCGGGCCGCCCGCCCAACGGTCCGGGCACGCCTTCGTTGCCCAGACCGCGCCCCCTAAACTGAGGGGGGCCTGGGATACAGTATCCCCTGCGCCCACACCTTAATCTGGCTATGGTGTTTCTAGTGTGGGGGGGCGGGGGGGAGCGAGTAAGGATGGAAAGTTTCCCTCTCACCTGCTGCTCTGCATTATAGAAGCCATTTCTAACAAAAAGCACATCTAAATCCAGCTAAATTCTACCAAAAAGAGCAGTCAATAACCTTAAACTATGAGGTAAAATGTCTTGCAGTCTGATGACACCAAGGTTGAACTTTTGTCATTAGTTTTAAAAGATGTTTGGTGCAGAGACAACACCAAAGCACACCGCATATAGGGGGTAATTCCAAGTTGATCGCAGCAGGAATTTTTTTTAGCAGTTAGGCAAAACCATGTGCACTGCAGGGGGGGCAGATATAACATTTGCAGAGAGAGTTATACCCCTTTCACATCGCACAAATAACCCGGTATCGACACGGCATATTGCCGTGTCGACCCGGGTCAGTGTGCGATGTGAAAGGTCCTTGGTCGTTTTAGCGGGTCGCCTGACCCGGTAATTCAACCCGGTAAAAAAGAAGGGTTTTACCCGGGTTGATTACCGGGTCAGGTGCGGTGTGAATGGGAGCCGTGTCGATGTGACACGGTTCACATTCACAGCATAGGGAGAGGCGGCGCAGGAGATGAGCTCATCTCCCGGCGCCGCCTCCACCCCCGCCCCTGCTGCTGCTGCTCCCTCCGCTGCTATGGCAACCGACCCGGTATATTGCCGGGTCGGAAAGCCAACAGCGGAGCGCAAATGCCGGATCCCACCCGGTAAGTACACGTTTGTCTTATCGGGTAGGATCCGGCATTTGCGGTCTGAAAGAAGCATTAGATTTGGGTGGGTTATTTTATTTCTGTGCAGGGTAAATACTGACTGCTTTATTTTTACACTGCAAATTAGATTGCAGATTGAACACACCCCACCCAAATCTAACTCTCTCTGCACATGTTATATCTGCCTCCCCTGCAGTGCACATGGTTTTGCCCAGTTGCTAACAGAATTCCTGCTGCGATCAACTTGGAATTACCCCCATAGATGTGTATCCTGCAGGATGGTACTTTATCTGGGGCCATGCGTGCAGTTCAGGAGAGAATGGGCTGTGTATCGCACAACTGCACTGTCTTACAAACCAAATAAGGTACAAGTGTGCACACTACTTAATCTGGCGGGTGCAGAGGCAGTTATTACAGCGGACACATTCACATATGCAGAGGGGGGAGACAAGGAGGACCCAGACGTATTGTTTGCAAAGTCTGAAGAGAATTGTTTGCCTGTTAAAAATGTCATAATGGACGGATACACATTCAGTTCCACAAATAAGAATATATAATCATACGTTGGCAAAAAAAATCAGTATTGAAGCTAAACCCGACGAGCTGATCAGACACCGAATTGTGGGCCCGATTCAGACCTGATCGCTGTGCTGCAAATTCGCAGATGGCTGCGATCAGACAGCCATCGCCCAGGGAGAGTGAAAACCCGCCCCGTCCAAAAGTTACCTATCAAAATGAATCCCAATTATAGTGAGACCCCACTGTGACAACTTCCGCACAAAGATGCAGAGTGGTCCGCAGTGTCAAGATTAAAGTGCATGCTCACCAGCTCTACTGTACTGCAATACTTCAATGAACACTTACCAGTGGTGATCTCAGCTGACGCCCACGGATTTTATCCATTCAACCATCTTAGAATCCAATCCCAAACTTTCAAGTTTATGTTAACAGTCTGAGATGTGGGACAGGTCAAAAGCCTTACTAGAGTCTAGATAAGCTATGGCCCTACCTTGCTCTATTACCCTCTCTTCCCTCATGTGCTTATACGTTTCTTACTTTAATAACCCTTAACTGCCCAGATCCCGCAGTTTTTTGGCCACCTGGAACTTATCTCTATGTTCATACCTCCCAACTGTCCCGATTTTCGCGGGACAGTCCCGTTTTTTGGGGACTGTCCCGCTGTCCCACCCGCGGGCCGCAGTGTCCCGCGGTGGGGGGGTCAGTTGGGAGGCTCTGTCAATCGCTGCTCTGCTTAGCAGAGCAGCGGTGAATAGACGCTGTGCGCATGCGCACAGCGTCTATTCAGTGGAGTCATAGGGAGAGGGAGCATGCCAGCGGCTCACAGAGCGCTGGGCATGCCCCCTCAGTGACGAAAACGGGGGCGTGGCTCGCGATCGCGGGTCCTCCCGCGAAGCCACGCCCCCTTTTCGTAGGCCACGCCCCTTTCAGGGAGCGCGCGCGTGTCCCACTCCACACAACACTAAAGTTGGGAGGTATGCTATGTTTACTGGTGTAGTTATGCTTAGTTGCCCTGTACTTGTCCTATATTGTCTTCAACTGTAAGTCACTGTTTTCCTGTTTTGATTATGTGCATATGTACTCTGTAATTGGGAGCTGCGGAACCCTTGTGGCGCCATATAAATAAAGGATAATAATAATAATTACTTTAATCACCCAGTGAAAAAATAAGATTTTACTCACCGGTAAATCTATTTCTCGTAGTCCGTAGTGGATGCTGGGGACTCCGTAAGGACCATGGGGAATAGACGGGCTCCGCAGGAGACAGGGCACTCTAAGAAAGAATTAGGTCTACTGGTGTGCACTAGCTCCTCCCTCTATGTGGCTCCTCCAGACCTCAGTTAAGGAAACTGTGCCCGGAAGAGCTGACAGTACAAGGAAAGGATTTTGGAATCCAGGGTAAGACTCATACCAGCCACACCAATCACACCGTATAACTCGTGATACACTTACCCAGTTAACAGTATGAACAATAACAGAGCATCAGACAACCTGATGCAAACATAACATAACCCTTATGTAAGCAATAACTATATACAAGTATTGCAGAAGAAGTCTGCACTTGGGACGGGCGCCCAGCATCCACTATGGACTACGAGAAACAGATTTACCGGTGACTAAAATCTTATTTTCTCTAACGTCCTAGTGGATGCTGGGGACTCCGTAAGGACCATGGGGATTATACCAAAGCTCCCAAACGGGCGGGAGAGTGCGGATGACTCTGCAGCACCGAATGAGCAAACACAAGGTTCTCCTCAGCCAGGGTATCAAACTTGTAGAATTTTGCAAAAGTGTTTGAACCCGACCAAGTAGCTGCTCGGCAAAGCTGTAATGCCGAGACCCCTCGGGCAGCCGCCCAAGAAGAGCCCACCTTCTTTGTGGAATGGGTTTTTACTGATTTTGGAGGCGGCAATCCAGCCGCAGAATGAGCCTGCTGAATCGTGTTACAGATCCAGCGAGCAATAGTTTGCTTTGAAGCAGGAGCACCCAGCTTGTTGGATGCATACAGGATAAACAGCGAGTCAGTTTTCCTGACTCCAGCCGTTCTGGCTACATAAATCTTCAAAGCCCTGACTACATCTAGTAACTTGGAATCCTCCAAGTCACGAGTAGCCGCAGGCACCACAATAGGTTGGTTCAAATGAAAAGATGACACCACCTTCGGCAGAAATTGCGGATGAGTCCGTAATTTGGCCTGTCCATATGGAAAACCAGATAGGGGCTTTTACATGACAAAGCCGCCAATTCTGACACCCGCCTAGCTGAAGCTAAGGCCAATAACATGACCACTTTCCACGTGAGATATTTTAACTCCACGGTTTTAAGTGGCTCAAACCAGTGAGATTTCAGGAAACTCAACACCACGTTAAGATCCCAAGGTGCCACTGGTGGCACAAAAGGGGGCTGGATATGCAGCACTCCCTTTACAAACGTCTGAACTTCAGAAAGAGAAGCTAGTTCCTTTTGAAAGAAAATGGATAGGGCCGAAATGTGGACCTTGATGGACCCTAATTTTAAGCCCATAGTCACTCCCGACTGTAGGAAGTGAAGGAAACGGCCTAGCTGGAATTCCTCTGTAGGGGCCTTCCTGGCCTCACACCAAGCAACATATTTTCGCCATATACGGTGATAATGTTTTGCTGTCACGTCTTTCCTAGCCTTTATCAGCGTAGGAATAACTTCATCCAGAATGCCTTTCTCCGCTAGGATCCGGCGTTCAACCGCCATGCCGTCAAACGCAGCCGCGGTAAGTCTTGGAACAGACAGGGCCCCTTTTGCAACAGATCCTGTCTGAGAGGCAGAGGCCATGGGTCCTCTGTGAGCATTTCTTGCAGTTCCGGATACCAAGTCCTTCTTGGCCAATCTGGAACAATGAGTATTGGGGGTCATTCAGAGTTGTTCGCTCGTTATTTTTTTGTCGCAACAGAGCGAATAGTCGCTAATGCGCATGCGCAATGTCCGCAGTTCGACTGCGCCAAGTAAATTTGCTATGCAGTTAGGAATTTTAATCACGGCATTACAAAGTTTTTTCTTCGTTCTGGTGATCGTAATGTGATTGACAGGAAGTGGGTGTTTCTGGGCGGAAACTGGCCGTTTTATGGGAGTGTGTGAAAAAACGCAACCGTTTCTGGGAAAAACGCGGGAGTGGCTGGAGAAACGGAGGAGTGTCTGGGCGAACGCTGGGTGTGTTTGTGACGTCAAACCAGGAACGACAAGCACTGAACTGATCGCAGATGCCGAGTAAGTCTGGAGCTACTCAGAAACTGCTAAGAAGTGTCTATTCGCAATTCTGCTAATCTTTCGTTCACAATTTTGATAAGCTAAGATTCACTCCCAGTAGGCGGCGGCTTAGCGTGTGCAAAGCTGCTAAAAGCAGCTTGCGAGCGAACAACTCGGAATGACCCCCATTGTTCTCACTCCTCTTTCCCTTATGATTCTCAGCACCTTGGGTATGAGAGGAAGAGGAGGAAACACATAAACCGACTGGAACACCCACGGTGTCACTAGAGCGTCCACAGCTATCGCCTGAGGGTCTCTTGACCTGGCGCAATACCTTTGTAGCTTTTTGTCTAGGCGGGATGCCATCATGTCCACCTGTGGCAGTTCCCATCGATTTGTAATCTGTGTGAATACTTCTTGATGAAGTCCCCACTCTCCCGGGTGGAGGTCGTGCCTGCTGAGGAAGTCTGCTTCCCAGTTGTCCACTCCCGGAATGAACACTGCTGACAGTGCTTGCACGTGATTCTCCGCCCAGCGAAGAATTCTGGTTGCTTCTGCCATCGCCACCCTGCTTCTTGTGCCGCACTGGCGGTTTACATGAGCCACGGCGGTGATGTTGTCTGACTGAATCAGCACCGGTTTGTTGCGAAGCAGAGGCTCCGCTTGACTCAGGGCGTTGTATATGGCCCTTAGTTCCAGGATATTGATGTGCAGACAAGTCTCCTGACTGGACCACAGCCCATGGAAGTTTCTTCCCTGAGTGACTGCCCCCCACCCTCGGAGGCTTGCATCCGTGGTCACCAGGATCCAGTCCTGTATGCCGAACCTGCGGCCCTCGAGAAGGTGAGCACTCTGCAGCCACCACATAAGAGACACCCTGGCCCTGGGGGATAGGGTGATCAGACGATGCATCTGAAGATGCGATCCGGACCACTTGTCCAACAGATCCCACTGAAAGGTCCTCGCATGGAACCTGCCGAAGGGAATGGCTTCGTATGACGCCACCATCTTTTCCAGGACTCGCGTGCATTGATGCACCGACACCCGTTTTGGTTTTAAGAGGTCTCTGACCAGAGTCACGAGCTCCGGGGCCTACTCCTCCGGGAGAAACACCTTCTTCTGGTCTGTGTCCAGAATCATGCCCAGGAAGGGCAGTCTCGTCGTAGGAATCAGCTGCGACTTTGGAATATTCAGAATCCAGCCGTGCTGTAGTAACACCTCCCGAGAGTGTGCTACGCTGATCAGCAACTGCTCTCTGGACCTCGCCTTTATGAGGTGATCATCCAAGTATTGGATAATTGTGACTCCTTGCTTCCGCAGGAGCACCATCATTTCCGCCATTACCTTGGTAAATATTCTCGGTGCCGTGGACAGACCAAACGGCAACGTCTGGAATTGGTAATGACAGTCCTGTACCACAAATATGAGGTACTCCTGATGAGGTGGATAAATGGGGACATGCAGGTAAGCATCCTTTATGTCCAGAGACACCATAAAATCCCCCTCTTCCAGGCTCGCAATAACCGCCCTGAGCGATTCCATCTTGAACTTGAACCTTTTCAGGTAAATGTTCAGGGATTTTAAATTCAATATGGGTCTGACCGGTTTCGGAACCACAAACATTGTGGAATAGTAACCCCTTCCCTGTTGAGGCAGGGGAACCTGTACCACCACCTGCTGGAGATATCATTTGTGAATTGCCGCTAACACTACTTCCCTTTCTATGGGGGAAGCAGGCAGGGCCGATTTGAGGTAACGGTGAGGTGGCATCATTTCGAATTCCAGCTTGTATCCCTGAGACACAATGTGTATAGCCCAGGGATCCACCTGTGAGCGAACCCACTGGTGGCTGAAATTTCGGAGACGCGCCCCCACCGCACCTGTGGAGCCCCAGCGTCATGCGGTGGATTTAGTGGAAGCCGGGGAGGACTTCTGTTCCTGGGAACTAGCTGTATTGTGCAGCTTCTTTCCTCTACCCCTGCCTCTGGCAAGAAAAGACGCCCCTCGGACTTTCTTGCCTCTTTGCGATCGAAAGGACTGCATTTGGTAATACGGTGACTTCTTAGGGTGTGAGGAAATATATGGCAAAAAATTTGACTTTCCAGCCGTAGCTGTGGAAACTAGGTCCGAGAGACCGTCCCCAAATAATTCCTCACCCTTATAAGGTAAAACCTCCATGTGCTTTTTTGAGACGGCATCACCTGTCAATTGCCGAGTCCACAGGACCCTTCTGGCAGAAATTGACATTGCATTTATTCTAGAGCCCAGTAGGCAAATGTCTCTCTGGGCATCCCTCATATATTGTCACAACTGAGGGCCTGAGCTGACGGGAGGCAGCCTCAGTTGTAGGGGCTGAGATGTACCGGAACCTGGGAGGTTGTATCAGACCCCTGGACATGTAAGTAACATGAATAATAACTGCCCGAAGGCGTGACCACGACAACTTAGATAAAAGTCAATGATGTTTATTATGACAACTCCGCATCACAGCAGCAATAAAAGAAAACGTAAAAGTCAGCAAAGAATAAATACAGTTCCTGAGTACTACAGCATGGCAGGAGCCACAGGGCACTGGTAGTGTGAGATAGTTCTTATGATCTTCTAGATGGAAAGTCCTTACCAGGCCCGGCTGTAGCAATGGAGATAACCCAGGATTGTACCAGCTGGTGTTCCAGGAAGAGCTGGGTTGCTGAAGGTAAAACAGCTGCTGTGGATACTGGCTGGAACCAGACTGTTGTTAGCACGGAGTGGATACTGGCTGGAACCAGTTAAATAATAAATGAACTTTGGGAGCGATGAAATGTGAACTGAAATGTAGAACTTGAGAGCGGAGAAATAATAATTCCGGTGGAGAGTGGTAAAGTGTAGAAAGGACACCGGCCCTTTAAGGGAAGCTGTACTCTGCTGGAAGCTGAGGCTGGAAGCAGGTAGTGTTGTAGCTGGAAACAGATGAATCCACAATGGATTGGAGAGTCAGGCTACACCGCAGGTGGAATGCTGGTGCGGGTCTCTATGGTGGAAGTCTTGAGACAGGAGCTGGAACCTGGAAGACAATCATAGAAGAGAGACAAACAGGAACTAGGTTTGACAACCAAAGCACTGACGTCTTCCTTGCTCAGGTACAGCTTACTTATACCTGCAGCAAGGAAGGGGTTGGCTAGGCAATTATGCAAATCAACAACACAGACAGCAGATTGGTGGAAATGATCAGATGACAGAATCCAAGATGGCTGCGCCCATGCAGACACTTGGAGGGAAGTTTGGTTTGTAATCCATGTGGTCTGGGAAACAGTAATGGCGGCGCCGGCCACCGGAGACAGGAGACGCCAGGCTGATAGATGCACATTTAACCACGCGGGCACAGCGGAGGCCGCGGCTGATGAAAAGACCACTCTGCATGTGGAAACTCAGGAACAGCGGAATCCGGTCCTGGAACGCTGAGCCCGCCTTAGGAGGCATCTGAAGGGTAAGTAATGGCGTCCAGATACCCGGATCGTGACAGCACCCCCCCCTTTAGGAGTGGCCCCAGGACACTTCTTAGGCTTTAAAGGAAACTTTGCGTGGAAATTTCGGACCAAGGCAGGAGCATGGACGTCAGAGGCATTGGTCCAAGAGCGTTCTTCAGGACCATAGCCCTTCCAGTCAATGAGATACTGAAGTTGACCGTAACGGTGACGTGAGTCCAGGATCTTGGCCACTTCATACTCAACGCCTCGTTGAGTTTGGACTTTCGGAGTTGGTGGAAGTGAGGAATGAAACCGATTCAAGATTAGCGGTTTCAACAGGGAAACATGGAATGTCCTGGGTATTTTTAAGAAGGGAGGTAACTGGAGTCTGTAAGCAACAGGATTGATGACTTGATCAATTTTAAAAGGACCGATGTAGCGAGGTGCAAACTTCATACTGGGAACTCTTAACCTCAAATTCTTCGTGGATAACCATACCCGATCACCCACCTTGAGAGCAGGAACTGCTCGACGCTTCTTATCCGCAAACTTCTTGTACCTGAACGATGCCTTGAGCAGAGCTGATCGTACGCTCTTCCAGATATTGGCAAACTGATGCAAGGTGATATCCACTGCGGGAACAGAAGTTGCTGGAAGCGGTTGGAACTCAGGGACTTTAGGGTGGAATCCAAAGTTGGTGAAGAATGGTGTTGAGGAAGATGAAGAATGATACTGGTTGTTATGACAGAACTCGGCCCAGGGAAGTAATTGAACCCAGTCATCTTGAGAGGAGGACACATAGATGCGGAGGAAGGCCTCCAAGTCCTGATTCACCCTCTCAGTTTGACCATTGGTCTGAGGATGGTAAGCCGTGGAAAACTTTAACTTGACTTGGAGGACTTGACATAAACTTCGCCAGAATTTGGCTGTGAATTGAACTCCTCGATCTGAGATAATTTCTTCTGGAAGACCGTGGAGTCGGAAGATCTCTTGTATGAATACTTGAGCCAACTTGGAAGCTGACGGAAGACCGGTGAGAGGAATGAAGTGTGCCATCTTGGTGAACCGGTCAACTACCACCCAGATGGTATTGAACTTGTTGCACATGGGCAAATCTGTAATAAAATCCATCGACAAATGGGTCCATGGTCGACGGGGAACAGATAGTGGAACCAGTTGCCCCGCAGGCGACTGGCGGGATACTTTATGTTGAGCACACTTTGGGCAAGATGCAATAAACTCCAAAACGTCCTTTTTCAGAGTTGGCCACCAATAGGACCTAGAGATAAACTCCAGGGTTTTTTGGATACCTGTATGTCCGGCAAAACGGGAAGCATGGGCCCAATGCATGAGCTTCTTCCTTAGTGTCGGCTTCACAAAACTTTTCCCTGATGGGGGCGTAGAGTCCATCCCTACCGTGGAGAATGCCAACGGATTTATAATAGGATGCTTGTCTGAAGACTCTGACTCATTTTCTTGCTCCCATGAGCGGGAAAGGGCATCGGCCTTGCGATTCTGAGAGCCCGGACAGAACTGGAGTTTAAAGTCGAACCTGGAAAAGAAAAGTGCCCATCTGGCCTGACGAGGGTTGAGACATTGTGCGCCTTTTAGATATAGAAGGTTCTTGTGGTCTGTAAGGATGGTGATTGAATGAGAAGCTCCCTCCAACAGATATCTCCACTCCTCTAGAGCGAGCTTGATGGCTAGCAACTCCTGGTCGCCAATGGCATAGTTGCGCTCCGCTGGGGAGAACTTCCGTGAGAAGAAACTGCAAGGATGTAAATGACCATCTTTAGCCCTCTGAGATAACACCGCTCCTACTCCAACGGAGGAGGCATCCACCTCTAAGATGAAAGGAGAGTCGATGTCAGGCTGTTTCAGGACAGGTGCAGAGATGAACCTCTGTTTTAAAAGATGAAAAGCTTGCATGGCTTCTTCAGACCACTTGGACGGGTTAGCACCCTTCTTGGTGAAAGCAGTAATAGGCGCCACAATGGTGGAAAAGTCTCGTATAAACTTTCGGTAATAATTGGCGAACCCTAAGAACCTCTGGACCCCTTTGAGGGTTAAGGGTACCGGCCAATTCTGGATTGCTTGTAGTTTCTCAGGATCCATCTCTAGTCCGGAACCGGACACAATGTACCCTAGAAACGGAATGGACTTGACTTCAAAGACGCATTTCTCTAATTTGCAGTAGAGATGATTGACACGGAGACGGGACAGAACCTCCTTTACCCAGAAACGATGTTCCTCTAAATCGTTGGCAAAAATGAGGATATCATCTAGATAGACCACGACATGACGGTATAGAATGTCTCTGAAGATCTCATTGACGAAATGCTGGAAGACAGCTGGAGCATTGCTCAATCCGAAGGGCATGACGAGGTACTCATAATGTCCGTCACGGGTGTTAAATGCGGTCTTCCACTCGTCACCCTCACGGATCCGGATGAGATTGTATGCACCTCTCAGGTCCAGCTTTGTAAAGATGGTAGCTCCGCTAACTCTGTCAAAGAGCTCAGTAATCAGGGGTAAAGGATAGCGGTTCTTGATGGTAATGTCGTTCAAACCTCTGTAGTCGATGCACGGCCGCAGACCACCATCTTTCTTCTTTACAAAAAAGAAGCCTGCGCCGGCTGGAGAAGAAGAAGGTCGAATGAACCCCTTTGCTAGGTTCTCTTTAATGTATTCCTCCATAGAATGTGTCTCGGGGAGAGACAACGGATAAGTTCGGCCTCGAGGTGGAACCTTCCCTGGAACGAGATCAATCGGGCAGTCCCATTCTCTATGAGGAGGAAGGATATCAGCAGAAGCTTTACTGAACACATCCGTGAAATCTTGATATGGAGGAGGTGGAACATCAGACGACCTGGGGGAGGAAGAACAGACAGGCAACACTTTAAACAAACATGTCTTAGTACAGGAGGAACCCCATGCCAGGATTTGCGTAGTCGTCCAATCAATTGTAGGATTGTGAAGACGGAGCCATGGAAGGCCCAGGACCACAGGATGTGTGGCTCTTGGAATCACTAAAAATGAAATAAGTTCGGAATGAAGAACTCCCACTCTCAGACGAACTGGTAGAGTCCTTAGAGAAATAACTGTATCAAAAATTTTACTGCCATCCACAGCAGTTAAGGAAAAGGACGAAGGAAGTCTCTCGGTGGGTAGGGACCACCGTTTAACATAGGCTTCAGTAATAAAGTTCCCAGCTGCTCCGGAATCCAGGAGGGCAATGACGTTCTGATAACGTTGAGCAACTTGAAGCGACACTGGGAGGTTACAATCTTGAGGAGATGGAGAGGAGATCATTACTCCTAGCCGGCCCTCTCCTTGGCGAGCTAGGATTTGGAGTTTCCCGGACGTTTGGGACAGGCATTAATGGTGTGAGACGGAGCTGCACAATACAGACAGAGAAACTCGGAGAGACGTCTTCGGCGCTCAGCAGGAGTTAAACGGGAACGGCCAATTTGCATGGGTTCATCTGTAGTTGGTGACAGTTGGCGAGGAGGAGGAGTAGAAGATTTTGGAGCAGATGATCTTCCACGCTCAGTTGCTCTCTCTCTGAAACGTAAGTCAACTTTCGTACAAAGTGAGATTAGCCCATCTAACTTGGAGGGTAAGTCTCTGGTAGCTAACTCATCTTTAATACGCTCGGATAAACCATGCCAGAATGCAGCATACAGGGCCTCGTCGTTCCATGCCAGTTCGGATGCCAGGATCTGGAACTGTATAAGATATTGTCCTACAGTACGTGATTCCTGGCGTAAACGGAGAATCTCAGACGAAGCTGAAGTTACCCGGCCTGGCTCGTCGAAGATGCGCCTGAATGTTGACACAAATGCAGTGTAAGAAGATAGCAGGGTGTCGGACCTCTCCCATAACGGTGATGCCCAATCAAGGGCTGAGCCACTGAGAAGAGAAATAATGTAGGCAATTTTTGTACGGTCACTGGGAAAATTGCCAGGTTGTAGCTCAAACTGAATCTCACACTGGTTGAGAAATCCCCTGCAGAATCTTGGAGATCCGTCAAATTTTGCTGGCGTTGGAAGATGAAGACGTGGAGCAGAAATGGGTAAGGTGGGTGGGGTTATAGCTGGAGTCACTGTGGTTGACGCACCAGACGCGCCTGATCCACGGAGAGTTGTCTGAATCCCATCCAGCCGAGTAGAGAGATCCTGGAGACAGCGGATGATGTGGCCCTGTGCAGCCTCCTGATGTTCTAGTCGGGCTGCCAGTTCTTGCATCGGCCTGGCCGCTTGATCCTGGTCTCCGGCTGGATTCATTAGGTCAGTGCTTACTGTCACAACTGAGGGCCTGAGCTGACGGGAGGCAGCCTCAGTTGTAGGGGCTGAGATGTACCGGAACCTGGGAGGTTGTATCAGACCCCTGGACATGTAAGTAACATGAATAATAACTGCCCGAAGGCGTGACCACGACAACTTAGATAAAAGTCAATGATGTTTATTATGACAACTCCGCATCACAGCAGCAATAAAAGAAAACGTAAAAGTCAGCAAAGAATAAATACAGTTCCTGAGTACTACAGCATGGCAGGAGCCACAGGGCACTGGTAGTGTGAGATAGTTCTTATGATCTTCTAGATGGAAAGTCCTTACCAGGCCCGGCTGTAGCAATGGAGATAACCCAGGATTGTACCAGCTGGTGTTCCAGGAAGAGCTGGGTTGCTGAAGGTAAAACAGCTGCTGTGGATACTGGCTGGAACCAGACTGTTGTTAGCACGGAGTGGATACTGGCTGGAACCAGTTAAATAATAAATGAACTTTGGGAGCGATGAAATGTGAACTGAAATGTAGAACTTGAGAGCGGAGAAATAATAATTCCGGTGGAGAGTGGTAAAGTGTAGAAAGGACACCGGCCCTTTAAGGGAAGCTGTACTCTGCTGGAAGCTGAGGCTGGAAGCAGGTAGTGTTGTAGCTGGAAACAGATGAATCCACAATGGATTGGAGAGTCAGGCTACACCGCAGGTGGAATGCTGGTGCGGGTCTCTATGGTGGAAGTCTTGAGACAGGAGCTGGAACCTGGAAGACAATCATAGAAGAGAGACAAACAGGAACTAGGTTTGACAACCAAAGCACTGACGTCTTCCTTGCTCAGGTACAGCTTACTTATACCTGCAGCAAGGAAGGGGTTGGCTAGGCAATTATGCAAATCAACAACACAGACAGCAGATTGGTGGAAATGATCAGATGACAGAATCCAAGATGGCTGCGCCCATGCAGACACTTGGAGGGAAGTTTGGTTTGTAATCCATGTGGTCTGGGAAACAGTAATGGCGGCGCCGGCCACTGGAGACGCCAGGCTGATAGATGCACATTTAACCACGCGGGCACAGCGGAGGCCGCGGCTGATGAAAAGACCACTCTGCATGTGGAAACTCAGGAACAGCGGAATCCGGTCCTGGAACGCTGAGCCCGCCTTAGGAGGCATCTGAAGGGTAAGTAATGGCGTCCAGATACCCGGATCGTGACAGCTATAGGACAGCGTCTCTTATATGCCCCAGGGTCAGTAATATAGTATCCTTGTCCAAGGTATCAAGTTCCTCAGACAGGGTATCTGTCCATGCTGCTACAGCACTACACATCCAGGCCGACGCAATTGCCGGCCTCAGTAGGGTACCTGAATGTGTATAAACGGACTTCAGGATACCTTCATGCTTCCTATCCGCAGGATCCTTTAGGGAGGCCGTATCCTGTGACGGCAGGGCCACCTTCTTAGATAAGCGTGTCAAAGCTTTGTCTACCCTAGGGGAGGATTCCCAGCATAACCTGTCCGTTGGCGGGAAAGGATATGCCATAAGTAACCGTTTGGAAATCTGCACTTTCCTATCAGGAGAATACCAAGCTTTTTCACATAACTCATTTAACTCATGTGAAGGGGGAAAAGTCACTTCTTGCCTTTTTTCCCCAAACATATAAACCCTCTTGTCAGGGACAGGGTTTACCTCTGAAATGTGCAATACATCCTTCATTGCTATAATCATGTAGCGGATGGCTTTAGCCATTTTAGGCTGCAACTTTGCATCATCGCCATCGACACTAGAGTCAGAATCCGTGTCGATATCTGTGTCAATAATCTGGGATAGTGGGCGCTTCTGAGACCCTGACGGCCTCTGCGCTCTAGGATCAGGCATGGGTTGAGACCCTGACTGTCCCAAGGCTTCAGCTTTATCCAACCTTTTATGCAAGGAGTTTACATTATCATTTAACACCTTCCACATATCCATCCAATCAGGTGTCGGTGCCGTCGGCGGCGACCCCATATTCATCTGCATCCGCTCTGCTTCCACATAGCCTTCCTCGTCAAACATGTCGACACAATCGTACCGACACACCACACACACAGGGGATGCTCTATTTGAGGACAGACCCCCCACAAGGCCTTTTGGAGAGACAGAGAGAGAGTTTGCCAGCACACACCCCAGCGCTATATAACCCAGGAATTACACAGTAACTTAGTGTTTACCCAGTAGCTGCTGTATTTGTGATTTTGCGCTAAATTTATGTGCCCCCTCTCTCTTTTTACCCTCTTTGTACCGTGATTCTGTAGGGGAGAGCCTGGGGAGCTTCCTCTCAGTGGAGCTGTGGAGAGAAAATGGCGCTGGTGAGTGCTGAGGAAGAAGCCCCGCCCCCTCAGCGGCGGGCTTCTGTCCCACGATTTTGTGTAAAATAATGGCGTTGGCTCATGCATATATACAGTGCCCAACTGTATATATGCTCTATTTATGCCAGAGGTACTTAATTGCTGCCCAGGGCGCCCCCCTGCGCCCTGCACCCTACAGTAACCGGAGTGTGTGGGTGTTATGTGGGAGTAATGGCGCACAGCTGCAGTGCTGTGCGCTACCTCATATGAAGACAGGAGTCTTCTGCCGCCGCTTTTGACGTCTTCTTACTTCTCTCGCCGGCTTCTTGCTTCTGGCTCTGCGACGGGGACGGCGGCGCGGCTCCAGGATCGGACGACCAAAGGTGAGTTCCTGTGTTCGATCCCTCTGGAGCTAATGGTGTCCAGTAGCCTAAGAAGCACGACCTAGCCGCAGTTAGTAGGTTTGCTTCTCTCCCCTCAGTCCCACGTAGCAGAGAGTCTGTTGCCAGCAGATCTCTCTGAAAATAAAAACCTAACAAAATACTTTCTTATTAGCAAGCTCAGGAGAGCTCACTAAAGTGCACCCAGCTCTGTCCGGGCACAGATTCTAACTGAGGTCTGGAGGAGGGACATAGAGGGAGGAGCCAGTGCACACCAGTAGACCTAATTCTTTCTTAGAGTGCCCTGTCTCCTGCGGAGCCCGTCTATTCCCCATGGTCCTTACGGAGTCCCCAGCATCCCCTAGGACGTTAGAGAAAGGTCAATAAGATTTGTATGGCATTAAATCCCCCAGTAAATACATGTTTTTTGGGCCCCTGGAAATTGCTGGATTTCAGATAGTCTACAACTGTTTCTTTTAGGAGTGTTTCCATCAATATTCCTACTACAGGTTGAGTCTCCCTTATCCAAAATGCTTGGGACCAGAGGTATTTTGGATATGGGATTTTTCCGTATTTTGGAATAATTGCATACCATAATGAGATATCATGGTGATGGGACCTAAATCTAAGCACAGAATGTATTTATGTTACATATACACCTTATACACACAGCCTGAAGGTCATTTTAGCCAATATTTTTTATAACTTTGTGCATTAAACAAAGTGTGTATACATTCACACAATTCATTTATGTTTCATATACACCTTATATACACAGCCTGAAGGTCATTTAATACAATATTTTTAATAACTTTGTGTATTAAACAAAGTTTGTGTACATTGAGTCACCAGAAAACAAAGGTTTCACTATCTCAATCTCACTCAAAAAAGTCCGTATTTCGGAATATTCCGTATTTCTGAATATTTGTATATGGGATACTCAACCTGTATTGATGTAAGGCTCACTGGTAGATAGTTACTTGCCTCTTCCTTGCTTCCACTTTTATGCAGTGGGACTACATTTGCGCTTTTCCGATCCTCTAGAATTATTCCTGTAGCTTGTGACTGGTTGAATAATTATGTTAATGGTGTTAGCGGCACCCCTTCAAGCTCTTTTTGCATCCTTTCATGTATCCCATCTGACTCCATAGATGTATGCACTTTCAGTTTTGAAGCTGTTAGGACCTTTTCTTTCTAAATGATCTTGTATCTACCTAATTTGTAAGAATATATGTGCAACTTAACAGTGGCCACTTCCCCTCTCTTTCAGTAGTGAATACTGAGCAAAAAAAATTATTAAGATGATCTGCTATTGCCAAATCTCCCTCAAGAAGGCTTTCACTCTCTGTCTTTAGTCTTTATTATTACTCTTTTTCTTTTTGTCCTTTCACTTATATACTTGAAAAAAAAAGTTTTGCCCCTTTTACCTATCGGTTGGGCAATTTTCTCTTCAGCTTGTGCCTTTACAAACCTTTTATTTATATACGTAATTCAATAAAAACATACAGCTTTTCACATGGGAAGTGGGTGGCTGGCTAGTCCCTCGGGTATCTAGGACAGCAACTCAAGTTTCACGACTTTTCCATACATTCTGGTATGTATGACTCATAAGCCACCAGTTACATCAAAGGCTGAGATGGACAGGATGCACATAACAGGTGGTTTGTCATTCAATAATGCTAATAACCTAATATGGATTCCATCAGTTAAGTATTCAAAACAATAGTAAAGGTACAGCACAGTTTACGTGCAAAATAACCAGTAAACGTCTTAATTATGGCATAGATCACCTTCAATCCATTGACTACATATACAAAGGGTCAATTAGAGTTTGATACAAACCTCTATTTTAGGAAAGTACTTTTGGGTACTGTGCATTTGCACCAAAAAGAATTTCCTTCCATCCATATTATGATATATTGAGTATCCCTGACCCCTGCATCAAGAGAGGTATAACAGGAAAAAGGAGGACAATATTCAATCTTCAGACGTGTTAGGCTCAGGTGAGTATATTCTTAGTTCGACAACGATTCCCCACTCCAATTCACACGATTTTACCCAAAAAATAGAAAAGAAAGCGATATAGTGAAGTATTGTCAGATTCAGTTATATTAATATGAATGGGGTTATTCAAACGTATGGAGTCCCAATGAATGGGCGGACCCACGTACCAGATTTTTTTGGGGTGTCAGTAGTGCCCACCCAAATACGCCTGTGGTGTTACTTCCACTGCTCTCTGGTAGTTTTCCTCAAGGATTCTTCACCAATTCACCTCTCCAATCAGAGTTAAATCCCTTTGTCTAATGTCAGCGAAAGGTTTCTCTGTGGTGTCTAACCTAGAGCAAGAGAGATCACCAACTTTCCATCTCTTAGGATAAGTGATGGAAAGTTGGTGATCTCTCTTGCTCTAGGTTAGACACCACAGAGAAACCTTTCGCTGACATTAGACAAAGGGATTTAACTCTGATTGGAGAGGTGAATTGGTGAAGAATCCTTGAGGAAAACTACCAGAGAGCAGTGGAAGTAACACCACAGGCGTATTTGGGTGGGCACTACTGACACCCCAAAAAAATCTGGTACGTGGGTCCGCCCATTCATTGGGACTCTATACGTTTGAATAACCCCATTCATATTAATATAACTGAATCTGACAATACTTCACTATATCGCTTTCTTTTCTATTTTTTGGGTAAAATCGTGTGAATTGGAGTGGGGAATCGTTGTCGAACTAAGAATATACTCACCTGAGCCTAACACGTCTGAAGATTGAATATTGCCCTAGTAACCCAGGGGGCGCACCACAGCAAACTTGACTGTATAAACTGTGATTCTTTGGGATTTAGTTGACCATCCCGGCTGGTGGACTGCAGCACCTTTGAACTTAAGCGCCATCTTTACATTTCTTTTGTCTAAGGAAAAAGGAGGAGATGGTAGTAACCACAAAAAATGAACAATGCACCCCCACCTCCAGGTAAAAAAAAGCACCTTGACGAAAGCTCAAGATCTTACCATCTATTTAAAAAAATAAATCAATTTGTGAATGTGTCACTCCAAGTCTCCCTATAGAGTGTAAGCTTGTGAGCAGGGCCTTCCTATCAATCTGTATGCCTGATTTTACCCAGTTTTGTTCTATTATTGTAAAGAGCGGGATGCGGTCAAGATCCCGCCGGACGGAATTTCGGTGGTCGGAATACCGACACCGGGATCCCGACCGGCACAATCCCGACATATTCGCCCACTGTGGGTGTCCACGACACTCGTAGAGGGAGAATAAATTAGTGCGTAGCGAGGCACCGTGCCCGCATCGTGGCGAGCGCAGCGAGCCCGCAAGGGGCTGCGTTGCGCTCGCCCCCCTGTCGGGATTGTGCCGTTTCGGGATCCCGGTGTCGGTATTCTGACCACCGGGATTCCATCCGGCGGTATCACGTACTGATCCCTAAAAAGCAACGGACTATGCTGCGCTATATAAGAAACTGCTAATAAATAAATATCAGCAAAATCTGGCACACATAAACTGCTTGGGCACGCTGGCAATTACAGAACTACAAATATCACCTTGGCCTAGAAAAATACTGCAAAAGAACCCAAAAAAATGACAACATTTTTTTCCTTCAGGGTTTTAATCCACTGGTGAGATAAAAACCAAAACATATAATTTTGCTCCTTTTGGGAAGCCAGAATACAAATGTAAGGCATGTTAGGAACTAACCAACACATGGGGTTATTCAATTGTTTTTACCACAGCTATTTCTTTTGTGTGCCATGACGGAGCAATTCAATTGCTGTACTGTTCGGGCACGAATAGCCACGGGCGCACACATTTCAGTTCGCAGACTCCTCAGGTGGGGAGCTGAAATATTTAAAAAGTCAGCTGTTTAGGCACCCAAATAGCACTTTTCACATTGCGCCATTTGTTTAGATGGGCTTAGCCACTTTACGTAGCTAGCTCAGTTTGAGCGCAACGTGCGTGAAAAAAATATATTTTAATATCGCCTCGTGATCTCCAGTCACTTTAAATGGGAGATCTGGTGTGAAAAAAAACTATGAAATTGCCCCCAGAAAGCAGCCTAGCTCCGATTGTTAGGGATGAGAACTTTTTGGAGGGTCTAACCAGAATGAACTGCACTGAAACAATGTAGTCAATTTATGCATATAATCAATAAACTACATTGTATGGACAGTATTGCTGTTAATCAGTGTGCCTTTCTCACACAATAACCAACCTAGAGCAAAGCACTAACTTAATGTTCAATTTGTGACAGGACTCCTGACCTGTTATTTGCATTACAGCTCTGAAGCAAGTCACTGTCGTCAATGAGTATAAAGGGGGTCATTCCGAGTTGTTCGCTCGCTAGCAGATTTTAGCAGCATTGCACACGCTAGGCCGCCGCCCTCTGGGAGTGTATCTTAGCTTAGCAGAATAGCGAACGAAAGATTATCAGAATTGCGAATAGAAAATTCTTAGCAGTTTCTGAGTAGCTCCAGACTTACTCACAGATTGCGATCAGCTCAGGCCGTTTTGTTCCTGGTTTGACGTCACAAACACGCCCTGCGTTCGGCCAGCCACTCCCCCGTTTCTACAGACACTCCCACGTTTTTTCCTGGCATGCCTGCGTTTTTCCGCACACTTCCAGAAAACGGCCAGTTTCCGGCCAGAAACACCCACTTCCTGTCAATCACACTCCGATCACTTCAATGATGAAAAATATTCATTCGGACGTGAGTAAATCTACTAAGTTTTGTGCTAAAATACTAACCGCATGCGCACTGCGTACCATGCGCATTTTTGCCTTAATCGCTCCGTTGCGAAAATCAGCAACGAGCGAACAACTCGGAATGACCCCCAAAGTCTGAAGAAAGAACTGTTTCCATATGGAGTAAGGTAAATGAGAAGCTAGTAGCATTAGTTTATCCAAGTCGCCCGGAAGCAAGTTGGAGTCTGGTGCCCCCCTTTAAAAAAAAAAAAGGAAACAAATAAGGTGTGTGTGTGTGTGTGTGTGTGTGTGTGTGTGTGTGTGTGTGTGTGTGTATATCACATGGCTTACAGAATTATATAGATAGCACTCTCAGGTGCTCTACATGGACCGGAGCCCACAGTGAATTGGCATAGCTCCACCTATGACCACCCCTGTGTCACAACGTCTGGTGGGTCAGGGTCAGACTCATAAGATTCAGCCGTCTGCAGCTTGCAGAATCAGCATTCACCAGTGGGTCCCACCTCACAGTCCAGCAGCAGCAGTAAGTGCATTATTACTTGCTGCAGTGCAGGCTGAGTGGTACTAGATGGGAGCCCTTCTGTTCCCTAATGCAGGGCTCTAGGAATAGAGCCAATTAACTATGCAGCAATAGCGGGTGTGCCGCAAGCTTCGTTGGAAGAGCAGCGGTCACACTTGGATCCTGCTGTAAACCACATGGGTGCTGCTGTACATATAGGTGCCCCTTGAGGGCTTGGAGCCCGGAGGCAGACTCCTCCATTGTCTCTGGGAGTTACACCTCAGGGGCATTAGGGTACTCTTGATTTGATATCCATTCAGAATGTTAAAATGTTCTTAAGGTCATCAGCCAGAATATTGACTTGGACATTACGCTGAAATTGAACATGTTGACATATTGTACAGAAATGTTATTGTTTTGTATTAAACTACCCTTCATCGCCATCAATGATTGCTAAATCCTGTCAAATATGCTGCCACATCATAAATCTCTTAGAGCATATCTTGTGCTTTTATCTTCATGCAGGCATGTGTGTTCATTTTGAGTTGCATGTCATAACATATGTGCAACTTAAAATAAATACTGAATGCACTTTTTGTTAGACAAAACTCCTACTCTACCTGAGTCTCACAATATATTTTGTATGTGGAGAATAATTCACAAGATCCCCTTCCACATTCATTTTATCTTAACTTCAGTGGCCGTTTACTCAACATGTGGCTGTCCAATTCTTGTTCTGTTATATAAAAGCTGACAAACCATCTGCCTATCATACAGGAAGTAAGAACACATTACAGCTGCATTTCCACTATAGGAACCTCTTACCACCATAAGAGCCATATACACCACATGAATAAACATCATTCCTGGGGCATCCAGATATACCATTGACTAATACAATATAGAACATTATACTAGGCACAGGCCATTTACCATACATTTTGAAATGACCTAATATTGTGAAATGCTTCTGTGTTATGTTTCAGTCTATACTGTTACATAGATTAGTCATTGTCATGCTTCCTCCCATCTAATATACTTGTGTCAACATGTAAGTAATGCTGGCAAAAAACTACTTTTTATCAGACTAGCTTTTCTTCAAGTCAGAAACCACTCTTATATCAGAAAGCAGCAGAAAAAGCAGAAGCTGATACTAGATAGTGATGACCAGTAATTGCACACAGCACACTGCACAGTGACAGGAAAACTTTGCAGCCCAGTGTTGGAAGCTGCTTTGCATTACGAAGCACTGACAAGTATAATATATACCACGAACATCAGCAACCAGAAGTTAGTTCAAAAGTACAGTAAGTTATACAGCAATATATCTCGTGTAAGATTAAGGTTTTTAAGCCGCAATACTATCTATAGATCCGGTACCACGCTTGGGTTGTACATGGATTAATGGAAGATAAAAAATAGTTTAAGAAATATAGGTGTATTAACAATGCATGTGGTGCTAATGGACTGATGAGGAGCTGGTTACCTCTACAGCCAACGTAGCCAAACTGTCTTCTACTAAAGCGAACGAGAAAAGTAGACTACGCAACATCGTGAAGCTATTTCAAAGTACAACATGGTTATAGATCAATAGTAACAAAAGAGAGGAAACATATTAACCTGAAACGCACATACCTGCAGTAATCTTATTCGCGTATAGCCGGACTAGTGCCAGGCAGGGAAGTGGAAGCTAGAACTACAACTCCCAGCACGCTTTGCAAACACTTGAGAAAAGTTTCAATAACTTTATCAGCAACACGCGTACTAGAGCGTTAGGTGTAAACTTTCTGTGCTGATAGTAAAGACGGCTGAAGTGGTGTGCAATGTTACTGTATATTATATGTCCTATTCTCTAGGTTCTGATTGCATGAATAAATATGAAGCAGGTATGTTATTGTTGTTATGCTTCATCATCATCATCATCATATTCATCTAGAAACATTTATTGTGCAGTACGTCCACTTTTTTCAGTTTTCACCTCATGGTATTGTGGAATCAGTTATATTGGGATGGCACTGAATGGGATCCGTTTAAGATGTCCGCATTCGGGATCCTGCTTGGAATGCCAACGCCGGCGTAGCATCATGGATCGAAAACTTCAGAGTTACGATCGATCTCTGCCAGTGGTTAGCTGCTGGGGGGAGTTAGGTTTAGGCTGCGGGGAGTGGGGGGATTAGAGGGGTAAGGAGGAGTGTAAACATACTTACCCGACCCGTCGGGATTCTCTGCATCGGGATGTCAGTGTCGATCATATGACCACCAGCATCCCAGCCGCCGGCATATCGTCTGTATCCCAACTGAATATGTTCAGCCAGAAACTATGGGGGTGATTCAGACCTGATCGCTGCTGTGCGTTTTCGCATCACGGCCGATCAGTAATAGACTGCGCATGCATGTGCACAACAATGCGCACGCGCATCGACAAACAACAGGCATTGCCGGTCAGCGACAAGCTGGTGCAAAAATGTAATTTGCACAGCAATTCGCATGCTGATTGACAGGGAGAGGCTGTTTGTGGATGGTAACTGACCATTTTCTGGGAGTGTCAAGGAAAATGCAGGCATCCCAAGCGTTTTCAGGGAGGGTCTGTGACATCAGCTCCAGACCCAATCAGCCTGATTCTATTGCACTGAAGAAGTAAGTCCTCTGCTGCGCACAGACTACACACAGTAGAAAAATCATTCAATGGTGAATGAGGGCCCTCATTCCGAGTTGTTCGCTCGGTATTTTTCATCGCATCGCAGTGAAAATCCGCTTAGTACGCATGCGCAATGTTCGCACTGCGACTGCGCCAAGTAACTTTACTATGAAGAAAGTATTTTTACTCACGGCTTTTTCTTCGCTCCGGCGATCGTAATGTGATTGACAGGAAATGGGTGTTACTGGGCGGAAACACGGCGTTTCAGGGGCGTGTGGCTGAAAACGCTACCGTTTCCGGAAAAAACGCAGGAGTGGCCGGGGAAACGGTGGGAGTGCCTGGGCGAACGCTGGGTGTGTTTGTGACGTCAACCAGGAACGACAAGCACTGAAATGATCGCACAGGCAGAGTAAGTCTGGAGCTACTCTGAAACTGCTAACTCGTTTGTAATCGCAATATTGCGCGTACGTCGGTCGCAATTTTAAGAAGCTAAGATTCACTCCCAGTAGGCGGCGGCTTAGCGTGTGTAACTCTGCTACATTCGCCTTGCGAGCGAACAACTCGGAATGAGGGCCGAGGTACGAATGGATTTGTAGCTGACTGAGGGATTTTTAGCTACTCGGCGTACACATGCAATCGCACACTTGCACAGCGACTATACACTCCTCTTAGGCGGTGACTATCTGATCGCAGGACAACAATTTTAGCAGCCCAGCAACTAGGTCTGAATCACACGCTATGTGTTAGTACAGGCTGGCATTACCCATGCAATCTTTCTGACATCTGGTTTCTGGTTTTGTACCAAGATTGTTGTCTTCCACATGTTGCTTTCCAAAAAAGGGAGCATAGTCATGAAATTGTATTTCCAGCCTCACAAATGTAATTAAAAAAAATTGCAATAATCAATAATTTAGCCTCTGAGTCGTGCATTCGAATTTCCTAGATTTAGTCCTATGGAAATCCTAATGTTTTCCACGTAGGGTTACCACATTTTTATTTTTAGATTCCAGGACCGGTGGCATGGCCAAATCCGCAGTAGGGTTACAACCATTTAATTTTTTTAGTTCTCCCTCTTGCACCTCAGAGCCCCACGTGCTCATTTATATGCCATCAGAGTGTTCAGTCACACAACACTAAGGGGAAGGAGTGATCCATGTTTCATCACAAGTATTAAGTTCATTAAAAAAATGTGAATTCGCTTGAATTTTTTCAAAAATGTTGGTACACATTTGCCTTCGATTTTTTTTCTGCTCAGCAGTGAAAAGCCTTAGAACCATCTTAGCACAAACTTTTATTATGTTAACATCTTGATTAAAACCTTGCCTAACATTTTCTTTGTTTGATGTTTACCACTTCTGCCATCATTCGAATGCTGAGTGGACAGTCAATTCATGCAAATTTTTTTTTTACACATTTACATTTGTTTTTGATGTGCTAGGTCTTCCAGGACATTCTCTTTGACATCCTCATGACCGTCGCTAAATCTTTTGTGCCACTAAATAAACACACTTGCATGTGACATACAATCTACCCTATAAGCCTCAGTTAGTATACGGAAAGATTCAGTGGATGTTTTGTTCAATTTAGCTACAAGTTTTAAGTGAATACCTTGCTCCACTTTTGAGCTAAGCACATGTGGACTTGCGCACTAATGCCAATTACAGGGAGATGCAGGGACTAGCCGGAGGCGCTGCGGTCGCGTTGTGGCCGTACAATGGTGACAATGACAGATACTGTAATGGCACTAATACTAATGGCACTCATGTGAAACCGGTAACAATAAATGCACACAGGGGTATACTTTTATACATTTTACAATCTGATGTTCTTTTACGTTTTATTTGGTGTGTGGAAGGTGTGCGGAAGAGGGGGTAGTCTTATACAGCGAGTATATAACAAACTATATTTTGAGTGGAACTGTTGGGGGTCGTCTTATGCGCCCAGTCATCAAATACGGTATATATATATTTATAAGTGTTTCCCTGCTATTATATCTATCTTTCAAAGGTTTTCTAGACTGCAGGCTGCCAGTAGTTAATAATTTGCAACCGCAGGCTTGTGTGTATCTATTGGGATATTTGTCTCCCATTGTTCTGGCCCCCACCAAACGATGTCTTGTTTGGTTTGTGTTTGTCTTTCTTCACAGACCAGGGGGTCTGTTCAAACATTGGAGTGAACAAGACATTGTGTTGGAAGGATGTGCATGTTTGGTTAGATTAGTGTGTGTGTGAACAGTGACTCGACACAGGCTGGGCACTGTGGCATGTGTCTGTAATCATTTTCCATTGCAAGTAAGAATCTTTCTGTAATTGCTCATACCATGCCCGTACGTGCACTCCCGTGGGAGGCGATTGTACGCAATTTGCGAGTATGCGCACGCACGGCAGACTGAGTATGTCACGATCCGGGTATCTGGACGCCATTTCTTACCCATCAGATGCCTCCTAAGGCTGGCTCAGCGCTCCAGGACCGGATCCCATCTGTTATCCTGATGTGTACATTCCTGTATCCTCTCCTGTCACTCTGGGACGCTGTCACAGTAAACGCCATATTACACCTGGCATGGCGTCTCCCGCGGCCTCCGCCGCCGTCCCTGAACTTCTGCATGCAGAGTGTCTGAGTGGCGATTACGTCAGCCGCGGCCTCCGCTGTGTCCGCGTGGTTGGATGTGCATCTGTCAGCCTGGCGCCTCCTGTCTCCGGTGGCCGGCGCCGCCATTACTGTTTTCATTACCACATGGATTACAAACCAAACTTCCCTCCAAGTGTCTGCATGGGCGCAGCCATCTTGGATTCTGTCAGCTGATCATTTCCACCAATCTGTTCTCAGTATTGATAATCTGCATAATTGCCTAGCCAATCCCTTCCTTGCTGCAGGTATAAATACACTGTGCCTGAGCAAGGAAGGCGTCAGTGCTTTGGTTGTCAAACCTAGTTCCTGTTTGTCTCTCTCCTGTGATTGTCTTCCAGGTTCCAGCTCCTGTCTCAAGACTTCCACCATAGAGACCCGCACCAGCATTCCACCTGCGGTGTAGCCTGACTCTCCAATCCATTGTGGATTCATCTGTTTCCAGCTACAACATTACCTGCTTCCAGCTCAGCTTCCAGCAGAGTACAGCTTCCCTTAAAGGGCCGGTGTCCTTTCTACACTTTACCACTCTCCACCGGTATTATTATTTCTCCGCTCTCAAGTTCTACATTTCAGTTCATATTTCATCGCTCCCAAGTTCATTTATTATTTAACTGGTTCCAGCCAGTATCCACTCCGTGTTAACAACAGTCTGGTTCCAGCCAGTATCCACAGCAGCTGTTTTATCTTCAGCAACCCAGCTTTTCCTGGAACACCAGCTGGCACAATCCTGGGTTATCTCCATTGCTACAGTCGGGCCTGGTAAGGACTTTCCATCTAGAAGATCATAAGAACTATCTCACACTACCAGTGCCCTGTGGCTCCTGCCATCCTGTAGTACCCAGGAACTGTATTTATTCTTTGCTGACTTTTACGTTTTCTTTTACTGCTGCTGTGTTGCGGAGTTGTCATAATAAACATCATTGACTTTTATCCAAGTTGTCGTGGTCACGCCTTCGGGCAGTTATTATTCATGTTACTTACATGTCCAGGGGTCTGATACAACCTCCCAGGTTCCGGTACATCTCAGCCCCTACAACTGAGGCTGCCTCCCTTCGGCTCAGGCCCTCAGTTGTGACAGTAAGCACTGACCTAATGAATCCAGCCGGAGACCAGGATCAAGCGGCCAGGTCGATGCAAGAACTGGCAGCCCGACTAGAACATCAGGAGGCTGCACAGGGCCACATCATCCGCTGTCTCCAGGATCTCTCTACTCGGCTGGATGGGATTCAGACAACTCTCCGTGGATCAGGCGTGTCTGGTGCGTCAACCACAGTGACTCCAGCTATAACCCCACCCACCTTACCCATTTCTGCTCCACGTCTTCATCTTCCAACGCCAGCAAAATTTGACGGATCTCCAAGATTCTGCAGGGGATTTCTCAACCAGTGTGAGATTCAGTTTGAGCTACAACCTGGCAATTTTCCCAGTGACCGTACAAAAATTGCCTACATTATTTCTCTTCTCAGTGGCTCAGCCCTTGATTGGGCATCACCGTTATGGGAGAGGTCCGACACCCTGCTATCTTCCTACACTGCCTTCGTGTCAACATTCAGGCGCATCTTCGACGAGCCAGGCCGGGTAACCTCAGCTTCATCCGAGATTCTCCGTTTACGCCAGGGGTCACGTACTGTAGGACAATATCTGATACAGTTCCAGATCCTGGCATCTGAACTGGCATGGAACGACGAGGCCCTGTATGCTGCATTCTGGCATGGCTTATCCGAGCGTATTAAAGATGAGTTAGCTACCAGAGACTTACCTTCTAAGTTAGATGAGCTAATCTCACTCTGCACGAAAGTTGATTTACGTTTCAGAGAGAGAGCAACTGAGCGTGGAAGATCATCTGCTCCAAAATCTTCTGCTCCTCCTCCTCGTCAGCTGTCACCATCTAAAGATGAGCCCATGCAACTTGGCCGTTCCCGTTTAACTCCTGCTGAGCGCCGAAGACGTCTCTCCGAGTTTCTCTGTCTCTATTGTGCAGCTCCGTCTCACACCATTAATGCCTGTCCCAAACGTCCGGGAAACTCCAAATCCTAGCTCGCCAAGGAGAGGGCCGGATAGGAGTAATGATCTCCTCTCCATCTCCTCAAGATTGTAATATCCCAGTCTCGCTTCAAGTTGCTCAACGTTATCGGAACGTCATTGCCCTCCTTGATTCCGGAGCAGCTGGGAACTTTATTACCGAAGCCTATGTTAAACGGTGGTCCCTACCCACCGAGAGACTTCCTTCGTCCATTTCTTTAACTGCCGTGGATGGCAGCAAAATTTTTGATGCAGTTATTTCTTTAAGGACTCTACCAGTTCGTCTGAGAGTGGGAGTTCTTCATTCCGAACTTATTTCATTTTTAGTGATTCCAAGAGCCACACATCCTGTGGTCCTGGGCCTTCCATGGCTCCGTCTTCACAATCCTACAATTGATTGGACGACTACGCAAATCCTGGCATGGGGTTCCTCCTGTGCTGAGACATGTTTGTTTAAAGTATTGCCTGTCTGTTCTTCCTCCCCCAGGTCGTCTGATGTTCCACCTCCTCCATATCAAGATTTCACGGATGTGTTCAGTAAAGCTTCTGCTGATTTCCTTCCTCCTCATAGAGAATGGGACTGTCCGATTGATCTCGTTCCAGGGAAGGTTCCACCTCGAGGCCAAACTTATCCGTTGTCTCTGCCTGAGACGCATTCTATGGAGGAATATATTAAAGAGAACCTAGCAAAGGGGTTCATTCGACCTTCTTCTTCTCCAGCCGGCGCAGGCTTCTTTTTTGTAAAAAAGAAAGATGGTGGTCTGCGGCCGTGCATCGACTACAGAGGTTTGAACGACATTACCATCAAGAACCGTTATCCTTTACCCCTGATTACTGAGCTCTTTGACAGAGTTAGCGGAGCTACCATCTTTACAAAGCTGGACTTGCGAGGTGCGTACAATCTCATCCGGATCCGTGAGGGTGACGAGTGGAAGACCGCCTTTAACACCCGTGACGGACATTATGAGTACCTCGTCATGCCCTTCGGATTGAGCAATGCTCCAGCTGTCTTCCAGCATTTTGTCAATGAGATCTTCAGAGACATTCTATACCGTCATGTCGTGGTCTATCTAGACGATATCCTCATTTTTGCCAACGATTTAGAGGAACATCGTTTTTGGGTTAAAGAGGTTCTGTCCCGTCTCCGTGTCAATCATCTCTATTGCAAATTAGAAAAATGCGTCTTTGAAGTCAAGTCCATTCCGTTTCTAGGGTACATTGTGTCCGGTTCCGGACTAGAGATGGATCCTGAGAAACTACAAGCAATCCAAAATTGGCCGGTACCCTTAACCCTCAAAGGGGTCCAGAGGTTCTTAGGGTTCGCCAACTATTACCGAAAGTTTATACGAGACTTTTCCACCATTGTGGCGCCTATTACTGCTTTCACTAAGAAGGGTGCTAACCCGTCCAAGTGGTCTGAAGAAGCCATGCAAGCATTTCATCTTTTAAAACAAAGGTTCATCTCTGCGCCTGTTCTGAAACAGCCTGACATTGACTCTCCTTTCATCTTAGAGGTGGATGCCTCCTCCGTTGGAGTAGGAGCGGTGTTATCTCAGAGGGCTAAAGATGGCCATTTACACCCTTGCAGTTTCTTCTCCCGGAAGTTCTCCCCAGCTGAGCGCAACTATGCCATTGGCGACCAGGAGTTGCTAGCCATCAAGCTCGCTCTAGAAGAGTGGAGGTATCTGTTGGAGGGAGCTTCTCATTCAATCACATCACCATACTTACAGACCACAAGAACCTTTTATACCTGAAGGGCGCACAATGTCTCAACCCTCGTCAGGCCAGATGGGCACTTTTCTTTTCCAGGTTCGACTTTAAACTCCAGTTCTGTCCGGGCTCTCAGAATCGCAAGGCCGATGCCCTTTCCCGCTCATGGGAGCAAGAAAATGAGTCAGAGTCTTCAGACAAGCATCCTATTATAAATCCGTTGGCATTCTCCACGGTAGGGATGGACTCTACACCCCCATCAGGGAAAAGTTTTGTGAAGCCGATGCTAAGGAAGAAGCTCATGCATTGGGCCCATGCTTCCCGTTTTGCCGGACATACAGGTATCCAAAAAACCCTGGAGTTTATCTCTAGGTCCTATTGGTGGCCAACTCTGAAAAAGGACGTCTTGGAGTTTATTGCATCTTGCCCAAAGTGTGCCCAACATAAAGTATCCCGCCAGTCGCCTGCGGGGCAACTGGTTCCACTATCCGTTCCCCGTCGACCATGGACCCACTTGTCGATGGATTTCATTACAGACTTACCCATGTGCAACAAGTTCAATACCATCTGGGTGGTAGTTGACCGGTTCACCAAGATGGCACACTTCATTCCTCTCACCGGTCTTCCGTCAGCTTCCAAGTTGGCTCAAGTATTCATACAAGAGATCTTCCGACTCCACGGTCTTCCTGAAGAAATTATCTCAGATCGAGGAGTTCAATTCACAGCCAAATTCTGGCGAAGTTTATGTCAAGTCCTCCAAGTCAAGCTAAAGTTTTCCACGGCTTACCATCCTCAGACCAATGGTCAAACCGAGAGGGTGAATCAGGACTTGGAGGCCTTCCTCCGCATCTATGTGTCCTCCTCTCAAGATGACTGGGTTCAATTACTTCCCTGGGCCGAGTTCTGTCATAACAACCAGTATCATTCTTCATCTGCTTCAACACCATTCTTCACTAACTTTGGATTCCACCCTAAAGTCCCTGAGTTCCAACCGCTTCCAGCAACTTCTGTTCCCGCAGTGGATATCACCTTGCATCAGTTTGCCAATATCTGGAAGAGCGTACGATCAGCTCTGCTCAAGGCATCGTTCAGGTACAAGAAGTTTGCGGATAAGAAGCGTCGAGCAGTTCCTGCTCTCAAGGTGGGTGATCGGGTATGGTTATCCACGAAGAATTTGAGGTTAAGAGTTCCCAGTATGAAGTTTGCACCTCGCTATATCGGTCCTTTCAAGATTGAACAAGTCATCAATCCTGTTGCTTACAGACTCCAGTTGCCTCCCTTCTTAAAAATACCCAGGACATTCCATGTTTCCCTGTTGAAACCGCTGATCTTGAATCGGTTTCATTCCTCACTTCCTCCAACTCCGAAAGTCCAAACTCAACGAGGCGTTGAGTATGAAGTGGCCAAGATCTTGGACTCACGTCACCGTTACGGTCAACTACAATATCTTATTGACTGGAAGGGTTATGGTCCTGAGGAACGTTCATGGACCAATGCTTCTGATGTCCATGCTCCTGCCTTGGTCCAGAGATTCCATTCCAAGTTTCCTCAAAAGCCAAAGAAGTGCCCTGGGGCCACTCCTAAAGGGGGGGGGGTGCTGTCACGATCCGGGTATCTGGACGCCATTTCTTACCCATCAGATGCCTCCTAAGGCTGGCTCAGCGCTCCAGGACCGGATCCCATCTGTTATCCTGATGTGTACATTCCTGTATCCTCTCCTGTCACTCTGGGACGCTGTCACAGTAAACGCCATATTACACCTGGCATGGCGTCTCCCGCGGCCTCCGCCGCCGTCCCTGAACTTCTGCATGCAGAGTGTCTGAGTGGCGATTACGTCAGCCGCGGCCTCCGCTGTGTCCGCGTGGTTGGATGTGCATCTGTCAGCCTGGCGCCTCCTGTCTCCGGTGGCCGGCGCCGCCATTACTGTTTTCATTACCACATGGATTACAAACCAAACTTCCCTCCAAGTGTCTGCATGGGCGCAGCCATCTTGGATTCTGTCAGCTGATCATTTCCACCAATCTGTTCTCAGTATTGATAATCTGCATAATTGCCTAGCCAATCCCTTCCTTGCTGCAGGTATAAATACACTGTGCCTGAGCAAGGAAGGCGTCAGTGCTTTGGTTGTCAAACCTAGTTCCTGTTTGTCTCTCTCCTGTGATTGTCTTCCAGGTTCCAGCTCCTGTCTCAAGACTTCCACCATAGAGACCCGCACCAGCATTCCACCTGCGGTGTAGCCTGACTCTCCACTCCATTGTGGATTCATCTGTTTCCAGCTACAACATTACCTGCTTCCAGCTCAGCTTCCAGCAGAGTACAGCTTCCCTTAAAGGGCCGGTGTCCTTTCTACACTTTACCACTCTCCACCGGTATTATTATTTCTCCGCTCTCAAGTTCTACATTTCAGTTCATATTTCATCGCTCCCAAGTTCATTTATTATTTAACTGGTTCCAGCCAGTATCCACTCCGTTTTAACAACAGTCTGGTTCCAGCCAGTATCCACAGCAGCTGTTTTATCTTCAGCAACCCAGCTTTTCCTGGAACACCAGCTGGCACAATCCTGGGTTATCTCCATTGCTACAGTCGGGCCTGGTAAGGACTTTCCATCTAGAAGATCATAAGAACTATCTCACACTACCAGTGCCCTGTGGCTCCTGCCATCCTGTAGTACCCAGGAACTGTATTTATTCTTTGCTGACTTTTACGTTTTCTTTTACTGCTGCTGTGTTGCGGAGTTGTCATAATAAACATCATTGACTTTTATCCAAGTTGTCGTGGTCACGCCTTCGGGCAGTTATTATTCATGTTACTTACATGTCCAGGGGTCTGATACAACCTCCCAGGTTCCGGTACATCTCAGCCCCTACAACTGAGGCTGCCTCCCGTCAGCTCAGGCCCTCAGTTGTGACAGAGTACATGCATGGATGCCATCTGTGTGGTGTTTGCATGTGGTGTGTGTATTGCAATATTTTTCGACTTCGACAGTAGGTTCCAGTGGCACCCTGAAGTGGTGCTGCGTTATCACCTCACTCCTGAGGTGTGCTGGTGTTCCTCCAGTATGGGGAAGCAGTTGTTGTGGTAATGTGTTTGGGGTGTACACTCCCTGCATCCTACCTGTGTGGTAGCTGGCCCAGATGGTGGGGGGCTCAGATACTTAGTCTTCACTTTAGACTATTTTGGCAGTTTTATGCGATTATTAAAGGACAAAATGCACCCTGCCCCTTTAGCAGCACCCTGCAAAAACAGCAGTCCACCACCGAGTGAATAGATGCTGTACGCGCGGCATCTGTTCACATTAAATTAAGAGCTTGGGGGAAGCCCAGCACCTCCGTATGTGCTTGGCACACCTCCATCAGTGATTCAACGACTGGGGCACACCCCCATTCATGATGTCAAATGTGCCGGTCCACCCCAAAAAGGACTGCACACACTTTTTGAGTGCTACATGCCTTTTGCACGCATGCACGCTACTTTGCCCAGCACCCCTGCGCCCTGCCCACCCGGAATCCTGGAGCTACTGGCTTCAGACTTTCAGCTCTCCCTTGTTCTAATAATGACCACTGTGCTAGGGTGTCTATAGAGGGAGCAGTGGAAGATGGGGGTCACTCCTGACCACGATCTCCTCTGCTGTTGATAGGGTTGTGGCTGTGTTGTGCAGAGGCCGAATCAGGTCCCATCCAACCACGTGGTCACGGCTCTCTAGTGATGAACATCATTTTTTGATGGTTCAACACAATCATTGTTTTTCTTTCAATGGTAGTGGTTTCACTATTTGACGATTTTCCGATTATAGCCACCAACGAATGGTTTGGAAGCAATGGCCATCTGATGTTAAAATACAGCTGAATTCAGCTGTTTAACATTAACTGTCATGGGTTGCTATTGCACAAGTGCAAACATGGGGGGACATTCCGAGTTGTTCGCTCTGTATTTTTTTCTCGCAACGGAGCGATTAGTCGCGAATGCGCATGCGCAATGTCCGCAGTGCGACTGCGCCAAGTAAATTTGCTATGCAGTTAGGAATTTTACTCACGGCATTACGAGGTTTTTTCTTCGTTCTGGTGATCGTAATGTGATTGACAGGAAGTGGGTGTTTCTGGGCGGAAACTGGCCGTTTTATGGGAGTGTGTGAAAAAACGCTACAGTTTCTGGGAAAAACGCGGGAGTGGCTGGAGAAACGGAGGTGTGTCTGGGCGAACGCTGGGTGTGTTTGTGACGTCAAACCAGGAACGACAAGCACTGAACTGATCGCACTGGCAGAGTAAGTCTCGAGCTACTCAGAAACTGCACAGAGAAGTATTTTCGCAATATTGCGAATCTTTCGTTCGCAATTTTGATAAGCTAAGATTCACTCCCAGTAGGCGGCGGCTTAGCGTGTGCAAAGCTGCTAAAAGCAGCTTGCGAGTGAACAACTCGGAATGACCCCCATGGTTATTTGCGCATGTGTGATTTATTAAAAAACATTTTTTTTTATCTAATTGTTTTTAAGCAATTTTAATTTACCATCTAATGGCAAGATTTGATGTCAGGAGCACAGCCATCAACCATCCCTCCCACTATCTCTGTTTGCTGGGTTGGGGCAGCAGCAGTCACTGCATTTGCCAGCCCCTGTTACTTCCCACTCAGGTGTGTGACGTGGGTGGGTGGGTGTGGAATGCAGTGGGCTTCAGGTAGTGTGTAGTGGTTTACAGAAGAGTTACAGTGAGTTCCAGTTGGTTAAATAGGACTGTCTCCAACGCGTCTGGTACATGTGCCTTTGTCAAGGAAGTTTTATACTCTGAGTCACATCAATTGAGACTGGATGCAATACATTGTCACATTACTGATGATGTGTAACTGTGTCTCTAATTCTTGTATGAAAGATGAAAGGTGTATGCCAATTTTCCTGATAGGAACAACCCATCTGAAACACAGTCTCACATCTTTATGGAAAGAAAATGCCATTCTAAAAGTTTTGATACCAGCATACATTGAATTAACGCTTTGGGTATTATTTATTATTTATTATTACCAGTTATTTATATAGCGAACACATATTCTGCAGCGCTTTACAGAGAATACTTGACCATTCACATCAGTCCCTGCCCCAGTGGAGCTTACAATCTATATTCCCTACCACATGTACACACACACATTAGGGTTAATTTTTTCGTTGGGATCCAATTAACCTACCAGCATATTTTTGGATTGTTGGAGGAAACCGGAGTACCCAGAGGAAACCCACGCAAGTATGGGGAGAATATACAAACTCCACACAGAGCCGTGGTGGGAATTAAACCCATGACCCCAGTGCTGTGACGCAGTAATGCTAACAATTACACCATCCGTACTGCCCAAATGCTTAACCAGCGGCCGGGATTCCCAGCGTTCAGCATGCCGACGCCGGGATCCCGGCAGCCAGAATGTCGGCAGTTGGGTGAGTGCAAAGATGCCCCTTGCGGGCTCTCAGCGCTCACCACAGGTTCTGTTCCCACTTTATAGGTGACGTGGACACCCAAGAGTGGGAATAGCCCTCGGGCCCCTGCTGGCATTCTGGCAGCCGGGATCCCGGCGTCAGTATGCTGACTACACTTTATACATTTTATCAAAATTCATATGCTTAGATATGGGTTTATATTAATTACATTTATTATATTACATATGAGGTATGAGCGTACACCACTGGCCCTGCAATATTAACACCTTCAGTATACTTTTACAGGCATATACATTCTCTACAGTTGAAGAAAAAAATTAATTACAAGAAAGTAACAAATATTTTTTTGTTATTGTTGTAAATACATTTTTGGAAACATTTATTACATTTCCTCCAGAAGGTAATTTGCGGTGAAAGTCAGCACTGGAAGTTGCTGACTCCATAACGAAGTCTCTGAAGGTATCCCCACTATCTTTCCCACAAAGCAATTTTGAGCAACTTCACTTCCGCTACAACTGTTGAAGAAACATACACAATATATTAAACAAACACAGAAAGAGTGATTTGATACGTAGGTGTGTGGCCTCGCCAGAATGTGGGTGAGGCCTCTAGTGGATGGGTGTGACCTCACGGCACATTCCCGTTTTAGTCATTATGGAGTGCCCAGCGCTCCCTGAGCATCTGAGTAGCCCTTAGCTCACCTCCCTGCACTGTTTAGATGCTGTGCACATGTGCATTGCATCTATTCAGGGATCACCTACTTTTGCAGAGCATTTGAGGTCAAAGGCTCCTATCCTTCCCCCACTCCACCTGCGGAACGCTACCCCCCACGGTTGGGACAGTGGGACATTGTCCGTATAGCGGGACTGTCCCAATAAAATAGGGGCAGTTGGGAGGTCTGGGTTAAATTCTCATAATGCATTACCCCATAGCAATGTGCAGGGATGGTAAGTATGTGATACAATTACAGTTTTGCAGCATTAGGGCCCTATTCAGAGTGAGATGTAAATGCAATTGTGTGGTTTGTTTTTTAATGCGTATTCATATTTTTTCACAATCTGCATTTTTTTTGTTAGTTTGTAACTATTTATTAATGGAGGCACTCTGCCCAACAATTGACACCTTTTGTATCATGTGTTTCCCACACCTAGCTTGCAAAGATCATCTTTATATTTTCTTTCATGTCATTCTCTGTAATTTGTTTGTGTAGTGTCATGAGCCCCTGAATTTATAGCACGGTGTTATATGTCTGTGCTTTATAAATAAGAATATCATGGCCAGATTAAGGGAGAGGCGACAGGGGCAGTTATCCTGTGGCCCTCACACACAGGGGAACCCCACACATCACCGGTCCGCTGAGAGCTGCTACTGAATGCTTTGGGCATACAGAGCAGCAGTATGTATTCAGAAGCAGTGGAGTGGCTGGGAGCGGCGGCGTGGCACAGGAAGTGAGGAAGGCAGGACCCCCACAGCGAGGACCCTGTCAGCAGTGAATGTGAGCAGCACCGGCAGTGGCTGGGAGCTGCGCTGGTAGTGAGAAAGCAGCCCCATGGAAGGAACCCCCCAGTGAGGACCCTGCTGGGAGAGCTCCATACTGAGGACACAGACAGTGCCCTGGTAGTGCCGGAGAGGAGCCGCTGGTGACACTGCTGTGGGTGAGACCCCTGATTAAGTGTATGTGTGTCTGTGTGTGTTTTGTAAATTTTTTGTATGGGGCCCTGCACAACTTTGTTGCCCTGTGGCTCCCACAACCCTTAATCCGGCCATAAATAATATGATAATTTTCTCATACGTCCTAGAGCAGGGGTGTCAAAGACAAGGCCCGCGGGCCAAATCCGGCCCGCCAGACCTCGTCTGATGGCCCGCGGTGCCGCCGCCATGAAACCCCCTTCTCCCGAGTGCCCAGCTCGGGGGGGGGCGGGGTTTCGCGGAATGACGCGATTGCGTCGTGACGTCACGGCGCAAACGCGTCATTCAACGAAACCCCGTCGGAGGAGGGAGAAGGGAGCCGCGCAGACGAGGAGGGAGAGGCGGCTGAAGAGCGGCGAGAACCGCTTCAAATGTAAGTCAGCCCCTCTCCCTTCCTCTCTTTCTCTCTCTCTCTCCCTCCTTCCACCACCTGCCACAATGTGTAAAATGGGGACCTGTACCTGCCGCTATGTGTAAAATGGGGACCTGTACCTGCCGCTATGTGTAAAATGGGGACCTGTGCCTGCCACAATGTGTAAAATGGGGACCTGTGCCTGCCACAATGTGTAAAATGGGGACCTGTACCTGCCGCTATGTGTAAAATGGGGACCTGTGCCTGCCGCAATGTGTAAAATGGGGACCTGTGCCTGCCGCAATGTGTAAAATGGGGACCTGTGCCTGCCACAATGTGTAAAATGGGGACCTGTGCCTGCCACAATGTGTAAAATGGGGACCTGTACCTGCCGCTATGTGTAAAATGGGGACCTGTGCCTGCCACAATGTGTAAAATGGGGACCTGTGCCTGCCACAATGTGTAAAATGGGGACCTGTACCTGCCGCTATGTGTAAAATGGGGACCTGTGCCTGCCACAATGTGTAAAATGGGGACCTGTGCCTGCCACAATGTGTAAAATGGGGACCTGTACCTGCCGCTATGTGTAAAATGGGGACCTGTGCCTGCCGCAATGTGTAAAATGGGGACCTGTGCCTGCCGCAATGTGTAAAATGGGGACCTGTGCACTATAAAAGGGGGCACATGGCTGGGCACTATAAAAGGGGGCACATGGCTGGGCACTTTAAAAGGGGGCAGATGGCTGGGCACATATAAGGCAGGTGGAGCGGTAAATTTTGGATAGACCTACAGATACAACCGGCCCTTTGATGGGGACCAAACTGCTGATGCGGCCCCCGATGAATTTGAGTTTGACACCCCTGTCCTAGAGGATGCTGGGGATGCTTCAAGAACCATGGGGTATAGACGGGATCCGCAGGAGACGTGGGCACTTTAAGACTTTAAAAGGGGTGTGAACTGGCTCCTCCCTCTATGCCCCTCCTCCAGACTCCAGTTAGATTCTGTGCCCAGGCAGACTGGTCACACACAGGGGAGCTCTACTGAGTTTCTCTGAAAAAAGACTTTTGTTAGGTTTTCTATGTTCAGGGAGTTCTGCTGGCAACAGGCTCCCTGCTTCGTGGGACTGAGGGGAGAGAAGCAGACCTACTTCTGTGAGTTCAAAGGCTCTGCTTCTTAGGCTACTGGACACCATTAGCTCCAGAGGCTCCGATCACTTGGTACGCCTAGCTGCTCGTTCCCGGAGCCGCGCCGTCACCCCCCCCCCCCCCCCCCCCCCTTTGCAGAGCCAGAAAAATGAAGCCGGGTGAGTAAAAGAAGAACCGAAGACTTCAGTGACGGCAGAAGACCTCAGGTCTTGAGGTACCGCGCAGCAGTCGTGCTGCGCGCCATTCTCCCACACACACAGCGGCACTAACAGGGTGCAGGGCGCAGGTGGGGCGCCCTGGGCAGCATGTAGACCTGAAATAAACTGGTAAAAGTTATATAAAAAGTGCCTGGGCACTTAATATAGACCCCCGCCAGTATAAATATGCTAAAATGAGCGGGACTGAAGCGCGCCGGTGAGGGGGCGTGGCTTAGCCCTCACAGCTCTGACCAGCGCCATTTCTCTTCACAGAAGCTGCAGAGACGATGGCCCTGACCTCCACTCTGCTGTACAAGTAACAGGGTGCAAAACGGGGGGGGGACAGTAAAATTGGTGATATTATCTTTATTATAAAAGCACTAACAGGTCTGAGGCATTGTATATAAAGTTTCAGTACCGGGATAGGTGCTGGGTTGTGAGCTGGCAAACTACCTCTGTGTCTCTCTAACAGGCTTTGCTGTGGGTCTGTCCCCTATAGCCTAGTGTGATTGTAGGTGTCGGTACGTGTGTGTCGACATGCCTGACGCTGAGTGCTCTTCCCAGGAGGAAGCTGGAGTGGGGACAGAGAAGGCGGTGGCAGTCAACCTGTCGGCACCGCCGACTGCTGAGTGGGTAAATATGTTGAGTGTTTTGAATGCAAATGTGGCTCGGTTGACTAAGAGATTAGATAAATCTGAGTCTAAGAACCAGACATGGAGGAAATCCATGGAGGATGCATTGTCACAAGCTCAGACCCCTTCGGGGTCACAGAAACGTGCATTTACCCAGATAGCAGATACAGATACCGACACGGACTCTGATTCCAGTGTCGACTATAGTGATGCCAGATTGAATCCTAAACTGGCTAAGAGCATTCAGTACATGATTGTGGCGATAAAAGATGTATTACATATCACGGAGGACCCTGCTGTTCCTGATACAAGGGTCTGTATGTTTAAAGGAAAGAAACCTGAGGTAACGTTTCCTCCCTCTCATGAACTAAACGCTCTTTTTGAAAAGGCTTGGGAAAATCCTGACAAGAAGGTACAGGTTCCCAAAAGAATTCCGGTGGCATATCCATTCCCCTCGGGGGACAGGGAAAAGTGGGAGTCAACCCCCACGGTGGACAAAGTTCTATCGTGTCTGTCCAAAAAGGTGGCGCTTCCTTCTCCTGACATGGCAGCCCTAAACGATCCTGCGGATCGTAAGCAGGAAAATACGCTAAAATCCATTTATGTCACTACAGGTTCGCTACTCAGGCCTGCCGTTGCTTTGGCATGGGTGAGTAGCGCTATTGAAAAGTGGGCAGATAACTTGTCATCTGAGATAGATACCCTGGACAGGGATAACGTGCTTTTGACTCTGGGTCATATCAGGGACACTGCAGCATATTTAAAAGAAGCTGCAAGGGATATTGGCCTTTTGGGATCAAGGGCCAATGCCATGGCAGTCTCAGCAAGGAGAGCATTGTGGATTCATCAATGAAATGCTGATGCTGACTCTAAGAAGGCTATGGAGTCTCTACCATTTAACGGTAGTGTCTTGTTTGGTGACGGCCTCACTGACCTGGTATCTACGGCTACCGCGGGTAAGTCGTCATTTTTACCTTATGTTCCTGCGCAACAAAAGAAAATGCCCCACTATCAGATGCAGTATTTTTGGCCCAATAAATACAAAAGAGGACGAGGATCCTCCTTCCTTGCTGCGAGAGGAAGAGGAAAGAGAAAAAGGTCACAGGCTGTGGCAAGTTCCCAAGAACAGAAGTCCTCTCCGGCTACTACCAAATCCACCGCATGACGCTGGGGCTCCTTTGCGGGAGTCCGCACCAGTGGGGGCACGTCTCAAACTCTTCAGTCAGGCCTGGGTTCGCTCGGCCCTGGATCCTTGGATATTAGAAATAGTAACCCAAGGGTACAAATTAGAGTTTCAAGACGTGCCCCCTCACTGATTTTTCAAATCGGCCTTGCCAGCTTCTCTTCCAGAAAGGGAGGTTGTATGCGCTGCGATACTAAAGCTGTGTCAAAATCAAGTCATTGTCACGGTACCCCCGTCTCAGCAGGGGGAAGGCTTTTATTCGAGTCTGTTCGTGGTACTGAAGCTGGTGGCTCAGTCAGACCGATTCTGAACCTAAAATCCCTCAATTTCTTTCTAAAGAAATTCAAATTTCCAGATGCAATCTCTCCGAGCAGTGATCTCCAGTCTGGAGGAGGGGGATTTTATGGTGTCGGTCGACATAAAGGATGCCTACTTACACGTCCCCATATATCCTCCACATCAGGCATACCTGAGGTTTGCTGTTCAGGATTGTCATTACCAATTTCAGACATTGCTGTTTGGTCTGTCCACGGCTCCGAGGATTTTCACCAAGGTTATGGTGGAAATGATGGTTCTCCTGCGCAAGCAGGGAATCACAATTATCTCGTACTTGGATGATATCCTCATAAAGGCGAGATCCAAGGAGCAATTGCTGAAAAACGTTGCGCTCTCACTGACAATTCTGCAACAACATGGTTGGCTCCTAAACTTGCCAAAAATAAGAATTTACTTACCGATAATTCTATTTCTCATAGTCCGTAGTGGATGCTGGGCACTCCGAAAGGACCATGGGAATAGCGGCTCCGCAGGAGACTGGGCACAAAAGTAAAAGCTTTAGGACTACCTGGTGTGCACTGGCTCCTCCCCCTATGACCCTCCTCCAAGCCTCAGTTAGGATACTGTGCCCGGACGAGCGTACACAATAAGGAAGGATTTTGAATCCCGGGTAAGACTCATACCAGCCACACCAATCACACCGTACAACTTGTGATCTGAACCCAGTTAACAGCATGATAACAGAGGAGCCTCTGAAAGATGGCTCACAACAATAATAACCCGATTTTTGTAACAATAACTATGTACAAGTATTGCAGACAATCCGCACTTGGGATGGGCGCCCAGCATCCACTACGGACTATGAGAAATAGAATTATCGGTAAGTAAATTCTTATTTTCTCTGACGTCCTAGTGGATGCTGGGAACTCCGAAAGGACCATGGGGATTATACCAAAGCTCCCAAACGGGCGGGAGAGTGCGGATGACTCTGCAGCACCGAATGAGAGAACTCCAGGTCCTCCTCAGCCAGGGTATCAAATTTGTAGAATTTAGCAAACGTGTTTGCCCCTGACCAAGTAGCTGCTCGGCAAAGTTGTAACGCCGAGGCCCCTCGGGCAGCCGCCCAAGATGAGCCCACTTTCCTTGTGGAATGGGCTTTTACAGATTTTGGCTGTGGCAGGCCTGCCACAGAGTGTGCAAGCTGAATTGTACTACAAATCCAACGAGCAATAGTCTGCTTAGAAGCAGGAGCACCCAGCTTGTTGGGTGCATACAGGATAAACAGCGAGTCAGATTTTCTGACTCCAGCCATCCTGGAAACATATATTTTCAGGGCCCTGACTACGTCCAGCAACTTGGAATCCTCCAAGTCCCTAGTAGCCGCAGGTACCACAATAGGCTGGTTTAAGTGAAACGCTGAAACCACCTTAGGGAGAAATTGAGGACGAGTCCTCAATTCTGCCCTGTCCGTATGAAAAATCAGGTAAGGGCTTTTATAGGATAAAGCCGCCAATTCTGAGACACGCCTGGCTGAAGCCAGGGCTAACAGCATTACCACTTTCCATGTGAGATATTTTAAGTCCACAGTGGTGAGTGGTTCAAACCAATGTGATTTTAGGAACCCCAAAACTACATTGAGATCCCAAGGTGCCACTGGAGGCACAAAAGGAGGCTGTATATGCAGTACCCCCCTTGACAAACGTCTGAACTTCAGGAACTGAAGCTAGTTCTTTCTGGAAGAAAATCGACAGGGCCGAAATTTGAACCTTAATGGACCCTAATTTTAGGCCCATAGACAGTCTTGTTTGCAGGAAATGCAGGAAACGACCCAGTTGAAATTCCTCTGTAGGGGCCTTCCTGGCCTCACACCACGCAACATATTTACGCCAAATACGGTAATAATGTTGCACAGTTACATCCTTCCTGGCTTTGATCAGGGTAGGGATGACTTCATCCGGAATGCCTTTTTCCTTCAGGATCCGGCGTTCAACCGCCATGCCGTCAAACGCAGCCGCGGTAAGTCTTGGAACAGACAGGGTCCCTGCTGGAGCAGGTCCTTTCTTAGAGGTAGAGGCCACGGGTCCTCCGTGAGCATCTCTTGAAGTTCCGGGTACCAAGTCCTTCTTGGCCAATCCGGAGCCACGAGTATAGTCCTTACTCCTCTCCTTCTTATGATTCTCAGTACCTTGGATATGAGAGGCAGAGGAGGGAACACATACACTGACTGGTACACCCACGGTGTTACCAGAGCGTCCACAGCTATTGCCTGAGGGTCCCTTGACCTGGCGCAATATCTGTCTAGTTTTTTGTTGAGGCGGGACGCCATCATGTCCACCTTTGGTTTTTCCCAACGGTTCACAATCATGTGGAAGACTTCTGGGTGAAGTCCCCACTCCCCCGGGTGGAGGTCGTGTCTGCTGAGGAAGTCTGCTTCCCAGTTGTCCACTCCCGGAATGAACACTGCTGACAGTGCTATCACATGATTTTCCGCCCAGCGAAGAATCCTTGCAACTTCCGTCATTGCCCTCCTGCTTCTTGTGCCGCCCTGTCTGTTTACGTGGGCGACTGCCGTGATGTTGTCCGACTGGATCAACACCGGCTGACCCTGAAGCAGAGGCCTTGCTTGACTTAGGGCATTGTAAATGGCCCTTAGTTCCAGGATATTTATGTGAAATGACGTTTCCATGCTTGACCACAAGCCCTGGAAATTTCTTCCCTGTGTGACTGCTCCCCAGCCTCTCAGGCTGGCATCCGTGGTCACCAGGACCCAGTCCTGAATGCCGAATCTGCGGCCCTCTAGAAGATGAGCACTCTGCAACCACCACAGGAGAGACACCCTTGTCATTGGAGACAGGGTTATCCGCTGATGCATCTGAAGATGCGATCCGGACCATTTGTCCAGCAGATCCCACTGAAAAGTTCTTGCGTGGAATCTGCCGAATGGAATCGCTTCGTAAGAAGCCAACATTTTTCCCAGGACCCTTGTGCATTGATGCACTGACACTTGGCCTGGTTTTAGGAGGTTCCTGACTAGCTCGGATAACTCCCTGGCTTTCTCCTCCGGGAGAAACACCTTTTTCTGGACTGTGTCCAGAATCATCCCTAGGAACAGCAGACGTGTCGTCGGAATCAGCTGCGATTTTGGAATATTTAGAATCCACCCGTGCTGTCGTAGTACTACTTGAGATAGTGCTACTCCGACCTCTAACTGTTCCCTGGACCTTGCCCTTATCAGGGGATCGTCCAAGTAAGGGATAATTAAGACGCCTTTTCTTCGAAGAAGAATCATCATTTCGGCCATTACCTTGGTAAAGACCCGGGGTGCCGTGGACAATCCAAACGGCAGCGTCTGAAACTGATAGTGACAGTTCTGTACCACAAACCTGAGGTACCCTTGGTGAGAAGGGCAAATTGGGACATGGAGGTAAGCATCCTTGATGTCCAGAGACACCATATAGTCCCCTTCTTCCAGGTTCGCTATCACTGCTCTGAGTGACTCCATCTTGAATTTGAACCTTTGTATGTAAGTGTTCAAGGATTTCAGATTTAAAATAGGTCTCACCGAGCCGTCCGGCTTCGGTACCACAAACAGCGTGGAATAATACCCCTTTCCCTGTTGTAGGAGGGGTACCTTGATTATCACCTGCTGGGAATACAGCTTGTGAATGGCTTCCAATACCGCCTCCCTGTCGGAGGGAGACGTTGGTAAAGCAGACTTCAGGAACCGGCGAGGGGGAGACGTCTCGAATTCCAATTTGTACCCCTGAGATACTACCTGCAGGATCCAGGGGTCCACTTGCGAGTGAGCCCACTGCGCGCTGAAATTCTTGAGACGGGCCCCCACCGTGCCTGAGTCCGCTTGTAAGGCCCCAGCGTCATGCTGAGGACTTGGCAGAAGCGGGGGAGGGCTTCTGTTCCTGGGAAGAGGCTGCCTGCTGCAGTCTTTTTCCCCTTCCTCTGCCCCGGGGCAGATATGAGTGGCCTTTTGCCCGCTTGCCCTTATGGGGACGAAAGGACTGAGCCTGAAAAGACGGTGTCTTTTTCTGCTGAGAGGTGACCTGGGGTAAAAAGGTGGATTTCCCAGCCGTTGCCGTGGCCACCAGGTCCGATAGACCGACCCCAAATAACTCCTCCCCTTTATACGGCAATACTTCCATATGCCGTTTGGAATCCGCATCACCTGACCACTGTCGCGTCCATAACCCTCTTCTGGCAGAAATGGACAGCGCACTTACTCTTGATGCCAGAGTGCAAATATCCCTCTGTGCATCTCGCATATATAGAAATGCATCCTTTAAATGCTCTATAGTCAATAATATACTGTCCCTGTCCAGGGTATCAATATTTTCAGTCAGGGAATCCGACCAAGCCACCCCAGCACTGCACATCCAAGCTGAGGCGATTGCTGGTCGCAGTATAATACCAGTATGTGTGTATATACTTTTTAGGATATTTTCCAGCTTCCTATCAGCTGGTTCCTTGAGGGCGGCCGTATCAGGAGACGGTAACGCCACTTGTTTTGATAAGCGTGTGAGCGCCTTATCTACCCTAGGGGGTGTTTCCCAACGCGCCCTAACCTCTGGCGGGAAAGGGTATAATGCCAATAATTTTTTTAGAAATTAGCAGTTTTTTATCGGGGGAAACCCACGCTTCATCACACACCTCATTTAATTCATCTGATTCAGGAAAAACTACTGGTAGTTTTTTCACACCCCACATAATACCCTTTTTTGTGGTACTTGTAGTATCAGAAATGTTCAAAACCTCCTTCATTGCCGTGATCATGTAACGTGTGGCCCTACTGGAAAATAAGTTTGTTTCCTCACCGTCGACACTGGAGTCAGTGTCCGTGTCTGGGTCTGTGTCGACCATCTGGGGTAACGGGCGCTTTAGAGCCCCTGACGGTGTTTGAGACGCCTGTACAGGTAATAACTGATTTGCCGGCTGTCTCATGTCGTCAACAGTCTTTTGTAAAGTGCTGACGCTATCACGTAATTCCTTCCATAAGACCATCCAGTCAGGTGTCGACTCCCTAGGGGGTGACATCACTATTACAGGCAATTGCTCCGCCTCCATACCATTTTCCTCGTCATACATGTCGACACAACATACCGACACACAGCACACACACAGGGAATGCTCTGATAGAGGACAGGACCCCACTAGCCCTTTGGGGAGACAGAGGGAGAGTTTGCCAGCACACACCAGAGCGCTATATATATACAGGGATAACCTTATAGAAGTGTTTTTCCCTTATATAGCTGCTGTATTGATTTATCTGCCAAATTAGTGCCCCCCCTCTCTTGTTTTACCCTGTTTCTGTAGTGCAGGACTGCAGGGGAGAGTCAGGGAGCTTCCCTCCAACGGAGCTGTGAGGGAAAATGGCGCCAGTGTGCTGAGGAGATAGGCTCCGCCCCCTTCTCGGCGGCCTTTCTCCCGCTTTTTTAAGGAAAAATTGGCAGGGGTTAAATGCATCCATATAGCCCAGGAGCTATATGTGATGTATTTTTTGCCATCTAAGGTGTTTTTATTGCGTCTCAGGGCGCCCCCCCCCAGCTCCCTGCACCCTCAGTGACCGGAGTGTGAAGTGTGCTGAGAGCAATGGCGCACAGCTGCGGTGCTGTGCGCTACCTTATTGAAGACAGGACGTCTTCTGCCGCCGATTTTCCGGACCTCTTCTGTCTTCTGGCTCTGTAAGGGGGCCGGTGGCGCGGCTCTGGGACCCATCCATGGCTGGGCCTGTGATCGTCCCTCTGGAGCTAATGTCCAGTAGCCTAAGAAGCCCAATCCACTCTGCACGCAGGTGAGTTCGCTTCTTCTCCCCTTAGTCCCACGGTGCAGTGAACCTGTTGCCAGCAGGATTCACTGAAAATAAAAAACCTACTTAAACTTTTTCACTAAGCAGCTCAGGAGAGCCACCTAGTGTGCACCCTTCTCGTTCGGGCACAAAAATCTAACTTAGGCTTGGAGGAGGGTCATAGGGGGAGGAGCCAGTGCACACCAGGTAGTCCTAAAGCTTTTACTTTTGTGCCCAGTCTCCTGCGGAGCCGCTATTCCCATGGTCCTTTCGGAGTGCCCAGCATCCACTAGGACGTCAGAGAAATCACAGTTGGTTCCGACGACACGGCTGTCGTTCCTGGGTATGATTCTGGATACAGAATTACAGAGAGTTTTTCTTCCAATGGAAAAGGCTCTGGAAATACAGAACATGGTAAAACAGACTCTGAAACCGGCAAGAGTGTCGATTCTTCAATGCACTCGGTTGCTGGGGAAGATGATGGCAGCCTACGAGGCCATTCAGTATGGCAGGTTTCATGCCATGGTGTTTCAGTGGGACCTGTTGGACAAGTTGTCCGGGTCTCACCTGGACATGCACCGGAAAATACTCCTATCTTCCAGGACCAGGATCTCTCTCCTGTGGTGGCTGCACAGTTCTCACCTTCTGGAGGGACGCAGGTTCGGGATTCAGGATTGGATCCTAGTGACTACAGATGCAAGTCTCCGAGGCCGGGGAGCGGTCACACAGGGGAGAAATTTTCAGGGAAAGTGGTCAAGCCAGGAAGCTTGTCTGCACATAAACATTCTGGAATTAAGGGCCATTTACAACGGCATTCTGTAAGCGGAACATCTCCGCGGTCTGCCTGCCTTGATTCAGTCAGACAACATAACAGCAGTGGCGTACATAAACCGCCAGGGCGGAACAAACAGCAGAGCGGCAATGGCCGAGGCCACGAAAGTTCTTCGCTGGGCGGAAAGACATGCAAGCGCTCTGTCAGCGGTCTTCATTCCAGGAGTGGACAACTGGGAAGCAGACTTCCTCAGCAGACACGATCTCCATCTAGGAGAGTGGGGTCTTCATCAAGGGTCTTTGCAGAAGTGACAAGTCGTTGGGGAATTCCTCAAATAGACATGATGTCGTCTCGCCTCAACAAGAGACTTCAGAGATATTGTTCCAGGTCGAGGGACCCTCAAGCGATAGCGGTGGACACCCTAGTGACACCATGGGTGTTTCCGTCGGTCTATGTGTTCCCTCCACTTCCACTCATTCCAAAGGTGATAAAGATGATAAGAAGAACAAGGGTTCAGGCGATACTCATTGTTCCTGATTGGCCAAAGAGGGCCTGGTATCCAGATCTTCAGGAATTGCTCATAGAAGATCCCTGGCCTCTTCCTCTACGGGAGGACCTGTTGCAACAAGGACCGTGCGTGTATCAAGACTTACCGCAGCTGCGTTTGACGGCATGGCCGTTGAACGCCAGATCCTAGCCGGAAGGGTATTCCCATTGAAATCATTCCCACACTTCTTCAGGCTAGAAAAGAAGTAACGGCAAAGCATTACCACCATATTTGGAAGGAAATATGTGTCTTGGTGTGAATCCAAGAAGGCTCCTATGGAAGAATTTCAGCTGGGGAGTTTGCTCCATTTTTTGCAAGCAGGTGTGGATGCGGGCCTAAAGTTAGGGTCTATTAAAGTACAAATTTCGGCCTTGTCAATCTTCTTTCAGAAAGAATTGGCCTCCCTTCCAGAAGTTCAGACCATTTGTGAAAGGCGTGCTGCACATCCAACCTCCCTTTGTGCCCCCTGTGGCACCGTGGGATCTTAATGTGGTGTTGCAGTTCCTGCAATCACATTGGTTTGAACCTTTACGTAGGGTTGAGTTAAAATTCCTTACTTGGAAAGTAGTCATGTTGTTGACCTTGGCATCCGCAAGGCGGGTATCTGAGTTGGCAGCTTTGTCTCACAAAAGCCCCTATTTAATCTTCCATGCTGATAGAGCGGAGTTGAGAACTCGTCAGCAATTTCTGCCAAAAGTGGTTTCATCATTTCACATAAAACCAGCCTATTGTGGTGCCAGTGGCTACTGATGCCTTGGCGGATCCGAAGTCTCTTGATGTGGTCAGAGCTTTGAAGATCTATGTCGCCAGAACGGCGCAGATTAGGAAAACAGAGGCTCTGTTTGTCCTGTGGGCTCCCAACAAGATTGGGGCTCCTGCTTCCAAGCAGACTATTGCACGCTGGATCTGTAATACGATTCAGCAGGCTCATTCTACGGCAGGATTGCCGTTACCGAAATCGGTAAAAGCCCATTCTACCAGAAAGGTGGGCTCATCCGGGGCGGCTGCCCGAGGGGTCTCTGCATTACAGCTTTGCCGAGCTGCTACTTGGTCGGGTTCAAACACCTTTGCAAAGTTTTACAAGTTTGATACCCTGGCTGAGGAGGACCTCTTGTTTGGTCAATCGATGCTGCAGAGTCATCCACACTCTTCCGCCCGTTCTAGAGCTTTGGTATAAACCCCATGGTTCTTGAAGCATCCCCAGCATCCTCTAGGACTTATGAGAAAATAGGATTTTAATACCTACCGGTCAATCCTTTTCTCTTAGTCCGTAGAGGATGCTGGGCGCCCGTCCCAGTGCGGGCTGTATCTGCAGTTTGGTTATGGTTACACTCATGTTGAGGTAAGTTCCGTCAGTCTGTGACTGTTGTTGGTCATGCCGTTGCATGCGTTGTTGTTGAATGTCATGTTGTACGGCGTGTTTGAGGTGTGAGCAGGTATGTATCTCACCTTAGTTTTAAAAACATATATTAAATAAATCCTTTTCCTCAAAATATACAGAAATGGGTTCTCTGCGCACTGAGGTGTTAATCTGAGGCGGGCTGTGCTGCTGGTAATGAGGGGTGTCCCACCCCCCCTTAAATGGTAAGTATACAGATGTGGATAAAACCACAGGGAACCAGCGCTCAAACCCTATTTGTAGTGGTGAATGATACGGTTATAAAGTGAAGCTAAAATCAATAATGAAAAAGCAGGTAATATACTTAAGGTTGTTTATTCTAAGATGCTGAGATACTTTCTTTCCCAACAGGTATAAATTCGGTTTAAAAGTCAATCAGTGATTGGGGCACGCTCCTGGTTTGAGCTTAAATTCTGAAGTGCAAGGTTCAATTGAAAGAACAAATGCTGTAATCTTTGTAAAGTCGAAAAAAAGAAAAAGAAAAATGCCACAAAAAAATATTAATGATAATATGTACTAAAGTCCAAACGGTTTACAAGTCTATACAGACAGCGGCGTCCCGCTAATCTGTGCTCTGAAGTGAAGGATTCTCTTGTGAAGTGATGAACAGTTGACAGCGGTAGTGTATGCTTTGGTTAGAGTGGAGAATAAGGACCCTGGACTGGCGCTATTCCTCCTGCAGCACGTCCCACAGTAGAGCGCCCGAATCAGGCCCGCTCTGTGGGGCCGCTGACCTGGGGTGTGCGCCTGTCACAGAGGCGAAGTGGACCCGGCCGGGGCTCTCCGAGCGGCTGGCCGCGCCTCTCCTCCTCCTACAGGGACTTACCTTCTCCCTTCCCCTCCGCCTTCCACTCTCCTCTGTCTCGGGCTTCTTCCGTCGCCTGGCAACCGGTTGCTTCCGGAACTCCGGATCACGTGACCGGATGGTTTGCGGAAAGGATTAGCAGTACTGTCCTTCTTTGTAGTGAATATTCGTCCTCAGTCCAATGTAGTATAGATGGGTAGCTCCAACGCGTTTCGACCTGTTAGGGTCTTCCTCTGGGAGTCATTTCAGCTTCACTTTATAACCGTATCATTCACCACTACAAATAGGGTTTGAGCGCTGGTTCCCTGTGGTTTTATCCACATCTGTATACTTTTCCTCAAAATGTCCGTCTCCCTTGGCACAGTTCCTATAACTGGAGTCTGGAGGAGGGGCATAGAGGGAGGAGCCAGTTCACACCCCTTTTAAAGTTTTAAAGTGCCCATGTCTCCTGCGGATCCCGTCTATACCCCATGGTTCTTGAAGCATCCTCTACGGACTAAAAGAAAAGGATTTACCGGTAGGTATTAAAATCCTATTTTTTTAACAATATCACGAATAACTAACACAGGGTGCGATACTCCACTTAAAACCGACACTCTTGTGGTTAGATTTAGCTTTCACTTCCCACATTCAATCTGTTGCAAAATCATGTTGCCTTCACTTTTTGCATCTGTACTTGGACTTGGTCCTGATAATTACAGTATAATTTCTTATTGCTCCGGTAGCCGTTTCCAGTAATGTCCAATCCTCGGCTGGAATCAGGTCACGTCTTCAGCTTCCTACTCCCTCATGCTATAATGGGAATCCAAAGAATTGCCGCGGTTTTCTAAACCAGTGCGAGGTGCATTTTGAACTTCTTTCACACAATTTCGCCACGGATCGGTCTAAAGTGGCTTATATTATTTCCTTGCTAGAAGGTTCAGCGTTGGATTGGGTGTCTCCATTATGGGAACAATCTGATCCATTGGTTTCCAATTACACCAATTTCATTGCGTCCTTCCGAAGAATCTTCGACGAGTCCGGCAGGGCGACCGCCGCTTCCTCTGATTTGCTTCGTGTTCGTCAGGGCTCTCGTTCTGTGGGTCAGTACGTTGTGCATTTCCAGACCATTGCCTCAGAGCTACGCTGGAATAATGATGCTCTCAGGGCCGCCTTCTGGAACGGGCTCTCTGATCGTCTGAAGGACGAGCTGGTCACTAGGGATCTGCCGGATCCACTAGAAGAGTTGATCTCACTCTGCGTCAAGGTGGACCTCCGCATGCAGGAGCGTGGTGGTGAACGTAGTCGGTCAGATCGGTCCAGGTTTCGGCTAACTCCTCCTAGGCAAGCGGCTGTACCATGTCCGGACGAACCCATGCAAATCAACCGATCTCGACTGTCTCCGGAGGAACGACAGCGCCGTCGTGAGGGTAAACTGTGCCTTTACTGTGGAGCCGCAAATCACTTTATCAAGTTCTGTAAATCCCGTCCGGGAAACAGGCAGGCCTAGCTAGTTCTGGAGGAGTCAAGTTGGGGGTCACAACCAAATCTTCTCTGACTATGGATTGTCTACTCTCCATGGGGTAAATTTACTAACATTCGTATTTTCCCGTTTCAGGTCAAAGTTCAATCACGAATGACATCGAAAGTGTAAAAATGCAACTTTTTGAATTTGTTACGACGGATTTACTAAGCTGCCGTATTCGGGTTTTTCTTTTGTTCCGATGTCGATGTCATTCGTGTTTTTATTTTTATTTTTACGGCAGTGATTAGCAAAACACTGCCGACTTTTTTACAATGAATCTCGGCCGGATCTGTGTGATCCGTGCTGGGGTTCATTTTTTTTTTTTTTTTTTAATTAAACACTGTAAAATCCTTAAAAAAAATTGCGTGGGGTCCCCCCTCCTAAGCATAACCAGCCTCGGGCTCTTTGAGCCGATCCTGGTTGCAGAAATATGGGTAAAAAAATGACAGGGGTTCCCCCATATTTAAGCAACAGCATCGGGCTCTGCGCCTGGTCCTGGTTCCAAAAATACGGGGGACAAAAAGAGTAGGGGTCCCCCGTATTTTTAAAACCAGCACCGGGCTCCACTAGCTGGACAGATAATGCCACAGCCGGGGGTCACTTTGATATAGTGCCCTGCGGCCGTGGCATCAAAAATCCAACTAGTCACCCCTGGCCGGGGTACCCTGGGGGAGTGGGGACCCCTTCAATCAAGGGGTCCCCCCCCCCAGCCACCCAAGGGCCAGGGGTGAAGCCCGAGGCTGTCCCCCCCCCATCCAATGGGCTGCGGATGGGGAGGCTGATAGCCTTTTGTGATAATGAAAAGATATTGTTTTTAGTAGCAGTACTACAAGGCCCAGCAAGCCTCCCCGCATGCTGGTACTTGGAGAACCACAAGTACCAGCATGCGACGGAAAAACGGGCCCGCTGGTACCTGTAGTACTACTACTAAAAAAATACCCAAAAAAAGACAAGACACACACACCGTGAAAGTAAAGATTTATTACATACATGCACACAAACATACATACATATTTACCTTATGTTCACACGCAGGTCGGTCCTCTTCTCCAGTAGAATCCAAGGGGTACCTGTTGAATAAATTCTACTCACCAGATCGCGGGTCCCAGGCTCCTCGGGGCATCCATTTGTAATCCACGTACTTGCATAAAATAAGAAAACGGAAAGCCGAGCCACGAACTGAAAGGGGCCCCATGTTTTCACATGGGACTCCTTTCCCCGAATGCCAGAAACCCACTCTGACTGATGTCTAAGTGGGTTTCTTCAGCCAATCAGGGAGCGCCACGTTGTAGCACTCTCCTGATCGGCTGTGTGCTCCTGTACTGTATGACAGGCGGCACACGGCAGTGTTACAATGTAGCGCCTATGCGCTCCATTGTAACCAATGGTGGGAACTTTCTGCTCAGCGGTGACGTCACTTTAGGTCAACCGCAGTGCAGAAAGTTCCCACCATTGTACCCCAGGGTACCCCGGCCAGGGGTGACTAGTTGGATTTTTGATGCCACGGCCGCAGGGCACTATATCAAAGTGACCCCCGGCTGTGGCATTATCTGTCCAGCTAGTGGAGCCCGGTGATGGTTTTAAAAATACGGGGGACCCCTACTCTTTTTGTCCCCCGTATTTTTGGAACTAGGACCAGGCGCAGAGCCCGATGCTGGTTGCTTAAATATGGGGGAACCCCTGTCAATTTTTTCCCCATATTTCTGCAACCAGGATCGTCTCAAAGAGCCCGAGGCTGGTTATGCTTAGGAGGGGGGACCCCACGCAATTTATTTTAATAAAATAACAACTTTCCCACCCCTTCCCACTGATATACATGCACGGATCTCATGGACCCCTGCATGCCTATCCAATCACGGAAAAAAAAAGCAGGTCTGTTTTTTTTTTAGCACTTTTTTACGAGTTATAATTTTTCACGGCAGTGTATGTTTTTTTTTTGCTTTGCACTTCTTAGTAAATTACCGAGATTCATACTTAAACAGCCGCGTTTTGACCGATGGTGTATTCATTCGTAATTTTTTTCTTGGACTTGCAAAAAATTACGAATGCCCTCATCACTGCCGTGATAATTGCTTAGTAAATTACCGAGATGACACTTTGATGAAAAAACGGCATCTCGGTCAAAATCGGGAGCTTAGTAAATTTACCCCCATGTCTCTGTTTTCCGAGTCAGTTGCCAAATCTCTTAATGCCCTACTGGACTCTGGGGCTGCAGGAAATTTTGTTTCCCTTTCTTGTGTTCAGAGGCTGGGTTTATAGCTGCAGCCTATCAAACGACCTATTACGTTGACTGCCATCAACGGTACCAAAATAACCAATGGTCTTATTACAAGTCGCACAAAGCCCATCAAATTACAGGTCAGAGCTCTACATCAAGAGCGTTTAGAGTTCCTAGTGATTCCGGAGATGCCCCACGATCTTGTCCTGGGGTTGCCTTGGCTCAAAACTCATAACCCTCACGTCGACTGGAAGTCGTCGCAAATATTGTCCTGGAGTTCATTTTGTCACTCTAGTTGCATCACACCCGTTTATCCGCTCCGTGCATCTTCCAGGTCAGAGGAAGAACTCATTCCGGAGGCCTATCGGGAGTTCGCAGATGTCTTCTCTGAACAGGCGGCTGATCAGTTACCACCCCATAGACCCTGGGACTGTCCCATTGAGCTTATCCCAGGGAAGATGCCACCCCGAGGTTGCACGTATCCCTTATCACTACCTGAGACCCAGGCTATGTCGGAATATATTAAGTCTAATCTTATTAAAGGGTTCATCCGTCCCTCTACCTCCCCGGCTGGAGCGGGGTTCTTCTTCGTGAAGAAGGAGGACGGGGGGGTTAAGACCATGTATCGATTATCGTGGCTTAAACAATATCACCATTAAGAATAAATATCCCTTGCCACTAATCACGGAGCTATTTGATAGGGTTCATGGAGCCCACGTTTTTACGAAGCTCGACTTGAGGGGAGCCTATAATCTTATACGCATCCGACAGGGGGACGAATGTAAGACTGCCTTCAATACCAGGGACGGGCATTACGAATATCTGGTAATGCCGTTCGGCCTCAGTAATGCTCCTGACGTTTTCCAGGGATTCGTAAACGAGATCTTCCGAGATATGTTATACCAAAGTGTAGTGGTGTATTTGGATGACATTCTGATATTTTCCAAGAATCTTGCGGAGCACAGAGTACAGGTCAAAGAGGTACTTTTCTGTCTACGAAGGAATCGTCTCTACAACAAAATTTCCAAATGTACCTTTGAGGTCCCTTCAATTCCGTTTCTCAGTTATGTCATCTCAGGTACGGAGCTTCGCATGGATCCGGAAAAACTCACGGCCATTCGGGATTGGACTCTCTCTCTGAAAGCAGTACAAAGATTCCTGGGCTTTGCAAATTACTACAGAAAATTCATTAAGGGATTCTCCACCATTGTTGCACCCATTACTGCATTGACAAAAAAGGGGTCCGATCCAAGTATCCAAGTCTGTGGTCTTCCGAAGCCATAGTAGCGTTTGCCTGGTTGAAATCAGCTTTTATGTCAGCTCCGGTACTCCAACAGCCAAATTTTACAGAACCATTCTTCTTGGAAGTCGATGCCTCCTCAGTCGGCATCGGAGCCGTTCTTTCACAGTACTCTTCTGATGGAAAGTTGCATCCATGTGGTTTCCATTCTCGTAAGTTCTCCTCTGCTGAATGGAACTACACTATTGGAGATCAGGAACTTTTGGCAATAAAATCTGCCTTAGACGAATGGAGATATTTATTGGAAGGTGCTAAACATCTAATTACTATTTACACCGACCACAAGAACTTGTTGTATATCAAAACTGCCCAATGCCTGAACCCCCGTCAAGCTAGATGGGCGCTCTTCTTCACTCGGTTCTCATTTGTTATTAAGTACCGGGCTGGGACTCTCAATGCCAAAGCTGGCGCTCTGTCCCATTCCCTAACGGCCTCGGATGAAGAGAATTCCCTTGAGAAGAGTTTAATTCTCAGTCCAGTTTCCATTTCCGCAGCTCCTACTTCTCTAGGTCCTCTTCCTGGGAGAATGTCAGTACAGTTTTCTGGTCACCCGGGAGCCCAGAAAATGTTCGAATTTCTACGAAGATCATATTGGTGGAACACCATGAGGAGGGATATACAAGATTATGTCAACTCTTGTCCTCAGTGTGCCCAGCACAAAACTCCTCGTTTGCCTCCTGCTGGTCTGCTTCGTCCACTGTCCATTCCTAGGAAACCTTGGACCCATATTTCTATGGACTTCATTACCGAGTTACCCCTCTCCAAGGGTTGCAATACCATCTGGGTGATTATTGACCGCTTTTCAAAAATGGCACACTTTGTTCCGCTGACAGGTCTACCAACGGCTCCCAAGTTGGCTCTACTATTTATCCGAGAACACTTTTGCTTGCACGGGTTACCTCAGGAAGTAGTCTCTGATCGAGGGGTACAGTTCACTGCAAGGTTCTGGAGTGCTCTCTGCTCGGCCTTACAAATAAAACTCAAGTTCTCATCTGCTTATCACCCACAAACCAATGGTCAAACCGAACGAGTCAACCAGGATCTAGAGACATTTCTCCGCATTTATCTCTCCCCATCACAGGACGACTGGGTGGAGCTGTTACCCTGGGCTGAGTTTGCCCATAACTATCTGTATCACTCTTCCACTGGTGAGTCTCCATTCTTCATCAATTATGGATTCCATCCACGAATTCCAGAGTTACCACTCCTTCCTTCAGAGGATATTCCTGCTGTTACTTCCACTCTTCGGCACTTCAGTCAAATCTGGAGTAAGGTTCATGCTAATCTCAGGAAAATCTCCATTCGATACAAGTTCTTTGCAGACAAAAGACTATGAGCAGCTCCTCAATACAAGGTTGGCGACAGTGTATGGCTCTCCACCCGCAACCTCCGTCTAAGAGTGCCCGCTATGAAATTTGCTCCTAGGTTCATCGGCCCTTACCCAGTTTTGCAAGTCCTGAATCCTGTAGTCTGCAAATTGGGTTTGCCCTCTCACTTTTGTGTCCCAAATTCTTTCCATGTTTCTCTCCTTCGGCCTCTCATTTTAAATCGTTTCCAGTCAGAGTTCCCTAGTCCAGTTTCGGTGGAGACCGAAGTTGGAACAGAATTTGAGATCAAAACGATTCTCGACTCCCGTTACTACCACAAGAGTCTTCAATACCTAGTGGAGTGGAAAGGCTATGGTCCTGAGGAAAGAAGTTGGGTAAAAGCTTCCGAAGTCACTGCTCCTCGACTAGTTCGGATCTTCCATTCCAAACATCCAACGAAGCCCGGGAAGTGTCCGGGGGCCACTCCTGGAGTAGGGGGCACTGTCACATGCCAGGGGCAGCGGCCGCCGCGCTTACCCCTGTGTGCCCGCTGGTCCTCATGGCGGTCCCCGCCTCTGGTGGTCGTCGGGTCCCGGCGTCTGGCTGGCGCTGCTCCCGGCGGTTCCCCGGAGTGTGGGCGCCGCCATTGCACCCGGCGTCACGTGGGCGGGGAGCGGGTGATGTCATCGGTCCATGCCGCCAATCCAGATAGGGCAGGGAATTCAAAACCAGACGCCGGGCAGAGCCCCGGCGCCTGAGTATCGTCTCTACTTTGGAGGTGATCTCCAGTGCTCCTGTTGCTACTGTACAAATCTCCAAGTGTTTCCAGCATCCAGCATACCTCCCTGCACACCATTCTGTGTGCTACCAGCTTCCAGTGTTCTTTTCTATTGTACAAATCACTAGTGTTTCAAGCATCCAGCATACCTCCCTGCACACCATTCTGTGTGCTTCCAGCGTCCAGTGTGCTTTTCTAATGTACAAATCTCCAGTGTTTCCAGCATCCAGCAAACCTCCCTTCACACCATTCCGTGTGCTCCCAGTGGTCAGTGTGCTTCAGCATCGCTCTCAAGCCTCACACCATTCCGTGTGCTCCCAGCGGTCAGTGTGCTTCAGCATCGCTCTCAAGCCTCACACCATTCCGTGTGCTCCCAGCAGTCAGTGTGCTTCAGCATCGCTCTCAAGCCTCACACCATTTTGTGTGCTCCCAGCGGTCAGTGTGCTTCAGCATCGCTCTCAAGTCTCACACCATTCCGTGTGCTCCCAGCGGTCAGTGTGCTTCAGCATCGCTCTCAAGCCTCACACCATTCCGTGTGCTCCCAGCGGTCAGTGTTCCTCAGCACCGCTCTCAAGTTCCGGTCATCCTGAGAATCTCTAGCATCAACCACGAACTTTGGTGGCTGCTAAGTTCTGCATGAGGAAAACCTATATCCGGCCATCTCTACTCCGGCCCACCTGTGGTTCCTCTTCCCGATCATCAGAAGAACCCCCGAGTTCTCAACACTCCCAACCCAGGTCAGTGACAACATGTCAATAAATGTATAGTCAGAATTTACCAAACATCACATGCAAGAACAGGGGATCCAATAGCAGCATCTTCTTGCAATGTATAAAGCACCTCTTATTATGTTGAAAATGAGGGTGTGCAGTCCAGGACCCCCTTTGTATTTGTGTATATAAAGTACTCTGTCTGCCTGGTGCTAGCACTTCTTCCATCTTGGGTGATTCTATTAAGCACAGGTTCCTCCTGCATTGCTGTCTATATATTAGACAGTCCAATTATCGTAATTCCTTGATAGATTGATAAAATGTGTTAGTATTAGGGATGTAAGGGATCCATCTAATGGGGCTCACCTTGACATGGTAGATGGGCATGGATTTTTGGCCAAACATGTACTAAGAACCTCGTTTATGCCCCCATGTTCATTGCATAGTTTATGATAATTGTTTTAAGTATTAATACTCTTAGTGCTTCGAGGGCCTGATTCTCATTTGGAAGTAAAGTAAAAAAAAACTTAAAAACAAGTAACTGTGCACTTGGGCAAAACCATGTTGCACTGCAGGTAGGGCAGATATAAAATGTGCAAAGGGATTTAGATTTGGAAGGGTGTGTCCAAACTAAAATCTTAATTGCAGTGTAAAAATAAAGCTGTCTAACATTTGTGGGCTACATGGAAAAGCAGCCAGTATTTATCCAGCACAGAACAAAAATTAAATGTATTTGCTCCCTCTGCATTGCAACATGGTTTGTTCAAGATACAATTTTTTTTTTTTTTTTTTGCTTTACTTTCTAAATCAGAATCAGGCCCATAGTGTGCACCTGCATATTCTTTTTATTTATGTGTCAAAACTGTGCATGTGCATGCAGAGATTACCAAGGAGGAAGCCTTTGGTTTCCTTTCCTTAAAGATTTGGAATAAGTCAAGATTTTGGCGCTTGGTAAATGTTACAATTTAGCAGGCCCCAAATGGTGGTACGGAGAAGGATCCTAATGCAGTTGGCACTAGGGCTGGTTATCAGGAGTGAGGCCACACATGTTTTTTTACGTGCCCAGCTCTCCTGAGGAACCTATTCCTGGTGCCAACTGGCCTTGGACTGGTAGAATCATGGTAGGGGAACCCTCACACTGCTGGTCCCTCTTCTAAAGTTCCACTAACCTTAGCTGGTCAAGCCTATTGCTAGTAATTAAAAATTGGTTGAACCTCATGCTTTTTGTCCCCTCAATTTTTCCAATACCAGTCTAGGGAGAGGACCAAGTGTTGGTTTTGCTTCAGGGGAATCCAACGCATATTTCTTCTTTGAATTATTTAATTTAAAAGAAAATTAAAACAGATGGCGCACAGTGAGATAGCTGCAGTAGCAGCTACTGTAGCTCTATGTCCTGAGGCCCATTTATTGTATAGCGAGTTATTCTGGAGCATTTCAGGTGACTTTTCCTCTCAGTGATGATTACAAATGGTATGTTTAAGATAAGAAACATCTGGAAGGCAAGTGGCATTGCATCAAGATTGATTAAGGCACAATTTTACAGTGACTTCAATCTCACAGGAAATATGCCACAATCATAGCAGTTAAAAAAATAAAAAATGAATGCTTCATACATTCACCTGTTAGGCTGTGCTTGCATAACAAATAGCAGTATTTTACACTGGGGTTTAACCATTGCACAGAAGAAGCACTATTACAATTTGTCTCCTTCCTGGGGCTTGATGTAATGAAGTCCGAGTTGGCCAGAGGTGCGAGTTCCCTGCCGAACTTGGACATTTTTTAAAATTGGCAATCATGTACAAAGCATGGTTTTGCCTTGTACATGATTGCTGATTTCAAAAATTTCAGAGTTCGACCGGGAACATGCAACTCCAGTCAACTTGGACTTCATTACATCTGGCCCCAGGTATCTTCTTTAGATTGTAAGCTCTATCAAGCAGGGCCTGTTCACCCTATACAAGCAAATGATTGTAGAGAACATCAGGTGCGCCCTAAAATCCACAGAGTGTGCCCACTGGTAAATAGTGTCACCCCACACTATGATTACTAGAAAAACAAGACAAAATCACCACTAGGTCCACCGGCGCTAACAATAACCAATGTGAATTGGAATCTTCGATGGGTACACTGAATCTGAAGGTCTGTTCACCTTATGTTTTATAATTTATTACATATATTGTTAGTCATTATGGGGCTGAAGGAAAGTTGAACATTTATCTGTTGCATATACCATATAAATATGCCAAATAAATATAAAATACAATTAAATACAATTAATCTCCGGTTTTCTACTGAAAAAAATATATACTCTTTTCTACTTTTGTTCGAATGGTCTGTATTATCCTTCATTTGCTCCTTGGTTTGTTATAAACATTTTTATGTTATCATTAAGAGCAGCTGGTTAAAATAACATTAACATCTGGACATCAAGCAAGAATAGCAGTGATTGTTATTTTTTAATAAATCCTAAAGTTTATCTTGCTGTTAAAAAGGGAAGTAAAGTAAGGAACATTTAGATATTTGTAAGACAACATTATTTATTGTTTCTATCAATACCATTATGGGGAAGATTTATTAAGTGGTGAGTTATCAAAAAGATGGCCATTGCCAGCGATATGGGATAGCCAAATACAGTAGTTACTAAGAATCGGTTGTGACAGTACTTCATTTTGAATATGAGTGTTTCTAATACCATAAAACCACATCGGTTCAGTAATCGCCAGTCGTTACATTAGTCAGCGGTTCAGTCAGGCAGCCAATCTGTTGGCCTATTGTGTACCCAACCTTAAATGTCTTTTCCTGTTTTATGACCGTTTACACACGTTTGTTTTGTGGGATAATCAACACAATTTTTATATGTTAATAATATTTATACAAGGTCTCTACTTGTTACAAGCTATTTTATTTCACTGCTTGTTAATTGTACAATACAGTTTATGGCAGAGGTTTACAAACTTTTCAGAATCACAGCACCACTAGGCCAAGAGTTTCTAATTGTGAAATTCAGAAAAACATTAAATTATTAAATTGTGTTTCTGTGTCATCCTTAAGATGTCACAGAGATATACAGTAAATGTCGCACAGACATACAGTAAAACGTATTAATTATTTGTGTATAAATGTCCTTTCCCCGTTTATGAAATAGATTAAATATCACAATATATTAATCGGGGTGTGCTCCTGAAATATAGTTTAACACACAGTATAAGCCAAAAAGAAAAAAGTATTCCTTGATTAGGGCACACACAGAGACTAATACACTTATATTTACTTTAAATCATCATCCTGGGCGGTAGATGACCATTAATAGGTTAAATTATAACTTTTATTAGATATACGTTAGTAGCCTACGAAATATGTGCTAGTGAAAAATAATGAAAAATTATGTGTACAAATAAAATGTGATATTAAAAAGCTAAACCACTGTACTTGTGTGTTTTGTATTTATTCTCCCATATTGGAGTGTGTATCAAATGTTATTATAATCTAGTATAATTCAAAACTGTAGCAACTTTTATTGTTTAGAGAGGATACACTTGTATAGATTTGAAGCTGATATAACTTATTCCTTATTGTGCCTATCTCTTGTTGTCACATAAAGGCATTGAGAGATGTGCGCATCACCTACATACAATTGTTTATGATTTAGTCATATCTTGTATCAATCTCTGCAATATATATTATATATCCCAATTAAAGGCATTGAGAGGAGTGCACATCACCTACATACAATTGTTTATGATTTAGGCATATCTTGTATCAATCTTTGCAATATTTTATATATCCCAATTAAATAAATTGTATTTTCATTTATTCAGACTTATTTTGAATTAATATTTTTTGATACACAGGTATTTAATTATAGACAGAGACTGCTCAGCTCATTCAAATGAAGAGTTTATACTGGTGGTATACTTTAACACTAGCACATAAATCTCCTCCTGGACCAGCCATCCACGTGCTGATGCACCATCCAAGTATTCCCTCCCTTCTGCAGGACCAAGCCAGCCACCTCCACTCCTTCCCCACTAACTCTTCCCCTGTAACTCTTCTCTCTATTTCTGCTTGTTATGAAGACTACTCAGTCTCCTGGGTTATAAGGTGGTACCTGGTGACACTCACGCAATTACCCCCTGCCCAGCAGTCTTTTAACCTCCTGTGATGCTAGGCTTCACCTATAGCAGCCATCTTTCCAGGATGAATTAGGTCTACCCGTACTCAGATGCCCCCAGGTCATGTGTAAGGACAAGGTAACTATTGGAGGCTGGGCAGGAGTAAATGCAGTTCAGTGAGATGTCACAGAACACAATCTTAATAACCCTGCCTATTACTCAGACAGAGATTATAAACAAATTGTACGCAGGTGCAATAATGGACAGGGTGATATAATAATAAACACTATATGAAATGCAACAATGTACAGGGTGATATAATAATAAACACTGAATGTATATGAAATGCAACAATGCACAGGGTAGTGTAATAATCAAACACAGATGATATGTAAATGCAACAATGCACAGGATGATATAAGCAACTAAATATCAATGGATAATAAATGCAACAATGCACTGTATGATATAAATAATCAAATAAAAGAGGTAACTGAGTCTCTGAAAATAACCAATGCAAATCCCTGGACTTAGCTTAAACTGTCTGATGTGGATTCCGAAGAAGCCCAAAATTTGGAACTGGAACAAAACCCCTGAAGGGAAGCAGAGATCCAGAGACACTGAGACTGAGACCGGCTTCAGAACAGGATTATACTGTGTGCAGTGATAGCAGGCTTGGCAACTGGAACAGACAGCACTAACTGCACAAATTCTAGATTCCACCAAGGACAGGGACCGGACACAGGTACAAACAGGATAGAATGAGAAAATGATGGTCACCAGCGCTAAGTTGTGTAAATTAAATATACTGCAATTAAAACAGATAAAGGACGGTAGGTTATGTTGAAAAAATATATAATACATTTATTAAGAAAAATATCTTAAAAACACAGATGCCTATAGCAACAGGAATTGATCATAAAAACGGCACATCCATATAACTCCTCAATAGAAGGTTCGTTCATACCCTGGCTAGGAATCCCTCTGGAATTGTGTCCATAGAATCGGTTGGAGATTTGATGAATGCAGTGGAGTACAAGGTGTCCCTTTTAAGCATACAGATGCAAGCGTTTCAGGCAGGCAGGGAACAACTCCAAATTCTCCCCAAAAGGTGATATCCAAGGGAAAAGCTTGTCCAATTGATGCCGTATGGGTTTAGAAAGTGCAAGTGTCCAACAGGAGTTAAGAGTTTTCTTGAGGATGTGTCCGGCAGTCTCTAACTCAACGCGTTTCGCTGGTGTTGACACCCAGCTTCCTCAGGAGTGAATAGTAGAGAGCTGACTATGGGCTCCTTATATACCCTAAATAATTAGTAAAATTCTAGGCACCTGGATTACAATAAATCAACAAACCTAACCGTCCAAATAAAAATGTAAAAATGTTAAAATGATACATAATTCATATTAGTATTGGTCTCACATGTCTAGATACTGTTTTACATTGAAAAACGAGTGTTAGAAAGTATTTAAAACATACTTTTTATTTTCAGTATAATTATCTCATCCAGTCCGGTCATGTGATCACGAACCCCGTCACATGATGTATTTTATGCAGGGTGATTGGTTCCCACAGGTCAGGTGATGAACCTGACCCGAATGGGCTTCATAGTTGTCTGTGCGCATGCGCCGGGCGCGCGCACGCCCGTGCCCCTAGCGATACTCCGACGGCCCCCACCATGCTGTGCGGCGAGTGACGTCGGAGCACGTGACTGGTCACGTGATCGGAGTCAGGACGCCGCACCATGGCAACGGGCCGCACAGGGCGCAGAGAGCACGGACCATAAACAAGCCCAGCCTGATCACAATAGCGTTCCAGGCATAAATGCTCGGTAACTCACCCATCTTTGGATATATACCTGGTCTTTTTACTGGATAATATTAACACAAAATCACAATATATTAGCAACTACCACTAGATCGAAGGTACATAGATGTTTGTACACTAGTTACTTGTAGAAGTTTATCAGTGTAGTTTCAGAAATACATATTGTTTTAGAAAAGTGGCAACTGTCTTCACATCATTGGGAGTCACATACATAGATTTTCTTAATAGACAATTTCTTATTTGTGGCATGACCATGAGAAAATAACAAGCAGAGGAATGATGGTATAGAAATCACTGTTGGTATTCACAATAATGACATCAGAAAGAAAGAAAGAGGAACAACAGATGAGAGGAGTGACAGACTTCATTCTATCTATATTACAGAATTCAGTTCTATTGTCTCATTAAGTCCATCAGGGTGTAAGGAATTACACTTCAACATCCAATAAACCTCCCTACTACATAATTTTCTAAAGCGGTCGCCGCCTCTATCTGTAGGTGCGATATATTCTAAACACACGATGGACAGGCTACTAGGATCATTGGAATGTATTTCATTAAAGTGTCGAGAGACACTGTGTGTAATACAATTCTTCATAATATTGCGGCGGTGTTCCATAAACCTGGTGTGAAGGGATCTAGTGGTCCTTCCTACATAACATAGGTTACACCCACATCTGAGAAGATAAATTACAAATTTTGAATCACAATTCATAAAAGATTGTAATGTAAATTCTTCACTAGTTGATGGTAGGTGGACAGATGTTGTTTTTCTTGGCATATGGGAGCACGTGGTGCATCGAGTTTTACCACATCTGTAAAAGCCAGATGGTCTCTGTATTAACCAGCTTTGATTTGGTGTTGTAGTATTAGTTTTCCTCGTTCTTAGGTAACTCGGTGCTAAGATGGTCCGTGCTCTTTGCGCCCTGTGCGGCCCGTTGCCATGGTGCGGCGTCCTGACTCCGATCACGTGACCAGTCACGTGCTCCGACGTCACTCGCCGCACAGCATGGTGGGGGCCGTCGGAGTATCGCTAGGGGCACGGGCGTGCGCGCGCCCGGCGCATGCGCACAGACAACTATGAAGCCCATTCGGGTCAGGTTCATCACCTGACCTGTGGGAACCAATCACCCTGCATAAAATACATCATGTGACGGGGTTCGTGATCACATGACCGGACTGGATGAGATAATTATACTGAAAATAAAAAGTATGTTTTAAATACTTTCTAACACTCGTTTTTCAATGTAAAACAGTATCTAGACATGTGAGACCAATACTAATATGAATTATGTATCATTTTAACATTTTTACATTTTTATTTGGACGGTTAGGTTTGTTGATTTATTGTAATCCAGGTGCCTAGAATTTTACTAATTATTTAGGGTATATAAGGAGCCCAGAGTCAGCTCTCTACCATTCACTCCTGAGGAAGCTGGGTGTCAACACCAGCGAAACGCGTTGAGTTAGAGACTGCCGGACACATCCTCAAGAAAACTCTTAACTCCTGTTGGACACTTGCACTTTCTAAACCCATACGGCATCAATTGGACAAGCTTTTCCCTTGGATATCACCTTTTGGGGAGAATTTGGAGTTGTTCCCTGCCTGCCTGAAACGCTTGCATCTGTATGCTTAAAAGGGACACCTTGTACTCCACTGCATTCATCAAATCTCCAACCAATTCTATGGACACAATTCCAGAGGGAGTCCTAGCCAGGGTATGAACGAACCTTCTATTGAGGAGTTATATGGATGTGCCGTTTTTATGATCAATTCCTGTTGCTATAGGCATCTGTGTTTTTAAGATATTTTTCTTAATAAATTTATTGTATATTTTTTCAACATAACCTACCGTCCTTTATCTGTTTTAATTGCAGTATATTTAATTTACACAACTTAGCGCTGGTGACCATCATTTTCTCATTTTGTCTATATCATTTTGGGGAGTTACCACCCCCTACACCAGCAGCTTTTTTGACAGCGCACTGTTTCTATTTTCTTTTACAAACAGGATAGAGGAAGCTATAACTGGCCTCAGGTGAAGAGCAGGCTGGGTAATAGAGGAAGCAAGACCCAATCAGGATGGCTGGAAAGCCAGACACAAAGTAATAGCCTAATTATCTGACAGGTGATACTGCACAGGCCACACATACAGGAGACAGGCTGCAGTTACACAGACTCACCAAAGGTGGCCCGCAACAGTACCCCAAACAAGTACATAAGAAAACCTGAAATGCTAACAGAAATACAACAGACTCACAACATAAAAACAAACAGAATGCCAGCTGCATTCGCAGCTTGTAATACTGCTCCTGTCTGACCAGAGAAGCAAACCCGTCCCTTTCTTCTACTTTTCCCTGCCGCCTTCCATTCGGCTCTCATTCAGGCAGAGTAGCTGGGAGATCTTCCAGTTGGTAAGCTGATGTAGAGGAAGGCACTGAGATGGTCCATTGTTATTTTGGGGAATGTTGTGCAGTGTAGTACTAAAGTATAGTGTGTAGGGAAATGTAGTGTAGCATATAAGGGGATGTAGTGTTGTGATGTAGTAAAGCATGTAGGGGGATGTAGTGTAGTGATGTAGTGCAGTGTATAGCGACATATAGTATAGGGATGTAGTGCAATGTATGAGGGCATGTAGTGTACTGATGTAGTGCAGCAAATCAGGGGATGCAGCATGCTAATTGAGGACCTAATTCAGTAAGACCCGCATAAGTGTGGAAATCAATATTTGCACTGCATGAATGCACTAGGTCTTAAACTGTCATCGCAGTTTACAAGCCAGGGGGGGCCATGACGGGGCATCAACGCCACGTTTTGTGGGCAGTGATGCACCATTTGGGGGTTTACAGACACCACGGGCATGTTCGGACCATTTGCTGGGTGGGCCACGGCGGCTGCATGATGTCACATGCAGTCTCTGTGACCCAAAAGATGGATGCCCTCCGAATGCCTTTGCAGCTTTTTATTACTAGCCAGCACACACATTGTGTACTATTGGGATACAAAAATTATTTGTGTGTACACAGTATGCAAATTATGTACTGTTTGGACTTATTCTGTTCTGTATCCAGGCCCGGTGATAGGGGGCTCAAAGGGGACACCTGTGACGGGCCCCAAGGTTCAGAGGGGCCCTGAGTATCTGCCACAATACTGGGGCCGCAGCGCCTAATAGTGGTTTTGAAACTGACCACATGAGCCGCTCGCAAAGTAAAAAAGCACTAATCAGCCGAAATCAAAAATCTCCCGGCTCGCGGACACCCCCCATTACCCAATCACATGGGCTGGTCCGGAAATTGCTAACATCGTGATGCATGTCAGTATGCATTGTGTCGCGGCGAGCCTTCTCCCTGTCCCTGCCACCACTGAGGAACCTAGCAGCCCACATGTGTCAAAGGCGGTTCCAGACAGCAGCCGCCTGCAGCCCCACTGCTGTATAACTCCGCTCCCCATAGACACCCTGTTTGTGATGAGTTTTTTTTAGACGATCAGGCTCATCATTGTATATATATATATATATATATATATATATATATATAAAAATAAATAAATATATATGTGAGTGTGTGTATACATATATATATGTTTGTGTGTGGGTGTGTATATATATATATATATATATCTATACATATGTATATATACTGTATATATATAAAAATACAGATTTACCCTTATCTTGCGCTATATTGGGGCTACACCTCTAGAATAACCCTACTGCTAGAACAGGGTTCAAAGAAATATGATTAAAACAAAACAAAAACACTGTATGTGTGTGTGTGTGTGTGTGTGTATGTGTGTGTGTGTATATATATATATATATAAACAAATCTGAGGGTGCTATTGAAAGTGTACTGTATAAAAACATCATATTGTAAAAACAATACAGCATTTATTCATAAATAAACAGAAATACAGCATAAAGCAGTCTCTGTATATTTTTACATGAAGAAATCTTCAAGAGTATTCTTTTAATCATTCAGTTTCTTTTGTCAGTAATTCCAAATATAATGGAACAATCGAGCAACCCAACACGTTACGTCCCTTAACGGGACTTCATCAGGGGTATTGAATCAAAATGCTCAAAAAACTGAAGAAAAGTTGGTAGATACTTTATTTAGACCAAATTATGTAGACAGAGTACCAAATGATAAGTGGTATGGTGAAATATAGAATGAAACAGCTCCGTAGTGTATAGGAGTCCTTAACTACAGTATGACATGTTCCCGCCAAAACGGTTAAAATAAAAAGTTTTATCACCAATATTAATAGTAAATAATATCTCCAACTTAACCTTTAGCTACAACAACAGCCTTCTTAGAATGGTGAAAATAGCGTACAATTCAGATCATGTGCCCCTCTCAAAGTTCAGCAGATTGTCAGACAGCTCTGTGTGAGCTTAGAAGCTGAGCTCCCTAAAGGTAACACTTGTACTTCGGTTCCTGTAAAACTCTGCTCCTTTGCTACCCAGTCTGGATTACAGTTGTGTTACCATTGATATCCAGTATTCTACAGTTTCATCTTAAAGTCACAGTTGCAGTATTCCATAGTCTCATCTTAAAGACACAGCTGCAGTTTTCTACAGTTTCATCTTAAAGTCACAGTTGCAGTATTCAATAGTCTCATCTTAAAGCCATAGCTGCAGTATTCTACAGTCTCTTCTTAAAGCCACAGCCGCAATGTTCTTCAGCCTTGTCCTAAAGTCACAGCCACAGTCATCGTTCTACTTTCATTTGCGTTTCCAGTTATATCCGGTACCAGCCTGGATTACAGGTGCATCCCAGTCTCACCGGTAACCAGCCCGGTTCTCAGTCTCACCAATAACCAGTCCGGTTAACTATCTCGCCATTAACCTTGAGTACATAAGCACCTACTCCTGTGACACTATATCCAGTTCAATCTCACCAATACATTCATCATCCTGCTATCAACACCAAGTCCCTGGTGATCCAGTGGTCAGGATACGGCTCCCTCTGCCGAGGCCCGGGTTCGATCCCCAGTCAGGGATTGCTCCTTCTTCTCACTGATTCCTACAGACCAGCCTAATATTCACATAGTCCTCCAGTCGCCTTCACAAACTTCACTAACACCGGGTTCACAAAAACCACAGTCATGACAGTTTCTCAGTTAATGAAAAGTGCCACACCTCAAAATTGGCAAACAAGAGCTATAGGACTTAAGAATATCTGTAGTGAAAAGGTTTTGTTGATACAGTTTATGAGTTTGAACCAAAACTTTTTAATATGTCCGCAGGTCCAGAGGTTATGGAAAAGAGTGGCGGGCAAGTATCCGCACTTTGGGCATCTACCCGATTCGTCTGTTACAAAGTGACTTCTCTGGCTCTGGGAGATATAAGCCCTATACAACATTTTAATATGGATATCTTGCAGTATTGAGGATCTCAGAATCCGTAGAGTTGTACCATAATATTTGAATAATGTGTCCTCCCTTATCTCCGGACGGAAAGTCAAGGGTGTTCAATGTTCAATCCTGGATAGAGAGCTCAACCGTGTTCAAAAAATAGGAAAATGAAACAGAAGTATACAATGTGTAGTATTATCGCGTGAAACAAAATGAGGCAATAACGTAGTCTACGGTTTTTGCCGATAGGCTAGTAGGCTTCACTAGGCAATGTGAATGGTCAGAGAATTGGTGATCTTTTTAAACCAACAAATTGAGACAGTGTTCTCATATAAACACACCTGACTTACAAAAAGACAGGTGTTGACATGCCCATAAAGGTATCTTTTCAAGATGTGACGTGCTCTTTATCAATTGGTGGTTGAAGACCAGGATCTAAATGGTATCTGCTATTGTGAGAGAGGGGCGTACCTAACACTCACGTGAGGGACGGTCGAAACTTCTTGAAGGGAAATATGAGCAACCAAATATTCACCATCTACACTCACCCATTGTGGTATCGGGAGATCTGACCAGAATTCGAGGGCATTGTTCCTATCCGAGACGAGGGATGAATATAGGGATCCATAGAATTCTTTCAAAACTGAAGCTATCTGCCCATTAGAAGTTATAAGATTACCGTCTGTCTTTTTAATGGGTGGATGGTAGAGGGGGGTACGGTGACCTTGGAGAAGATTTGACATTAATTTGCTAGATTTATTGGCAAATTTATATAGTTTAAAATTGTTTGCAAAATAATAAGAAGTTTCCATTTTAACAAATATTCCCTCAAAGTTAGATTTTGATTTTTGATAGGCAGTTCTATTAGTGGGGGATGGATCAGATTTATAATTTTGAAAATCTTGAGTGAGGTTGGCTTGGGCCTGTAAGAACTCTTGAGTCATTTGCTTTTTATGGGCTACTGTATGAGATATTATTTCACCCTGCAGTGTAGGCTTAAAGGCTTACCAATAAAGAACCGGGTCTTCAGTGATTGAATTGAATTCCACGTAGTTATGCCACGCTGTTTTTACCACTCGTTTTAATCTATTGGAAGTATATACTGTAGAAGTGCATCTCCAGCTTATGAAGTTGCCTTTTTCGTGAGAAGCGTGCAACACCGCCCATACTACTGCATGGTACGATATATGGATAGGTTCCATGCCTAAGGAAATGATTTTAGGTAACAAAGAGCTGGACAACAGAAAATAATCAATTTTAGACATGGTTGCTTGAGTGGCAGATAAGCATGAGTATTCTCTATCTGTGGGATGTATAGTCCTCCATATATCTAATAGATGCAATTGTTTAGTAAGAGCTGGGATTTCTAGTTGCGGGAGTTTATATCTAGATGGCGGAGCCTTTTGTCTATCCAAAAATAAGGAGGAGGTCAAGTTAAGATCCCCACAGAGGATAATGGGGAAGTGCATCAGTGGGGTGAGCATTGAAATTATAGTCAGAAAAAATAGCTTGGAGTATAAATTAGGGGCATATACAGTATATTAAGACAAACATACTTTTGTGTCTCAATAATGATATGACATAAAACAAATCTTCCTAAAGGATCAAATACTATATCTGTCACTACTAAATCCAAGTGTGAACGTGCCAATATAGATACTACTCTGGCTTTTGAGTTATAAGAGGCTGAGGCTAGGACCTTCCATTGAAGTAAGTTGAGTTTAAGAGTCTCAGTAGGTATTAAGTGAGTCTCCTGTAAGCAAATCAAGTCAACATGCAATTTCTTCAGATACATGAGTGTCAGGAACTGGTGCAGAATCCGGAATTCGGGATCAGGTACCAAGTGGTTGACGTTACCCAGAACAGAGGCGCGGAGTCTAACACGCCGGAAGGTTTTCACCAGGGAACCCCGCAAGGGGATATGGGCTTCGCGGCTTCCGACGTGCAGGTCGCGGCCCCCTGTCTGGGTCACTTGATACCTGAACTGGACTGGAGTTATGGTAGAGGTGTTGTATATGACCAACCGCAGGGATACACAGGAACAAACAGGAACTGGAGAAGGTGGCAGGGTGCACACGGCCAGATGGTACGCTGGGGCCGTGGAGATGGAACAGCAGCAGGCACTCCAGGGGTGACACAGGAGGTAGCGGCAGTCGGCAGACTAAAGTTGTCGGCAAGATGTTGAAGCTGGAATTCAATACTGGAACAAGGCAATACCCACTGGACAGATGAACTGAGACCAGAGAGGAACCAGGAAGCAGAACACCACATGGAGTAGTTTCCAGGTAACGAGCTGTAATTACAGAATCCAGACACCTGTGAAGTCAGTTGCTGAGTGCAGGAGCAAAGGCACTGGGAGACAACTATGCAGGAGCTAGCTGTGACCTGTAGTTCCACAAACTGAAGCAAAGGTAATTTATAACAAAAACAAAACATGAGTGCTCAGGATTGTAACAGTACCCCCCCCCCCTTGAAGAGGGGTTAAGAACCCCTAGTACCAGGCTTATCCGGAAATTCACAGAAGAAAGACCTCTTAAGTCTGGGTGCATGAAGAAACCGCTCTGGTACCCAGGTTCTCTCTTCCGGACCTTAACCCTTCCAATGCACGAGGAAATGAACTTGACCCTTCCTGAACTTGGAATCCAGAATGTTTTCCACAACAAATTCCTTGTGACCTTGAACTAACACAGCGGCAGGCCTTCTGGAAGGAGATCTTCTAAATCTCTGGGACACAAATGCTGGTTTCAACAAGGAACAGTGGAAAGTGTTATTGATCTTAAGTGATTTTGGTAAAAGGAGTCGAAAGGCTACTGGATTAATCTGTCTAATAATCCGGAATGGACCAATGAACCTAGGCCCAAATTTTTGAGAGGGCTGGCGTAACTTGATATTTCGAGTGGACAGCCACACCATGTCACCCACTTTAAGAGTACAAGGTCTTCGTCGTCTGTCAGCAAATTGCTTGGAACGAACAGAGACTTGGTTGAGTGCCAGACGTACTCTCCTCCAAATTTTCCTCAGACGAGCTACAGGATCAAGGGAAGAAGTCTGTTGCTGCAGGATGTCAAAAGCGTAAGACCTAGGATGGAACCCAGAGAGACAAAAGAAGGGTGACATGGATGAAGAAGAGTGACTGGAATTATTATATGCAAATTCAGCAAATGCCAGATGGTCCACCCAATCGTTATGGTACTTGGAAACATAACAACGGAGATACTGTTCAAGAGACTGGTTCACTCGCTCAGTCTGTCCATTGGATTGCGGATTATAACCAGAGGACAGTCTAAGATTAATATCCAAGGCTGAACAGAAAGCTCGCCAGAATTGAGCAATAAACTGAGTTCCTCTGTCGGAGACGATGTCCTGTGGTAATCCATGTAATTTAAAGATATGTTGGATAAACAAGGTTGCCAATTCCCTGGCACTGGGGAGCTTGCGAAGAGGAACAAAGTGAGCCATCTTACTGAACCGGTCTACCATAGCACAAATGGTATTGTACCCTGATGACTTGTGAAGATAAACCACAAAGTCCATAGAAATATGGGACCAAGGTCTTGAGGGAACCGTAAGAGGCGTAAGATGTCCCATGGGAGCTTTACGAGGAGTTTTATGTTGAGCACAGATCTCACAAGCAAGAATGAACTCTCTAACATCTTGATACATAGAAGGCCACCAAACTGAGCGAGACAATAAATCCAGAGTCTTAGAAATCCCTGGATGCCCAGAGACTCTTTTTACATGAAATTCAGATAAAACTGCTTTCCTGTACTCTTTAGGGACAAAGAGGAGTCTTGAGGGAGTCCCCATGGGTGCAAGAGACTGTTTGGCTTGAATCTGGGAGACTAAATCTTGAGCAAGACCAGCATGGATATTGGAAACAGGAATAATTGGTTCAGAAGAGCAGGATGAATTTTGAATTGGAAGGAAGCTTCGTGACAAGGCATCTGCTTTAAGATTCTTCGATCCTGGCCGATAGGAGATCACATAGTTGAATCTAGTGAAGAATAATGCCCATTGTGCCTGTCTTGGATTCAGTCTCTTGGCTGACTCAATATAGGATAAGTTTTTATGGTCAGTGAGGATTGTAATCACGTGTCTCGCCCCTTCCAACCAATGCCTCCATTCTTCAAGAGCCCACTTGATAGCAAGCAGTTCACGATTTCCAACATCATAGTTGGCTTCGGCAGGAGAGAACTTTCTGGACAGAAAAGAGCACGGGTGAAGTTTAGAATCCACTGGATCTTTCTGTGATAGGACTGCTCCCACTCCCACTTCAGAAGCATCCACTTCCATAACAAAAGGCAGGTCAGGATTTGGATGACTAAGAACAGGTGCAGATATAAAGGCTTTTTTTAACTTGAGAAAAGCTTGTAGAGCTGAAGGTGACCAATGTGATGGATCCGCACCTTTCTTGGTCAAAGCAACAATAGGTGCAACAATGTCTGAAAATGAACGAATAAATCTCCTGTAATAATTAGCGAACCCAAGAAAGCGTTGTATAGCTTTAAGGTTAGTAGGTTGTGCCCAATCTTGAATTGCTTGAAGCTTACTGGGATCCATGGAGAACCCCTTGGGAGAGATGACGTATCCTAAGAAAGCGACTTCCTTCACTTCAAATTCACATTTTTCTAACTTGGCGTATAGATGGTGCTCCCGGAGCTTTTGCAACACCATCTGGACATGGACTCGATGCTGCTCAAGTGACCGTGAATATATCAGGATGTCGTCCAAGTAGACCACAACAAATTTTCCCAGGAATTCTCGGAGCACATCATTGATAAAATCTTGGAAGACGGCAGGAGCATTTGACAATCCAAATGGCATAACAAGGTATTCATAATGCCCAGAATGAGTGTTGAAGGCCGTCTTCCACTCGTCACCGGCCTTAATTCGTATGAGGTTATATGCCCCCCGAAGATCAATTTTAGAGAAGATTTCCGCCATCCGGAGTTGATCAAACAACACGGAAATCAAAGGCAAAGGATAAGAATTCTTAACCGTGATTTTGTTGAGTCCTCTATAATCAATGCATGGACGTAAGGAGCCGTCCTTTTTTGCCACAAAGAAGAATCCTGCTCCTACTGGTGATTTTGAGGGACGAATAAACCCTTTGCTTAGGTTCTCCTGAATATAGTCTTCCATGGCTTTAGTTTCTGGCAAAGAAAGAGCATATAATCTACCCTTAGGTAATTTATCTTCGGATACCAGACTGATGGCACAGTCGTAAGGTCGATGGGGGGGAAGAGTATCCGCCTCTTTCTTGGAGAAGACATCCGCAAATGAATGATATGGAGTCGGTAGCCCCTCTGGTATAACTTGAGAGCATCGCACTGGCAAGGACAGACATCTTCCTGTACATTCTGTTCCCCACTGTAAGAGTTCTCCTGTCTTCCAGCAGATGGATGGATTATGGGATTTCAACCATGGAAGCCCTAGGACTATGGAGGCCATGGGGCAATTGACAAGGATGAAAATAATCTTCTCCGAATGCAGAAGACCAGTAGTTAAATGAACAGGAGGAGTTTGCTGAGACACTTGCCCACTGAGGAGGGGGTTACCGTCAAGGCCACAAATAGTCACAGAAGGCTTCATCTTTAGTATAGGAATGTTCCAGGACCGGGCGAAAGAGATATCCATAAAGTTGGCAGCTGCACCACAATCAACAAAAGCCTTGACTGCAACTTGCTGAGTAGGTAGACTAATTTGAACTGGAAGCAAGACTGAATTTTTTGGAGAGATTCCAGCCAGACCCAGGAGTAACTCCCCTTTTATCCCTGGGTCTTGTCTTTTCCCGACTTCAGGGTGCAATCATTAGCAAAATGACCCTTTGCTCCACAATATAAGCATAGGCCCATCGATCGTCTACGAGATTTTTCCTGAGCAGAAAGACGAAAGGCCCCAATCTGATTGGGTTCACTGGAATCTTCGGCTTCTTCCAAGGCTACTGCTGAGGGAGATGGTGACCCTCCACCTTTCTCCATCCTCCGTTCCCTGATCCGACGATCTACTCGAATTGCTAACTGCATGAGCTTGTCCAGGGTTTCAGGAGTAGGATACTGGACAAGGTAGTCTTTAATTTGCTCAGTGAGGCCTAAGCGGAACTGACTTCGGAGGGCTGGGTCATTCCAACCACTATCACCTGCCCATCTGCGAAACTCAGTGCAGTATACCTCGGCCGTGTTTTTCCCTTGTCTCAGGGCTCGTAAGTGAGCCTCTGCAGAAGCTGCTCGGTCCGGGTCATCATAAAGAATTCCTAGAGCGCTAGAAAAGGCATCCACTGTGTGCAAGGCCGGATTCTCCGTTTTTAATCCGAACGCCCAGGACTGGGGTTCCCCCTGCAGGAGGGAGATGATGATACCTACTCGCTGAGCCTCTGAACCAGACGATAATGGCCGGAGTCTGAAATATAGCTTGCAGCTATCACGGAAATTCTGGAACTGTTTCCGGTCACCTGTAAACCGATCTGGAAGATGCAGCTTTGGTTCAGGCCCAGGAGCTCTGGTTACAACCAATGACCTGCTAGTTTCTTCCTGGGTGGAAACTCGGAGCTTTAGATCTTGCAGTTGCTGCGTCAAATTTTGTATTTGACCAGCCAAGATTTGAGCCGGATTTTGCTGTGACGGGTCCATGCCCAGGAAGTGGTGGGCCAGTTATAATGTCAGGAACTGGTGCAGAATCCGGAATTCGGGATCAGGTACCAAGTGGTTGACGTTACCCAGAACAGAGGCGCGGAGTCTAACACGCCGGAAGGTTTTCACCAGGGAACCCCGCAAGGGGATATGGGCTTCGCGGCTTCCGACGTGCAGGTCGCGGCCCCCTGTCTGGGTCACTTGATACCTGAACTGGACTGGAGTTATGGTAGAGGTGTTGTATATGACCAACCGCAGGGATACACAGGAACAAACAGGAACTGGAGAAGGTGGCAGGGTGCACACGGCCAGATGGTACGCTGGGGCCGTGGAGATGGAACAGCAGCAGGCACTCCAGAGGTGACACAGGAGGTAGCGGCAGTCGGCAGACTAAAGTTGTCAGCAAGATGTTGAAGCTGGAATTCAATACTGGAACAAGGCAATACCCACTGGACAGATGAACTGAGACCAGAGAGGAACCAGGAAGCAGAACACAACATGGAGTAGTTTCCAGGTAACGAGCTGTAATTACAGAATCCAGACACCTGTGAAGTCAGTTGCTGAGTGCAGGAGCAATGGCACTGGGAGACAACTATGCAGGAGCTAGCTGTGACCTGTAGTTCCACAAACTGAAGCAAAGGTAATTTATTACAAAAACAAAACATGAGTGCTCAGGATTGTAACAATGAGTATATGTCTTCGTTTTTGGGGGAAGTTTATACCCCCCACATTCCAACTACCGACCCTTAACATCATATTATATCAGCACTGGAGAAGGGATTATAAAAATCAGAGGCTGAACACAGTATCAGTCGATTGTGGGTGGAAAGAAAAGGGGATAGCATTGAATATAGGAGGAACAGAAAGAGGTAGCCAGATAAATTATATCTGGAAACAACAAAACAAACACATCTAACATCAAAGAAACCTCCGTGGAAGCTAGCACTGCATGTGGTACAAAGCATGAATTAAGTAATGGAAAACATCGCTCCTTCAAACCTAGCAATAACTATAGTTAAGTATTTCACAGATACTCAGCTGATCATTAATAAAGACTGGTGCAATAGCAAAAACAGTTATTAAACCATGTGAAAAATAAAGTGAACAGAGAGTGAGCTGGAAATAGGGGCTATAACTTGCGCACTTATGAAATAGTTGTCGTGTCAAGGCAGAGGAACATATAAAACACATTAAACAAAAATATAAAGCAGTAGACCATCTGTGGCGCTATAATCAGGAAATACATATCTGTAAAGGCAATCAGTCGCACTCCGCCATATGAGAGGTAGCAGAAGAATAATCCTCACGGTCCTGGAGATATGCCTCAGCCTCACTTGATGGGGGCTGGGATGATCTGGAATATACTTCAGCGGTCATAGATGGAAGCTGAGGAGAGGCTCCTAGTGGCTTGGTGCCACCGTGGATGAGCCATGGGTGCGGCTTAGGTGAGTGCGAGTGTCTCCGTCAGTTGAGGGTATGTGCAGGGCAGAGAGCAGGGCACAGTGAGCAGCAGCGCCGGCGGGACCTTCACGGCGGTAAGCTCGCCACCTCGGAGTTAGTCCGGCTGCGTTATGCTGTCAGTCCAGGGAGGAAGGCATGAGGAGGGGACAGGAGTATGAGGGGCATAAAATGCCTAGTAATCACTATTAGTTAGCTTATGTAATGGAGCTCCTGAGTGCTACTTCCTCACATGGAACAGCCATAACCGGAAGTCCTAGAATAAATTAATTTTTTCATCAAAATTCTATACACAGTACCCCATTATGACAACGTGACAAAAGTTTTTTGAGAATTTTGCAAATTTATTAAAAGTAAAAATCTTAAGTATTCACAGGTACAGCCTTTGCTCAATACTTTGATAAAGCACCTTTGGTAGCAATTACAGCCACAAGTCTTTTTAAATATGATGCCACCAGCTTGGCACACCTATCTTTGGGCAGTTTCGCCCAGTCCTCTTTGCAGCACCTCTCAAGCTCCTATAGGTTGGATGGGAAGCGTTGGTGCACAGCCATTTTCAGATCTCTCCAGAGATGTTCAATCGGATTCAAGTATGGGCTTTGGCTGGGTCACTCAACGACATTCACAGAGTTGTCCTGAAGCCACTCCTTTGATATCTCGGCTGTGTGCTTAGAGTCGTTGGCCTGCTGAAAGATGAACCATCGCCCCAGTCTTGTCAGGCTCCGGAGCTTTACCTCTGGCGGGTGCTCCCGCGGGTTACCATCCCGCTGGTTGTCGCGGCTGCGGCGGCAGGGAGCTGCTGACGGCGGGTCCTTCTGGACGGATGGCCGGCTGCCAAGGGCCGGAGGCCGAGGGTCTGGAGAGCCGGGCGCTGAGGCCGGGATCGCTGCGGTAAGGTCCTCTAGGGGTGACACAGTATAGTGTGTCAAAGACAGAAGCTGGCTAAAGCTGTGTGCTAACAGCTAAGTATGTCTCCTGTGCTGGGGCAGCCATGTTGGAGACCAGAGTATTACCAATGAAGTTCCCAATCTGTGTCCAGCCAATCCTGCGTGTTCTCCCCTTACAAAAGGAGACTGGCTCAGAGGGAGAGTGCCAGTGCTTCATGTTGCCTCCTTGTGAAAGGTTCTCCAGCTTTGTGCTCCCAGGTTACTTCTGGTTCCCTGGTCCAGGTTGCTCTCATCCATCGGTTACCTAAACGTTGCTGCAGTCCTGCTGTCTAAGTACGTTGCCACTCGTGGAAGTGCTCACGGGGTCCCAGGTCGTAGAGGAGCTCCAGGTGCTAACGGCGGTTCCCGCAGATGTCTTCACTTCTTCAAAGTCCAAGTTCTTCAGCCTCGTCTTTCAATCACAAACCACAGTCCTCATTTCTTCAAAGTCCAAGTTCTTCAGCCTCGTCTTTCAATCACAAACAACAGTCCTCATTTCTTCAAAGTCCAAGTTCTTCAGCCTTGTCTTTCAATCACAAACAACAGTCCTCATTTCTTCAAAGTCCAAGTTCTTTAGCCTCGTCTTTCAATTACAAACCACAGTCTTCATTTCTTCAAAGTCCAAGTTCTTCAGCCTCGTCTTTTAATCATAAAACACAGTCTTCGGTTCTTCTTTACCGGAGTTCTTCTGCTTCACTCTTCAAGTCATTTAACCTAATTCTTCCAGTTTCTTCAATTGCTCCAATATTTGTGTACAGCCTGATTATTCATTAAAACTACAGTTATCTTCCTACGAAGTCCTCATTTTCTTTACGCCCTCCGGCCAACGTTAACACTTAGTTTGGCTTCCACCCCATGAGGAGGAATTACATTCAGCCACCTCGTTTACTCTCCTCACAGGTAGCTGTCCCTTCAGCCAAAACTCAGTTGTCGGAACCCCAACTTACGCCGTGCGTGACAAATCTGAGGTCAAGAGTGCTCTGGAGCAGGTTTCCTTCCAGGATGTCTCTATACATTGCTGCATTCATCTTTCCCTCTATCCTGACTAGTCTTCCAGTTCCTGCTAGAGATGAGCGGGTTCGGTTCTCAGAGAACCGAACCCTACCGGACATCACGTCACGAGCTCGGATCCGAGTTAGGCTCAGATTTTCCCGCCTGACTCGGAAACCAGAATGAGGCAAAATGTCATCATCCTGCTGTCGAATTCTCGCGGGGTTTGGATTCCATATAAACAGCCGCGCGTCGCCGCATTTTCACTTCAGCATTGGAGAGTGTAAAGAAAGGACGTGTCTTCGTCCTCAGTGTCTTCAGTGTCCGTGTCTTGTGCTGAATCTGTACAGTCACAGTAGTTGTGTCCTCTGCTGCCATATGTCCAGTGCTGTTGTATAAGTACAATCCAGTGGTGCTGTGTTGTGCTGCATCAGTCCAGTGGTGGTGTCTTGTGCTGCACCCACTACCCCCCATTCCTGTGGGCCACTGTACTGGCAGCTGCAGAGCAGGCACATGAGAAGCAGAGGGGGGTGCACACCTGCTCAGAGACTAGGTAGGGAACAGGGCAGGCCAGAGGCGATAGCGGGAGAGACTGGCAGCTCTGCCCACCCTCCTTATAGTGCTGTGAGGCAGTAATACTAACCATTAAACCGTCCATACAGCCATGCCCCTATAATGTTGTTGCAAGCCTTCAGCATGCACTGAGCCTATTTTAAACATGGGAGGGCACGCAAAGGAAACGTTTGCCCTGAGCTCCACAAGGTCTGGAACCAGCCCTGTCACCAATTTAGGATTTTTAAAAATAGTTTCTTTTCAAATGTAACATGCGCCCACATGTTGGCTAGGCCCCCAATTCAGTACAAGGGTAGGGGGTACCAAAACATGCCCTTGCTCTGGGCACCATGGCACCTAGCTACACTTCTGCTGCAGTATATATGTCCATTGATACTACCGTATATGTCCAGCGGTACTGCCGTATATGTCCAGCGGTACTGCCGTATATGTCCAGCGGTACTGCCGAATATGTCCATTGATCCTGCCGTATAAGTCCAGTGATCCTGCCATATGATTACAGTGGCACTGGTGTATAAGTCCAGTCCAGTGATACTGCCGTATATGTCCAGTGATCCTGCCGTATATGTCCATTGATACGGCCGTATATGTCCAGCGGTACTACCGTATATGTCCATTGATACTGCCGTATAAGTCCAGCAGTACTGCCGTATAAATCCAGTGATCCTGCCATATAAATCCAGTGATCCTGCTGTATAAATCCAGTGATCCTGACGTATAATTACAGTGGTACTGGCGTATAAGTCCAGTCCAGTGATCTTGCCGTATAATTCCAGTGATCCTGCCGTATGGTACTGGCGTATAAATCCAGTGATCCGTCCATATAATTCCAGTGATCCTGCCGTATAATTACAGTGGTACCGGTGTATAAGTCCAGTCCAGTGGTACTGCCATATAAGTCCAGTGGTACTGGCGTATAAGTCCAGTGAACCTGCCGTATAATTCCATAAAAGTCCAGTCCAGTGGTACTGCCATTTAAGTTCAGTGGTGCTGTCCTGTGCTGTATATTATTTACTCCAAATAAAGGGGTTATTAATATTTAATCCAAATAATTTTCACAGGGTTTGCCCTGTGTGGTGTAGAGGTACACTCTCCTGTACCGCATATTGTTATATAACTCCAGAAAAATAATGGAGAACAAAAATTTGGAGGATAAAATAGGGAACGATCAAGAACCACTTCCTCCTAGTGCTGAAGCTGCTGCCACTAGTCATGACATAGACGATGAAATGCCATCAACGTCGTCTGCCAAGGTCGATGCCCAATGTGATAGTAGAGTGCATGTAAAATCCAAAAAGCCAAAGTTCAGTAAAAAGACCCAAATAAATAAATACATTTAAATGGTCTGAGGAGAAACAAAAACTTGCCAATATGCCATTTACGACATGGAGTGGGAAGAAACGGCTAAGGCCCTGGCCTACTTTTATGACTAGTGGTTTAGCTTCACATGATGATGGAAGTCCTCATCATCCCACTAGAAAAATGATAAGAGTTAAGCTGGCAAAAGCACAGCAAAGAACTGTGCGTTCTAAGGTGGTATCACAAATCCCCAAGGAGAGTCCAAGTGTGTCGGTGGTTGCGATGCCTGACCTTCCCAACACTGGACGGGAAGAGATGGCTCCTTCTACCATTTGCACGCCCTCTACAAGTGCTGGAAGGAGCACCCACAGTCCAGTTTCTTATGTTCGAATTGAAGATGTCACTGTTGAAGTACATCAGGATAAGGATATGGGTGTTGCTGGCGCTGAAGAGGAAGTTGACGATGAGGATTCTGATGGTGATGTGGTTTGTTTAAATCAGGCACTGGGGAAGACACCTGTTGTCCGTGGGATGAATAAGCCCATTCTAATGCCTGGTAAAAATACCAAAAAAGCCACCTTTTCGGTGTGGAATTATTTCTCCATAAATCCGGACAACAAGTGTCAAGCCGTGTGTTACCTCTGGCAATCTGTAATATGTAGGGGTAAGGATGTTAACCACCTAGGAACATCCTCCCTTATATGTCACCTACAGCGCATTCATCAGAAGTCAGTGTGAAGTTGTGAAACTTTGGGTAAGAGTGAAACTTTGGGTAAGAGCGTAAGCAGTCCACTGACATCTAAATCCCTTCTTCCTCTTGTACCTAAGCTCCTGCAAGCCACACCACTAACTCCCTCAACACCAACTTCCTCCTCAGTCAGGAACGTCAGTAGTCCTGCAGGCCATGTCACTGTCAAGACTGAGGAGTCCTCTCCTAACCGGGATTCCACCGGAGGATTCTTGAGTGGTACGCCTGCTGTTGCTGCCACTGATGTTGTTGCTTTTGGGAGTCGATCGTCATCCCAGAGCGGAAGTCGGTAGACCACTACTTCAACTAAGCAATTGACTCTCCAACAGTCCTTTGTGAGAAAGATGAAATATGACAGCAGTCATCCTTTTGCAAAGCGAATAAATGAGGCCTTGACAGCTATGCTGGTGTTAGAAGTGCGTCCGGTATCCACCATTAATTCAGTGGGACTTAGAGAATTGTCTGAGGTACTGTGTCCCCAGTATCAAATCCCATCTAGGTTCCACTTCACTAGGCAGGCGATACAGAGAATGTACAGAGAAGTCAGAAAAAGTGTCCTCAGTGTCCTAAAAAATGCAGTTGTACCCACTGTCCACTTAACCACAGACATGTTGTCAAGTGGAACAGGGTACACTAAGGACTATATAACTGTGACAGCCCACTGGGTAGACGTATAGCCTCCCGGAGCAACAACAGAATCGACACCTGTAGCAGCATCTCGCAAACACCAACTCATTCCTAGGCAGGCTACGCTATGTATCACTGCTTTCCGAAAGAGGCACACCATTGACAGCCTCTTACGGAAACTGAGGGACATCATTGCACAATGGCTTACCCCAATTAGACTCTCCTGGGGATTTGTGATATCGGACAACGCCACCAATATTGTGTGTGCATTATATCTGGCCAAATTCCAGCACGTACTATGTTTTGCACATACAATTAATTTGGTGGTGCAGAATTTTTTGAAAAATGACAGGGGCGTGCAGGAGATTCTGTTGGTGGCCCGAAAAATTGTGGGCCACTATCGATATTCAGCCACCGTGTACCAAAGACTGGAGCGCCATCAAACACACCTGAACCTGTCCTGCCATCACCTGAAGCAAGAGGTGGTAACGAGGAAAAGGATAAGATTTCCTAGCCCACCCGCTGGCGGTGATGCAGGGCAGTCAGGAGCGAGTGCTGACATCTTGTCCGGACTGAAGGACCTGCCAGCGATTACTGACATGTCTACTGTCACTGCATATGATTCTGCCACCATTGAAAGAATGGTGGACCATTATATGAGTAACAGCATCCAAGTAGGCATGTCAGACAGTCCGTACGTATACTGGCAGGAAAAAGAGGCATTTTGGATGCCCTTGCACAAATTGGCTTTATTTTACCTAAGTCCCCCCCCCCCCCCCCCCCCCCCCCTACAGTGTGTACTCTGAAAGAGAGTTTAGTGCAACCTTGTCAGCGATCGTTGTAGGAGGTTACTTCCACAAAATGTGGAGAAGATGATGTTCATCAAAATGAATTATAAATTCCTTTAAGGGATTATCCCTATATCAATGTTTTATTAGTGCACCTGAGGTAACCTCTTTCATATATATATGTTTTCAGATCCATCAATACATTTATGTTTAGTTAGATGTATTGTTTACAGTCTTACCCCTGAAACTCAACATTCCCATGATACTGAAACACAAAAGGACTTTCTAGTCTAGAGACACTCTTTTGGACACAGGCCTTGAAGGGCATACATGCAGCAGTCACTTCAGGACAAAGGCCAGAATAATTGATCTATCGCACGTCGAGTACTTGGGATGTCCAGAGCCCTCAACTTATAAATGATGACCTCTGTTGTATAGCTTGTTTACAGTTGTGATGTCATAGCCTTGTTCATTTTGAAATGTTAGCTGGGACTTTTAAGGACACAGAGTTTCTGTATAGAAGCTAAAAGCAGTGCTATCCCTGCGCTTGCATATTGCATTAGCGGTATTAATACTTTTATATTATGGATAAATAGCTATTTTTGCTTTGGACCACACATTCAGATCGGACTACATCTTTTGCAACAAAATACATGACTGTAACACTTCTCTGGGTAAGCAGAATGGATTGAAGGATTATGATGTGGATCCTATAGATCTGGGAATTGTGAGGTTAATAACAGGTCATGTTTTCTGGTTTGTCAACACATGCGCATATTGTATGGAATATCTTTTTTTACATACATCACAGCGTTTTAATCTGTCATGCTCCAATAAATGTAAGTATTTAAATGTCAATCAGAATAAGACAATCTGTTGTGCTTGAAAAAACAAAACCCTATGAAGTTGTTAGGGTATGTGCGAATCTTGTATTTGTTGGTGCTGAATACAGCAATAGATGACACTGATCTTACCCGAGGTTTTGAACGCGGGTGTAGATGCATTCAGTGCAGAGAAGCAGTCGGTGTACCTCTGGGGTCTGGCACTATCCGAGTGTCCTCAGATGGTATAATCACCTGGTCATGTGGAGGGCAATGCCGGAGGAAGTGCACACTGCTGTGTAGATGACCACACTGTAGAGGAGAGCCAAATGGATCAATATACCGCTGATTCCCAGGTGTGCATTCAGAGAGGAAAGGCGTGAAGGATCCTAACGTGTTTCATCGCGATCATGTGACTTTCTCAAAGGCTTTGAGAAAGTCATGTGATCATGATGAAATGCGTATGTGTGTTAATAGCTTTTAACCATTTTAACTGGCATTTTCAGCTTTACCGTTTTATTTGTGACTCTCCAAGCGCAGTTAGCCATATTTCTATTTTCATTTGACGGTGAGCTGCTCCACTGTAGCGTGTCGGTCAGCCCTCATGCACCTTCATAGCCGACGTTCACCTTTCACATCACTGGCACGTGGTGCTCCGCAATTTCAACATGAGTTATTCACAGTGGTGCCATTTGTCCAGTCACGATAGACATTCACCACAGCAGCACACGAACAGTTCACAAACTGCGCTGTTTTAGAAATACTGTCTCCCTTGGCCGAAAGGGAGACAGTAATACAGTAATACAGAAATACTGTCTCCCTTCTTGCAACTCAGATAAAACGCCCCTTTTACCCATGACAACAACAAGTGATATGTGTGCAGACGGCCTATCACACACCTTATAGTATACCCACCAAGTCAGCACATGACACGTGACTTACTTCATGGGCTAATCGCTGATGTTATTAAAGGTAGGAGGTGGTCATAATAATGTGACTAGACCGTTTACATACAGTATAATGTTTGGATATTTCCCCTGGAAGTGTTTGTCAATGAGATTATACCTTTTTGCATACTGAAGAATTCCACTGTAACATGTGGCCTGTTCCTTAAAGTATGTTTAATGTCATTTTGGTATGTTGTTCTGCAGGATATATAAGTAACTGAAACTATGTAAACTGGAAAATACTGGCAAAAGCGTAATATTATCATATATAAAATATTTCTAATTTTAAATATTCTTTTGAAACAAAAATTTTTTTAAACAAAAATGGTAAATGTCACGTTTGTTATATTTGAAGATTGAATTACATGAAATGTGGGTGCTTATTTTTTCATTTGAACAGCATTTTCTATGGAAAGTAAATGTATTATATTTTGTAAAATGTCTCTAATTGTCTCTAATGCCCTGGTGGAGGTCATAAACATACACTTTAAAGCAATTAACATGCAAATCATCTGTTCTGGACAATACAGAACCATAAAATACTATAAACTTGATCACTGTATTTTAATTTAAAGGTAAGTTTTTATTTTGTATACACCCGTATCGATAACGTGGGATCTAAATATTTTCTGCATGGTATATTAGTAGCAATGTAAGCTGGAACATAAATATATATAACTTCCTTAAACTTTGTACAGTTATTTATGCTGACCTTTTCTCACCCTCTGTGGTATGGACCATAAGATTTAAAATGTAAAGGGCCCCATACACTACAACGATATGTCTGAGGCTGAAGTCGGATGCAGTTTCCCTTGAACTCCACTGGGAGCTTCCCAGGAGTAATTCCATACGATTTTGTACTTTTGTGCTATTTTTGCATAAGATATATAGCATGCGATTGATGAAGCCGCTATACATCGCAGGCAATATATCATACAGCATACAATTGTACCATGAGATATATCTGATGGGCTGGATGGAGGGCTACGGGGGCTGGGAGTGTGCAGAGAATGCCAGTCAAACTTCCCTGTGATACATTGCATGCGATATATCACATGCACAAAAAACACACTTTTTTCATCCGATTCCATCCAATTCCAATATATCATTAGTGCAGCACCAACGACCTAGGGGATCCTATCCGACAGCCACGGGGACGCGCATCAGATTGGATACGATCTAAAACACATACGATTGTACACAATTTCATACAATATATCAGACGGATATATCAGAATCGTATGAAATCGTGTAAAATCGTACTAGTGTATGGGGCCCTTAAGTTTCATATATTGTACAGGTTGAGAATCCCATATCCAAATATTACGAAATACAGAATTTTTTAAATGAGAGTGAAATAGTGAAACCTTTGTTTTATGATAGCTCAGTGTACACAAACTTCGTTTAATACACAAAGTTATTAAAAATATTGGCTAAAATTACCTTCAGGCTGTGTGTATAAGGTGTAAATGAAACATAAATGCATTCTGTGCTTAGACTTGCGTCCCATCACCATGATATCTCACTATGGTATGCAATTATTTTAAAATACGGAAAAATCCGATATCCAAAATACTTCTGGTCCCAAGCATTTTGGATAAGGGAAACTCAACCTGTATTGTCCTGACATAAATCTTTGATTACACCGTGAGCATTCTGAACCAAAGAAGCTAAACAGTAAAGGTAACATATAATGTACAAATTATTTCCATTGGAAATGTTTGTCCCTGAGAATATCCTTTGTTTTCCATATTGATGAGTTGCACAGTACTATGCAGCCTGTTCTCTAAAGTATATCAACTGTACGTTTTAGAATACTGTTTTTGTGGGTTGCATGAATAAAATTAACTATGCAAAATACAAACAAATATTTAATATTTTCATATTCAAATTCTATGTAATATGAAATATTTATACTTCATACTTTATACTTTTGAGACCTTAAAAGATATTTATAACTAAAATAAGAAATGTTACGTTCTGTATAATAGCACTAAGTTAATTGTTATCATTTTATTGCATGTGATAAAGGCAGGAGTCAATCAGCCAGGATATCTGTAAAACAAAGAGTTAATCTGATGGTCGGGAGCAATGGACACACCGGCAAAATTGTGTATCAGCAGTATTCTGACGTTTATTAAGGGCCCTATTGTTAGGTTCCTGGTGCTCAGAACAAGAGAGATGTTATGAAGTGAGTCCAGAGCACCAGGACGTAATGCTGGGAAAGGGGAATGGAAATAGAATAGCCCCTGGCGCCCTATCTCCGTTGTCTCGCCCGTGCTGTCAGTACACTCTTGCGAGACTATGGTTGCTTGAGCCCATGGCAGCCGCGTTTGAAGGGCGGATTATGTCTGCCCAACTTCGATGCCCCCTCAGGTCTTAATGAGAGACAAAGAGTGAACCGAGACAGGGTGATAACAAGGTGCCCTCTAACTAAACAACAAGGCCAGGGGCTACTAACAAACCTAAAACCAAAGAATGTGCGGCTTGCCGCCAAAGGAAAAGAACAACAAAGGAAATGCTGACCACACGCCGACACAATACTTTTGTGTACCGGCGGTGACAGCATAAGCAGAACCCTCTGCAAAACACCAGTGACAGAAATAATAACGGAATACAGCGGCCTAGGCTGATGGACGCGGCAGAGCCGCTACTCACGGAACCGGTACGAATACTGGCAAACAGACAGGAACCCCCAATGCTGCCGACACAGACTCTCAGAACTGGAGGACAGGCAGAATCCCAAACGACAGACCGGTGGACACCAAGAAGCCAGAAACTCGACCAGGCATAGGCATAGACTTCTGGACAGGAACGTTTCACGGCAGGACACGGGATCAGACACAGGAATCGACACAGGGAGTGACACAGGAATCGACACAGGAAGCAGCTCGACAGACACTGCTACACAGGAGCTCCGGAACTGGCAGGAACAAGCTCAGAACTCAAGCAGAATAACATAAAATACCTTACTGACATGCAAAACAGGAATGAGCCACAGCCGTGGCTCATAACAGTATTCCCCCCTTGAGGAGGGGTCAAGGACCCCAAAATACAGACTATCCAAAACAAGGGATACAAAAAAAAAACCTGACTCACTGGTCTAACAGTCAAGAAAACAGAAACAAGCTGTAGCAACAGCTTGTAACAGTGCCCTCCCCTTGACGGTGGCCACTGGACACAAGACAAGGAAAAAAAACTTTTTTTTTTTTTATCAAGGCAAGAGTCAAAAATGATTTCTTTTTTTTCTTCTTCTTTTTACAAAGCTCTTTAGGTCTGACCAAGGTAATTCCCCAAACATTGTCTGAACTGATGGTACCACCCAGCAAGGCTGCGTTCAAATCAGAGATAGGTTTCTTACCCTTGGGAGCTGAACTTTCAGGCAAAGTACTCCTATTAGAAGAAGTCAGAAAAGCACATCCTGCAGTCAAAACAACAGGCTGAGACTCTTGTGCCGAGTTTACTGTATTTGGTGGACTCTCAGCAGACAAGACGGGTGACTTAGAGGAACCTGAACCAATTTCTTTGGAACCATATCTTTTACTAATTGCATCACAGAATGCTGGGGGATCCTGAAGAATGGGATCTTCAGCTTTCATTAGGCTGGTCGCCCAATCAAAAGGCTCTCCTCTAAAAGAATAAATCAGATAGAGCCCAAGGTTCTCTAAAGTGATGCCCAGAAATGGTCTAGACAACATAATAGTGTAATAGTGTTTGAAAAGCGCCAGAAATTGGGCTAAGTCCCCATCAAAGATTATGGATGTTGAGATATCAACAGAGTCAGGATCTGTTTCCTTCCCATCTTACTGACTGGAGTGCTTTGCTAGGACCTGGTCACTATTGACCTTACTTGAGGCTGAGACTCTCTGTACCCCACCCGGGGCAGTGACTTTCTGAACCCCACCCGGGGCAGTGACTTTCTGAACCCCACACGGGGCAGTGACTTTCTGAACCCCACACAGGGCAGTGACTTTCTGAACCCCACCCGGGGCAGTGACTTTCTGAACCCCACCCGGGGCAGTGACTTTCTGAACCCCGCTGGGGCAGTGGCCTCCGGGAACCCCGCTGGGGTCAGCACCTCGGATTCTTTTACTGGGACCGAGCCGTCGGCCTCCCCCACTGGGACCGAGCCATCGACCTCCCTCTCTGAGTCGATAATTATCAAAACTTCTCCCGGGACTATGACTTCCGGAACTTTTGCTGAAGCTATAACCTTCAGCACCTCCACTAATGCTACACCTCTTAAGTTCTTTCCTGGGGAAGCGACCTCTAGACCCTTCTTAGAGGCTGCGTCTCTCAAGACCCCACTTGGGGATATTACTTCAAAGATCCCTTCTGGGGTTTTGCTTCTCGAGTTCCCTTCTAGAACTATGGTTTCAGATACCCTTTCTGGGGTTGCGCTCTTCAAGTCCCTACCTGGGGTAACAGCTTCTGAGACCCCTTCTGGTATGGAAACCTGAGCTATAATATTTGATGTCCCTCTATAAGCTAGAGAATCGGGTATCGCTCCAGCACTCTGGGCATCGGGTACCGCACCAGCACTCTGGGCATCGGGTACCGCTCCAGCACTCTGGGCATCGGGTACCGCTCCAGCACTCTGGGCATCGGGTACCGCTCCAGCACTCTGGGCATCGGGTACCGCTCCAGCACTCTGGGCATCGGGTACCGCACCAAGATCCTGAGCATCGGGCACCCCTCCAGGACCCTGGGCAATGGGCACCACTCCAGGACCCTGGGCAACGGGCACCACTCCAGGAACCTGGGCAACGGGCACCACTCCAGGACCCTGGGCAACGGGCACCACTCCAGGAACCTGGGCAACGGGCACCACTCCAGGAACCTGGGCAACGGGCACCACTCCAGGAACCTGGGCAACGGGCACCACTCCAGGACCCTGGGCAATGGGCACCACTCTAGGACCCTGGGAATCGGGCACCACTCCAGGAACCTGGGCATCGGGCACCACTCCAGGGGCTTGCAACTCTGCTTCAACAGGAACCTCAAGAGAGGAGAGAAACATTCTCTTTTGATTCCTGAATCTATAATGGGGCTCCCTTGCCCAAGGACCCCAATTATAGGACAGAGAGCTTTTTAGTGTGGGTTGTGTGACAAGTACCTCTGCCACAGTAGAGACAGGAGTAGGTCTTGTATCCTGACTCAACTTGGCCAGAGGGCAAGACTCGTCACCAAACTTTGGCTTGCGCAACTCACAGGTCTGCAGATAGTGGCCTAAACCCCCACAATATAGGCATAAGTTTAAGTTTCTGCGACGCAGACGCTCCTCTTCTGAGAGCCTGGGCCGCAGAAAACTTTTAAACCTTTTCTCTTCAATTAAACCAGAGGATTCTCTTGTCACCATACTGTGAACAAGAGTCTCTTTAGAGATAGATGTACTCTCAACGACTTCTGGCAAGATGAGCAAGATTTTAGTCAGAAGGTTTTGCAGTTGCTTTAAGGATTGCTGCAAAACTTCTAGTCGCTCTGGTCTCAAAGCACTGAAAGCAGAGTTCAGGGCTGAGAGAGATGCCTGCAGGGCTTGCATAGTAGACATAAGAGGATTTAAAACTAGACAAGACAAGGCAAGACTAGACAAGGCAAGACTAGACAAGGCAAGACTAAACAAGGCAAGACTGAATTTTTAAACTAGACAAAACAAGACTAATTTTTTTTGTGTGTGAAAACACCGGACTGGATTCTAAACACCGGACTGGATTCTAAACACCGGACTAGATTCTAAACACTGGACTGGATTCTGCACACTGAATTCTAGACACGACTGGATTCTAGACTAGACACTGGACTGGTCCAAAAAAGAAAAAAAGTTTTATTTCTTTTTTGTGGTATGGCTGGTGATAATGTTAGGTTCCTGGTGCTCAGAACAAGGGAGATGTTATGAAGTGAGTCCAGAGCACCAGGACGTAATGCTGGGAAAGGGGAATGGAAAGGGAATAGCCCCTGGCGCCCTATCTCCGTTGTCTCGCCCGTGCTGTCAGTACACTCTTGCGAGACTATGGTTGCTTGAGCCCATGGCAGCCGCGTTTGAAGGGCGGATTATGTCTGCCCAACTTCAATGCCCCCTCAGGTCTTAATGAGCTCTTAATGAGAGACTACCTGTGGTTCATAACAGTATCCCCTCCTTAAGGGTGAGCTCCGAGCACCCCATGACACCCACGGGGAACATGAACAGAAGAATAACATAAAATACCTTACTGACATGCAAAACAGGAATGAGCCACAGCCGTGGCTCATAACAGTACCCCCCCCCCCTTGAGGAGGGGTCAAGGACCCCAAAATACAGACTATCCAAAACAAGGGATACAAAAAAAAAAAACCTGACACACTGGTCTAACAGTCAAGAAAACAGAAACAAGCTGTAGCAACAGCTTGTAACAGTGCCCTCCCCTTGACGGTGGCCACTGGACACAAGACAAGGAAAAAAATCTTTTTTTTTTTTTATCAAGGCAAGAGTCAAAAATGATTTCTTTTTCTTCTTCTTCTTTTTACAAAGCTCTTTAGGTCTGACCAAGGTAATTCCCCAAACATTGTCTGAACTGATGGTACCACCCAGCAAGGCTGCGTTCAAATCAGAGATAGGTTTCTTACCCTTGGGAGCTGAACTTTCAGGCAAAGTACTCCTATTAGAAGAAGTCAGAAAAGCACATCCTGCAGTCAAAACAACAGGCTGAGACTATTGTGCCGAGTTTACAGTATTTGGTGGACTCTCAGCAGACAAGACGGGTGACTTAGAGGAACCTGAACCAATTTCTTTGGAACCATATCTTTTACCAATTGCATCACAGAATGCTGGGGGATCCTGAAGAATGGGATCTTCAGCTTTCATTAGGCTGGTCGCCCAATCAAAAGGCTCTCCTCTAAAAGAATAAATCAGATAGAGCCCAAGGTTCTCTAAAGTGATGCCCAGAAATGGTCTAGACAACATAATAGTGTAATAGTGTTTGAAAAGCGCCAGAAATTGGGCTAAGTCCCCATCAAAGATTATGGATGTTGAGATATCAACAGAGTCAGGATCTGTTTCCTTCCCATCTGACTGACTGGAGTGCTTTGCTAGGACCTGGTCACTATTGACCTTACTTGAGGCTGAGACTCTCTGAACCCCACCCGGGGCAGTGACTTTCTGAACCCCACCCGGGGCAGTGACTTTCTGAACCCCACACGGGGCAGTGACTTTCTGAACCCCACACAGGGCACTGACTTTCTGAACCCCACCCGGGGCAGTGACTTTCTGAACCCCACCCGGGGCAGTGACTTTCTGAACCCCGCTGGGGCAGTGGCCTCCGGGAACCCCGCTGGGGTCAGCACCTCGGATTCTTTTACTGGGAGCGAGCCGTCGGCCTCCCCCACTGGGACCGAGCCATCGACCTCCCTCTCTGAGTCGATAATTATCGAAACTTCTCCCGGGACTATGACTTCCGGAACTTTTGCTGAAGCTATAACCTTCAGCACCTCCACTAATGCTACACCTCTTAAGTTCTTTCCTGGGGAAGCGACCTCTAGACCCTTCTTAGAGGCTGCATCTCTCGAGACCCCACTTGGGGATATTACTTCAAAGATCCCTTCTGGGGTTTTGCTTCTCGAGTTCCCTTCTAGAACTATGGTTTCAGATACCCTTTCTGGGGTTGCGCTCTTCAAGTCCCTACCTGGGGTAACAGCTTCTGAGACCCCTTCTGGTATGGAAACCTGAGCTATAATATTTGATGTCCCTCTATAAGCTAGAGCATCGGGTACCGCTCCAGCACTCTGGGCATCGGGTACCGCACCAGCACTCTGGGCATCGGGTACCGCTCCAGCACTCTGGGCATCTGGTACCGCTCCAACACTCTGGGCATCGGGTACCGCTCCAGCACTCTGGGCATCGGGTACCGCTCCAGCACTCTGGGCATCGGGTACCGCACCAAGATCCTGAGCATCGGGCACCTCTACAGGACCCTGGGCAATGGGCACCACTCCAGGACCCTGGGCAACGGGCACCACTCCAGGACCCTGGGCAATGGGCACCACTCCAGGAACCTGGGCAACGGGCACCACTCCAGGAACCTGGGCAACGGGCACCACTCCAGGAACCTGGGCAACGGGCACCACTCCAGGAACCTGGGCAACGGGCACCACTCCATGACCCTGGGCAACGGGCACCACTCCAGGACCCTGGGCTTTGGGCACCACTCCAGGAACCTGGGCATCGGGCACCACTCCAGGGGCTTGCAACTCTGCTTCAACAGGAACCTCAAGAGAGGAGAGAAACATTCTCTTTTGATTCCTGAATCTATAATGGGGCTCCCTTGCCCAAGGACCCCAATTATAGGACAGAGAGCTTTTTAGTGTGGGTTGTGTGACAAGTACCTCTGCCACAGTAGAGACAGGAGTAGGTCTTGTATCCTCACTCAACTTGACCAGAGGGCAAGACTCGTCACCACACTTTGGCTTGCGCAACTCACAGGTCTGCAGATAGTGGCCTAAACCCCCACAATATAGGCATAAGTTTAAGTTTCTGCGACGCAGACGCTCCTCTTCTGAGAGCCTGGGCCGCAGAAAACTTTTAAACCTTTTCTCTTCAATTAAACCAGAGGATTCTCTTGTCACCATACTGTGAACAAGAGTCTCTTTAGAGATAGATGTACTCTCAACGACTTCTGGCAAGATGAGCAAGATTTTAGTCAGAAGGTTTTGCAGTTGCTTTAAGGATTGCTGAAAAACTTCTAGTCGCTCTGGTCTCAAAGCACTGAAAGCAGAGTTCAGGGCTGAGAGAGATGCCTGCAGGGCTTGCATAGTAGACGTAGGAGGATTTAAAACTAGACAAGACAAGGCAAGACTAGACAAGGCAAGACTAGACAAGACAAGGCAAGACTAAACAAGGCAAGACTAAACAAGGCAAGACTGAATTTTTAAACTAGACAAAACAAGACTAATTTTTTTTTTAAACACCGGACTGGATTCTAAACACCGGACTGGATTCTAAACACCGGACTGGATTCTGCACACTGAATTCTAGACAGGACTGGATTCTAGACTAGACACTGGACTGGGCCAAAAAAGAAAAAAGTTTTATTTCTTTTTTGTGGTATGGCTGGTGATAATGTTAGGTTCCTGGTGCTCAGAACAAGGCAGATGTTATGAAGTGAGTCCAGAGCACCAGGACGTAATGCTGGGAAAGGGGAATGGAAAGGGAATAGCCCCTGGCGCCCTATCTCCGTTGTCTCGCCCGTGCTGTCAGTACACTCTTGCGAGACTATAGTTGCTTGAGCCCATGGCAGCTGCGTTTGAAGGGCAGATTACGTCTGCCCAACTTCGATGCCCCCTCAGGTCTTAATGAGAGACAAAGAGTGAACCGAGACAGGGTGATAACAAGGGGCCCTCTAACTAAACAACAAGGCCAGGGGCTACTAACAAACCTAAAACCAAAGTATGTGCGGCTTGCCGCCAAAGGAAAAGAACAACAAAGGAAATGCTGACCACACGCCGACACAATACTTTTGTGTACCGGCGGTGACAGCATAAGCAGAACCCTCTGCAAAACACCAGTGACAGAAATAATAACGGAATACAGCGGCCTAGGCCGACGGACGTGGCAGAGCCGCTACTCACGGAAGCGGTACGAATACTGGCAAACGGACAGGAACCCCCAATGCTGCCGACACAGACTCTCAGAACTGGAGGACAGGCAGAATCCCAAACGACAGACCGGTGGACACCAAGAAGCCAGAAACTCGACCAGGCATAGGCATAGACTTCTGGACAGGAACGCTTCACGGCAGGACACGGGATCAGACAGGAATCGACACAGGGAGTGACACATGAATCGACACAGGAAACAGCTCGATAGACACTGCTACACAGGAGCTCCGGAACTGGCAGGAACAAGCTCAGAACTCAAGCAGACTGGAAACCTAGAAATATCACCAGCGTCTGTGAATTGCACTGAGCCAGCATATAACAGAGAGGCCTAATTAATAATATCATGCAGCTGCCCTGTTGCATGACTCCAAACTGACAAGATGCAATTAGCAGCCAGGTGAGGCTGAACACATGGGAACAAGCTGCAATTACACAGACTAACCAGCGGCAGCAACCAAGAGTATTCTTAAACAGAGCAACAGGAAATCCTGGCCTGCAAGACAACTTATAAACATAAAATAGGAATGAACCACTACCTGTGGTTCATAACAGTATCCCCTCCTTAAGGGTGAGCTCCGAGCACCCCATGACACCCACGGGGAACATGAACAGAAGAATAACATAAAATACCTAACTGACATGCAAAACAGGAATGAGCCACAGCCGTGGCTCATAACACCTATACATGGGAGAGATGTGTGCTTAGCGAACCGCTCAGCACACATCTCTCCCACCGCTCAGCACAGCGCATTTTGTGCTGAGCGATGCGGGGGAGGACGGGGAGCCGCTCATTTACCCAGTGGGTGAAATGAGCGACGTGCTAGATTGGCCTGCATGCAGGCTCAATCTAGCACCGGCGATAGCGATGTGCGGGGCCGCGCATCGCTATCGCTGAGGGCTCTACACGAGTGATCTGTTCTTAAAATCTAAGCAATCTAGTCAGATTGCTTAGATTTTAAGCATGGATCTCTCCGTGAGTACCCCCCTTTAGTGTCACCTGGCTTATAAAGCTATTTAAGTATATGTCATCTCATATCCTGAGTATGTGCAAATTATTTCCAATCAACATAAGAATGTAATATATACACTTTTGTAAACGTCGGTTTACTTACAGGACTAAAAGCAACACTTTAAAAAAGACATTTAATACCCTTTAATTGGAGCCGCTGCAGCCGCTGTACTCAATCATTAGCCTACGTACTTTTTACACCATTAGCGTACAGAGCCCCGTACCATGTATGTACTTTGCGTAAACATGCCGCGCTGGCTGTACAAAGTACACGCAGTGCGTACACACTCAAAGGTACACCGTGAGCACTTAGCAGCTGCACGTGTGACTGAAATACACTTATAACCTTAGCAAGGAAAGGAGACACGACACCAGTTTGTATTTAAAATGCCAGGTTCCGACACACCAACATATAATTACTGAAAGGGGGTTACAATAACAATACAATACAATACAATACAATAGAATAATGGCTACAATCAATGGTACATACGTTTTTGGTTTCGCCTGCACTTCCCAGTCTGGTCCTCAGTCATCAAGGTAGATGACCTTCAGAGTCTGTATGTGACTGGGCATGCAGCTGGCTCTTTTATACAATAGTCCAAAACCCAGCACAATGGATACTGTAATCTCTTTGTCCATTGGACACAGGGATGGTCATTTACAGTACTGGAGAGATCATAGGTTGGCATGAATAGGTGGGCGATGTCTGTTCCAGGTGCACTTGCAGGTGGTCTCCTCTGGGTTCCCGCCGCATACCAAATTTACAGTAAATACAGTTAATATTTATATTCTGCTCCTGCACATAACTATTCGCAGGAACGTGCGATCTTCTGCAAACCAACACCAGAATATTGCCCTTAATATACCCTACAGCTGGATACCAAACACCACCTTATAACTTAGTTCTGTCCCCTCCTATCCTGTAAAGGTGAATCCCTTTGTTCTGATACCATTTAAACTATTGTAACTTGCTGGTGTGGTGCAGGGAGACTATGTGTACATTGTGCACTATTTGGATTAAATATGTAATGTGTTTTTATGGCTATTCCATGCGATCACAAACTCTACCGTAATTACCCATACCACGTGCTAATACGCAGGAGCGCGGGAGCGACCATACGCAAATTGTGAATATGTGCACGCAAGGCAGAACAAGTACGCGTATGGAGGCCATCTGTGTGTAGTTTGTGCGTGATGTGTGTACTGCAATATTTTTCGACTTCGACACTTTAAACTCAATTTCATATTAACAACAGAGGGCAGTTTTGGTTAATTTTTTATTAAGATGCAAATAACTATAATTTCTAGTATTTTCTAAGACTTTAGCAAGTGTTTAAAAGCCTTTGTTCGCTATGCAGGTGTTAACTTTGGTATGAGCATGTTGCAACATTTGAATAATTGGAACAATAGACATACAGTGATTTTGCTGAAAAGTATGTGGGAAACTAAACTAAGCAGCTCTGAGAAACTGTCTGATAATATGAGTCTTAGGGGGGTAGAAAAATACTCATGATGAAATGGGGCTAATAGAATAACCCCATTACCAGTGGCAATGTACCGTGGGAAATTGGACATCCACCTTAAAGAGAAATCCTCATCTCTAAATGTCAGCATATATTTGAACAAAAGCATTATTTTGAATTTTAACTCTATCACATGAAATGGGCCTTTGTTTATTATTTCATTTCATGAAGTGTTAAATATGAGGGTGGTTCAATAAGTAAGGTAACAAAACCTCTCACATGTGTAGTGTTCTCTGTTTCCTTCTAATTTCCCACCAGGCCAAAGCAGGTAGACCATTGCTTCCCTTCACAGCCATTAGACTGCACCTCAGTCATACTATCCCAACATCAGTTGTAAGATGATAGGACTAACTGAAACATGGTCAAAGATTAAGGTGCCTAGTATAAAATGATCACATTTCTATGTCTAAAGAGCACACCGGCAGCTGAAATTCATTGCCAACTTGTTGAAGTATATGGTGATACCATCATGTCATGGAAACAGGTTTGGGTTTGGTGCACTGATCCGTGGCAGTACATCTCTTCCTCCAGTGGGGTGCTCTCCCATTGTTGATTCTTGCAGTATCATTCTGCTGGTGCTCCAAGCCGGAGATAATTGGCTAATGAGCCGCACATGTAACTCCTCTTTATTGCCCAGCTTCTCTAAGCACTTAGTGCCAGATCATCATTTTATCTTATGTGAGACTAGCCAAGCTCTTGCTGCATGTGAAGACTCTTTGCTGTTCAGTTCAAGTTGCCAGTATCTACCCTATTCCTAGATTCCACTTCCAGTCCCAGGCTTCTCAGAATCAGCAATACTACTCAGCGTTCTGCTTGTGTACCACCTATTCTGCATTACATTCCTTCCCTTGATATTCATGTCCCTGCAGTAAGTTGAGGCTATTTTCACTAGCACCTCAAGTTTTTCTTGTTACGGGACCTTACCTTATTGATTATACTATCTTGTACTACTGCCCTGTGAGCCAAGCCTGCTATCTTATTAAAGTGTCCTGTGAGCCCAGACTGCTATCTTGTTATACTGCCCTGTGAGCCAAGCCTGCGATCTTATTATACTGCCCTGTGAGCCAAGACTGCTATCTTGTTATACTGCCCTGTGAGCCAAGACTGCTATCTTGTTATACTGCCCTGTGAGCCAAGCCTGCGATCTTATTATACTGCTCTGTGAGCCAAGACTGCTATCTTGTTATACTACCCTGTGAGCCAAGACTGCTATCTTGTTATACTGCCCTGTGAACCAAGCCTGCTATCTTGTTATACTGCCCTGTGAGCCAAGCCTGCAATCTTATTATACTGCCCTGTGAGCCAAGACTGCTATCTTGTTATACTGCCCTGTGAGCCAAGACTGCTATCTTGTTATACTGCCCTGTGAACCAAGCCTGCTATCTTGTTATACTGCCCTGTGAGCCAAGCCTGCGATCTTATTATACTGCCCTGTGAGCCAAGACTGCTATCTTGTTATACTGCCCTGTGAGCCAAGACTGCTATCTTGTTATACTGCCCTGTGAGCCAAGCCTGCGATCTTATTATACTGCCCTGTGAGCCAAGACTGCTATCTTGTTATACTACCCTGTGAGCCAAGACTGCTATCTTGTTATACTGCCCTGTGAACCAAGCCTGCTATCTTGTTATACTGCCCTGTGAGCCAAGCCTGCAATCTTATTATACTGCCCTGTGAGCCAAGACTGCTATCTTGTTATACTACCCTGTGAGCCAAGACTGCTATCTTGCTATACTGCCCTGTGAACCAAGCCTGCTATCTTGTTATACTGCCCTGTGAGCCAAGCCTGCAATCTTATTATACTGCCCTGTGAGCCAAGACTGCTATCTTGTTATACTGCCCTGTGAGCCAAGACTGCTATCTTGTTATACTGCCCTGTGAGCCAAGACTGCTATCTTGTTATACTGCCCTGTGAGCCAAGCCTGCGATCTTGTTATATTGCCCTGTGAACCAAGCCTGCTATCCTGCACTGCAAGCCAAGTCTGCTATTCTATTTTTTTAGTTGATCCTCAGCCTGATTCTGTTTTTGAACCTTGCATTCAAAGTATTTCCTGTTTAAATAGGATGCGGTCAGGATGCCAGCAGCCAGGATGCCAGCAGTCGGAATCCCGGCACTGGAATCCCGACACATGGCCAAAATTTAGGCACCATCGGGGAGGCTTAGGGTTAGGCTGTGGGGGGGAGGGGGGTTAGGTGTAAGTATACTTACCTACCCCCTGATGGGGTTTTTCTATTGGGATTCCGTGGTCATTCTTCTGACTACCGGCATCCCAAAAGCCAGTAAAGCACATCACATCCGTTTGAATCTTAATCTCTGTCTCACCAATAACAAGTGTGTAATAAAACAGCTATTTGCTTCAATCTGCTAGTACATTACTTCTTTTGAAATAAACACTTGTAAGGGTAATCTGAAATGGCTCATGACAATGTGAGTTCTAACATGATGATTTTATAATCATGATGATAATATAATTCTCATCTGCCCCAAATCCTGCAGTTTTCGGCCACCCTGATACTTATCTCAGTGTCATCTGCTGATGTAGTTATGTTTCGTTACCCTGTACTTGTCCTATATTGGGGGATATTCAATTTCCGCCAATGAAGCTTCGGGTGATATTTCCCGATGTTTCATTGATGTTTTTTCACCCAGAAAAAACATCCTTTTTCAGGTGAAAACGGGGCTGTTTTTGGGGACTTTGCTTCGCCTGCTGGAGGCAGGTGAATCAAATCCCTGTAAAGCCGAGGAATGCGCCAGCTTATCGGGGCTAATTAGATAGCCCACCCGGCGATACTTTTACACCCGATAGTCAGTGCGGGTAATTGAATATTCCTCATTGTCTTCAACAGTAAGTCATTGTTTTCCTGTTTTGATTATTTGCTTTGTTAAGATCGTTTAACTTTCAGGAAAAACCAATACCTTAATACACAAGTGTTCGGGCTGCTGCGACCGCTCAGTGTGTGTGTTAAACCTCTATGAATGCGTACACGTTGCGTAAGCACGCCAACACGTTATAAGCACAAAGTAGCTACACGTGCAGCGGAATACACTTTAAAACCCCTAAAAGGAAAGGAATGCAACACCAATTGTATATGTTATGTTGTGGTCCAACGCAGCAACAAATATGTACTTAAAAGGGGGTACAACAGAAATACAACAATACAAGAGAAAATCTACAACCAATGGTACATACGTTTGTTCGCCTGCGCCACCCGAATCCGGTCCTCAGTCAATCTAGCAAGATGACCTTCAGAGAATTAGACTGGGACCGGTCAGGAGGCTCGGCTTTTATACAATTGTCCAAAGCATAGTACAAAGAAAACTGTAATCTCTTCTTTCATAGGTCAAAGGACTGGCCATTTACAGTACATGAGGGGTCATAGGTCGATTTGAATAGGTGGGCGATTCCTGGTCCAGGTGTACTTGCAGGATTCCTCCACTGGGTTCCCGCCGAATATCAGGAGTACAGTAAATACAGTGTGATATTAATATTGTATTCCTGTGCATATCTATGCGCAGGAGCGTGCTACATTCTGCAAACTGCCATCGGAATATTGCCCTTGAAATACTGTACATCTGGATACCAAACACCACATCCTAACCTAATTCTGTCCCCTCAAATCCTATAAAGTTGAATCCCTCTGTTGCTATACCTCTGAAGCAAATGTAACTTGCTGGTGTGGTGCGTGTAGGCTATGTGTAAATTATGTACTATGTGTATTAAATATCAGATATGTCTTTGTGGCTTTTCCATGCGAATACGTATGCTACCTTATTTACTCATACCACGCGCTAATACGCAGGGCTTCATGAGCAACTGTACGCAATGTGCGGGTATGGGCACGCACGGCAGAACAAGCACACGCACGGAGGCCACTCTGTGTGGTGTTTGCACGTGATGCATGTGGGTATAATATTTTCGACTTCGACAGCTTATATACTCTGTAATCGGGTGCTGCGGAACCCTTGTGGTGCCATATAAATAAAGGACGGTAATAATAATAATAATAATAATAATAATAATAATAATAATCTGGCCAGTACATGTTAACAGAGACCAAGTAACTAATTGTCAAGCTGCTGAATCATGTTCTATAGATTCTGCTCAATTAAAAGAGATGATTCAGTGGAATGCTGACCCAGTTTTAGAATCAGGTATCAAGGATAGTACATGTTCTACCCAAGTTACTAGAGGGATACCTGACCCCCATCAAAATATCTTCTGGAGTTCCTGCTGCTAATGATGTCCTCAGGGGAGGAAATTATGTTTAAGTTAGAGACTGGGGGACTAATTCAGACCTGATTGCAGCAGAAAAATGTTTATCTAATGGGCAAAAGCATTTGTAGTGCAGATGGGGCAGATATAACACGTGCAGTGAGAGTTAGATTTGGGTGGGGTGTGTTCAAACTGAAATCTAATTTGCAGTGTAAAAATAAAGCAGCCAGTATTTACCAGTGGCGTGCGGTGAGGTCAGAGGCTGGTGAGGCACTACAGCCATAATGTCCGCCGAATCCTGCCGATGACCCCTACCACCGCCGAGCCAATGCCCGCTACTGCCTCTGAGCCGATGCCTGCTGCCACCGCCAATGGCTTACAAACTTGCCCACCATCAACTGACCCAGCCCTCCGCCACTAATTTGCATCTCAATCCGATGCCGCCAATGCCCGCTGCCTGCCTGCTCATCATACTTGTGATATATTGTACATTTTTATAGAAAAAAAATAAAAATTAGTGTTTGGTAAGGGAGTGGGAGGAGGACATGAATGCAATTTTGTTGTCCAGGGCTTCCATTAACTTAATGGAGAAGGGTCTGAATGGGTTAAAAAATGTAAAAAAAAAAAATGTGTGAGGTCCCCCTTCCTAAGTATTACCAGCCTCGGGCTCTTTGAGCCGGTCCTGGTTGTTTAAATACTGGGAAAAAATTGGACAGGGGTTCCCCGTATTTAGACAACCAGCACCGGGCTCTTAGACCGGTCCTGGTTCCAAAAATATGGGGGACAAAAGATGTAGGGGTCCCCCGTATTTTTAAAACCAGCACCGGGCTCCACTAGCCAGGTACATAATGCCACAGCCGGGGGACACATTTATGTAGGTCCCTGCGGCCGTGGCATTACCCCCCCAACTAGTCACCCCTGGCCGGGGATCCCTGGAGGAGTGGGGACCCCTTAAATCAAGAGGTCCCCCCCCTCCAGGCACCCAAAGCCAGGGGTGAAGCCCGAGGATGTCCCCAGCACCCCTGGGCGGTGGGTGCCGGGCTGATAGCCATAAGTGTGTATAAAAAAGAATATTGTTTTTTTTGTGGAACTACAAGGCCCAGCAAGCCTCCCCCGCTTGCTGGTACTTGGAGAACCTCAAGTACCAGCATGCGGGAAATAACGGGCCCGCTGGTGTCTGTAGTTCTACAAAAAAAAAATACCCAAACAAAAACACAACACACACACCGTGAAAGTAAAAATTTATTAACACACACTTACACACTCACACATACTTACCTACATCCCACGCCGGTCACGTCCACTTGTCCATGTAGAATCCAATAGGTGGTTCCTGTAAAAATGAGAGAGAGATTACTTACCTACATCCCACGCCGGTCACGTCCACTTGTCCAGTAGAATCCAACAGGGCCGGTACCTGTAAAAATGAAAATTATACTTACAAACAAAGTAATCCACAGGAGGAGAGAGAGAAATTAATGAATATTATACACTCGCTGACGCGGGAGGACGTTAGCACAGACAGGGGAGAGTGCTGCTGCTAGCTGGGATGATGGAGCAGGTGCCCCCGATAGTTGTGAGCCTACTAGCTATACCCCTAGTAGCTTTGCCCCCTGTAGCAGTGCCCCCAGTAGCAGTGCCCCAAATAGTTGTGACCCCTCTAGTTGTGCCCCCAGTCGCTGTGCCCCTTGTAGCTGTGCCCCCTGTAGCTGTGCCCGTTGTAGTTGTGCCCCTTGTAGCAGTGCCCTAAGTAGTTGTGCCCCCAGTCACTGTGGCCCCTGTAGCTTTGCCCCCAGTCGCTGTGCCCCCAGTAGTTGAGACCCCAGTCGCTGTGCCCCTTGTAGCTTTGCCCCCAGTAGCTGTGCCCCCTAGCTGTGCCCCGAGTAGTTGTGCCCCCTGTCGCTGTGCCCCCTGTAGCTTTGCCCCCAGTAGCTGTGACCCCAGTCGCTGTGCACCCTGTAGCTTTGCCCCCAGTAGCTGTGACCCCATTCGCTGTGCCCCTTGTAGCTTTGCCCCCAATAGCTGTGCCCCCTAGCTGTGCCCCGAGTAGTTGTGCCCCCTGTCGCTGTGCCCCCAGTCGCTGTGCCCCCAGTCGCTGTGCCCCCTGTAGCTGTGCCCGTTGTAGCTGTGCCCCTTGTAGCAGTGCCCTAAGTAGTTGTGCCCCCAGTCACTGTGGCCCCTGTAGCTTTGCCCCCAGTCGCTGTGCCCCCAGTAGTTGAGACCCCAGTCGCTGTGCCCCTTGTAGCTTTGCCCCCAATAGCTGTGCCCCCTAGCTGTGCCCTGAGTAGTTGTGCCCCCTGTCGCTATGCCCCCTGTAGCTTTGCCCCCAGTAGCTGTGACCCCAGTCGCTGTGCACCCTGTAGCTTTGCCCCCAGTAGCTGTGCCCCCAGTAGCTGTGACCCCATTCGCTGTGCCCCTTGTAGCTTTGCCCCCAATAGCTGTGCCCCCTAGCTGTGCCCCGAGCAGTTGTGCCCCCTGTCGCTGTGCCCCCAGTTGCTGTGCCCCCTGTAGCTTTGCCCCCAGTAGCTGTGACCCCAGTCGCTGTGCACCCTGTAGCTTTGCCCCCAGTAGCTGTGACCCCTGTAATTGTGCCCCCAGTTGCTATGCCCCTTGTAGTTGTGCCCCCCAGTTTCTGTGCCCCTTGTAGTTGTGCCCCCGAGTTGCTGTGCCCCTTTAGCTGTGCCCCTTATAGTTGTGCCCCTTGTTGTTGTACCCCCCAGTTGCTGTGCCCCTTATAGTTGTGCCCCTGTTGCTGTGCCCCTTGTTGTTGTGCCCCCCAGTTGCTGTGCCCCTTATAGTTGTGCCCCTGTTGCTGTGCCCCTTGTTGTTGTGCCCCCCAGTTGCTGTGCCCCTTATAGTTGTGCCCCTGCTGCTGTGCCCCTTGTAGTTGTGCCCCTTTTGCTGTGCCCCTTTATAGTTGTGCCCCTGTTGCTGTGCCCCTTATAGTTGTGCCCCTGTTGCTGTGCCCCTTGTTGTTGTGCCCCCCAGTTGCTCTGCCCTCAACACAAACACATAAAAAAAACCAAACACACACACATACTTACCGCTCCTGCAGCGCTGTCCTCCGTCTCCGTCCGCCGGCTCGTCTCTGCTGTACTATGGGAGAGACGTCATGACTCATGACGTCTCTCCCATAGTAGCGCCGCTCAGACACCAGGGGTCAATTATGACCTCAGGTGTCAGTCAGCGGCGCTGGCTGCAGCGGGCGCCCACACAGCCCACGGCGCATGCTGCAGCCGGGAAGGGGGCTCGCTAGTGATTGGACAGCGGATCCAGCACTGGATCCGCTGGGCCAATCACATCTGGGGCACTGACAGGGGCGTGCATTCATCGGGGCTGAATGCACGCCCCTGTCATTGCGGCACCAGTATAGGTGCCGCTTCCCCATTCATTTTCAATGGGCTTTCACAGCCCATTGCTGCGCCCCGCCCCCTGCCCGCCCCCCGCTGCCCGGACTTTTAGTGTTAGCAGCGGGAGGCACCTCTCCCGCTGCCTCCCAGCTGTCCCTCACAAGCAGCCACAGGGGGGGAGAATTATTAAAATAATAAAAAAATATACAGACTGTGTTATAAATATCTTCTTTTTATTATTTTAATCATTATGACAGGGGAGGCACTGCCTCCCCTGCCTCCCCTGACTGCACGTCCCTGGTATTTACCCTGCACAGAAACAAAATAACCCACCCAAATCTAACTCTCTCTGCAAATGTTCTATCTGCCCCACCTGCAGTGCACATGGGAGGTCATTCCGAGTTGTTCGCTCGCAAGGCGATTTTAGCAGAGTTGCTCACGCTAAGCCGCCGCCTACTGGGAGTGAATCTTAGCATCTTAAAATTGCGAACGAAGTATTCGCAATATTGCGATTACACACCTCGTAGCAGTTTCTGAGTAGCTTCAGACTTACTCGGCATCTGCGATCAGTTCAGTGCTTGTCGTTCCTGGTTTGATGTCACAAACACTCCCAGCGTTCGCCCAGACACTCCTCCGTTTCTCCGGCCACTCCTGCGTTTTTTCCGGAAACGGTAGCGTTTTTTCCCACACGCCCATAAAACGGCCTGTTTCCGCCCAGTAACACCCATTTCCTGTCAATCACATTACGATCGCCAGAACGATGAAAAAGCCGTGAGTAAAATTACTAAGTGCATAGCAAATTTACTTGGCGCAGTCGCAGTGCGGACATTGCGCATGCGCATTAAGCGGAAAATCGCTGCGATGCGAAGATTTTTACCGAGCGAACAACTCGGAATGAGGGCCTTGGTTTTGCCCATTAGGGAAAGATTTTGCTTTTGCGATCAGGTCTGAATTAGGCCTTGAGTACCAGGCATTTCACACCAGCTCCAAGTACTCACAAATTTCAGAGCTTTCCATGACCTAGCCCAATGATGGGGAACCTTTGGCACTCCAGTTGTTGTTGAACTACACATCCCAGCATGCCCTGTTACTGTTTTAGTATGGCCATATAGCAAAACTGCAGCAGGGCATGCTGGGATGTGTAGTTCAACAACAGCTGGAGTGCGAAAGGATCCCCATCACTGACCTAGCCTTTCAGAATCAGAACTAAAGCAAAGAAGAGATGACAAACGTTGTTTATATTATGGAGGTTATGTACATTTTATCCAAGCATTTCCCATTTGTAAACCTAGAAATGGGTCCCAATCTCCTTGTATAAGCACAATTCCAAGTTCCCTGTGTTAGGGTACCAGCCCTAATTTTAGGTTATGGGGTACACTCGCAGTACTCGTGTGCCATCAGTGAGACAGTTCCAGTGTCCACCCCTGGAACCGATTTCATTTGTATCGGGCTGGAACAGATGAGGATTGTATTGGACTGGAACTGATTATGTGCTTAACGGATTGGAGCCAATGATGTGCTTATCAGACTGGAACAGATGATTTGCAGGAACACTAAGGGGTATATTTACTAAGATTCATATTTTCCCGATTGAGGTTAAAATAAGAATTTACTTACCGATAATTCTATTTCTCGTAGTCCGTAGTGGATGCTGGGGACTCCGTCAGGACCTTGGGGAATAGCGGCTCCGCAGGAGACAGGGCACAAAAAGTAAGCTTTTAGGATCACATGGTGTGTACTGGCTCCTCCCCCCATGACCCTCCTCCAAGCCTCAGTTAGGTACTGTGCCCGGACGAGCGTACACAATAAGGAAGGATATTGAACCCCGGGTAAGACTCATACCAGCCACACCAATCACACCGTATAACTTGTGATCTGAACCCAGTTAAAAGTATGACAAACGTAGGAGCCTCTGAACAGACGGCTCACAACAAATAACAACCCGATTTTTTTGTAACAATAACTATGTACAAGTATTGCAGACAATCCGCACTTGGGATGGGCGCCCAGCATCCACTACGGACTACGAGAAATAGAATTATCGGTAAGTAAATTCTTATTTTCTCTAACGTCCTAAGTGGATGCTGGGGACTCCGTCAGGACCATGGGGATTATACCAAAGCTCCCAAACGGGCGGGAGAGTGCGGATGACTCTGCAGCACCGAATGAGAGAACTCAAGGTCCTCCTCAGCCAGGGTATCAAATTTGTAGAATTTTGCAAACGTGTTTGCCCCTGACCAAGTAGCAGCTCGGCAGAGTTGTAATGCCGAGACTCCCCGGGCAGCCGCCCAGGATGAGCCCACTTTCCTTGTGGAATGGGCCTTGACAGATTTAGGTTGTGGCAAGCCTGCCACAGAATGTGCAAGTTGAATTGTGCTACAAATCCAACGAGCAATCGTTTGCTTAGAAGCAGGAGCACCCATCTTGTTGGGTGCATACAATATAAGCAGTGAGTCAGACTTTCTGACTCCAGCCGTTCTTGAAATATATATTTTCAATGCCCGGACCACGTCCAACAACTTGGAATCCTCCAACTCGTTAGTAGCCGCAGGCACCACAATAGGCTGGTTCAGGTGAAACGCTGACACCACCTTAGGCAGAAAATGAGGACGCGTCCGCAGTTCTGCCCTGTCCGTATGGAAAATCAGATATGGGCTCTTATATGATAAAGCCGCCAATTCTGATACTCTCCTGGCTGAAGCCAGGGCCAGTAGCATGGTTACTTTCCATGTAAGATACTTCATCTCCACCGATTTGAGCGGCTCAAACCAATGGGATTTTAGAAAATCCAAGACTACATTAAGATCCCACGGTGCCACTGGGGGCACAACCGGGGGCTGTATATGTAGTACTCCTTTTACAAAAGTCTGGACTTCAGGAACTGAAGCCAATTCTTTCTGGAAGAAAATCGACAGGGACGAAATTTGAACCTTAATGGACCCCAATTTGAGGCCCATAGACAATCCTGTTTGCAGGAAATGTAGGAATCGACCCAGTTGAAATTCCTCCGTGGGGGCCTTCCTGGCCTCACACCATGCAACATATTTCCTCCAAATGCGGTGATAATGTTGTGCAGTCACCTCCTTCCTGGCCTTTACCAGTGTAGGAATGACCTCTTCCGGAATGCCTTTTTCCTTTAGAATTCGGCGTTCAACCGCCATGCCGTCAAACGCAGCCGCGGTAAGTCTTGGAATAGACACGGTCCCTGCTGAAGCAGGTCCCGTCTTAGAGGTAGAGGCCACGGATCCTCCGTGAGCATCTCTTGAAGTTCCGGGTACCAAGTTCTTCTTGGCCAATCCGGAGCCACTAGTATCGTTCTTACTCCCTTTTGCCGTATAATTCTCAGTACTTTTGGTATGAGAGGCAGAGGAGGGAACACATACACTGACTGGAACACCCACGGTGTTACCAGAGCGTCCAGAGCTATTGCCTGAGGATCTCTTGACCTGGCGCAATACCTGTCCAGTTTTTTGTTGAGGCGGGACGCCATCATATCCACCATTGGTTTTTCCCAACGGTTCACAATCATGTGGAAGACTTCTGGATGAAGTCCCCACTCTCCCGGGTGTAGATCGTGTCTGCTGAGGAAGTCTGCTTCCCAGTTGTCCACTCCCGGAATGAATACTGCTGACAGTGCTATCACATGATCTTCTGCCCAGCGAAGAATCCTTGCAGCTTCTGCCATTGCTGTCCTGCTTCTTGTGCCGCCCTGTCTGTTTACGTGGGCGACTGCCGTGATGTTGTCCGACTGGATCAACACTGGCTGACCCTGAAGCAGGGGTTTTGCCAGACTTAGAGCATTGTAAATCGCTCTTAGCTCCAGTATATTTATGTGAAGAGACATCTCCAGGCTTGACCATACTCCCTGGAAGTTTCTTCCTTGTGTGACCGCTCCCCAGCCTCTCAGACTGGCATCCGTGGTCACCAGGACCCAGTCCTGTATGCCGAATCTGCGGCCCTCTAACAGATGAGCACTCTGCAACCACCACAGAAGTGACACCCTTGTCCGTGGCGATAAGGTTATCCGCTGATGCATCTGCAGATGCGATCCGGACCATTTGTCCAGCAGATCCCACTGAAAAGTTCGTGCGTGGAATCTGCCGAATGGAATCGCTTCGTAAGAAGCCACCATCTTTTCCAGGACTCTTGTGCATTGATGCACAGACACTGTCCCTGGTTTTAGGAGGTTCCTGACAAGTTCGGATAACTCCCTGGCTTTCTCCTCCGGAAGAAACACCTTTTTCTGAACCGTGTCCAGAATCATTCCCAGGAACAGCAGACGTGTCGTCGGGGTCAACTGAGATTTTGGAAAATTCAGAATCCACCCGTGTTGTTGCAGCACTAGTTGGGTTAGTGCTACTCCGTCTTCCAGCTGTTCTCTGGATCTTGCCCTTATCAGGAGATCGTCCAAGTAAGGGATAATTAATACGCCTCTTCTTCGTAGAAGGATCATCATTTCGGCCATTACCTTGGTAAAGACCCGAGGTGCCGTGGACAATCCAAACGGCAGCGTCTGAAACTGATAATGACAGTTTTGCACCACGAACCTGAGGTACCCTTGATGTGAAGGGCAAATTGGGACATGCAGGTAAGCGTCCTTTATGTCCAGGGACACCATAAAGTCCCCTTCTTCCAGATTCGCTATCACTGCTCTGAGTGACTCCATCTTGAACTTGAATTTTTGTATGTACAGGTTCAAAGATTTGAGATTTAGAATAGGTCTTACCGAGTTGTCCGGCTTCGGTACCACAAATAGCGTGGAGTAATACCCCTTTCCCTGTTGTAGGAGGGGTACCTTGACTATCACCTGCTGAACAAACAGCTTGTGAATGGCTTCCAATACCGTCGCCCTGTCCGAGGGAGACGTTGGCAAAGCAGACTTTAGGAACCGGCGAGGGGGAGACTTCTCGAATTCCAACCTGTAACCCTGAGATACTACCTGTAGAATCCAGGGGTCCACCTGTGAGCAAGCCCACTGTGCGCTGAAATTCTTGAGTCGACCCCCCACCGTTCCTGAGTCCGCTTGTAAGGCCCCAGCGTCATGCTGAGGGCTTTGCAGAACCCTGGGAGGGCTTCTGTTCCTGGGCAGGGGCTGCTTGCTGCCCTCTCTTACCCCTTCCTCTGCCCCGAGGCAGATATGACTGTCCTTTTGTCCGCTTGTTCTTATAGGAACGAAAGGACTGCGGCTGAAAAGACGGTGTCTTTTTCTGTTGGGAGGGGGTCTGAGGTAAAAAAGTGGATTTTCCGGCAGTTGCCGTAGCCACCAGATCGGATAGACCGACGCCAAATAATTCCTCCCCTTTATACAGCAATACTTCCATATGTCGTTTGGAATCCGCATCACCTGACCACTGTCGCGTCCATAAACTCCTTCTGGCAGATATGGACATCGCATTTACTCTCGATGCCAGAGTGCAAATATCTCTCTGCGCATCTCGCATATAAAGGAAAGCATCCTTTAATTGCTCTATAGTCAATAAAATACTGTCCCTATCCAGGGTATCAATATTTTCAGTCAGGGAATCCAACCAGACGACCCCAGCACTGCACATCCAGGCTGAGGCGATGGCTGGTCGCAGTATAACACCAGTATGAGTGTATATACTTTTCAGGGTAGTTTCCAGCCTCCTATCAGCTGGATCCTTGAGGGCGGCCGTATCAGGAGACGGTAACGCCACTTGTTTCGATAAGCGTGTGAGCGCCTTATCCACCCTAGGGGGTGTTTCCCAGCGCGCCCTAACCTCTGGCGGGAAAGGGTATAATGCTAATAACTTTTTTGAAATTAGCATTTTTCTATCTGGGTTAACCCACGCTTCATCACATACATCATTTAATTCCTCTGATTCAGGAAAAACTACAGGTAGTTTTTTCACCCCCCACATAATACCCCTTTTTGTGGTACTTGTAGTATCAGAGATATGCAAAGCCTCCTTCATTGCCGTGATCATATAACGTGTGGCCCTACTTGAAAATACGTTTGTTTCATCACCGTCGACACTAGATTCAGTGTCTGTGTCTGGGTCTGTGTCGACCGACTGAGGTAAAGGGCGCTTTACAGCCCCTGACGGTGTCTGAGACGCCTGGGCAGGTACTAACTGGTTTGCCGGCCGTCTCATGTCGTCAACTGATTTTTGTAATGTGCTGACATTATCACGTAATTCCATAAACAAAGCCATCCATTCCGGTGTCGACTCCCTGGGGGGTGACATCACCATTATCGGCAATTGCTCTGCCTCCACGCCAACATCGTCCTCATACATGTCGACACACACGTACCGACACACAGCAGACACACAAGGAATGCTCTTATCGAAGACAGGACCCCACTAGCCCTTTGGGGAGACAGAGGGAGAGTTTGCCAGCACACACCCAAGCGCTATAATATATATGGGAACAACCCTATATAAGTGTTGTTCCTTATAGCCGCTTAAATATATAAAAATATCGCCAAAATATGCCCCCCCTCTCTGTTTTACCCTGTTTCTGTAGTGCAGTGCAGGGGAGAGTCCTGGGAGCCTTCCTCACAGCGGAGCTGAGCAGGAAAATGGCGCTGTGTGCTGAGGAGAATAAGCCCTGCCCCCTATTCCGGCGGGCTTTTCTCCCGGAGTTTTAGACATTTGGCATGGGTTAAATACATACATATAGCCTTAATGGCTATATGTGATGTATTCTTTTGCCATAAAAGGTATTATATATTGCTGCCCAGGGCGCCCCCAGCAGCGCCCTGCACCCTCCGTGACCGTCTGGTGTGAAGTGTGTGACAACAATGGCGCACAGCTGCAGTGCTGTGCGCTACCTTCATGAAGACTGAAGAGCCTTCTGCCGCCTGTTTCCGGACCTTCAATCTTCAGCATCTGTAAGGGGGGTCGGCGGCGCGGCTCCGGGACGAACCCCAGGGTGAGACCTGTGTTCCGACTCCCTCTGGAGCTAATGGTGTCCAGTAGCCTAAGAATCCAATCCATCCTGCACGCAGGTGAGTTGAAATTCTCTCCCCTAAGTCCCTTGATGCAGTGAGCCTGTTGCCAGCAGGACTCACTGAAAATAAAAAACCTAAAAAACTTTTTCTAAGCAGCTCTTTAGGAGAGCCACCTAGATTGCACCCTGCTCGGACGGGCACAAAAACCTAACTGAGGCTTGGAGGAGGGTCATGGGGGAAGGAGCCAGTACACACCATGTGATCCTAAAAGCTTACTTTTTGTGCCCTGTCTCCTGCGGAGCCGCTATTCCCCATGGTCCTGACGGAGTCCCCAGCATCCACTTAGGACGTTAGAGAAAGTTCAATCACGAATGACATCGAAAGTGTAAAGTTGCAACTTTTTGAATTTATTACGACTAATTTACTAAGCTTTCGTATTTACCGATGTCGATGTCATTCGTTTTTTTTTGCAGTGTTTTACGTGAGTGACTTGTAAAACACTGCCGACTTTAACACAATGAATCTCGGCCGGATCTGTGAGATCCGTGCTGGGCTTCATTGTGCACCTTTATTATAATAAAAATCATTGTTAAAATCTAAAAAAAAAAATGCGTGGGGTCCCCCCTCCTAAGCCAAACCAGCCTCGGGCTCTTTGAGCCGGCCCTGGTTGAAAAAATATGGGTAAAAAAATGACAGGGGTTCCCCCATATTTAAACAACCAGCACCGGGCTCTGCGCCTGGTCCTGGTTCCAAAAATACGGGGGACAAAAAGCGCAGGGGTCCCCCGTATTTCTGAAACCAGCACCGGGCTCCACTAGCCAGATACATAATGCCACAGCCGGGGGTCACTTTTATATTGGTCCCTGCGGCCCTGGCATTACATACCTAACTAGTCACCCCTGGCTGGGGTACCCTGGAGGAGTGGGGACCCCTTCAATCAAGGGGTCCCCCCCCTCCAGCCACCCAAGGGCCAGGGGTGAAGCCCGAGGCTGTCCCCGCCATCCAAGGGCTGCGGATGGGGGGCTGATAGCCTTTTTGTAAAAAAATGAATATTGTTTTTAGTAGCAGTACTACAAGTCCCAGCAAGCCTCCCCCGCAAGCTGGTACTTGGAGAACCACAAGTACCAGCATGCGGTGGAAAACCAGGCCCGCTGGTACCTGTAGTACTACTACTAAAAAAATACCCCAATAAAAACAGAAGACACACACCTTGAAAGTAAAAGTTTAATACATACTTCCACACCTCCATACACACATACTTACCTATGTTCACACGAGGGTCGGTCCTCTTCTCCATGTAGAATCCATGGGGTACCTGTTGAAAAAATTATACTCACAAAATCCAGTGTAGATGGCTCCTCTTCTTTTCTATTTGTGATCCTGGTACTTTGCAAAATAAAAAAACGGACACCCGTTCACGCACTGAAAGGGGCCCCATGTTTTCACATGGGACCCCTTTCCCCGAATGCCAGGAACCCCCCCTGACTTCTATCTAAGAGGGTTCCATCAGCCAATCAGGGAGCGCCACGTTGTGGCACCCTCCTGATTGGCTGTGTGCTCCTGTAGTGTATGTCAGGTAGCACACGGCAGTGTTACAATGTAGCGCCTATGCGCTCCATTGTAACCAATGGTGGGAACTTTGTGGTCAGCGGTTGACCGAAAGTAACCTCACCGCTGACCACAAAGTTCCCACCATTGGTTACAATGGAGCGCATAGGCGCTACATTGTAACACTGCCGTGTGCTGCCTGACATACACTACAGGAGCACACAGCCAATCAGGAGGGTGCTGACCTGGGGTAGCCGACCTGTGCCGGCATGATGGGGTCCTGCACCCCGGACGCATACCTAGTATTAGGGACCCCCAGTGACGGAGAAGCCTTGTCGATCGGCCTGGGGGCTTAACCCTATATCTGCAGATATACGCAACTAAGATCTCCGTATTATCTGATTATTATGTAGTATTATTACTCACTCAGTGTGCATTGGTGACCACTAATAATCCAGATGCAGGAGTCCTGGTGACCATGCAAGAATTCAAATACTAGCAATTTCTAACTGAGCTATATAGAGCCACATAGACTAAATCCTGATGGATGCAACCAGATCCTGTAAAGAATAAACTCAAAGGACTATCACAATGGACTATGCAAGAGTCAAAATATCAGTAACAGTAATCTGGCCATATAAAGCTGTATAACCTGGAAATTATCCAAAATTATAACTTAATACCCCTGAAGAAGTTGCCAAAGACAAAAGGGGTTGGGTGAAATCTTTATCATTGCCGGTTAAACAAAACTATCTGGCAACAGGCCAAATTGGTTGTATATTGACACCTAAGGGTGTTTAGAATGTCTATATGTACAATATTTGTAGATTGTTTTAATTTGTTTTATTGTTATTGACATGTTTTAAATGTACAGATGTGTTCTCTTACATCTTTACTCTGTGCACTTTAAGTTGCGTTACACATAATGCATGAATGCCATGTGACTTGGTGATTTTCCGTGGAAATGTGTCTTAGATGCAGTCTAATGCAATTGAAGCAGCTTCTGCTGATTAATATTATATGCAGCATGACTATATTCTGCGTGTGACTGCGATTGTATTTGGACTGTATAGTGTGACTGCCGCAAGGATGTAAGAGGACACATCTGTATACATACTGTATGTATAAAAATTATTGGGTTTACTCAAAAAGAAGGTTTTAGGAATCAATACAGGTTGAGTCTCCCTTATCCAAAATGCTTGGGACCAGAGGTATTTTGGATATGGGATTTTTCCGTATTTTGGAATAACTGCATACCATAATCAGATATCATGGTGATGGGACCTAAATCTCAGCACAGAATGCATTTATGTTACATATACACCTTATACACACAGCCTGAAGGTCATTTCAACCAATATTTTTTATAACTTTGTGCATTAAACAAAGTGTGTCTTCATTCACACAATTCATTTATGTTTCATATACACCTTATACACACAGCCTGAAGGTTATTTAATACAATATTTTTAATAATTCTGTGCATTAAACAAAGTTTGTGTACATTGAGCCATCAAAAAACAAAGGTTTCACTATCTCACTCTCACTCAAAAAAGTCCGTATTTCGGAATATTCCGTATTTCGGAATATTTGGATATGGGATACTCAACCTGTACCATAATCATCTCACTTTTTTTTAATCAAAAAACAAATAGTGAGAACTCAGTTCCACAGGTTAGTAATAGAGCACTCCCCTAAAATAACCATGTATTTATCTGTGTCTTAGGCCCAGATTGTCAAGGGGTTATTTTTGGGTTAGCAGCCAAGAAAAGACAATAAAGTGTCTGACAATTAATGGTTTTATTATGTGCGGCGGGCACTTTTCATGCTTTGTGTTTTGGTTTTGGTTCTGGTTCCATGCTCGTGTTTTGGATCTGGATTGGTTTTGTCAAAACCACCCATTCGTGTTTTGGTTTTGGTTTTGGATCTGGATGATTTTTGAAAAAAACATAAAAACAGCTAAAATCACAGAATTTGGGGGTAATTTTGATCCTATGGTATTATTAACCTCAATAACATTCATTTCCCCTCATTTACAGTCTATTCTGAACACTTCACAATATTGGGGTTCATTCCGACCCGATCGCTCGCTGCAGTTTCTCGCAGCGCAGCAATCGGGTCGGAACTGCGCATGCACCAGCGCTGCAGTGCGCCGACGCATGCCATCCGTCATTGCCTAGCGAACGCCTCTGAGGCAGAGGTGGTCGCTGGGCGGGAGGGGGCTGGACAACGGCGTTAAGCCGCCATTTAGGGGGCGTGGTCTGGCCAATGCAGACGTGGCCAGGCTGTTGGGGGGCGGGCCGCAGCGGCTGTGTGATGTCACACGCAGAAGCTGTGGGCCGGGGAGCGACGAGTAGCTCCTGGCCAGCACGCTAAAGCTGCGCTGGTTGGGAGCTACTGCTGATGTGCCTTTGCATTTCTGCGGGAGGGGGGGGGCGGCACTGACATGCGGGGCGGACTAGCCCTGTGCTGGGCGTCCCCCCACATGTCAGTGTGAATGGTCGGAGCTGTGCTAAATTTAGCACAGCTACGATCAACTCAGAATGACCCCCATTGTTTTTAGGCCAAAAGGTTGCACCGAGGTGGCTGGATGACTAAGCTAAGCGACACAAGTGAGCTGCACAAACACTTGGCCCATCCAGGAGTGGCACTGCAGTGTCAGACAGGATGGCAGATATAAAAAATAGTCCCCAAACAGCACATGAAGCAAAGAAGTAAAAGAGGTGCAATGTGGTAGCTGTATGACTAAGTTAAGCGACACAAGAGTGCGGCACAAACACTTGGCCCATCTAGGAGTGGCACTGCAGTTGCAGACAGGATGGCACTTAAAAAAACTAGGCCACAAACAGCACATCATCCAAAGAAGAAAATGAGGTGCAATGAGGTAGCTGTATGACTAAGCTAAGCGACACAAGTATGCGGCACAAACAACGTGGGATGTGCTGGAATTTGCCCAGATGTAATACAAGCACAATATTGGTGGCACAGGAGAGCGTACCCCTAAACCACACACACACACACACACACACACACACACACACACACACACACACACACACACACACACACGGCAAAGCCTGTAAAATTAATTTGGATAATAATAACAACCCTTTTCATTGGAGCTATTATAATAAATTGCAGCACAGGCGAGTGTACCCCTACACCACACAGGGCAAACCCTGTAAAAATTATTTGGATAATAATATAAGTAATGTATATAACCCTTTTATTTGGAGTAAATAATATACAGCACAGGACACCACCACTGGACTTATGGCAGAACAAGACACCACCACTGGACTGGACTTATACGGCAGTGTCCGTGGACTTATATGGCAGTACACATGGAGCTGTACGGCAGTATCAGACAGGATGGCACTTTAAAAAACTAGTCCCCAAACAGCACATGATGCAAAGAAGAAAAAGAGGTGCAAGATGGAATTGTCCTTGGGCCCTCCCACCCACCCTTATGTTGTATAAACAGGACACGCACACTTTAACAAACCAATCATTTTGGCGACAGGGTCTGCCACACGACTGTGGGTGAAATGACTGGTTTGTTTGGGCCCCCACCAAAAAGAAGCAATCAATCTCTCCTTGCACATACTGGCTCTACAGAGGCAAGATGTCAACCTCATCCTCATCCTCCAATTCCTCACCCCTCTCAGTGTGTACATCCTCCTCCTCACAGAGTATTAATTCGTCCCCACTGGAATCCACCATCACAGGTCCCTGTGTACTTTCTGGAGGCAATTGCTGGTCAAGGTCTTCCCGGAGGAATTTATGATTCATTTTGATGAACATCATCTTCTCCACATTTTCTAGAAGTAACCTCCTACGCTGATTGCTGACAAGGTTACCGGCTGCGCTAAACACTCTTTCAGAGTACACACTGGAGGGGGGGGGGCAACTTAGGTAAAATAAAGCCAGTTTGTGCAAGGGCATCCAAATTGCCTTTTTTTCCTGCCAGTATACGTACGGACTGTCTGACATGCCTCCTTGGATGCTGTCACTCATATAATGGTCCACCATTGTTTCAATGGTGAAAGAATCATATGCAGTGAGAGTAGACATGTCAGTAATCGTTGGCAGGTCCTTCGGTCTGGACCAGATGTCAGCACTCGCTCCTGACTGCCCTGCATCACCGCCAGCAGGTGGGCTAGGAAATCTTATCCTTTTCCTCGCAGCCACAGTTGCGGGAGAAAATGAAGGAGGAGCTGTTGACGGATCACGTTATGCTTGAGTTGACAATTTTCTCACCAGCAGGTCTTTGAACTTCTGCAGACTTGTGTCTTCCGGAAAGAGAGATACAACGTAGGCTTTAAACCTAGGATCGAGCACGGTGGCCAAAATGTAGTGCTCTGATTTCAACAGATTGACCACCCTTGAATCCTGGCAAAGCGAATGAAGGGCTCCATCCACAAGTCCCACATACTGGAATAGCTCCATCTTAGCTCCTCCTTCAATTTCTCCAGATGCTTCTGCAAAAGCCTGATGAGGGGAATGACCTGACTCAAGCTGGCAGTGTCTGAACTGACTTCACGTGTGGCAAGTTCGAAGGGTTGGAGAACCTTGTACAAGACGGAAATCCTTCTCCACTGCACTTGAGTCAGGTGCATTCCCCCTCCTTTGCCTATATCGTAGGTGGATGTATAGGCTTGAATGGCCTTTTGCTGCTCCTCCATCCTCTGAAGCACATAGAGTTTTGAATTCCACCTCGTTACCACCTCTTGCTTCAGGTGATGGGAGTGCAGGTTCAGGAGTGTTTGTTGGTGCTCCAGTCTTTGGCATGCGGTGACTGAATGTTGAAAGTGGCCCGCAATTTTTCGGGCCACCGACAGCATCTCCTGCACGCCCCTGTCATTTTATAAAAAATTCTACATCACCAAATTAATTGTATGTGCAAAACATGGGACGTGCTGGATTTTGCCCAGATGTAATGCACGCACAATTTTGGTGGCATTGTCCGATATCACAAATCCCCAGGAGAGTCTATGTGGGGTAAGCCATTGTGCGATGATGTCTCTTAGTTTCCGTAAGAGGTTGTCAGCGGTGTGCCTCTTATGGAAAGCGGTGATACACAGCGTAGCCTGCCTAGTAACTAGTTGGCGTTTGGGAGATGCTGCCACAGTTGCCGCTGCTGTTGTTGCTGCGGGAGGCAGTACATCTACCCAGTGGGCTGTCACAGTCATATAGTCTTTAGTCTGCCCTTATCCATTTATCCACATGTCCATGGTTAAGTGGACAGTGGGTACAGCTGCATCTCTAAGTCCCACTGAACTAATGGCAGATACCGGACACACGTCTAGCACCAACATAGCTGTCAAGGTCTCAGTTATCCACTTTGCAACAGGATGACTGCTGTCATATTTCATCTTCCTCACAAAGGACTGTTGGACAGTCAATTGCTTACTTGAAGCAGTACAAGTGGTCTTCTGACTTCCACGATCGACTGCCAGCAGCAACAACAGCATCGGCAGCAACAGCAGCAGTAGGCGTTCCACTCAAGGAACCTCCGGAGGAATTCTGGTTAGTAGAGGACTCATAAGTCTTGCCAGTGACATGGCATGGCCTGCAGGACTACTGACGTTCCTGACTGAGGAGGAAGTTGACGTTGAGGGAGTTGGTGGTGTGGCTTGCAGGAGCTTGGGTACAAGAGGAAGAAGGGATTTAGGTGTCAGTGGACTGCTTACGCTCTTACTCAAAATTTCACAACTTGACACTGACTTCTAATGAATGCGCAGCAGGTGACGTATAAGGGAAGATGTTCCAAGGTGGTTAATGTCCTTACCCCTACTTATTACAGATTGACAGAGGCAACACATGGCTTGACACCTGAGCCAGTATTTACTAAAAATCCGAGTTTGTCCGATTTGTGTTTTTTTTTCTAAGTCCCAATCCGGGAATTCACTAAGCACCAATCTCGGCAGTGTTTGGACTATTCGTAATGGTTTGAATGACAACGTTCAGAAATACGAATGAATAGACCATCGGTCAAACGTGGCTGTTATTTCATAGAATACAGGAATTCACTATTCATTCGTATTTGGGTGTTAGTTTCTGAGTGCTCAAGTGCGGGTCTGTTTTTTTTCGATTCGTTAAAAAAAGCAGCAAAAAAATAGACCTGCTTTTTCCAGTCGAGTTTGGATAACCATGCACGGATCAGTGAGATCTGTGCATGGTTATCTATGGGAAAGGGTCTGTTTAGTGTAAAATCTGAAAAAAAAAATTGCGTGGGGTCCCCCCTCCTAAGCATAACCAGCCTCGGGCTCTTTGAGCCGGTCCTGGTTGAAAAAATATGGGGGAAAAAATGACAGGGGTTCCCCCATATTTAATCAACCAGCACCGGGCTCTGCGCCTGGTCCTGGTTCCAAAAATACAGGGGGACAAAAAGCGTAGGGGTCCCCCGTATTTTTGAAACCAGCACCAGGCTCCACTAGCCAGGTACATAATGCCACAGCCGGGGGACACTTTTATACTGCTCCCTGCGGCCCTGGCATTACATACCCAACTAGTCACCCCTGGCCGGGGTACCCTGGAGGAGTGGGAACCCCTTAAATGAAGGGGTCCCCCCTCCAGCCACCCAAGGGCCAGGGGTGAAGCCCGAGGCTGTCCCCCCCATCCAAGGGCGGCGGATGGGGAGCTGATAGCCTTGTGAAAAAATGTGAATATTGTTTTTAGTAGCAGTACTACAAGTCCCAGCAAGCCTCCCCCGCAAGCTGGTACTTGGAGAACCACAAGTACCAGCATGCGGTGGAAAACCGGGCCCGCTGGTACCTGTAGTACTACTACTAAAAAAATACCCCAAAAAAACCAGGATGTCGATGTGATTCGTAATATCAGGCAGTGTTTTACGGGAGTGATGAGTAAAACACTGCCTGACAAAACACAAGGAATCCCGGCCGGATCTGTGAGATCCGTGCAGGGCTTCATTGTGTACCTTAAAAAGTTGATTAAAGTCTTAAAAATTCTGAAAAAAATTGCGAAATGCGTGGGGTCCCTCCTCCTAAGCACAACCAGCCTCGGGCTCTTTGAGCCGGTCCTGGTAGAAAAAATATGGGAAAAAAATGACAGGGGTTCCCCCATATTTAATCAACCTGCACCGGGCTCTGCGCCTGGTCCTGGTTCCAAAAATACGGGGGACAAAAAGCTGAACCACGAGTCATAAACATAGGACAGGGCCTTAGCCGTTCCTTGCCACTCTGTTTCGTAAATGGCATATTGGCAAGTTTACGTTTCTCCTCAGACCATTTAAATTAATTTTTGGGGGTCTTTTTACTGAACTTTGGCTTTTTGGATTTTACATGCACTCTATCACATTATGCATCGGCCTTGGCAGACAATGTTGATTGCAATTCATCATTGTCAAAGTCGAAAAATATTGTAATGCATGCCTTGTACTAACCCCATGCACATGCCCGCTGCGCGTGCACTCGGTCTGCCGTGCGTGCGCATATCCGCAATTTGCGTAACTGAGCTTTTCACGGCCATGCGCCTTAGCGCGTGGTATGCGCATTTACGGTAGAGTTTGTGAGCGCATAGAGGGTTATTAGAACATTACATATTTAACCCAAATAGTGCATTTTGTACTCATAGTTCCCTTGCACCATGTCAGCTAGTATTAATAGTTTAAACAGTTCCTGGACAAGGGGATTCGCCTTTGCATGATAGGAAGGGTCAGATAAAGTTTGGAAGGTGATGTCTAGTATCCAGCTGTAGGGTATTTTGAGGGTAACATTCCGGTGTTGGTTAGAGAAAGATCACTTGTTCCTGCGTATAGTTATGTGCAAAAGTAGAATATGAACATTAACTGTATTTACAGTATATTATGTATGCGGCGGGAATCCAGAGGATACCACCCACAAGAGCAGTTGGGGAAAGACATCGCCCACCTATTCAAATCCACCTATGACCTTTTCTGTAATGTAAAGACACATCCCTTTGTCCAATGGACAATGAGATTACAGTGACCATTGTATTGTGTATGCATGTTGTGTATAAAAAGCCCATTGTTGCCTGGCCGGTCAGAAGACTCTGAACGCTATCTGTATGACCAGCGGAGGACCGACTCGGGTTGCGCTTGCGAACATTCTCACGTATGTACATTCTCTGTAGCCATTATTCTGTTTAGATTTACTTGTTAGCCTGTAGTGTATGATTTGTACTGTTTTACCTTTTGGAATTAATCCACTGTGGCCTTAGAACCCTGTGGTTGCAACTACAAATCAGTGTTGTGTTTTCACTTTCCTGCATGGGCTTTAGAGTGTATTTATCTGTATAAGGTGTATAAGTATCGATAAGGTGTATGCACTGCGGTTACTTTATACCGTCAATGCTACTTAAGGTTTAAGGTATAACATCCTTGCAGTACTTTGCTATTAAGGGTTTAAAGTGTAAGCAAATCATTACATTGTATCATTAACAAGGTTTAAAGGTTATCAATTGTGTGTGCGCTCGCTGTGTGTACTCTGTACACTCAGCGCGGCGTGTGTACGCCAAGTGCGTACCTCGTGCAGGACTCTGTACGCAAATAGCGTACAAAGTGCGTAGCACGTGTATTCCGCCTAGCGGCCATAGCGGCTCCACGATAATAGTGTATTTAGAGGTATAGCTTTGCGGTCTAGGATAATATCGACATTATCAATTGGGTGCTCGTCCGGTTCCTCCTCATACCCGCAGCCTAGCATATTTTTGCAGACTTTATCTATCAGCAAAGGGTGGAAAGGTATCCCCTGTAAGCCTTCTCTTGGTCGGTGGATACACTAGTGCTGATTAGATAAGCGTCTGCGCTGCATGGTTTGAAGGGATGCTGGAGGGATCCGTAAGGTAAGAACGCAAAAGCTATTTTTCCTTTTTAAAATCTGTAAATTTCTGTTTGGCGCCAAATGCACACGCAACACACGCATACACCTGTATTTTGAACTTTGCATATCTGCTCACATTTTTGCCGTAAGCATTGATTACTAGATTCATTTTGACCTGTACTGAGAAAATTTGTTGCTATTTAGTTAAAATATAGAGTTAATAGTTAAGGAAGTAAGTGTAAGACGCACACGCAGCCTGGCCTAGTTGTAAAGGTTTATACAGTAGAAACTGTGTGTGTGTTAAGTAAGTGATTATAGTTAAATATCGCTTACATTTATAGAAGTGTGGGTTTTGTAGTACTGCGGACGTACAGCCTTTGTACACGTGTCTCGAATAGCGTACGTGACTGTGTACGCAACGTAAAGGCATACACACGTGGCGTGTTTACGCAACGTGCGTAAAAGTACGACCGCTAAATACAAAGCACACAATAGCATTGTTTTAGTTTAGGCGCGAAACGTTAGCCACGCGATAATAGCACAAATTGATCAGTGTCCAATATTTAGTTTAAATACCTTTTTTACTGTATCACCTCTGGAATTGGGTCTGTTTTCCTGAATGAAAGTTAATTTTCTGTACAGAAAAACCAAAGTGTATATGAGTGAACGAGCGTGAGTGTGCAAACAATAAAGGTTTTGTGGACCCAGGGAATTCGGGATCCCGTCGGAGACCACACCAGGTGAGTGGACACTTGGTGGCGTGAGAGTGGCTTGCTCACGTTAACATTGATTAAGGTATAAAGGAGCAATTAGTATAACAGCAGACCAAGAGGTCAGCGAAGTCAGAAAGCCGCTGACAAAGTCACGCGAAGCTCTGAATACCTCGGCCTGAAAGGTCAGCGAGGTTTTGTGTAGAGAGCGCAGCCCAGGTGGTTGGCGTAGTACCCATATAGGCCCGTTCAGATACGCTCCGGCTGAGGTTTCGCAGCCTGAAAAACTATTCCATTGGTCGCACGGCGGATAAGTAACAGTTACCTGTACGCTGGGCGATTGTACCGCGCGTTCGTGAGTGCAATACTTAGCCCACCGCGATACCCTTTCACGAGTTGTGCGTAAAAATCGCGGGACCATTGGCGCTAGGTGTAGTACACGCAACGTGATTTGTGTGACAATTTTTTTTTGTTTTAAGGGAGTTTCGCTGGTCACTCAGGAAATCTCCAACGACCAATATTTACTGGTTAGGGTAAGTCACTCCCACACATTTCCAGTAAATAAAGGTTACACAGGGGCCCGAGGTTGGGTACGACCGGCGCTGACGACAGTGTTTAGGTGTATTGGCCAATGTGGGCGTGAGTGGGTGAGAGCGCTCGGAGAACTTTCCCCGTTGCATTACCACTGAGTATTTTGGTTTTTTGTAGGAATCAGCTGAGAAGGCAATACCTGCAAAAGATGGGGGCCAGTTGCTCAAGTAAGGGACGATCAACCAGGGTTCAGGTTGATATTCCGCGGCCCAAGGGGTCGGCGAGGTACATAATGTGTGAGAAATATGGCTCACGCACAGAGGTTTTATGCAATGAATGGGAACGTATGACTGCGGAAGATAGGGAACCATTCCCTAAGGTAGGCAGTTTTAATCCAGAGGTGTTGCAGAATTTAAGGATTAGGATATGTCTGATAAAATGCCGAAAAGAAAGGATCAGACACTCAAACTGTTTACATTTATGGCAACGAGAGAGTGATATGCAAAGGGAACTAGCTCACACAGCTGGTTCCAACCCTAGCAGGAAACTGATTCCAACTGCACCACCACCACCGTATATTACAGGGAAGAAAGTGGCTACAGAGAATGGCATACTAATATATGATAAGAGTGAACTTGATAAATGTATTAATGGTAACCCGTGCAAGTTGTATCCCATCTTAAACTTCCCTCAGGACTGTGAGCAAGAAGATGAGCCCAGTACGATATCGGCACTCTCTCTGGCAGCCACCATACAAGACACACAAGTGGGCACGGCCCAACCAGTAAGAACAGTAGCAAAGGCCCCTAGCGGAGGGACAGGTGAGGTCATGTCCACAGGTAAGTACGGTACAGTACATTATGCAGAGACAATTGCACCTCACATTGTAGAAGCAACCCAGAATGATATAATTGAACTAAATCCTGTCAGGGTGATCGCAGTCCCCAATGGGAAGACTGACGCTCAGGGAATCACCCCCGTCAGGAACATTGCTATGCATTGTCCCTGGTCCCGGACAGAATTGAGGACAATTATGTCTGAATTTCCCGATCCCAGAAAAGATCTAGCCGCATGTCAGAGGTTTATTAGAGAACTAGGTAACGCCACCGAACCCACAAACAAAGATTGGCGGACAGTGCTACGGGTATGTTTGCCCTCCAATATTGACCCTGTGAAATTCATTGCTGATTGTAAATTAGATGCAGAGGTACCTTTCACTGATGAATACACTCAGGAGAATGTACGACAGATCAATCTGCAATTAGGAGTATATTTCCCAACTGTTGTCAAGTGGAATAAAATCTTCTCCATTAGACAAAAAGAAGGTGAAGCTGCTTCTGAATATTTCCATCGAGCACTACAGGAAATGGCTAGATACACTGGGGACAAGGACATTAAGGAAAATGTACACCATAGAGAGGTAGCTGTGTCCGTATTAATGGACGGCTTGAAAGAAACGTTGAGAACAAGGGTACAAACCACTCAACCTAACTGGAGAGGTATTTCGGTGGCTGCATTAAGAGAGTCCACTATCGAGCACGATCGGAACATCATTAAGCACAGGGAGTCACAGGGGGGATAAGCTGATGACCGTAAGTATCAAAGCCCTGACAACGAAGCCACATCAGCCTAAACCCCAGACCCCTGATGGTAAGTCGTATGTAGTAAAATGTTATAATTGCCAGAGGGAAGGACATTACTCACGGAACTGTAATTATAAAAGCAAAGTATATCGACCCCCTAGACCAGAACATGACTCACAGCATAACACACGTAATTGGGATCAGGGACCGCATAGGAGGAATTATGAGCCACATGCAGGGGAAACAAGGAGGTACCCACCTAGGAAGGACTGGCAGACCTCTGGAAATTCTCAGCTACCCCCCTCACATATTGTAGCTGCCAGCGCACTGCGGGAGGGTCACAACATACAATAGGGGTTAGGCCACACCTGTAGTTTGCAGCCAGTGAAGTTGATTGCTAGCCTTGGAAATGAACCCGAGGTTACAGTTGACGTAGCTGGTAGATCACTACCTTTCCTTGTAGATACAGGGGCGGCCAGGTCAGTGTTAAATTCAACGGTAGGTATGAAACCAACGGGTAAAACAATTTCAGCAATGGGGGTAACAGGAGTAGTGCAACACTATCCCTTAAGTAGACCAGCAGAGATTACAATAGGGCATTTGCAGACCAAGCATTCCTTTTTGCTAGCTGCATCGGCTCCGACTAATCTACTTGGGAGAGATTTATTGTGTAAGATGAGGTGTGTCATATATTGTACTCCTGAGGGTGTCTTCTTAGATATACCCGAGAATCACGTTCAGAAAGTGCAGGATATGTTAGACACCCCACAAAGGTTAATGTCACACTCTGCTGTTATAGACAGGTGTCCATCCAAGGTAGAGGAAATGATCTCCCAGATACCGGAATTCCTCTGGACCAAAGATGGACAAGACACTGGATTGATGGCAAATGTAGCTCCTGTAGTAGTGCAAGTAAAAGATGGTAGGATAGCTCCAAAAATCCCACAGTATCCTCTGAAGCCAGAGGTGGAATTAGGAGTGTACCCAGTCATAGAGCGCTTGCTACAACAGGGCATCCTAATTAGGACGTCCAGCACTGCCAATAGTCCCATCTTCCCTGTGAAAAAGAGTGGGGGGAGGGGTTACAGGCTAGTGCAGGATCTAAGGGGGATAAACAAGATAGTTTAGAGCCAATTCCCCGTAGTGCCAAATCCAGCTGTCATCCTCATGCAAATTCCCCCTGCTGCGAAATTTTTCTCTGTCATTGACCTCTGTTCTGCTTTCTTTTCGGTCCCTCTGCACCCTGACAGCCAATATTTGTTTGCATTTACATACAGAGGAGTACAGTACACTTGGACTCGGCTCCCCCAAGGTTTCATTGACAGCCCAAATATTTTCTCCCAGGCTTTGCATGACTGTTTACAATCCTTTCAACCTGAGAGTGGATCAGTATTAATACAGTATGTAGATGACCTACTGCTGTGTTCAGATTCACTCGAAGCATCCTTGAAAGACACGAAACAGCTTCTGTTTCACCTTTCTAATACGGGACACAAGGTTTCAAAGGATAAGTTACAGCTGTGCCAGACCATGGTGAAATATTTGGGACATTGCTTGACACAAGGACTGAGACACCTCACCGCTGATAGAATACAGGCGATTCGCGACATGACTCTGCCACAAACCCAGCAGCAGATTTGTACTTTCCTTGGAATGTGTGCGTACTGCCAAAACTGGATCCCAGGGTTCTCCATACTGGCTTTACCTTTGCAGGAAATGGTCTCCTCAAACAAACCAGATCGGATCTCTCACACAGATGAGTCTGAACTGGCATTTGAGAGACTTAAACAATGCCTATCACAGGCACCTGCATTAGGCATGCCAGATTATGGGAAACCTTATGAGTTGTACGGTACGGAAAGTGCTGGGTGTGCGGCAGGTGTCCTAACCCAGAGACATGGTGATGCCAGCAGGCCGGTAGCTTACTACAGTGCACAGTTGGACACCGTAGCACGTTCTCTCCCCACATGCTTGAGAAGTGTTGCAGCGATAGCATTGCTAGTGAGTAAAAGTGAAGCTGTAGTGTTGGGACACAGCCTGACCATCCATACACCTCATGCAGTATCAGCCTTACTGAATTCTGCACTAACCAGACATGTCTCATCAGCATGGTTTACAAGGTGGGAATTAGCACTAATGGCCCCTGTAAACATTACCATAAAGAGATGCAGCGTACTTAATCCTGCAACTTATCTCCCAGGTGTGCCTGAACAGGCACAAAGGGTGGAGGATGAGAGTGATGGTGAAGGAGGATTTAGTACAGACACTGACACACATGATTGTATGGAATATCTGAACCAAACTTTCACTGCAAGACCCGACATTAGTGACAACCCACTGGAAGGCGTAGATTTTACTTTTTACACTGACGGTAGTTGCCACAGACAGACGGACTTGGGAGATTTGTGTACTGGATACGCAGTCGTAGATGACAAAGGTATCATAGAAGCTGAACCCCTGGGCCCACCGCACTCAGCACAAGTTGCTGAGCTGGTCGCCCTAACCAGAGCGTGTGAATTGGCTAAGGGTAAGTCAGCCAATATATATACAGATTCTAGGTATGCCTTTGGAGTAGTGCATGATTTTGGGGCCCTATGGCGCCTCAGAAATTTCATGACGGCAGCTGGCACACCTGTAGCGCATGCATCCCATATAAAAAGGCTTCTAACAGCGATACAGGAACCTGACAGAGTGGCCGTTATCAAGTGCAAAGCCCACACTTACAGTCAAGACCCAGTGTCACTTGGTAACAGCCGGGCAGACGAAGCTGCTAAATCAGCAGCCAGCACCCCCATACAGACAGATATCACACAACTGATGGTATTCAATACCGTCAACACACAAAAATTAAGTGAAATGCAATATTTGTGTTCTCCACAGGAAAAGGCAGTCTGGAGGTCAAAAGGATATGGCCAGGAGTTCTGAGGACTCTGGACAGATGGACAAGGTAAGCCAGTAGCCCCAGAGCATATCTTCCAAGCTTAGCTGAGGTGGCACACGGTCTGACTCATCTGGATAAAGAGGGTATGTGTAAGCTGGTGAGAGCCTACTGGTGTGCGCCAGGATTCTCTTCTCATGCGGGTAAGAGAGCAATGACATGTCTTACCTGCTTGAGGAAGAATATTGGAAAGTCAATACCAACAGAACATTCCATATCCCGCCGACAGACGGCACTTTTCAGGTAATACAAATTGATTTCATACAATTGCCACCCTGCAGAAATTTAAAGTATGTGTTAGTTTGTATTGACGTGTTTTCAAATTGGGTAGAAGCGTTCCCCGCTGCCACAAATACTGCTGCGTTCACTGCAAAGAAAATCGTGCAGGAATTTGTGTGCAGATATGGTATCCCTAGGATAATTGAAAGTGATAGGGGTACCCATTTTACAGGTGAAGTCTTTCAGGTTATGTGCAAACTGATGGGAATTAATATTAAGCTGCATACTCCGTACCGCCCACAGGCGAGTGCGAAAGTGGAAAGAGTAAACAGCACTATTAAGAACAAGCTGAGCAAAGTGATGGCTGAAACTGGATTGTTATGGCCAGAAGCTTTGCCACTTGTATTGTACAGCATCAGAACCACTCCCAGGTCTCCCCTTAACCTATCACCCTTTGAGATTCTTTTTGGTCGACAACCCCATGTAATGATTGACCCCCAGGATGATTTGAAATGCAATAATGAGGTGACTGTAAAATATATGGTTAAGATGAGCCAGCAGCTGCGGAATCAAAACAGCAGTCTAAAGCTGGTGATTCCTGACCTACCAAACAGTAATTGTCATGACATTGAACCTGGGGATTATGTAATGATTCAAATTTTCTACGCTCAGGTTGCCTTATTGACCGGTGGGAAGGACCGTACCAAGTCTTACTGACCAGCACAACAGCATTAAAGGTTGCCGAGAGAGAGACTTGGGTCCACTCGTCCCACTGTAAGAAGGTCGTTGACCCAGAGAAAGCCCGTGACAAAGAGCAGAGTGTAGAGGAAATCGTATCACTGGAGTGCCTGTTCCGGGAAGGCTGAGAGGCAGGACTGTTGTCACGGCACCTGAGCACAGAGAACTACAAGACCAGAGGCGGTTGTCGCACCAAATTTCTTTTTCCTTTTTATTATTTTCTCCATCTCCCATTACCCTCCTTTCCCCCCTTCCTTGCTCCTTTTTATCTCCCCTTAGCAAGATGGACTTACCCCAAGAGACTGCATTCTGGGTTTTCCTGTTGACCCTGTTGTTACCCAGAGCAGTCTGTTTCGGTGAGAGTACCAGAGAGGTCGAGAAAGGATCTGGAATGGGTTCTGATGACAAGAACGGATTTGTAGAATTCCAAGAGCAACCCATCCACCGAGCAAAGGCGAGTGTCAGAAAACGATCTGGTAGTCAAGAAACTAGGAGGCACTGTGAAGGGTTATTGGCTGAGGAAAATTGTATCTGTAGAAACTGTGAAAACATAGTTGAGGACGGGTGCATCCAGAGATGTCAGTCCAGCCTTAATATCAACATGGACCGTCATCCATTGAGTGACTATCACTCATTAGTGGGTAAGGTTTTAAACCAAACAGAATGCTGGCTGTGCTCACAAGTACCTCAAGGTCAGAGCAAGTCAGGACTAGTACCGTACCCTTTAACAATAGATGAGGTACTTGAATTAAGGGGTGGGAGACCGGTGGACAAGAAATTTAATATTTCTAGGCCCCCTTGTTTGAAGCTCCACCAATATCACGTGGATAAATCCTTAGTATGTTTCAACATTTTCATTTCCCGAAGGCCGGGAAATTGGGAAGTGACATGGAATAACCAAACCATGGCATTTTCACACAGAGCCGACAGAATGCCCATAGACTCAGAACTTATACGCCAAATAGCCGACGGTGGAAGGTATTTTCGGTACAGGTATACTCTAGGAAGTAGGACCATGCGGGTTGGAGAAGTATCACCAGGGTACTGTGCGCATATCATACAGCCTGATACGTGTACTGAACAGATGAGAGAGTTAGGGATAGGATTTTTCACTTGGAAGGTTTGCAATATGGTAATGTCATATTCTGTCCCATATGTTTTCCCCGATGATGCATATTTCATATGCGGGAGGAAGGCGTATAAGTGGCTTGCCCCAAACTCAGAGGGATCGTGTTACATTGGAAGAGTGTTGCCAGAAGTTATGACCATAACCCATAATAAGATGAAAGACGTTCACCGCAATGCTCAAGCTCCTTACACTCACACTCATTATGAACACATCGTTAAGAGACACCATATAGATAGGACAGGGCACGTAGCCTCTGATTTGATCCACGAATCCACCGGGATTCAATTCCTACTTGCATTAGATATCACCCGTACCGCCAGAGGAATTATAAATTATAGGTATATTCATGCGCTAGCGAACCTGATAGATAATATCACCGAGACGTATGATGACACCTTCAGGTATACAGGGAGGGAGTTGCAAGCTTACAAAATGGAACTGATCCAGCACAGGATGGTTCTAAATTATATCACAGCGGTGACAGGCGGGTACTGTGTCACCGTGGCAACTCAGTATGGTGTGAAGTGTTGCACGTACATCACAAATAGCACTGATGACCAAACCGAGGTCATAGATCAAAAGATGGACGATATCTTACAGTTGAAGTGGGAGTTCCGAAGGAGACACAACCTTACCCTTACTGCTGTGAGTAATGAACTGACCGGCTGGGTCTCATGGTTGAACCCACGCAATTGGTTCTCAGGTTTAGGAGAATGGGCTCAAAATGTTATCGTGAGTGTAGGAAAGTTTCTCCTTTGTATCCTGGGAGTCGTCATACTGATTGGTTTGATATTTAGATGTGTTTGAATTTTAATGCGGTGCAAGCGCGGTACCAAAGTGATGAGTTTGAGGAGCGGGGGCGTTGTTACAACAACTGATTTAATTTATGACCCATCAATAGAGACAATGTTGTGATAAGACGTGATTCCACGGTCCGTTTCTTTCACCCGTTTCTCCTTTGTTTTCCCTCAAGAAAAAAAATACATCCATTCGGAAAAGACTTTTGATGAACAATACATCCGTTCAGAAAAGACATTTGATAAACAATACACCCATTCGGAAAAGACTTTGATGAACAATACCCATTCGTAAAAGACTCTTGATGAACAATTCATCCATCCAGAAAAGACTTTGATTAACACTTTCAGCAAAGATACACCCATCCGGACAAGACTTCAACCAACACCCAAGAACGATTGCACAAATGTTATGTGATTGTATTTGTGATACGTGTCTTATCTTCATGTCTACAACCTTCAGGTAGTGACACACATAGTCGACAGGTGATATAGATACATATATTAGCATTCACATGTGTTTCCCCCTCCATGTATCATCAACTAAATGTGCACCCCATTTGTTGGAACAAGAAGCCGAAAAGAGCTCGGTAGCGTTTGTTGGCCCACTTACAGACCCTTAATACGGGATGAGAAGGATTGAATGTATACTTCGCAATACCTCAAAGCTTATCTAAAACATGTACGGCATGATGATACATGCCCCTCAGACATGGATTTCATACATATATGCTTTAACTATCCCACTAGGTAATACATTTCCCACCTACTCCTCTCCTCCTACCATCCAATTATTTTATAGATATTGTATTGTATATTTTTCTGTTTAATGTTTAGATAGTGGCAGTTATTGTTGACTGCCAAAGGGTGGACTGTCAAAGTCGAAAAATATTGTACTGCATGCCTTGTACTAACCCCATGAACATGCCCGCTGCGCGTGCACTCGGTCTGCCATGCGTGCGCATATCCGCAATTTGCGTAACGGAGCTTTTCACGGCCATGCGCCTTAGCGCGTGGTATGCGCATTTACGGTAGAGTTTGTGAGTGCATAGAGGGTTATTAGAACATTACATATTTAACCCAAATAGTGCATTTTGTACTCATAGTTCCCTTGCACCATGTCAGCTAGTATTAATAGTTTAAACAGTTCCTGGACAAGGGGATTCGCCTTTGCATGATAGGAAGGGTCAGATAAAGGTTGGAAGGTGATGTCTAGTATCCAGCTGTAGGGTATTTTGAGGGTAACATTCCGGTGTTGGTTAGAGAAAGATCGCTTGTTCCTGCATATAGTTATGTGCAAAAGTAGAATATGAACATTAACTGTATTTACAGTATATTATGTATGCGGCGGGAATCCAGAGGATACCACCCACAAGAGCAGTTGGGGAAAGACATCGCCCACCTATTCAAATCCACCTATGACCTCTTCTGTAATGTAAAGACACATCCCTTTGTCCAATGGACAATGAGATTACAGTGACCATTGTATTGTGTATGCATGTTGTGTATAAAAAGCCCATTGTTGCCTGGCCGGTCAGAAGACTCTGAACGCTATCTGTATGACCAGCGGAGGACCGGCTCGGGTTGCGCTTGCGAACATTCTCACGTATATACATTCTCTGTAGCCATTATTCTGTTTAGATTTACTTGTTAGCCTGTAGTGTATGATTTGTACTGTTTTACCTTTTGGAATTAATCCACTGTGGCCTTAGAACCCTGTGGTTGCAACTACAAATAAGTGTTGTGTTTTCACTTTCCTGCATGGGCTTTAGAGTGTATTTATCTGTATAAGGTGTATAAGTATCGATAAGGTGTATGCACTGCGGTTACTTTATACCGTCAGTGCTACTTAAGGTTTAAGGTATAACATCCTTGCAGTACTTTGCTATTAAGGGTTTAAAGTGTAAGCAAATCATTACATTGTATCATTAACAAGGTTTAAAGGTTATCAATTGTGTGTGCGCTCGCTGTGTGTACTCTGTACACTCAGCGCGGCGTGTGTACGCCAAGTGCGTACCTCGTGCAGGACTCTGTACGCAAATAGCGTACAAAGTGCGTAGCACGTGTATTCCGCCTAGCGGCCATAGCGGCTCCACGATAATAGTGTATTTAGAGGTATAGCTATGCGGTCTAGGATAATATCGACATTTTCATCATCTATGTCATTTCTCCTCAGACCATTTAAATGTATTTATTTATTTGGGTCTTTTTACTGAACTTTTGGCTTTTTGGATTTTACATGCACTCTACTATCACATTGGGCATCGACCTTGGCAGACGACGCTGATGGCATTTCATCGTCTATGTCATGACTAGTGGCAGCAGCTTCAGCACTATTTTGTCCTCCAATTTTTGTTCTCCATTATTTTTATGGCAAACCCTCTGAAAATGATTTGGATTAAATATTAATAACCCCTTTATTTGGAGTAAATAATATACAGCACAGGACAGCACCACTGAACTTATATGGCAGTACCACTGGACTGGACTTGTATGGCAGTATCACTGGAATTATATGGCATTACCAATGGATTTATACAGCAGTACCACTGGACTGGATTTATATGGCAGTACCACTGGAATTATATGGCAGTACCACTGGAATTATATGGCAGTATCACTGGAATTATACGGCAGTACCACTGGATTTATACGGCAGTACCACTCAACTGGATTTATACGGCAGTATCACTGGACTTATACCCTAGTACCACTGGAATTATACAGCAGTAGTACTGGAATTATACGGCCGTACCACTGGACTTATACGCCAGTACCACTGTACTGGATTTATACGGCAGTATCACTGGATTTATATGCCAGTACCACTGGAATTATACGGCAGTATCACTGAAATTATACGGCAGTACCACTGGACTTATACAGCAGTACCACTGGACTGATACGCCTGTACCACTGGAATTATACGGCAGTATCATTGAATTATTTTGCAGTATCACTGGAATTATACGGCAGTACCATTGAATTTATATGGCAGTACCACTGGACTGGATTTATACAGCAGTTTCACTGGATTTATACGCCAGTACCACTGGAATTATACGGCAGTATCATTGGAGTTATATGGCAGTACCACTGGACTGGATTTATACGGCAGTATCACTGGACTTATACACCAGTACCACTGGAATTATACGTCAGTATCACTGGAATTAAACGGCAGTATCACTGGAATTATACGTAAGTATCACTGGATTTATACGCCAGTACCACTGTATTTATATGGCAGTACCACTGGACATATACGGCAGTATCACTGGATTTACATGGCAGTACCACTGGACATATATGGCAGTATCACTGGAATTATATGGCAGTAACACTGGACATATACGGCAGTATCACTGGACATACAGTATACGGCAGTACCACTGGACATACTGTATATAGCAGCACAGGGACACCACCACTGGACTGATGCAGGACAACACAGCACCACTGCAATGGACTGGACTTATACAGCAGTACTGCACATATGACAGCAGAGGACACCACCACCACTGTGACTGGACTGATGCAGCACAATACACCACCACTGCACTGATGCAGCACAACACAGCACCACTGGACTGGACTTATACAGCAGAACTGGACATATGGCAGCAGAGGACACCACCACTGTGACTGCACTGATGCAGCACAATACACCACCATTGAACTGATGCAGCACAACACAGCACCACTGGACTGGACTTATACAGCAGCACTGGACATATGGCAGCAGAGGACACCACCACTGTACCCAGGGCCGTTTCTAGACAATTTGGCTCCCAGTGCGAGATTTCAAAATGCGCCCCCCCCCCACCCCCCCTATTGCTCTTAAAAAAAAAAAAAGTGTGCCCCCCCCATACAGCCATAAAAAGAAAAAGCATGCGCGCGCCGTAGGCGCGCGCGCTCCCGACAAGGGTGTGTGGCCTGATTAAAATGGGTGTGGTCTCATTAAAGTGGGCATGGCCTCATCTGATATCATCACACCCACCACAGTGGGGAAAAAATAAAAATAAAAAAGTCCCCTTTTTACACATTACAGCAGGCAAGTGTCCCCATATTACACAGCGCGGCAGGCAGGTGTCCCCATTTTACACAGCGCGGCAGGCAGGTGTCCCCATTTTACACAGCATGGAAGGCTGGTATCCCCATTTTACACAGTACGCAGGCAGGTGCCCCCATTTTACACAGTACGCAGGCAGGTATCCCCATTTTACAAAGTGCAGCAGGCAGGTATCCCCATTTTACACAGCGCGGCAGGCAGATATCCCCATTTTACACAGCGCGGCAGGCAGATATCCCCATTTTACACAGCACGGCAGGCAGATATCCCCATTTTACACAGCACGGCAGGCAGATATCCCCATTTTACACAGCACGGCAGGCAGATATCCCCATTTTACACAGTACGCAGGCAGGTGCCCCCATATTACACAGTACGCAGGCAGGTGCCCCCATATTACACAGTGCGCAGGCAGGTGCCCCCATATTACACAGTACGCAGGCAGATGCCCCCATATTACACAGTACGCAGGCAGGTGCCCCCATATTACACAGTACGCAGGCAGGTGCCCCCATATTACACAGTACGCAGGCAGGTGCCCCTATATTACACAGTACGCAGGCAGGTGCCCCCATATTACACAGTACGCAGGCAGGTGCCCCCATATTACACAGTACGCAGGCAGGTGCCCCCATATTACACAGTACGCAGGCAGGTGCCCCCATATTACACAGTACGCAGGCAGGTGCCCCCATATTACACAGTGTGGCAGGCAGGTATCCCCATAGGCAGGTGCCCCCATATTACACAGTGTGGCAGGCAGGTATCCCCATAGGCAGGTGCCCCCATATTACACAGTGTGGCAGGCAGGTATCCCCATAGGCAGGTGCCCCCATATTACACAGTGTGGCAGGCAGGTATCCCCATAGGCAGGTGCCCCCATTTTACACAGTGCGGCAGCGGCAGGCAGGTTTCAAGCTGAGGAGAAGGAAGGGGGAGAGGGGGGGAGAGAGAGAGAATACTTACGTCTTCCCGCTCTTCGGTCCCGCCGCCTCACGTCCCGCGCCGGCCGCCTCCTCCTTCTTGCTTCTCCTACTCGCCTCTCCCGAGCGCTCCTGCTCAGTGGGCGGGGCTTTGCGGAATGACGCGTTTGCGTCGTGACGTCACGACGCAACGCGTCATTCCACGAAACTCCGCCCCCCAAGCAGGAGCGCTCGGGAGAGGCAAGAAGGAGTAACTAGTGCCGCGGCGGGCGCCCCGTGCAGTTGCACGGCTCGCCCGCCCCTAGAAACGGCACTGACTGTACCGATGCAGGACACTGAGGATGGAGACACGTCCTCTCGCTACACTCTCCAATGCTGGAGTGAAAATGGCGGTGACGTGCGGCTCCTTATATGGAATCCAAACCCTGCGAGAATCCGACAGCGGGATGATGACGTTTTGCCTCATTCTGGTTTCCGAGTCAGGCGGAAAACCCCGAGCCTGACTCGGATCCGGGCTCAGGTAGTGAAGTTCGGGGGGGTTTGGTTCTCAGGGAACCGTACCCACTCATCTCTAATTATAATAAGATAAAAAAATTCCCTCCATCAGGCCCGGGTAATTAGTACCTGCCCTCCCCTCTCATCACCAATGATCATCATCAGTGGGTCTCCGGGAAAAGGTTAATTTATTCCTTGCAGTAGCATTTGCAGGAAACTGAAGCAGGAGACATGTCATGTGCAAACCCATTGGTCCTATTAACCCTTGGCTTGCTTAAACACAGTCATAAACTTTGTAAAGTTGAAATGTTTCTAAAGTGAAATCCAAACCTATTACATTAAGGTGACAGAGCCTGCTACAAATATAGTTCTAGGGTGTATTTACATTTACATTAGTTACCCACCACAGAAAATATTGTAGAGATCGCCATATAATGCAGAGAGCATCACAGTACCTGCCATAATACAAAAAGAGTATTGATGACTGCCATATAATACAAAGAGACGGATGCAATGGAGTGCGAGACGGCCAGAGATCCGAGATTTCTGCTGAACTCGTAAGTTTTTTTAAAGCCGGAAACATTTAGAAGTCAAAACCAATATGGTTGTACCGTGTAAATATTTGCTCCTTTAAAAAAAATACAGAGCGCATCAGTGACCACCATTTAGTATAAAGAGCATCAATGACAATCATATAATAAAGATAACATCAGTGAGCGCTATATAAATAGGATCAGTGAACACCATACTATAAAGTAGTAGTAGTACATTAACTCTCTATTTACCTCCTTCCTCTTAATTAGCCCCATTAAAGTACTAACCCCTTACTCCCATAATTCTTAATATTGCCTATACCCAATCCTCCCTATAACTGATCAACTTACCTGTTGTAGCTCTCATCTGTTGCAACCACACAGCTTTCAAGAAGCAGGCACACAGGATGTAGGGCCTGCTAAGGCAATGAGTGAGGAGGATGGGGAGACAAGGTATGTGCATCCTATAGCTACAGTGTATGGCTCTTGCAAGGTGACAACTATATGCTGCTGCTCCCTCACTCTGATCTTGTTTATGTCCATCCCATCTGTTCCTGACTACTTTGATAGAATCACGGCTCCGGCTCCCTATTTACAGCCCCCCCCCCAACAGTAGCTGTGCCCTGGTATTAGATATATAGTTTAAGCTCCAAAAAGGTTTTATTTTGATAAATTTCACAAAATATTTGTTCAGATAGAGCTCTATGGCAATGTCCTGCTGATCCTTCTGAAACTAGAGAGATATTAAAGAGGGTTGGGTTCGTTTTGCCGGCGGTTGTAATGCTGGTGGTTAGAATACCGTCCGCGGCATCCCAAAGTTCAGACTCCCGACAGGGGAAGGTAAGTATACTTACCTCCCCCCCCTGTCCCCTTAACCCTAACCCACCCTCCTCGCAGCCTAAACCTAAACCTCTGATTGGTGCCTAAATCTAGCCCTCCCTCCCCACAGCCTAAACCTAACCCTACCTCCCACAGCCTAACCCTAACTTCCCCTAGAGGGTGCCTATCCCTCACTCCCCTCTCCCCGAAGCCTAACCATAACCTCACCCTGCAGTTTACCTCTTCAGCAGCGGTGTCTCTTTGTTCGGCATCCCGGCTGTCGGGATTCTGGCGCTGGGATGATGAACCTATTTGGGATGCCGGTGTAGGCATTCCAAATAGTGTCAGGATTCCGGTATCGGTATTTTGACTGCCAGGATCCCAACAGCCGGGTTCCTGACCAGATGCCATTACATATATCTACTGCATTACACCATTGATAAATGCAGCTGTCATTAATCATGCAATAATCAAGTGGAAAAGGCTGTTTCCACTTGGTTATCATAATATAAATATTTTAGAGAAAATACAGTAAGTGCCAAGACTAAATTATTATAATAAATGAGGGAGGTTAAATCAGTCTATTCTGACAATGGTATCATTTTATTTTGGACCATAAAGATAAACCTGAGCAGTCTTTTAAATACATCATTTACAGAATGTTTTTTTAATATGTGTCACATTGAACATAATAGCTAGTGTGAGCATGTATTTTGACCATACTGCATTTTAAATCCTTACATAAAGAGAACACACAGTGAATTTGTTTTAGGTGGATCAGCAAGATAAAACAAAAAAAAGGAGTATGATCTCATAGTTACATGTCCAGGATAGATGGTAAATCTAAGCCTGATTTACAGCTATTACAACCTTCTCTCTTTAGATCAGATATATGTTTTTCCGTGGAAAATAATTAGCAAACCTTGTAGAGTCAGTGTTATCTTTTCCCTTTCTTACTACTTTGGAATCCTAACAAAGTTGCATCATATATTCCAAAAGCAATGACAGATTTATGATTTAATTCATAGTAAATCCACTGAAGTACTGGAGCTTGTATTGTTACATCAGGGTATGACTATCTATCCCATGCTGGTTATCTCTGACCCTGAATTCCACTGTTCTGCTAGTGCTTTCTAAAGTGGCCCAAATGGACATATCCAAATCTAAATTAGGCTCTTTGGGGTATATTTACTAAAATTCGTATTTTTCAGAATGAGGTTAAAGATCTAACACGAATGACATCGAAAATGTAATGTTGCAACTTTTTTTACTAAGTTGTCGTATTTTTCTTTTTCGTATTTACCCATGTCGATGTCATTCGTAGTTTTATAAGGTAGAATGCGGCCGATTTAGTGGTTTTGCGGCCGTGTTATGTTTTTTTTTTACGACTGCGTCACATTTTAGTCACGGCAGTGTTTCTCCGTTCCCGGCCGCGTTTTTTTCCTAAGTTTCGTTTTTGTCACTCGTCCGTGATTGGTTTGATTCGTGATGGAGGAGTGTCTGTGCACATTACTATAAAAATGCCCCAAACCGTCCGCACCTCGTGGGTTTAGCTAGTGGTTTAGCTAGTGGAGAGGTGAGAGGAAGGTGTGTTAGGAGTTGGTGAGTTTTGTGGAGTTTTTGGTGGATTTGTTGGTGATTTTTGCGATTGTTGAGTGCTGTACTGTGTGTGTAAGTAGTCTTGTCATACTTGTTGTGTAGTTATTTAAAAGTTTGTCTACTTTTTTGTCCTTGTTTTTTTTTCCAAGCCTATTGTCATTGTTTGTGAGTGAGTGAGTGAGTGAGTGTGTGTGTGTGTGTGTGTGTGTGTGTGTGTGTGTGTGGTGTGTAGTGGTAGTGGAGGAGTGTGTTTTCTGTTTTTTTTATCAGTGTTATTTGTAGTTTGTCCGGATTATGTCCCAGTCAGAGGTCAGTGTGGTGGAGGAGGTGAGTGAGAGGGAGGAGGTGAGTGAGGTGGAGGAGGTGAGTGAGAGCAGTGGCGCACCCAGGGTTTTTTTTTTTTAGCTGCATGAGTATTATTAATGACTGTCTAGCGTCCTCTGCAGCCTGCTGTCTTCCTGGTGGCACTTGCAAGTGCAATAAAAGTTTACTTTATTTTAATTATAGTACATATTTATCCATGTGCCTACATATATACACATGTATATGCATACATACATATAAACACACACACACACACACACACACACACACACACACACACACACACACACACACACACACACACACACACACGATATATATATACATGTGTATATATATGTGTACTGTATGTGTGTGTATATATATATATATATATATATATATATATATGTATGCATGTTTAATATGCTATGTATATGTGTATATGGGTTCACTACGATCTCCCGGCGGCCGGCCTCCCGGCGACCAGCATACCGGCGCCGGGAGGCCGGCCGCCGGCTTACCAACAGTGTGGCGAGCGCAAATGAGCCCCTTGCGGGCTCGCTGCGCTCGCCACGATACGCGCGCCACACTATTCTATTCTCCCTCCAAGGGGGGTCGTGGACCCCCACGAGGTAGAATAAGTGTCAGTATGCCAGCGGTCAGGCTCCCGGCGCCGGTATGCTGGTCGCCGGGAGCCCGACCGCCGGCATACTGAAGACCACCCGTGTATATGTATGTGTGTGTGTATGTGTATATATATAGATATATATATATATGTGTGTGTAGATATATGTGTATATATATATATATATATATATATGTAGATATATATATATATATATATATATATACACACACACACAGACACACTAGTTTTACGGACCCAGCATATACTGGGTCACCTCAGTCCCCACCCCCGTGATTGGCTCCGCCCAGTTCTGGAAACCCCCCCATGCAAATCCTGCGTTTGCCACTGAGTGAGAGGGAGGAGGTGAGTGAGGTGGAGGAGGTTAGTGAGAGGGAGGAGGTGAGTGAGGTGGAGGAGGTTAGTGAGGAGGAGGGGGTGGCTGCTGCTGCGGCCTCCAGTGATAGTGATGGTGTTGTGGCTCCGCAGCCACGCACCACTACAAAGACTGGGCGCAATGTGAAATTCAGCTATTCAGAAAATATGGCTTTGGTGCGGGAGCTGATGAGGCATCATCGGCAGTTGTTTGGCCATGATGCTGCCAAGGTGTCCACACGTAGGAAGTCTGTTCTGTGGGGGAAGGTCATTGCGGCTGTGAATAGTGAGGGTGTGGTGAGGCGGACCGAGGACACGTGTTGCAAGCGCTTTTATGACATAAGGCGCTGTGTCAAGGCAAAGATGGCCAAGGAGGCCAAATCAGCCCGCCAAACCGGGGGTGGACACCCCTTCCGTGCATCTTATCGGGATTGGGAGGAGCCTGTGCGTTCACTTATTCTGCCAGAAGAGGTTGGTGCGACTCATGTCCGGGATTCTGACCGGCCAAGGCAGGATGGTGAGTTGTTTTTATTAATTTAAAAGTGTAAACATCTGTGTGTTGTCCTTTGTTGTTTGTAATTTCATCAAGCTAATTGTGATTGTCAGTTTGTTAATTGTTACAATGTGTTGGTGATGTCGTGTAGGCCTGGGCAACCTGTGGCTCTACAGGTGTTGGCAAACTACAAGTCCCATCATGCATTGCCTCAGTTTTGTTATTAGTGAATGCTACATCTGTTGCAGTGCATGCTGGTATGTGCAGTTTTACTACATCTTGAGAGCCCCAGGTTGTCCATGACTGATGTAGTGTTAATATCAATAATTTTTTTTATATTTTTTTTTGTTTTGTTTTTTAATCTGGTTGCCTTGGCCTTTTCCTTCCATTTGATATCAGTACTAAATCTTTCTAGGTGTTTTTAAAAGAAGTGTGTTGAATATGTTGTTTGCATATTTTGAAAACAAATAGATTTCTTTAGGATTTTTATTTATTGTGTGTTGTTGTGGGTTGTCCTTTGTGGTTTTGTATTGTTTTTCTGGAATTTTTGTAATTATTATAAACATTTTTATGCAGATATTTGAGCCTAGTGTTGTATTTGTAGAATGAAAATTGGTACCTTAGCGTGCAATATTGTGGTTGTGTCAAGCTATGTGATTTGGTTTTTAAACATTAGAATATTGTGCATTATTTGGCTTTATGTATGGATTAATTTGTGAAATTGAATCTTATTTAAAGTATACACACCCAATGAAGTCAGCCAGAAAAGCTTAAGCATCGTTTAGTTTACTTATCATCAGGTTCCAGATGTTTACATCACAAGAAGGATTTTTCAGAAAACATTGTTAAATAAAAGTATGTCCATAAGGTAATTCTTCATATTTCTACAGTACGCCAGAGAAGCAGCACAGCCAGGCCACAGCCAACACTGCCAAGTGATGCAGATGGTGGGAATGCAGGTAAGAATTCACTGTAATCACATATTCAGCAAACACATAGAAGCACAAAATGTTAATGTTTATCTTATCACATAGGTTCTTCTTCTGCAAACCCCCCTCCACTAAGGCGCCCATCACAGGGCTCGGTGACTGTGCCTAGGAGGCCAACCAAGAGACGTCGTCTTGAGGCTGAATCTGCTGCTCCATCATCACCACCCCAACGGCGCATCTCCGCAGTGTTGTCCCTGCCACCACAAGCAATTTTGGCGCGTTCACAAAGCGAGGATCCACAATCACCTCAGCTGTCTGGTGAGTAAACAAAAAAGTTAATTGTAACAAAATTTTTAAACAGTGTGGTCTATGAATTAACCTGGATAAGGCATAATGAATTGATAAACCACTGATATGTGCAAGGTGATCAAGGCAGAAGCAAAACAGATCCTAACAGTAAAAATTCTGAACGTCCCTGTTTGGCTTGTGCCTTTGTCACCTTGCACATATCATTGGTTTTTCAAATCCTTAGGTCTTCTCCAGGTTAATTCATCTGCACCACTGTTTGTGTACTGGCAAAATTAATTTATTTGTGTTAATTCTTATTCCAGGCAATAATCACAAACAACAAGCACATGGTTTTTTTTACATTTTTGCGGTTACATTTTCAGATGTGATGTTGCCCATAGCAACCATTTAATATTCCAGAAATTTAAACAAGAAACAGCAACATAAATGTAATCTAGAATCCAATTGTTTGCCATGGACAACATCACCATTTCTAAACATAGGCCACCTTAAGACATTTACATGGTATTTTTTTGAAAAATGTGTGCTTTATTTCTTTGGTGTAATTTGCCCACACAACACTGACTGCCTTGATCAATTTGTGAGTGTGTTCCAAAACACATTTAATGTATTGTGTGTGTTTAACAAAAGGAAGGGTCATACACAATCTGTAAATGCATTAATTTAAAATGGCGACAGTTCTGTGTTTGCACATTCATTATGGCTCAGAGTCCGACAATTCCCTAATTCATTTTTCCATTGAGTATGGAAAGTTAGAAGCCACATATGTGTTAAAAAAGGTAAGATTCCTAGGTTTTTTTAGGCCACAATCTCTGTTTCATTTTCAACATGAATATTATTAAGTAAGGCATGTTTACGTCAAGCAAAGAAATATTTAAAAAACTAAATAGTGGCTGTTATCAACCCCATACAGAACCACCCATCATGGACGAGGACGCACAGCAGGAAAGTGACCAGCAGCCTACCTACACACTACACCTGCAGCCCATCGATCCTACCCAGCCAACCACGCAGCAGGACATAACACAATCAGCCCAAACATCCCATAGCCCCCAATTGAGGCCAACACCACCCCAGCAACAAATGGCCCCTGAGTTTTGGAGCAGTTGGGCCACACAACAGGCGCAACACTATGCCTGCCTGAACACCCACACCCAATACCTTGCCAGTCTGCCCCATCATCTTCCTCGCCTCAGTCGGAACTCAGGCAGACTGATAGTTCAGGTTGGCAGAATTGCCAATTCAATGGAGCAGATGAGGGCAGACAACAGTCAAATGCAAGCCAATTTACTCAGAATCATGGATGAACAACAGCGGCAGCAACAAGCCCTCATACAAATAATACAACACAACCAACTGGTGAACGAAAACCTCTCCAGAATTATTGCCAGCAACACTGCCACAAATACCCAACTGACTGCAAGCATACACAACCTCAGCCAAAGCATTAATGTGTTGGCATCCCAACAAATCAGCTCAAGCTCCGGAACTACAACACCAAGCCAGACCCCAGTTACCTCCCCTGTTAGACGCTCCAGCAGAACACGGACCAACGAACCAGGTCAATCCTCTGCACCCAGCACACAAAAAAAAAAAAAAAATGAAGGATGCATCAAATGGTTGTTAAAAAATAAAGTTTTTGGAATTGTTACACCAAAACAATTCGAGCGTCTGGTTTTGAATCACCTGAAAACTGTGACTGGCCCGCAACTGGACCCCCTGCAGTTCGCCTATCGCTCGAATCGGTGTGTCGAGGATGCAGTCAACCTGGGCCTGCACTACATTCTACAGCACATAGACATTCCCGGTACCTACGCGAGGGTCCTGTTTGTCGATTTCAGCTCGGCATTCAATACAATCGTCCCCAGCATCCTCCACCCCAAATTACTTCGCCTAGGGGTCCCAGAAGCTACCTGTTCCTGGATAATAGACTTCCTGACAGATAGGACACAGGTGGTGAAAGCGGGGGAATTCACCTCTCAAGCGCGGTCCATCAGTACAGGGGCCCCTCAGGGCTGTGTCCTCTCACCCCTGCTCTTCTCCCTGTACACAAATGACTGTACCTCAGAGGCGCAATCAGTAAGGATCATCAAATTCGCCGATGACACCACCGTCATCGGCCTCATCAAGGATGGGGACGAATCGGCCTATAGACGGGAAGTAGACCGGCTGGCCCAGAGGTGCATCCACAACAACCTTGACCTCAACCCCCTCAAAACTGTCGAGATGATAGTGGACTTCAGGAAGAAGTCATCTAGTGCACCTCCGCTAACGATTGCTGACAGTGTGGTATCGCTAGTGGGCTCCTTCAAGTTTCTAGGGACCACAATCTCCAGGGACCTTAAATGGGGGTCCAACACTGACGCCACTGTTGGGAAAGCGCAGCAGAGGTTGTTCTTCCTCAGGCAACTAAGGAAGTTCAACATCCCACAGAAGCTCCTGCTCCTCTTCTACTCCGCGATTGTGGAGTCGGTACTGTGCTCCTCGATACTCGTATGGTACAGCTCCGCCAGCGCGAGGGACAGATGCAGGCTCCAAAAGGTGGTCAGAACCGCAGAGAAGATCATCGGGGCCGACCTTCCCTCAGTCCAGGACCTGTACTTGTCCAGAGCTAAAAAGCGGGCAATGAAGATAGTAAAAGACCAGCTACACCCCGGCCACAGCATGTTTAACTTGCTTCCTTCAGGCAGGCGTTACAGGGCTGTCCCCGCCAGATCCACCAGAAGCCTCAAAAGTTTCTTTCCCCAAGCTGTCCGCCTGCTGAACTCCTGAACATTGACTGACTAGACGTACATGTAACTCACTTGTGTCCCTACGGTATACCTATCTGTGTAACTTTACTTGCCCCCACACACACACACACACACACACACACACACACACACACACCTGCTTACCTGTTACCTACTTGGCTGTAGTATAGCAAACCGAAGACAAATTCCTAGTATACGTAAGTATACCTGGCCAATAAAGCTGATTCTGATTCTGATTCTGATTCTGAAAAATGCCTGTGTCCAAGCAAATCTTTTTTAAACATGCAATATGTGTATGGTTTAATGTGCTAATGAGTGACAGTGTAAGTTATTCAAATTACAGTATAACTGTAAAGAACAGTATAATTAACAAACACTAACGCAACACAAACAACATTCACACCTACAATACATTTTTAAAAAGTGGTTAGGCAAGGTTATTTATAACTAAATAATACTTACCGTTAAAATAACGCAGAATCACTTCTTGCCTTACCTGCCTCCCTACATCTGTACTCACACTGTCACCAGATGTTTCTAACTCACCTACTTGCTGGCTGTTTTCATCATCACCAACATGTGGCAGATGTTGACTCAAACACAGATTATGAAGAAAACAGCAGCAGAACATAATCCTAGTCACCTTTGAGGGACTATACAACAAAAGCCCAGCAGACTTATCCAGACACCGAAACCTAGATTTCAGCACCCCAAAACATCTTTCTATCACATTCCGCGTAGACTTATGTGCATTATTATAATTGTGTTCAGCAGGAGAATCAGGTTGGGACAATGGAGTAAGGAGCCAAGAGTAGCAGCCATAACCACCATCACTTGAAATACAGATATAGCCAACATTAGGACATGTGGATTATGGTAAATCACATACAAAAATCAGGAGTTTGAAGTTACCACACATACACACAACACACTTGGAACATACCCAGCAGCCAGCCATCAGGCATTTGTCCGTCCTCAAACTTATCGAAGAGTGATGACTGACTGAGGATGAAGGAGTCATGGCAGCCGCCAGGGTAACCTGCAACCACACTCATAATTTTGAGATTTGCATCACAAACCACCTGGACATTAGTGGATTGGTGAAAATGTCTATTTGTGAAAACATAGGCCCTCATTCCGAGTTGATCGCTCGCAAGGCGAATGTAGCAGAGTTACACACGCTAAGCCGCCGCCTACTGGGAGTGAATCTTAGCTTCTTAAATGTGCGACCGATGTATGCGCAATATTGCGATTACAAACGAGTTAGCAGTTTTTGAGTAGCTTCAGACTTACTCTGCCTGTGCGATCAGTTCAGTGCTTTTCGGTCCTGGCTGACGTCATAAACACACCCAGCGTTCGCCCAGGCACACCCACCGTTTCCCCGGCCACTCCTGCGTTTTCTCCGGAAACGGTAGCGTTTCCAGCCACACGCCCCTAAAACGCCGTGCATCCGCCCAGTAACACCCATTTCCTGTCAATCACAATGCGAACGTCGGAGCGATGAAAAAGCCGTGAGTAAACTTACTTTCTTCATAGTAAAGTTACTTTGCGCAGTCGCAGTGCGAACATTGCGCATGCGCACTAAGAGAATTCTCACTGCGATGCGATGAAAATCTCCGAGCGAACAACTCGGAATGAGGGCCATATTGCCTACCCCTAGGTGGTCTCAGCTCAACGTGTGTGCAATCTATGGCACCCAGCACATTGGGCATGCCAGCAAGCTCATAGAAAGCTACCCTGACTGCATGCCACTGCGACTCCTGGGTAGGGAAGCAGATAGAGGCATCTATGTGGGGTTCCAACACATCCAAAACCTGAGTGGACATTACAAAATATAAGGTGAGTGTCATGATCTGTAATCAATACAATACTGTGTTATAAGACATAACAGAAGCAACACTTAGACATAGACGTGTATGTATGTTTCAACTCACCTGATTTAAATATTTTGAAAAGGTGGGCTGGGAGATACCAATTACATCGCCTGTCACAGCCTGGAAGCTCCCAGTAGCCATAAAGTGCAACACATCCAGGAGTTTGTGCAAGCCTGAGACAGAGCGAGAGCGTGCTGTCTCAGGGTCTAGGTCCAGTTTGACAAGGTCATACAGACGGAAAATGTTGTTTCTATTTAGCCGAAACATCTGTATGACCCTATCATCGGACAATGCGTTTAAGTTTAAACGACCCCTAAAAAAACGAGGTCTGCGCAGCCTCCGCGGCACCTGTACAACCTGCTGACCATGTTGACTTACCTGGCCCTGATTTATTGTAGCCTCATGGAGCAGTCTCAGGTATCCCCCAGCAAACAATACATCTGTACTACACACGGCAGCAGCCATTTCAGAGTGAGAGTTGGTCAAAATGTGCTTGGGACCCTTTTAAAGGGCCAAAAATTCAGGTGTGACTAATGGATAATTGAATACACATGTAAACACGCTTATCAAAAGCAGGTCTACTTTTTTTTAGGACTTTTTTACGATTTGTATTTTTTCACGGCCGCAAATGCATTTTCACGGTACAGATTACAAATACGAATGGTTAGTAAATGACCGTGAACCATACCTAAACAGCCGCGTTTGACCGAAGGTGTATTCAATCGTATTTTTTCCCTTGGACTCCCAAAAAAATACGAATGCCCTCATCACTGCCGTGATTTGAGTTTAGTAAATTCCCGAGATGACACTTTGAAGAAAAAACACCATCTTGGTCAAAATCGGGACCTTAGTAAATATACCCCTTTGTGTTATGCGGTTTAGGGATATAGTGTAGAACCTTTGTAAGCACAAATAGGTAACTTGATGAGGAAATCAACTGGATCTTTAAGAAAAGGAATACTGAAGTACAACAAGGCAAAGTAACTAACTGATTACAACAACTAGACATCAATGATTCTCGAGTGTAAGCTCTGCAATTCCACCATACCAATATGTAATTAATGGTTTTTCTCACCGGCATTTTTGTCCATTTAAAGGGAATTGATTAAAACACAGCATATCCTTCCTGCATGTTCTGTAATCCTGATTGTTTTGTGGTATTGGCAAGTCTTGTGTATTCTAGTTTGGACCAAGACAACGATGTACATGCAGTATGACTCATTTGTATTTATGCTATATACAATTGCTATGTACATGATCCCACAATCCCAAGAAGTACTTGTAGGTTAAGTGGCTCCCACAAACAATACAATAAAAAATAACCTTAGTATGTGTGTGCGTGTACATGTGTTTAGTGGTTCTTATCATCTGCCATCAAATTCTATGTAATCAATCACATAAGCAGAATGAAACACAGAGAAAAATGGAACAAAATAGAGTACATTATGTATGCAACTAACAGCTTTATGTCCACCGCCACCACAAAATGCCCTGCTGACTGAATGCCTGATTTATGTGAGAAACCACTGCCACGCTGATTCAGGAAGGCGGATGCATTCGCCCACAATTGAAATCCCCCCATCTGACCTGATTGTAAGTCAGGAGCTGCGCTGATGTCGGATGCAGGGGATCGTTTATTTTTTCTTCTGATTTTGTGTCTAGGTCTCACTGCACATGCACCCAAATAGCGTGCGCACAGAGTCGGAGTTGTGATTGAGGCACATGCGAGTCGCGAGATGCACAGTCACAGTTTTGAAAATGTATTTGGTGTTCCCGGGCAGTGACAGGGAGGTGGTTTAGCAAATCCATCGGTATGCTCCATCTCATGCAGGTGTTTTGCTAGAAGCTGTTTCATACAGAGACACTCAAGCACTCACATAGGAGGCACTACTAGGAAAGAGAAACTGCACCTGCCCTAGGAATATCTACAGTCACACCAATTTTAGCATCTAGGTGCTCCAACAGTGGGCATCTCAGATGTTACACATTCGTGCACACAGATGTACACCAGGGAAGAGCTTTGTAACAGCATTTGCATAAAGTCATATACATGCTACCGGTAAAAGAAAAGACGCCAACACGGACGCAGCTGCATCCAATTCAGAGTCAGCCCCAAAGTCTACTGTTACAAATCAGAGCAATAGATCCTTTGATACTTCCCTTACAATATAATGCTATTTAAACTTAAGAAAATTGGTTTTCAGTAGAGTTCAATGAGTTAAAAAACAATACTTTTCTGCACTGCTTACCAGATACTGTATGTATAGTGAAATCTTCCATGGCTGTAATGGCTCTATACCACACTGCTCTATTCTTCTGCTGCTCAGGCCCTTAGGGGCTTATCTATATATAATGTGAAAGCTCTCACTCGCTGACTGACTGACTGACTGACTGACTGACTGACTCATCACTAATTCTCTTACTTCCCGGTATGTTAGGAAGCTGAAATGTAACATAGGCATTCTTCAGGTGGGAAAGAGGAAAACTACATAATTTGAATTGTGATAAACCTCCCCTAAGGGGATGAAAAGGGGGTTGACATAATGACGTCATCACCGATGTGTGGCTTGTGTTGCATGAACAATAATGCCCAAACAGACAATTGGATAAAAATTTGGATTGCACCTCCAGTGTGTAGAATTTCATAAACTACAAAAATGGTCCTGTCACTTTTTACTGTATGTAAGGGATGCCCAATTTTATATGGGGGGTCGTCAAAGCCTCGGCAACCGACCTGAACGACCTGACAGACACTGTCACATCCTACATCAGCTACTGTGAGGATATGTGTGTACCTATCAAGACTTACCGTATTTACAACAACAACAAGCCCTGGTTCAACGCCCAGCTCAAGCAACTTCGTCGGGCCAAAGAGGAGGCCTACAGTGGTGGTGACAGAGCACTATACAACTGAACTAGGAACTCTCTGATTAAAGAAATCAGGCTAGCAAAAAAATGGTCCTTTGACAAGCTGACAAACGATCTCTCCACCAATGACCCCGTATCTGTATGGAAAGGGATGCAATCCATAACCAACTACAAGAAAACATCGAAGTCCACCACCATGCACCAAGACCTAGCAGACAAGCTGAACCACTTTTATTGCAGGTTCGCAAAAGAAGTCCCCTGCGACCCAAACAATCACCACAACAATGCCCCGAACACCGACGGCCAACTCCAGGCACTGCAAGTCGCCCAAGAAAAAGTGGAGGCACTGTTCAAAAGGGCCAAACCCAGGAAAGCGCCAGGTCCTGATGGAGTGTCACCATCTGCCCTGAGAGCATGTGTGGGTCAGCTTGCCCCCATATTCACCAAGATCTTCAACAAATCGCTGGAGTGACAGAAAGTCCTTTCCTGCCTCAAAATGTCTACTATCGTCCCGGTCCCTAAGAAACCCTCTATCACGAACCTAAAATGACTACAGGCCGATAGCACTGATGTCTGTGGTCATGAAAACATTCAAGCGTCTGGTTTTGAATCACCTGAAAACAGTGACTGGCCCCCAACTGGACCCCCTACAGTTCACCTATCAATCGAATCGGTGTGTCGAGGATGCAGTCAACCTGGGCCTGCACTATATTCTACAGCACCTAGACATTCCCGGTACTTACGCGAGGATCCTGTTTATCGATTTCAGCTTGGCCTTCAATACAATCGTCCCCAGCATCCTCCACTCCAAATTACTTCACCTAGGGGTCCCAGAAGCTACCTGTTCTTGGATAGTAGACTTCCTGTCAGATAGGACACAGGTGGTGAAAGTGGGGGAATTCACCTCTCAAGCGCAGTCCATTAGTACAGGGGCCCCTCAGGGCTGTGTCCTCTCACCCCAGCTCTTCTCCCTGTATACAAATGACTGCACCTCTGAGGCGTAATCAGTAAAGATCATCAAATTCGCCAACGACACCACCGTCATCAGCCTCATCAAGGACGGGGACAAATCGGCCTTTACACGGGAAGTAGACCGGTTGGCCCAGTGGTGCAGCCACAACAACCTTGAGCTGAACCCCCTCAAAACTGTCGAGATGATAGTGGACTTCAGGAAGAAGTCAGCTAGTGCACCTCCGCTAACGATTGCTGACAGTGTGGTATCGCTAGTAGACTCCTTCAAGTTCCTAGGGACCACAATCTCCCGGGACCTTAAATGGGGGTCCAACGCTAATGCCACTGTTGGGAAAGCCCAGCAGAGGTTGTTCTTCCTCAGGCAACTAAGGAAGTTCAACATTCCACAAAAGCTTCTGCTCCTCTTCTACTCCGTGATTGTGGAGTCGGTATTGTGCTCCTCGATACTGGTATGGTACAGCTCCTCCAGCACGAGGGACAGATGCAGGCTTCAAAAGGTGGTCAGAACCGCAGAGAAGATCATCGGAGCTGACGTTCCCTCAGTCCAGGACCTGTACCGGTCCAGAGCTAAAAAGCAGGCAACGAAGATAGTAAAGGACCAGCTAAACCCCGGCCACAGAATGTTTAACTTGCTTCCTTCAGGCAGGCGTTACAGGGCCGTCCCTGCCAGGTCCACCAGAAGCCTCAAAAGTTTCTTTCCCCAAGTGGTCCGCCTGCTGAACTCCTGAATATTGACTGACTAGACGTACATGTAACTCACTTGTGTCCCTACGGTATTCCTATCTGTATGACTTTACTTGTCCTCCCTTCCCCCACCTGTTTATCTGTTACCTACAGTACTTGGCTGTTGTATAGCAAACCGAAGACAAATTCCTAGTATACGCAAGTATACCTGGCCAATATTGATTCTGATTCTGATATTGGAATGGGCATGATTAAAAATTGTATTGTTCGCATTGGGTGATGAATCGATGCAGCAATGTATTATACAATCTTTGCATGACAAATGGTTGAAAGTTAATTGCCTTGCGGTATTTCATTATAGCGACAGAACTTCAGAGGCAAGCTGTTAATAGCCCTAGGTTCCTGTATAGGACAGTAATTAGAGGTTGAAGTTTGTATAGGACACCGCAGGAGTCCACCCTGCAACCCAGAAAAGACACATTGTCTACCATGGTGTGAAACTTTCTTCCTGGTCTATTGTAAAAAACTAGTCCAGTTTGTTTACATAGCCATAGTTACCCAGTTACAAACAAGCAATTAAAGATAAGGGAATCCACCCTTGCCAGAATGACTCAGAAACCCCAAAGTGTAAACTGAGGCTCAATCCGCTCTGGTTTTGGAAGGGTTAAAGGATTCCCAAGAGGGGGAGGCTGTATGTGAATTGTAGTAGCTTTAAATATGGGAAACTGACTCTGCAAATTGTTAATTGTTGTTTAGGTGGGTCCAGGGAGAGACTGGGTCCTATAATAATACCAGGTTATGAAGAGAGGCCTCACTCAAACAACGTTCAGTACGGCAAGTGACTTGAACGTTGCTTTTCTCCCTATTTTTTTTCATTGAAACTATTATTACTTGTGTGACTATCTAAACTATTATATTCTGTAACTATAAACTTTGAAGTTTTTACTTGAATTCAAAATCTTAATTTTCGTTCTGTATTTTGTGTTGGGCTTGACCAAAAAGGTACTTCTGCTGGTGGCAGTTACCATGTTGATTTACCACATGTGCTGAGGTAATCAGTAAGGTGTCATGGACAGCGGTTCTCAGATTGGCGCATCTGGAGAATCGCCGCACAGGAATCCTGACACCGTATCTCTCACTCAATGACTGATTCATCACTAATTCTCTTACTTCCTGATATGTTAGGAAGTTGAAATTTAACATAGGTATTGTTCAGGGAAATACAAAAACTACATAATTAGAATTTGAATGAACCTCCCCTAAGGGGATGAACAGTGGTTGACATAATGACATCATTATCGATGCATGGCTTGTGTTGCGTGAATGATAACGCCCAAATCGGATTGCACATCCAGTGGGTAGAATTTAACTACAAAAATGGTCCTGTCACTTTTTACCATATCTGCTACCGGTGCTCCTCAGGTAACGCCAAGAACTATGGATTAATATTTACTTACTTTAAGACATCTCAAGTTTACATCTCTATAGAATTACCAACTTTTTAACATTCATTTTTATTTACAAAATTCAAAATCAAAAACTCCCGTGCGAAGAACGGGTAGAACAGCTAGTTACATAATATTTGTGTGATATCCCCAGAAATACCCATTCTCAGAAGGTACCCACAAATATTAGGTATCCACGGGATTTCACGTAGAGGGACTGCAGCACTTATGGGCCTCCATTTCTGACCGCAAAGCACCCCCATAGTTCCCTTGAGGCTGCTCTGCAGTTGGATTTACAGGGGTTTATTTACTAAGATTCGTAATTTCCGAAAAAAGGTCAAAGTTCAATCACGAATGACATCGACAGTGTAAAACTGCAACTTTTTGAATGGATTACGACTAATTTACTAAGCTGTCGTATTCGTGTTTTTCTTTGCTTCCGATGTCGATGTCATTCGTGTTTTTTTACCTAATTTGACGGCAGTGATTAGCAAAACACTGCCGTTTTTTTTTACAATCAATCTCGGCCGGATCTGTGTGATCCGTGCTGGGGTTCTTTTTTTTTTTTTTTTTAAATTAAACAAAGTAAAATCCTAAAAAAAATTGCGTGGGGTCCCCCCTCCTAAGCATAACCAGCCTCGGGCTCTTTGAGCCGATCCTGGTTGCAGAAATATGGGAAAAAAAATGACAGGGGTTCCCCCATATTTAAGCAACCAGCATCGGGCTCTGCGCCTGGTCCTGGTCCCAAAAATACGGGGGACAAAAAGAGTAGGGGTCCCCCGTATTTTTAAAACCAGCACCGGGCTCCACTAGCTGGACAGATAATGCCACAGCCGGGGGTCACTTTTATATAGTGCCCTGCGGCCGTGGCATCAAAAATCCAACTAGTCACCCCTGGCCGGGGTACCCTGGGGGAGTGGGGACCCCCTCAATCAAGGGGTCCCCCCCCCCAGCCACCCAAGGGCCAGGGGTGAAGCCCGAGGCTGTCCCCCCCCATCCAATGGGCTGCGGATGGGAGGGCTGATAGCCTTTGTTGAAATGTAAAAGATATTGTTTTTAGTAGCAGTACTACAAGTCCCAGCAAGCCTCCCCCGCATGCTGGTACTTGGAGAACCACAAGTACCAGCATGCGGCGGAAAAACTGGCCCGCTGGTACCTGTAGTACTACCACTAAAAAAATACCCAAAAAAACACAAGACACACACACCGTGAAAGTATAATTTTATTACATACACACATACATACATACTTACCTTATGTTCTCACGCAGGTCGGTCCTCTTGTCCAGTAGAATCCAAGGGGTACCTGTTGAAGAAATTCTACTCACCAGATCCCGTGGTCCAGGCTCCTCGTCAAATCCAGGCATAATCCACGTACTTGAATAAAACAAAAAAACGCTTGCCCGACCACGAACTGAAAGGTGACCCATGTTTGCACATGGGTCACCTTTCCCCGAATGCCAGAAACCAACTTTGCCTTCTGGCTAAGTGGGTTTCTTCAGCCAATCAGGGAGTGCCACGTTGTAGCACTCTCCTGATCGGCTGTGTGCTCCTGTACTGAGTGACAGGCGGCACACGGCAGTGTTACAATGTAGCGCCTATGCGCTACATTGTAACCAATGCTGGGAACTTTCTGCCCTGCGGTTGACCTAAAGTGACGTCACCGCTGAGCAGAAAGTTCCCATCATTGGTTACAATGTAGCGCATAGGCGCTACATTGTAACACTGCCGTGTGCCGCCTGTCAGTGAAGACAGGAGCACACAGCTGATCAGGAGAGTGCTACAACGTGGCACTCCCTGATTGGCTGAAGAAACCCACTTAGCCAGAAGGCAAAGTGGGTTTCTGGCATTCGGGGAAAGGTGACCCATGTGCAAACATGGGTCACCTTTCAGTTCGTGGTCGGGCAAGCGTTTTTTTGTTTTATTCAAGTACGTGGATTATGCCTGGATTTGACGAGGAGCCTGGACCACTGGATCTGGTGAGTAGAATTTCTTCAACAGGTACCCCTTGGATTCTACTGGACAAGAGGACCGACCTGCGTGAGAACATAAGGTAAGTATGTATGTATGTGTGTATGTAATAAAATTATACTTTCACGGTGTGTGTGTCTTGTGTTTTTTTGGGTATTTTTTTAGTGGTAGTACTACAGGTACCAGCGGGCCAGTTTTTCCGCCGCATGCTGGTACTTGTGGTTCTCCAAGTACCAGCATGCGGGGGAGGCTTGCTGGGACTTGTAGTACTGCTACTAAAAACAATATCTTTTACATTTCAACAAAGGCTATCAGCCCTCCCATCCGCAGCCCATTGGATGGGGGGGGACAGCCTCGGGCTTCACCCCTGGCCCTTGGGTGGCTGGGGGGGGGGGGACCCCTTGATTGAGGGGGTCCCCACTCCCCCAGGGTACCCCGGCCAGGGGTGACTAGTTGGATTTTTGATGCCACGGCCGCAGGGCGCTGTATAAAAGTGACCCCCGGCTGTGGCATTATCTGTCCAGCTAGTGGAGCCCGGTGCTGGTTTTAAAAATACGGGGGACCCCTACTCTTTTTGTCCCCCGTATTTTTGGGACCAGGACCAGGCGCAGAGCCCGATGCTGGTTGCTTAAATATGGGGGAACCCCTGTCATTTTTTCCCCCATATTTCTGCAACCAGGATCGGCTCAAAGAGCCCGAGGCTGGTTATGCTTAGGAGGGGGGACCCCACGCATTTTTTTTTAACAACAAAAAGCACTTTCCCACCACTTCCCATTGATATACATGCACGGATCTCATGGATCCCTGCATGCATCTCAAATCACGAAAAAAAAAAGCAGGTCTGTTTTTTTTTAGGACTTTTTTGCGAATTGTAATTATTCACGGCAGTGTTTTGTGTTTTTTTGCTTAGTAAATGACCGAGATTCGTATCTAAACAGGCGTAATTTGACCGATGGTGTATTCATTCGTAATTTTTTACCTGAACTAGCAAAAAATTACGAATGCCCTCATCACTGCCGTGATTAGTGTTTAGTAAATGACCGAGATTGACCGAGATGACACTTTGATGAAAAAACGGCATCTCGGTCAAAATCGGGAGCTTAGTAAATATACCCCACAGTGTCTTCAAATTCATATGAGGATAGTGTTAGCCTGTTGTAGCCTGTGGGCTTCTGTATCTGACATGCCTCTCCATCACCCCCCACTGTCTCCTGTGCCGGTCAGCGGCTGTGCATCGCAGCAAATACACAGACATACTCCAAGATGCAGAGTGATAGTAATATGTATCCAGGGATGTGCGGTGAAATTGTAATACTTAATACAGTATAGAGCAACATAGTCCCCATTATATTGTCACAATATCCATACATAAAGCAATGACTCTAGCATTCCTGAAAGTAAATTATGCACATGGAATGAGAAAAGTGATCAGTTGCGGTTGACTTAATTACATATTACATTAATTTCTATGCTGATGACAGTCTGAAATATGATCAGTCATGATGGGGTCGCTTAAGAAAAAGTTACGTGTCATTAAAATTACTATTATTTTGCCAAGCGGATGCTACATGGATCAAAGAGGACATTCCCACTGGATGTCAGTGAGTGATAAATGGGTAAATAATGGATTTACATTTGATTTCTGCATCCTAACTTTATTTGAATATCTTTTAGAGCTACGGTATGTTCCTTAACTGTTTAATAAACAGTGCTGGTAATAAAAATTTCGGGGGAAACACATACTCTTTGTTCCGCAAGTCACCTGTTATTGTCATACACCTTGACCATGCATGTTTACAATCTGACCTTCATCTTTGGCGTGTGTACTGAAGGTAGTACTGTGTTGCCACCTATTCTGACCCTAGACTGCATTTTTATTATTGAATCTGTTAGTATCTTGTCCCTTGCCAAACAGCTGCCTGATTGGCCAATTCACCTACTCCCTCCGAGAGTCCCCTGGATGATGGCAGCAAACAGATGGGTGCATATTAGTGCCAATAACATTTGATTCTTGAAAGAAAAGGATAGGAGTAAAATATCACAAGGCGCCACAGATTCAGTATACAATGCTAAATTTAAACCATACGTTCCTTTTATGGCTGAATTCAGTTTCAGAAATCCTGGCTTTCCACCTCATTCATTGATCAGGTATATGTAAAATAGAGGGGAAAATACCATCATGTGTAGACAACATAAAATTTAATAAACATCATGCAAGATGTAAACATACAATAAGTAAAAACAAGTATGTATTAGGACAATGGCAGCCACAGTGGATCCACAGAATAATTACCAGATGGTCTGAGAACCCAGAAAAAGTTCTCAAACAAGCTCTTAAATCACCAACGACCACCCGGATCTGGAAGCTGGGAACAGGAACCTGGTTCTTATTGAGCCGGATCAGCTGAATATGGCTGGTGTAAATGGTAAAATTCCCAACGCGTTTCAACTCCTTCCTGGAGTCTTTTTCAAGGCATAATGAACATGTCAGAGTAATGTCCTATTT